>NW_026889758.1:35407500-36150000 GCF_033153115.1 Saccostrea echinata | reverse complement strand
CCATGGGCCTCTTGTTCTTTTTAACATCGGGCTCGATGCTATATGATGTTCTAGAAGCTTCCGTCAATATTAAGATCGGTGAATGACGAAAATAATTTGCACATTTCCCTTTTTAATCGGTTATCACAACTTATTTCTTTTATATAATTTAATATAGTTTTGATTGAATAATTCAGTAATGATATTTTATGAAATAAATAAACGATTGCTTGTTGTCAGTTTCATTAAAAATTACCCCTAACTTAGATCCGCCAACCGGAAACACCACCATACTCACGTTTTTGCTATTTCATGGCTGTTTATAGAAATTGAAAGTAGACTTTTAATTTAATGTGCGATACTTACTATGCGAGTGAAATCTAAATATAGTTTACGGACATGTCTTGTATCTAGTGTATTTATAGAGGAGTTAGTAAGAACCCTGGTGCACCCATTTCGGAGTTTATTTGCAAAATTTATTAGTTAATAAGTATAGGTATTGAAGTGAAAATTTTGTATGAATCCAATAATCGTGATGGCACCGAGATATCGTACGTAAAGTTAAGTTATACCATAAGTTAAATCGTTCTGCCGTAATCTATGGAAAAAGTCATTTCATGGATACATTATATTCGTAAGAGTATTGTTTTTTAAATTGCATCATTTGATGCATATTCGACATTAATTTATCATGCAATTTATATTTAAAAAATGCTTGAATTCTATTCCATATATTGAATAACATCTTAGCGAAAAATAATAGAAGTATGAATTTTCATTAGAGAATGATGAGCTTATGTGCATAAATACAAATTCAAATTTTTATGCCCCCGTATCGAAGATTTTCGGGGGTATATAGTTTTTGCCCTGACCGTCCGTCTGTCTAGCTGTCTGTTTGTCCGCAAAAACTTTCACTTTTGATTGGTTGGAGCTATGGCTTTCATATTTCACACGTGTATTCCTTGTGTCAAGACCTTTCTTTGAGTACCATCATATTTGACCTTTTGACCTTGACCTTGCACCCAGTTTTACAAAATTTTACCCAACTTTAATCTTGGCCATAACTTTTGAACGGTTGGTGCTAGGGCTTTATTCTTCACATGTGTAGTCCTTGTGACAAACCCTTCCTTTAGATACCAACAATTATAGCCCATTGACCTTGACCTTGGAGTTTGACGTAATTTTGAAAAACTTTAACCTTGGCCATTTTCTTTGAACAGTTGATTCTAGGGCTTTCATACTTCATATATGCAATCCTTGTGACAAGACCTTACTTTGAATACCAACAGCTTTGACCCTTTGACCGTGGCTTTGGCGTGTGATCTACTTTTGAAAAACTTTAACCTTGGCCACATCTTTTAAACGGTTGGTGCTAGGGCTTTCATACTTCACTATTTCTTTTGAGAAGGCCTTTCCTTGGGTACCATTAATTTTGACCATTTGACCTTGGCCTTGATGTTTGACTTACTTTTGAAAAACTATAACCTTTTCCATATCTTTTCAATGGTTGCTGCTAGGGCTTTCATATTTCACAGGTATATATTCCACGGTACAAAACCTTACTTTGAGTACCAGCATACTAGTATTTGATTTGCATTTGAGAAAGTTTAACCTTCGCTATAAGTTGCCATCAGTGTTTCACAAACACATCTTGTTTTGTTATTTAAAACACTTTTTTGATGCGGAGTCGATAATCGATAATATATGTTATTTAAATGTTGCCAATTTTAGTGAATTTGGAGAATGTAAAGTTCTCCTTTCGTGAACTTGCAATTTTGTTTATCCTCATATTTTTGCTTTTTTTTACAGCATCAAAATATTCCTCCGGCAGTCGCTGCACAAGGAATGGTGTCTACAAACATCTTATATTAATTGTGATTGGACTTCATTTGCTTTGTCATCGGTTTTTATGAATATTCCGCAAAATGAGGCAGAGAAAGATACCTCAAATTAAACCAAAGAGAACGAACCAGTGGCGCATTATTATCGGTGTTTTATTTGTGAAATATGACTGTTTTCAATAGTGTGGAAGACGGGAAGTGCAATATTATTGTTATATTGCATGATTGTGTAATATGAGAAATTTTTGTGCTTTAATGTTTTGTTGTTTTTTTTTTCAAATCTTGAATATTTCACCTTTAAACCTAACATCGCTTAAATTGTTCCAAAAATTCATTAACTTAGCTTGAGTAATGCATATCTCAGCTTCAAATCAAGGTTATCAATATGTGTCTGTATTTTTAACCAAAAAGTAAAATGGGGTGCTGGGAGAAAGCGCCAGGCAGACGGCGCCCCTGACATTCCAACTGACGTCTCTGTGTTTTCTGATTTGAAATACAGCGAAAATTGTCTTTGTTGTGCTCTTCCTTTAATAATTCACAGAAGATTCATTGATTCATTCCAAACACTCTCTGAACTTGGATTGGGAAGTTTTTAAATAAGAAAGAATAAATTTCTTCATTAATACTTCAGTATTGACTTACTTTTAATTGTCTCCTTGTATTGATAGATTGTACAGATGTGGTGATATTAAATGAAGATGAATGTGAAAAAATGGACTGTTCTTTTTTATTTTATGTGAAGCTGCTTTAATAACAATCATATTTATGTTCGTAAACTTTTAAAAAGTCCCAGTTTCGCTCAATAATTACATGTATTATGAAGAATGGTTTTGATTTAAATATCGATACATGTATTTGATTCATCCGCAGTATTTGGCTATATGGTTTTGGATTAGATGAACGATGTTATTATATCATTAAATTGGGCCAAAAATAGATAGAGAACTTCGGAAGGAACACTTCGTCATAAATGGGGCGCCGACCTATAGGACCGGGGTTGGTTCTAGTCTTTACAAAAAGCTTGTCGATTTCTGTTCCGGTCAATGACTTTAGGTTACATACATGTACTACTTCGTTTCTCATGAATTATTTTATTTCAGTATGTAGAGATAGGAGGAACCTTTTCATAGACATTAACTATGTAGCATGCCATTGTCAATGCATTTTGAGTTTGTTATCTCGAAATGTTGTTATTTGATATTTTTCTTAACCTTTCATTGTACATAATGATAATGTCTGATATGCACCCCTGTTATAGTCTTAATTTTTTTCTTCATGTGTGTTTATTTTATAACACATTTCCGTGGATATAATAAAACATGCTATCAAAGGATTTATCGCATGTTTCTAAATTATTTGAAATTAAATGCGTAAAACGTTCCTTATGACCACAGGTTATAAATTTTGTGCGCTGTAATTAACCAATTATTGACTCAAATGAAAGCCCCTGAATTAAAAATCTAAGTTAATTAGATAGCGATCACGTAACCCTGTGACGTCAAAGGCGACAATGGCTGATCAGCTCTTCACATTAAGCTTACTAAAATATACGCAATACAACCTGAATTATTCTGCGTTGTGGACGACCAAATCACTGATTTTATCGATATGAAATTGAATATCCAACCTTATATTATAGAATTGTCAGCAAGGAAAAATCGGTTAACATTGTAAAAATAGCAGCGACGATATCGAAGGAGACGCGGCGAAGACGAAGAAACTCGCCATCACAATACAATTTGATTTGCCGGTCATCTTATCACATGTATTAACTTATTTGATTCACAAATTTAAATATTGTATAACTTTGTTATTCTTCGTTTTAAGCATAACATTAATTTACTTATGTTTTGTAAAGATGGGGGTCTTGAAAAATAATTTTCCGTTCACGAAACATTACCGTAATCTGTAATGTACAGATTCTAAGTGTTTCGAATAAAAAACGAAAATATCTCAAAAGCCTTATACCTTAGAACTAGTTAATGTTTCTATAGTAATTAAAAAGCACGCTAGGAATTATTTTTTTCAGCATTTTTCGTAATTAAGCTGTATTTGTCGTTGATAACTCCGTAAGTAGTGTGCATATTCTCATCTCTCTATCACTGTATTGTCGCCTATGACATCAGGGCTGTATTCCGCCGAAATACGACTGAAATATGCATATTGCCGTATTTGAATTTCAACTCTCCATATCTCTTAAAATATGCTTTCAACAACGTTTATTGTATTCAGTATTTTGATAAACAAGGTTGTAGATAATATTTTTCATAAAATTACGATATTTGAAAGATCATGCGATAAGTCCTTTAATGTATACAAATTATATAAATGAAATCCAAGAGAGTGCAGATACTGATATGTAGTCCTACTGTTTGAAAACTTGAGATCTGAATTTAGAACATTGAATCAGTACAAGTATGTATTTCTAAATGAATATGAGGCTCAGATAATACAACCAATACGTATACTTTCCAGCGCAATAACCCAGACAAGTACTAGTTGTACAGACGGAATAAAACAACTATAATACACTGAATTGATTAAATGCTAAGGAATATACTGTATATACAGTAGAAATCCATCACAGTGAATAATTCTTAATTGTTCTCGAATAAAGTGTGATATACTGAGATATAGTTCTGCTTAACTGTGTTTTTGTTACATTGGAATTTATCATGCGATTTGCTTTCTCTTTAGTGTCTTTTATATCAAGAGTGAACATGTATAAAAGATAGACAATCGAAGGAAAATACACAAGCCCCTATAAAAAAAAAATAGAAATCATAGTCTTTGAAAAGGCGAGAAGAGGTATGGCGCTCGCCTACTACCATATTTAAATGGAAAGTACCTGTTACTATAAATTGATTTTCTTGGAGCGTTGGTTGAGGAAACCAACTTTATGAAATAAATATTCGGAACTACTTCTAAATGTATATTATTTAAAAATTTACCCTTACACTTATGCTCTGATTTAAGCTATAAATTGATTAAATTCTAAGGAATATAATGTATATGCTGTAGGGGTGGTTTATATCACAAATTATGAATAGTTAACCAAACTCCTGGCTAAGTGTTAATATATTTAATATTGATGTTCATATAGTACCCAAGAAAACGGCCCTATAAAATAAAATAATAACAATCACATGGTATAAAAAACAAATATATACAATGTATTTTACTTATCCTGATGTACAATCCATAGGTGTAACAGTTTTCTCCCTTAAGAGGGCTGGGTGGTTGTGGCCATTTTCAGACTATATTGATCTCCTCTAGAAGAAGAGCTACATATAAAGATATACAAAAATGATCAAATTTTAAAGCTAAAATGTATGAAATTTTTGTTTGCCAAATGATAGTTCACAGCTTAAGATATCATATCTAAAAAAATTAAGTTATATCTGATGGTTAATTTGTTGACCCCCAGCCTCCTTAATTCAAATATTTAGCATGATTATACATAAATCACTGTACAAATAATCTTTACCAAATATATTACAGCCACATTTTAATTAAAGCAACAATATGTAATTATAACTTAAAAAATACAAAATACAGGTGACAAAGATTTACGAACAAAAGAAGCATGCTGCTTTGAATTTTTTATCGGTTAGGAAGTTTAAAGAAAAAAAAATGAGGAAAAAATCTGCTTTTACAGCATTGGAAATAGCCCCCCCCCCCCAAACCCATACGCACATTCAGACCCTGATACCCCTGTAAAACAAAACCCTGGTTTAGGTTTATAATTATAATTCATTCATCAAGTATTTGGAGAAGCAATTAACAAAGAAAACATTTTCACCGATTGCCTTGCATGCCTTATATGTAAAGCAACGAGTGTTCTGGTGTAATTAACTGCAAGAGGTTTATTGAAATATGCATATGTTTACTTGAACTGTAAATTGCAATGTTATGGCTCTTTACTATTCCATTATATGTTCAAAATGACATTGAAAACCAGCAAGCCTGTAGTCCTCGAATGGGAAAGGGAATCTGCGTCCCCAATTTAGTGTTAAATAAGTTTTCAAATTCTCATGCAATTTGTTTATTTTCTCCTAGCTCCTACTTTGTGTTACGGTATAATCGAATCCCTATTATTTTTTTCCTTTATTGCTTGCCTGTCAATAATCCCTCCCCCTTCCCCTTACACCTTGACTTGAAATTATTTTTAATTTCCCCCCCCCCCACATCACACACATACAAGGGGGTTACCAAAAAGTTCGTGGACTAGTGCCATAAAATTAAAACCGCTTTAGATACATCAATGAATTTTAACACATTTAGTTAGTGTCATCTTTTCTATCTATAAAATAAACCATAAATCATCTGATTCATTTTTTGATAAATTGTTAATGTTTTTGTAAGCAATGGTATGTCCAGGCGGTGCAACCTCGAATATAAGGTTTTTTTATAAGGTGATCATAACTGAAAAAAACTCTTTTGAGATAAATGTATGTCATCCAAAAATCCCGTTAATTCAGGCATGTGGTATGACACAATTGTTTCGTAAAATTTGCAATGTTTACCTCATTCTGTAAGTTCTTTGAAATTTTATCGTAAATTTCATATGGAGTGTCCAAACAATTAAGAGCTTGAAAATGACGTCAAAAGGGGAAAGGGGTTTCTTTTTCCATCATTCTTTTAAGTTTTGTCCCTGGAAAGACAGGTATAGACCTAGGAAATGTTTAAACGGATGAAAAATAAAATCTATCCAGAGTACTTGTTTTTAAATGCCGAAAAAGATTCAAATAGATGAGAGATGCACAGTTGATGTGGATTTGCAGTTGGGGTGTCTAAAGTCAGTGACATGACGTCGTAAATTGACGTTGATCATGTGTGGTAGATATTGAACTCCGACAAGCAAAATATGCTGGCATAATCAAGTGAGGATCTTTCCATATGTATAGATCCATTAACAACATTATATTCATTGAAAGCAGCTGTTCATGACATTGTAAAGTCATATGAAGTCCTTATACTTAACTCAAGGGAATCTCATCAAGATAAATATATGAGGTAAAGGGAGAGGACATTGAGAAACAACGACGTCCTCTTACGTGATGAAACTAAACGGCGACAGCGCCGGTTGATCATAAAATTTTTTTTTAAATTTTATTATAATAATAATTTGGCGAATTATCAATGTATCAAGCTTAAATTTGAAAAGGTGATTTAATACACAGTAAAATACCCAAGAAGTCGAACTTCGAACTTGACCTGTGTAGGGATTTCGAGACGATTTTAAATTTATTTAGAATTAAAAAGTTGTATATAAAATTCCATCTCACCTGTGTTTATACGCATTTATTATGTGCCAGTAAAGGTATATGTATTGTACATTTTATTTTGTAATGATAATGTTAATATTACTTAAACTATAAAAGACTCAAGTCGTACATGATTTTCCCGAAAGGTAACTCGATCAACAGATCTTTTGCATTCTTTCATTTTCGTATTAATTTCTTTTGTTTCGTGTACTACCAGGGACGTATATACTAAGATGAGGAGAATTACCAGTGCTAACATCAAATTTTTAATAATTAATTTTTTGATGGATAATTCAAAGTTTGGTTCTGAAATATTTGATAGCAGTAGAAATATAATTAACATTAACTTACGAAATCCTGCAACTAGCGACATATCGAAACCTATCCTGTTGGTATACATGTACGTCCCTGGAACTACATTTTGCTGGGAGAGACACTATTATAAGGACGATACCTTAAATAATTTAAAAAGATTGATTAAAGAAATTAATTTTGATTCAATAAAGGAGAAAATTTGGCATATTAAACTGAAGGCGGACTTTTTATTATAGAGGCAGACCGGATCTTATATGTTATCGTCATTTGGTCCCTCGTACCTTGAAACGAGGCGGACAAAATAATATGCCTCACCGGTCACTCCCGCCATCATGAGCCCTATGTATTTTACCAAAATAATCTTCACATAGACATTTTCAGTAATGCAATGACGAACAAATTAATGTTGCTATTAAGGAAGTGATAAAAATGTTGTACATGCTCATTCATTTTTTATTATCTTATTTTTGAAATTAAAAGTTCCTTATATTCAGTATGCCTCTAACAAGATCTTTAATAGATTGACAAAATCTTTGAAACATTCTTCAGCTTTATTTTGGGTTGTAAAATTTACATATGAAAAGACATGCAAATTGTTTTTCTTTTTTTTGCATAATGCTTTTAATATACATGTACATTAAATATTATGAATAACATGTCTTTATTGAACTAATTCACGTAGCTATGAATATATTCTAGAAAATGTTTCGAAGTGTAGAAAAATAGTATTGTTGTGTCAATTGCGGCTGTAGCATGTTAAAACAAGATGTGATACTCTACAAACTTCTCAATTCTGGCACTGTAATTAATATCCGGAAACTTATAACGATTTGCATTTATATCTTACGCATCCCCATTTTGAGGAGGACTTTGTGTATAAACTTATTTAAGAATCATAAATGAATAGCGGATGAGAAACACCCCCCCAAAAAAAATAAAGGTAAAAACTAATCCTAAGTATAAGGCAAAGTTTTAATTTTTCAATCAAAAACTTTATGTATGTTATTCTATCGAAACAATTAACATCCAGTTGTGCTTTACGAATATCCTGGTATAATTAATAATCACCAATTGTATCTTACATCATCTGATATAAGCGGGAAAGGAACGCTATACATTTTAAGGTATAAAATAAAACAAGCGGTGAGTCTTTAATTTTCTTAAAAGTTTTACACCTTGTGAATAATTCAAAAGGCTTAAAATTAAGCCTGCGGAATATACTAGTGGAAAATAAACTCAAATAACATGTGTTTTTGGTAATAGCATTGAAAAATAATGACGCTGTTGTGTCCTCCTTGCTACCCCAGCTGTGTTAGTCGTGTCATTTTGAGTTCTTTAGACAAACCTGTAAAAGGGTTTCGATGTGCATATAATGCTAACTGACATCATGCGCCGTTGCTTTATTTTTCCGTTTTACAGCACAGGATACCCAATTTCGCAGATTCAACGATATCTGATATCGGGGACTTTACGCGATTTCACGGATAATACTCGATTTCTAGTATTCTCTCAAACCCTTTAGAGTAATACAGGACAGGGTGGGTAGCAACTTGGTGTATGAACAGCAATCAAAACTTCACAAACTGACCAATAATCTGTAGAGAATTACTTAATTACCTCAAAATTAATTAAAATAAACTTATACATGAAAAATGGTATAATACCTTATTAACACTCTGAGATCTATTTTTACATTTTAAATGGAATTTTAGGGAAATAATGTTACCTTTTGATTTTTACCCTGACTACATGTAGTTGATTACACATCTTCTACCAATTACGGTACCACCGCTCCAACCAAATAAGGGGTAAATTAAGTACAAACTGTTATCCCTATCATGTATGTACAACACAAAAACTTCTCCTCTGCTTTTAAGGGCTTGGAACCTTCCGCTCGAAAAAATGCAAATCCTAAATGGAAGTATTTTTTTTTCAAGCAGGCGGCATTAAAAGTTTTGTGTGTGTGTGTTTTTTTTTTTTACTTTCTTTTCTTTTAATATTCTTTTTTTTCTTTCTTTTTTTTTTCTCTTTTTAATTTTTTCTTCTTTTTTGTGTTTTTTTTTTTGATTTTCTTCTTTTTTTTTTTTTTTGGTTTTGTTTTGTTTTTTGTTTTGTTTTTTTTTTATTTTGTTATTTTTATTATTATTATTATTTCACAAAACTATGGCCAATAAGATCAGACAATTTGACATTACATTATTCACAATTCATCATTCACTGTCAAAATTTAAGTGTACATGTACTATTACTAAGAAAATTCACAATTCATCATTCACTGTCACAATTTAAGTGTACATGTACTATTACTAAGAAAATAGTCACAATTCATTATTCACTGTCACAATTTAACATGTGCATGTACTATCACCGCATAACTAGTCAAAATATATTATTCATTGTCACAATTTAACGTGTACATGTACTATCACCGCATAACTAGTCAAAATATATTATTCATTGTCACAATTTAACGTGTACATGTACTATTACTACATAACTAGTCACAATTAATTATTCACTGTCACAATTTAACATTTACTATTACACTAGTCATTTATGTGCACTTTCACTGCATAGCTCATCACATCCATATTAAATACTGATATACATTCAATGACACAATAAGTTTTTAGTCAGCTTAACCTTCTTGTTACATTAGCTTATGTGAATCTGTACAGACTAATCATAATTTACATTTCGTCTCACTTTATATTTCTAGTCATATCAGTTATACAATGCATATACACTCACATATACACAAACAATTCATAGTCACTGTCAACCATACTAATATTACAATAGATAACTGAATAAGTACATGTTACCATAACTCAAAATTTATAATATATACGTATAGTCACCTCAATAATGCGCATTGCATATGTATCCAATTAGACAATAAGATCATAATCACTATCTACCCTTATCATTTATATAATAGGTTACTGAATGTGTTCATTCTAAGAAAAATAATATAATATCTAACAATTCCTCCTTTTTTAACATTTAAATGTAGCTTGTTTGATTTTGGATAAAGACAAAAAGAAAGAGTTTTGAAAGACAAAGCAGCCTACAACTAGTCGTGTTTTCAACCTCTTCTCTACAGGCCAGCCTGGCAACTGTAGCGCCCAAGGGACCTGAAGTTCCAACCAGTAATGCCCCAGGATTGACTAGGTCTACAGGACAATAAAGTTCATTTCTGAATCCAAGCAATTTTTTAATATGATTATAATTGACGATAAAATAAAATAACATTATATCAAAATATTGATAGATAATAAAAGACACATTTATATAATAACATAATTATCTCATTGGCATAGAGAAAAAGAAGGGGGTAAGTGTGGGAGGAAGCCGGAGTACCCGGAGAAAACCCACGTGTCCGAGTGAGCGACCCCATACCCATTTACAACTCAGATACCTATTTAAAAAAATATTTTAATAAAATTTGTTTTTGATAACACAATAATAATAATATTTAAAATAATAAACAGTAAAAAAAAAAAAAAATAACACTGTGAATTATATTTGTTGGTGTGTTCTTCAGAGATCTGGCTTTATGCATATATAATTTCTTCTTTCTTTATCTTTCTCATTCATGATAACAAGGATATGCCTCTTCAATACTTTCATTTTCTATCAATGAATGAGAAAAAGGTGACTTGAATAACTTTCCTATACCTGAGGGCTTTTTGTCATTCAAAATGGCATGCACACCAGCAGGATTTCACCAGAGTCTCCTAATGGTAACTGTCACCGATTCATCAAAGTACACTATAAGATAGAAGTTCTCAACTTCAGCATCTATGATGGTAAAACACTTTTGCTGTTGTTTTCCAAAAAAAAGATCTTGGATCATTGATTA
Source organism: Saccostrea echinata (assembly GCF_033153115.1). Lineage (NCBI taxonomy): Eukaryota > Metazoa > Mollusca > Bivalvia > Ostreida > Ostreidae > Saccostrea > Saccostrea echinata. Next base: position 36,138,733 of record NW_026889758.1, on the reverse strand, counting down.
TATCACATACCTGATCAGTGACAGTTATCCACAGTGATGTTTCTTGCTGTTGTGAAGATCTATGTCCATATGTCTTGCCTTCCAGTTGTTTCCACCAGTTCCTGTTTGGCTATAACAGCTTATTTCCACATACTGGAGGGTCAACATTCATCAGCCTTGCCTTTTCCCGGTTTAACACCAAACTGTGTCTAGATGTAGTAGCTCATTTCCACATCTTGAAGGATCTACATCCATCGGTCTTGCCACTTCAAGGTTTTTCCACCAATTCCTCTCATGCCATAGCTGCACATTTTCCTATCTAGGAGGGACAAGATCCTTCTGTGTTGCATTTTACAGTTGCTACACCAATTCCTGCAAAACCACAAATGATCTTTTTTACATCTTCAAAAATTATTGATACCTTCTTTTTAAGCCTCCTCTTGTGTATATCAAATACAATTCTCTTATTATTTTAATAATTTTTAGGGGAAGGGGGGTTTCAAAGGGATAATGGATTTCTGACAATTTGAAGATGTAGAGATACATTCATAGGTCGAGATTGTCTGTCTTAGATTCTTTGGTCACGCAAAATGAACATTTGTAGTATTGTATAAAATTGAATTAAAATATATTGAAATTTTTTTTAGTATCTCTCACGTTCATGTCTAGGAATGACACAATCACAGAACTTCTGCCTGCATGTTATGGTCTGCTCTGCCTAACAGAACAAGACCAGTTCAATCATGTACCTGTTAACAAAGATGACTTCAGGTCAAAGCCAAAGTAACACTCCCACAATACAGAATGAGTACTAAAAGTCCACAGAGTGCAAGATGTATACAGATTGCACATCTTATTACCTTCAAAACTGGGGTGGGCCACAGTATATCCCTGAATTCTATGCACATCTTCTGTTAGGCTACGTCCGCACTTCATCACCAAATCAAGACAACCCTTAGAAAAAACGTCTCTATCAGGCTTCCGGGTTGCGGAATTGGACCCTGGATCCTGCAACTTCTGCTGGGCTGGGCAGGGTTCCAGCTGGGCTCTGCTGCTTGCTGTGCATCCTGTCAATTGGAAGTCAAGAGGTCAAAGGCTGATACGGTCAACATCAATTGGCAAGGAAAAGATCATGAAAGGCTGCAAGAAGTAGAGTGTGAATCTTACCTCCTCTTCTCTGCTTGACTGCGGTTGGGATCCGTCCGGGTCAGCATGCATCTCCTCTTCGGCTAACAAAGCAAAACCAAGAACATCAAAACAACTTCGTAGAGTTATCCAAATTTCAGCGAGTGCAAAGAGCAAAGTTAAGATATCCTTAACTAAATCACACAGTAATGAAAGTGGACAGAATGCAAATTGTGCACACTGCGTCTTACCTGCACGTCAGGGATTGATCGCAGTCCATCACAGAACTGTGACCTGCAGGTGACGGTCTGCTCTTCTTCCACGCAGCCACACCAGTCCAACCCCGTACCTGTTAACAAAGATGTTTACAGATCAAAGCCAAAGTAACACTCCCGCAACAAAGAATGAGTAACAAAAGGCCACCGAGTGCAAGGTGTATACCGATTGCACGTCTTATTACCTTCAATGCTGGAGTTGGTCGCAGTATATCCCTGAACTCTTTGCACTCCTTCTGGCAGGCCGCAGTCCGCACTTCATCTCGGAATCGAGACCAGCCGAACCCTGACCTGTGAACACCAAATGTGGAGTAGTCAAACAGGTGTGCTAAGACTAATCAAAGAGTAGAAATGAAGAAAGTCCACAGAGTGTGAGGCGTGCACAATATATCTTACCATCCTTGGGTTGGCAGTCTCCTCTTCACAGCGCTGGGGATAGAGGACTGCATCACACCGCATCTCTACAGTACAAAGACAAGACATCAAGAGAGGTTAAAGTCTTCATCAAGTGATATGAGCAAATTAAAATCTACACAGTTAATACAGCTTTAAGACATGTATCTTACCCTCTCTTCAATGTGCGGTCGCAGTCGATCCCTGCTCCCCACAATGCTGCTGTACGTCTCAGTGGGACCGACGCTCCTGAAAACACAGAAAGTCAGGAGGTCAATGGAGCACCCTAGCTGCTCAGATCAAGTTATAATGCAAAACAGGGATCCAGAAGTGCTACAAAAGCTGCCTGTTACTCACCGCTTTGGCCAATGTTGGCCGCTAAACAAAGCTGGGCAATAGGGTCATCTTCATCTGTTGTCGGCCGGCCTGCTAGGTCCTCTCGCGTCGTCCCTCGTCCGAGTCCCTGAAAATATACAACTGAGAAGAGATTAGTCAAAATTCAAAACAATGAAACAAAGCACAGAAATTCAACGACATTACAACCAAATCAGTTGAAAAACAAATTAGCAGATGAAGACAGTTAGATCAGGAAAGGGCATAAAGGGGGATTAAGGGGAAGGGGGGATGGTTAGTTATGTTAGATAAGGGGAAGTGCATAGGAGACAGAGAAGAGACAGAAGGAAATAAATTCAAAAAAGCTTCTCTATTAGGCTTCCTGGTTGCGGAATTGGACCCTGGCTGCTGCAACTTCTGCTGGGCTCGGCTGGGCTCCGGTGGACTGTGCTGGGCTCTGCTGCTTGCTGTGCATCCTGTCAATTGGAAGTCAAGAGGTCAAAGGCTGATACGGTCAACATCAATTGGCAAGGAAAAGATCATGAAAGGCTGCAAGAAGTAGAGTGTGAATCTTACCTCCTCTTCTCTGCTTGACTGCGGTTGGGATCCGTCCGGGTCAGCATGCATCTCCTCTTCGGCTAACAAAGCAAAACCAAGAACATCAAAACAACTTCGTAGAGTTATCAAAATTTCAGCGAGTGCAAAGAGCAAAGTTAAGATATCCTTAACTAAATCACACAGTAATGAAAGTGGACAGAATGCAAATTGTGCACACTGCGTCTTACCTGCACGTCAGGGATTGATCGCAGTCCATCAAAGAACTGTGGCCTGTAGGTGACGGTCTGCTCTTCTTCAACGCAGCCACACCAGTCCAACCCCGTACCTGTTAACAAAGATGTTTACAGGTCAAAGCCAAAGTAACACTCCCGCAACAAAGAATGAGTTACAAAAGGCCACCGAGTGCAAGGTGTATACCGATTGCACGTCTTATTACCTTCAATGCTGGAGTTGGTCGCAGTATATCCCTGAACTCTTTGCACTCCTTCTGGCAGGCCGCAGTCCGCACTTCATCTCGGAATCGAGACCAGCCGAACCCTGACCTGTGAACACCAAATGTGGAGTAGTCAAACAGGTGTGCTAAGACTAATCAAAGAGTAGAAATGAAGAAAGTCCACAGAGTGTGAGGCGTGCACAATATATCTTACTATCCTTGGGGTGGCAGTATATCAAAAACCAATAAATAGAATAATGGTTCTAAGTAAAGTTTACTTATGAACAAGATCTTATCAACATCAGACAAGAACTGGAAGAATTGATTTTTAAAAGAATTTCAGAGAATTTTTATTTTGGTAGCTATGGGAACAATGATTAACAAAATATTGAGGAATGAACAGAATTATGATTCGTAGAAAATCGACATAAGTAGTGCATATAGTGCAATACCTTTAAGAGGAGTTGCATTTCGAATGTAATTTTTGGAAATTTCTATTTATAGTCACCATGACAACACCGAATAACTTAATCAAAATCAAATACACAGAATTATGATTTTTAATAAAGTTTTCTTATGTACCAAGTCTCTTTGAAATTTATACTAAAAAAAAGTAGGAGGAAATGTGTTTTGAAAGAATTTTACATAAAACTGTAGGAGGAGGAAAGTTTTGGAAAAAAATGTGTACAGACAGATGGACGATGGACACCTTCATAATGCAAAAGCTTTTCTGATCTCTGACCAGTAGAGCTAACAAGAGGCACATGGGCCACATCACTCACCTGAGCAATTTGGCTCAGAAAAGCTGAAAATATATCAGTATTGAAAAGTTCAAATATATAACTGGTCCCAAGTTACCCCTCCCTCTCTCTAGGGGCATGATTTGAACAAACTCTACCTGAGGATGTTTATGTATCAATATGACTAATCATGGCTTTCCTGTTTTTGTGATGGTATTTCCTATTTATTCCTATGTATAACTTTGATCCCCTATTGTGACCCCAATCTAAATTCTGGGGTCAGGATTTGAACAAATTTAAGTCTACATTACCTGAGGATGTTTTAATCTTAATATGGCTAATCATATCTTTGCTGTTCTTGAAAAGAAGATATTTCTTTTATGTTCATTTGTAAAACTTTGATCCCCTGTTGTGGCCTGGGGTCATGATTTGAAGAAACTTAAGTCTACACTAAGTCTTTATGATAAATCTTTCACATAAGTTTCACCAGTTTTGCTAGCCAAGGGTTTACGATCCGCTCTTCTCCTCTCCAAGGTTAGAGGCAAGGAGCGGGTTGTGAACCTTTGGTTAGTCAAGATGCATTTTTCTGGCAAAGTGTTTCCTTAGAAGAAGATTTTTAAAAGATGCCATTAATTGATTAAATCTTCATTGATTTTTAATTATTTCCGCTTGAAATAGGAATTGGCACTTCTTGTTAACAAACTTTAAATAATCAATTCCTTTCTTCTTTAGAAGAAGCTTTTTAAAAGGTGTCATTCAATTTTCATTAATTCTTAATTATCTCCCCTTGAAAGAGGACCCTTCATGTGAACAAACTTCTAAAGGAACCAGGCAATATTTATCACCAGGGTGGAACAGGTTCAAAGTATTATGGGACAGATACTTTGTTGGGTATTCAAAAGGATGGGAAGAAAGAGAACACATCGTAGTCATAATGATACATGAATGGCAATTTAAAACCTTAAAATAAACCCTGAAAATCACAGGTTATCTCCTTTAATCCAACAATATAGACCTGATCTAGAGTGCAAAACTGTCTTCTGTCTCCTTTAACATTTCTAAATTGCCTGTAAATTAATATCTCATTTTAGATTTAGACTGTACATGCTATTACAAGAAAAACTAGTGCTAATTATAACGGGAACCGTTACAGATGTTCCCCAAATGCCCCCCACCCCACCCCTATGGACCCCATTCCTTAGAAGCTTCATTAAATTGAGCAATTATTTTGTTTAATAACTTTACAATTTATTGTCAGATGCATTTTAAGAACAACTCTGGTATAGTCCTTTGAGTAATAGCCATTCAGATATCAGCACACGTGAATATCCGTGTTTTTTTTTTTTTTTTTTTTTTTTTTTTTTTTTTTTTTTAAAGATATTTCACAGACATTTTCTGTAAAGAGACTCACTATGAATACCTATGTGTGAAATCTTGAAGATTTTCATTGTAAACTATGAGAGATACAGTCAAGTAAGTACATGTATTAGCCAATCAGAATCCAGCTCACATGCATGCATGTTCTTGCATTTAATTTTTATACTAGCATAATGTAGAAACCCATCAAACCTATTATTTTTTGTAAAATTTCATCAAGTTTTGTAAAAAAAACTACGAAAGTTGTGGCCATTTAAAGTTAAAGCCTATCAAATTGCAGCAAGTATATATCGTATCTTAGAAACTCCTAATGTATGACTATGTTTTATATTTCAAAGTATTTTGTCAAAAACCATGAAAGATAAGGAGGGTTTTGTTTCAGCCAATCAGAGCGAAGCGCACGTGCATGCATTTTCTTGCATTCAATTTATATGTTAGCATAATGTATGAACCCACCAAACCTATTAACTTTCTAAATGTCATCCTGTTTTGTAAAAAAAAATATGAAAGTTATAGCCATTTAAAGTTTAAGCCAATCAAATTTCAGCACACATGTATGCGCGTGTTTTCACGATATGTCATAAATATCATACTGTAGAACCTCCTAATGTATGGCTATGTTTAATTTCGAATTATTTTGTCAAAAACCATATTAGATAAGGAGAGTTTTATTTCAGCCAATCAGAGCGAAGCGCACGTGCATGCGCGTGCGTTCATGCTAATTTGACCATGTCATCTTGTCAATTACAAATATATCTTTATATGTTTCAAAGAATTTCATCCAAAAATATAAAAGTTACGGCTATATTAAGTATACCAGTCATTTCACTGATTGCAAGCGCCCGCACGTGCATGTAAGTGAGCGCAAAATGACCTTCGTTCCACACATCTATGCAACATGCCTATTAATCCTAATTTTCGAGTACACTTACAGACAAAAAAAGTACCGGAGAAGAAAGAAACATAGGTAATCAGAGATTACAGAGCTCACCTCAACGAATGGTGTCTTTAAGTAAGGCAAAGTCCCACACTAAACTAATAATCTAGGAGTGTGCATCCCTAGATACAACATTTATGCAATTTTGATCTGATAGGGCTTGCAGTTACTTGGGAATAGACTTATCTGAAAACTTAAAACTAGTCACTCATCCAGAAAATGTAAGTCAAATCCAGCATCCGAAGCAAGTTTTGAGATTGTTCGTCCCTTGATGCATCATCCATGCAAGTTTGGTTCAGATAGGCCTTATAGTTACTTGGAAATGAGATCTACTCCAAAAACTTTAACGTGGTCACTCATCCAGAAAATTTAAGTCAAATCCAGCATCCGAAGCAAGTCCAGTAGTGTGCATCCTTAGATGTATCATCCATGCATGTTCGGTCAATATAGGGTTTATAGATACTTGGAAATGACATCTGCTCCAAAAACTTAAACCTGGTCACTCATCCAGAAAATATAGGTCAGATTCAGCATCCGAAGCAAGTCCAGTAGTGTGCATCCTTAGATGTATCATCCATGCAAGTTTGGTCAATATAGGGTTTAAATCTACTTGGAAATGAGATCTGCTCCAAAAACCTTAACCTGATCACTCATCCAGAAAATATAGGTCAGATCCAGCATCCGAAGCAAGTCCAGTAGTGTGCATCCTTAGATGTATCATCCATGCAAGTTTGGTCAATATAGGGTTTATAGATACTTGGAAATGACATCTGCTCCAAAAACTTTAACCTGGTCACTCATCCGGAAAATATAGGTCAGATCCAGCATCCGAAGCAAGTCTAGTAGTGTGCATCCTTAGATGTATCATCCATGCAAGTTTGGTCAATATAGGGCTTATAGTTACTTGGAAATGAGATCTACTCCATGGTCAATATAGGGCTTATAGTTACTTGGAAATGAGATCTACTCCAAAAACTTTAACCTAGTCACTCATCCGGAAAATGTAGGTCAGATCCAGCATCCGAAGCAAGTTCAGTAGTGTACATCCTTAGATGTATCATCCATGCAAGTTTGGTCAATATAAGTCTTATAGTTACTTGGAAATGAGACCTGCTCCAAAAACTTTAACCTGCTCCAAAAACATTAACCTGGTCATTCTTTAGCTGAAATTGCAGCATCTGAAACCTTGACTGGTACAATAAAACACATTAGAAGCATCCTCCATGCATCTCTGACTAATATAGGCCATAGAAGTACATGAAAAGAAAACTGCTCCAAAAACCTTAACCTGGGACGCCGACGCCGACACCGACGCCGACGCCGAGGGTATTACATAAGCTCCCCCAACTTCGTTGAGGTGAGCTAAAAAAGGAATAATAATAATTATTATTATTATAGAAACAGAGTAAAAACAATATGTTTCCAAACATCATTTTGGGAACATAACATTGAATTTAAAAAAACACATGTAATCATTATTGATTGACTGACCTTAACATGATGATGGATGCTTTCTATGAAAATTTAATTCTTCTTACAATTTAAAAAGTACATGGTATTACAAGAAAAACAATACCAAACTTGCCATCTTTCACTGAAAAATAAAAAAGTTTTATTTTATAGAATTTAGAAAGTACATGTTAATACAAGAAAAACAATACCAAATTTGCCACATTTCAGTGAGAAAAGTTTAGATCAATTAAAAGAATACATTATCGACTGACTGACCTTAACATGATGATAGATGGACGTTGAAATTCTTTGAAAATTCAGGTTTTCTTACAATATCAGAAACTCTTTTTTTCCAAAATTAGAATTATTAAGAATTCTTGATTTTTTCTCATTGTAAATATACGTTTTAAATTGGATTAAATTTTCAAGGTTTTACTAAAGCGGCGCCTCTCATATACCTGCAACTTTAAAATGAATTATGGTTGACTTCATAGTCTGTAACTCAATCTTTTCATATATATATATATTTTTTTTCAGATTACATGTAATCCAAAATCACATTTAAAAGTCTCAAAAATATTGTTTTGAAAAGAAAGTACCAACATTTCTTTCATTGAATGGATTCTGTACCCTGCAAGTGAAAGTTGTGAACTTCGACACTCCAGATGCCTACACTACTTAAGGTTATGTTATATTTGACTTTTTCACATAAAATGAAGATGGGGCATATACTTTTTTCATTCTGTAAGGTATGGGACCAAGTCTATTTTTTAGTTGATTATTATTGGGGGAGGGGGGCACCGTCCCACCCAGGTAATGAATATTGGCTATTCCCTTAATCCACTTCATCCAAGGATGCTTTGCGGCAAGTTTGACTGAAATTAACCCAGTGGTTCTGGAGAAGAATTTGAAACAGATGCCAGACAGCCAGGCAGACGGATGCCAGACACTTTTTGATCAGAAAAGCTCACTTGACCTTTCAGCTCAGGTGAGATAAAAATGAAGTTAAAGTCACAAGGAAGGAAAGGTCAGAAAACTATGACACACTCGAAAATCTCTCACTAATTTGTAATAGTGTTTAGAAAAAATATCATGAAATATAAAACAATTAATAGTGAGGTCAAGGCCAGAAAATATTGACACAATTGAATAGGTCTTATAAAGATGCATCTTTTTAAGTTTGATGAAACAGTTTCTTTGAAAATAAGTTAAATTCAACATGGTAAGTAGTGAGATGAAGGTTATAGGGAATGTTAAAGTCAGAAAATTATGACACAGTTTAATAAAATGGGGAATAATGAGGCCAAGGAAAAGGTCACAGTGCAGAAAATAATGATGCAGTTGAAAATTCCCAGCAATAATATGTATCAGTGTGTGAGTTATGACAAGAAAAATCTTGAATGATATTACTTTGAAACTGAGCTTAACACAAAACAAAGAATAGTAAGGTCAAAGTCATAGGAAAACTCAAGATAAGTAAATGATGCCAGAGATAACATCTTACATCAATTTGAATCAATATATAAATTTCGGTTCGAATATTGCATGTGAACAGCTTCTTTGAAACTGAGCAAAATGCATAGTGTGACAAATGGAAGATTGGAGGACATAAAATTACATGTATTAAAATTTGGGGATTCAAACCATCCCCAAGCGTAAAAGCACTTTGATGTAAATACAAACTCATGGTAAATACAATTATCTATGGTATCTTATCTGTGAGTGTAGCCCAATATACTCGTAAGGATGTATAAAGTCTCCAAACTAAACTAAACCCTAAAGTCCTAGAATTTTTAGTTAATACATTTACACAAATAGGAAACTAACAAATTACTTTGCCACCCCCCCCCCCCACCCCCACCCCATAAAAACAATCAGAGTCATTTATGAAAGGACACATACATAAAGGATTTCTTTTTTTCTCGTCAAAAAATCACGAATCTGAATTATTCAAACACTCCCTCGCCCTTCTGAGAAAAAGAAATTCTACATCTCTTCTTGTCCTTCACGTTACCATGACTGATATTGCATGGGATTTTGAAGAGAGAGAGAGAGAGTGAGAGGGAGAGAGGGAGGGAGGGAGGAAGATCTAAACATGTTGGAGACATCAGTTAAAGATCCAACGCTATTTTGAATCAAATCTGTCACAGAGAAAATCTATTTACAGGAATTGGTTCTTTTTACAAACAAATGGCTATAAATTTGGTTTAGGGTGATTGTTCGTTTAACTTTACCGTTAAACCCCATCAGAGTATACAAATTCATACGAGCAAACAACGAATCATAATTTATGTACTTACGAAAAAAAAAAATATTCCTCCGCTTTATGATTGATACGTATCTTAAAATCTATAGAATCTGTGAAATATCTGACATTGGACTGTCCGCCATTACATGGAGAATACTGTTCACTGGGTATTCATAATCTCTGAGGTCAGATGGATACATGTAAATATTAAATCTATATTGAATATTTTCAAATAAATTAATTAATATTATTATTATCATTATTATTTGTTTTTTTTTTTTATTTTGCGTTCGGGCCAAATAAAGAGAATATGCACGTTTCCGGTAACATTTCAAAAACTAATGGTATTTGTAACTTGCTGCAATGTTTAATATTCATTACATTCTATCAGAAAAATAATCTTCCAGACAAGCAAACTGTATGTGATAATAAATGATAAATTGATGACACAGATTCATTCTGAAAATGTTTCTTTTCTAGCTGACTCAGTTTTTATACTTATTATATTTAAACCAAAATCTTGACACTGCTTGATATCATACAACCTTACAAGTATGAAAATCACAAGAATTATTTGATTACTAGTTAAGTGTTAATTTGATACTTTGACAAATCTTAATCCTTGCTACATGTAGGTCCGTAGTACGCGGGATGCACCCCCACTTTCATTCTGAATGGGCTTTTGCCCGTTCATTTAGCTTGGACATTAATTTAAACAATATTTTATTATGATTATACATAACTGGATTGGACAGCAGGCACTGCCTATATAAGTCCTCTCCACAATACAGGTCAAGTCATACATGTTACAAGTAAATATTAATTACATAACATTGAAAAAATATATACATGTGTATATAGCTTGGACATTAATTAACATTGAAAAGTAATGGTGGTCCTATAAAACTTATCAATTTGTGAAATTTATTTCAAGTATACCTTTTTAATTGTTTTTCAACCCCCCTTCCTCTTGAAATCGATTCTTCGTCCCTGCTTCCTTTAACTAAAATTCTTTTCCACTAAATCATTTCCACAAAGAAGGGCTTTTTTCAACTTTCACACACACACAGTAGTGTTGCCTATCATCGCGCCGTGTAGCATAGTCTGCAGAAATCATTGACATCATCACGTGACGAAGACCCGGGGTATCAGCAAGTGGTTCACCTGCAGATCCGAATGCCATTGTTTATTTATTTATTTATTTATTTTTTTTTGTTAATTTTTTTTTATTTATTTATTTATCTATTTTTTGCTTTACGTTGGAAGACAGTCTGAAATAAATACTGTATGTCGTTTTCATTCCACGATGTTAAAATTTCACGATTTCTCAAAAAGTACCAATCGCGATGGTTTTAATTTCACGCTGCAAGAAATTAATTTAAATTTCGTAAAAGCATTTAAACGTTTTTAATTTCACGGAAAATGATGAATCATAAATGTAAAAAAAAATGTAAGTTTGGGAGAAAAACATTGTCAGATAATTGCACGTGTATTTTTTTTAAGTACGTCAATATATGTAGAATAAACTTGGATTGATAAGCAGTGAAACTCGTAAACACAATTTGAAAATAACTATCATTAGAATCATGAGAATGGAACAGCTTCATTGCTGTGTATTCCATAATATGCACTTGACTGATTGATGCATGCCAAGAAAACGCGTCGAACGCTGTAATGTTATCCATACCTTGAAAAAAGACCACTGTGCCAGTTCGAAGATGTGCACATGCCAAGTGATTTACACCCTGAATTTCATTTATTGAAATCTGCATCACAAAAAGGTAGTAAACTCCATAAAAACTCAACAGAAAATACACTGACGCTACTTTGTACAGCCTAGTACGTTGATACACTTAGTCCGTGCTGATCAAATTTGGGTCAGGGAAAATATCAGAAGTGAAAAGTATTTGCGCGACTGGGAAAAATAGAAATGACTAAAATGATTGCTGTTCATGAAGTATAACTGAAAATTGTCTAGTTCTTATAAACATGTATACACTCTATGGGTGTATTGCAATGCATGATTTATTTATAAACTTTTCACTGATTATTTTCATAATTATTTGAAAACTAAACCGAGTAACTTGGTATACGAAAATAATTTAGTAAATTACTTGAAAGCATTTAACCATTCATTCATTCATTTATTCTCTCAAAAACCATATGAATGGTACAAGAGGTACATATATACATATAGCCGGAAGAAATAATTAAGTAAATGTTTAAATTACACTGCTCATGATCATGTTATATACCCTAAATGTATAGTTGACTTCAAATTTCAAATGTGATTCACAGGCAGACAGATCGAGAAAGTTGTTTAACAAAGCAGAGAGAAAGAACTTAGGGAAAGAAAGAGTACGGTAGAAAGATAAGATCTAAATATGCGAGGGACAGAAGAATCGAAGAAACTCCTGCGAAAGGAAAGAGGTGTGAAGGAGTATGACAACCCTTTCTGGCTTTTTGTACTTCTTGAGAACACTTTCATATATTCTTATGTAAAACTTTGATCGCCCATTGTGGCCTCACCCTACGGTAACTGGACGTTTCGCCCCTATTGACGATTCTTGTTCATTTTACAGTTACATGTACTGTACTAATAACTGATTAACATATACGTCTATTTTCATGATTTCGATAGAAGAAGGAAAGAAAATAAATATATAATAAAATAACGATTTAAATAGTGTGCAATTGGGGTGTTTATGTAGACTTTGTGTAAATTATACTTATCTTGCTTATTTCGAAGTTGTTTATGTCCAATTTAGAAAGTTTTTTTTTATTCGAAAAACACCCAGCTGCTGTTTTTAATAATGAGAAAACGTTCAACTTGTGCGTACGGTATGGGTCGGCTGTTTGATTTCGTTAATTTGATTAAAATGTAAGTCTACATGTCACTATAAAATATCGTTTGCTGAAAACAGACATGTATCTCAGATCAGTAAATTCATTCAACAAAATAGGGACGTAGCTTCCATTGTGGCAATGAGGCAACTGCCTCACTAAATTTTTCACCACCACCACCACTCCCTTTAATTATACTCAATACATTGCAGAAAATATTTTTTTAATTTAAAACTAATTGCAATTTACTTAATTCTTTAATGATAATCATCACCTGGCTGGTTGGTTTGTTCAGGATACCAGACAGTTCAAATTTCATCAATAGATTTGCTGACTCCAAACATCACTGAATCGGGCAACTAAAGTTAAAAAAAAATTAAATGAAATGTTTATTCACCTTTAAATGTGTTAGAAGTTTCATAATATGTAGCATCATATGAACGCTGAAGTCTTCGATAATGAAACCGGTAAAATTACGAAATTTCTGTGCAGGACAAATATGACTGTTAGACAATTATGATTGTTGTATTCTAAAACCCATTAATCTATTTTCTGTCGTTGGGCTTCGCCCCTTGACCCCCTTTCCACCTAAGGTGGCCCCGGGCCCCCTGCCACCATGTTTTTGCCTCACTAGAATTCAAAGTCAATCTACACCCCTGCAAAATATTACAATATTTCGTGTATCGATTTGTCAAACTTACTGAACACATAAATATTAAGATTTAATTACTTCTAACGGCGGCTAATTAAATACCTTAATTAAAGGAAGGGGCGCGAAACGTCTCAGCGCGAATGGTCTTTAGGGGCGAACCGTCCCGCATTCCACCCTACCCCCGGGGATCATGAAGTGAAAAAAACTTGACTCTTCACAGTTTTACCCGGTCGGTAAAACAGTAAAATGGATAGTCATTTAGGTTAGACTTTAAAAAAGTCTTTTCTGGGTTATTAAAATCGGGTTCGTTATCTTCAAAATAAGAATGGAGAAAACGAAAGAAGAGTGAAGACTGAATCTCTTATCTCGTGGAAGGCTGGATAAAAATATTAGATATTAACGTAGGGAAATCTTACAGATATTTAAAATTATGGGTCTATCAAATATTGTTTTAACAGTTTTTCCATTGGCTGTGGGAATATTTGGATTTTATCTTTGGAGAAGAGGTAACAATTTGAATTTTTTAACACATCGACAGTTCCAAACATCTTGCGATCTTGCAGAGATATTGCAAATTGTCCTCAACACAGCTTTGATTATTTTGTCTTATGAATAAATATTTTCCAGAGACATTAAAGAGAGCAGGGAAAGGAAAGGCAACAAATGACGAGGATGGAGAAACGCCAACTAAAGATCCACCATCCAACATTGATGAACCAGTAACAAATGTAAAATCTTCCAAACCACCTCAAGTTCTACCAGTAGATCAGAACACAGAGATTAAAACTTTAGAGCATGAGACCAGTCAGACTGTCCTATATGAAAGAAACGTATCTAATTTTGAGCAAGGGAGAAGACAGACTGTCCTATATAAAAGAAATAAAACAAAGAAGGGATCTTCTGTCAATCAGAATAATGATCCAGGTGATTTAGAGGTGGATACACCACTAAGCATGGATGCTGATCTCATTCCATCAACACCTCCCATGCACTCTAAAATGGTTACACAATCCAACTGTGGTTATCAAGAGATCCCTGCTGGTAAGTATTATTTAAACGCAGTGAAAATTTATGTTCTATTATTAAAGAAAAATTTATCAGCATTATACAATGTAATTTTCAGTAAACATGGTAAATATATACATAAATTCGTAAATATAGTTGAATGTATTTTGCATGCACGATAGTACTGATCTTGCAATGTCTGTACTGCACACTGTTAATATTTCATGATACAACATATCTGTAAAGTGTGTTGTACCTGTGATCATGGATCATTATTACCCTTATTTTTAATAATTGTAAAAGTGGGATGTTCATATTGTTCACATTTATGTAAATAATGTTTATTCTTTGTGAAAGTCTAATGAAAAAATCTAGAATCTGCAATTTATGACTGCGAATATGATTATAAAAAAATCATTTTTTTTTTTTTTTAAATTTTAATAGTTATTTGATTTAGAGCACTATTAAACAGGAAATAGATTAAGATTCCACATTTTCTATTGAAGAATCAGTGTAACTCTTAGATATTTTGCCAACAAGTTTTTCGAAATGCATTGAATTGCTAAAATTGCTAGGATATTTCTTCAAAAAAAATTCCATTAAATCTTCCTCTTTAGAGACAAAATCTGTTCCTATAATATATTATTAGGGTGAGAAAAAAAAGTCAGTGACTATACTTTCCCAGGGGACAAGACTAGTATGAAATCAAACCCACTTGTCTCCATGATGATTTCCCTTATAAAGCTTGCTTTTCACCAAGTAATAATAATTAAAAAAACTTGTTTCAGATTTCTTCTCAAACTGTGTCTGATGTACATATGATATTTTTTTTTATTGAGAGTCTACATCTCTTGTCAAGTCTGGAAGAATTTAGTTTCATTTTCCTGACTTTAGCACTGGATATAAACAGAAGAAAATTATCTCACCAAAAATTTTACTTGTCACCAGGGACAAGCAGATTATGACATTCACTTGTCCCAGGTCGATTTTTACTCGTCCAGGACGAGTGGATGAGTGGGGTTTTTTTTCGCACCCTGATATACTATGAATTGTTTTATAAAATGATGATATTAGAACAGCTAGATTCTATTATTTGTATACTTAATTAATATGATTTAATGTGTTACAGAAACACATGATGCCCTCATTCTGTATGCTGAGAAAGATGCCCCTTTAGCAGAACAACTACAGAAAGATCTTGTGGCTAATGTGAATCTCCCTAATCTCAATGTTATACTGTATGAAGAATTTGCTCCAGAAGTTCAGTCCCACTTTGGGACGATGACAGTTTTATTTCAAAGATGTAGATATCTACTTGTGCTGGTTACAAAAAACTTTACAGAGGCAAGTTTTAGTAGATTTCAACATGAGATTGCACTAAAGGACTCCATTGAAAACCCAGAAAAGAATGAAAGAGTGATTCCTGTATGGGGAGAGATAGGAGCAAAAGACATTGTGGTGGAACTTTCTGTTTTCAAAGGCATTGACTATTCATTATCATTGCAAAAGGATGATAGGTCAAGAGTCTTTATCCAGTTTGAAAAAGCATTCGAGTATGGCAGGAAAAAAATTAAAATGTTCTAAAACAGCAGTAACCAGTATTTGTTGAGGATTTCTGTGATATTCTGGATTTTTGTACCAATATCTGTAAAGTCCCATATCAAAATGAGGGTTCTATGCAATCAATGTCTGCCTTTTTGTCTAGATATACACAAAGTGTGAAGCAATATCACAACCTGACAACTTCATATTCATTAGATACACTGTTGTGTACATGGAGAAGTTAAAATCTTTTAAAAAGATTCTTGCAGATGCCGCATCAATTGTTCAGAAATGAAGCTGATGCTTTCTACACAGAGAAATTTCTGTCATATTAAAAAAAAATATTTATGGTATTGAAGTAATTGAAAATTCATAAGCACAAGGTGATGTTGATTATTGTGGATATTGCTGAGCAATAATATTTTTTACATTGCATGACAGAGTTCAACTGCGTGGAATTACAACTGTTCTATTTTTTTGAATACATTAAATGTAATTTTATGTTCATAATTTTAATGTCATCAAGACAAAAATACAATTTCCAAGAAGCTTTTATAATATAGAAATATTTCATATCCTTAGACTGTTCTTACATTTCTCTGCATTTAACTTTAAACCTGGGGTGCATTCAACAGCGTAGCTGCTATGTAGCCTCTTTGTAAATCTACGCTCTTGAACGGAGAGCTAGCCTAGACGCTACATAAGGAGAACTAGCATAAATATTTGATGCTAAGTACCAAATCCAAGATGGCCTCTTTAGTTACAACTTCGCAGCACATATGATTTTTACTAAATGGGGAATTATTTTGTACATCTTAGCATATTAAATGTATATTTACAAAAAAATCAGCAACCCCATGTGAGTTAAGGCTAGGAATAGGCGTTTCTATACAAATGAGCTAATAAAAATGAATAAGAGGTATATTAATTATTCAGAGAAAGTTTTGATTTAATTTCTTATACGTACTTAGTACCCACTATATCATAAGACTATATGTTATACCCAGTACACATTATTACGTCATATTATGACGTAATTGTTCTTACCTACTGGGGGTAAAAAGACATATCAACAAAACAGCTTCGGCACAAGGGATTATCCTATTTAACTGAACATAAAAATTGTATATTACTAAGAAGAATATCCTAAAGACTAAGAAAATTGCTGCACAAATCCTAGGCATTTTCTCATTTGATTGGAATTTGAGGAAACTTATACCGGACTGTGCATTTTTACCCTGTTTCAACTTAAAACTTTACAAATAGTTATTAAACAACTGAGCTGCTGATATTTGTGGAGCAATACCAGCAATCCTTGGAATATTTTGCTTCTAAATATACCTTGTTTCAGTTAAATAAAATAGAGCATGCCCTTGTGCTGAAGCTTTTTTGTTGATAACTCTTATAATCTTGTTGTTGCAATGAACAATCACGTCATAATGTATACTGGCTATATCATGCGTGGGTACCAAGTATGTATTAGACAATAAGTTTTATCTTTCTCTGTATAATAGGTAAAGTCCTTTGGCATTTTAATTACTTTATTTGCATAGAAATGCCTATACTAAGCCTTAACTCACTTGAGGACAGCCATTTTGTGTCATATTACTTCAAAAGCATCCTTAGAAAGTGTAGATTTCAGTAAGTTCAAATCATACCCCCCCCCCCCCCAACCACTTTTATATTTAAACTTTTCAAGACTGAACTGATTTCTGCCTTTTCCTAGCCAACTTGCTCAGGTGAGCGATGTGGCCCCTGGGGGTCTTGTTCTAGCAATATTTCTTCAAATAAATATCTGTTCTGTTATTCCCCTTATAATGCTCTAAATCCTGCCTGCTCTTTCACGAGTTTCCTGTCTACTTTCTTTATTCGGTCAATAATCGTTCTGCAGAAAAACTTTGCTAATCACTGTTGGCATGGTTAGCAGGATCACTTCATGCCAGGTAATTGATGCAGTCCCTTTGGTCACCCTTCTCAGGCCCGTAGAGCACGGATGAGGGGGGTTCACTTCCTCCCCCACCCCCACTTTTTTCTGAGTATACATGTAGATCTATTCAGGCCCGTAGCAACGGTTTCAAAAGGGGGATCAACTTCCCCCCAAAAAACTGACAAGCAAAACAAACAAACAAACAAAACCTAAACTGAGCAAAAGTGGGAGGGGGGCTTCCCAAAATTATCTGACCATCAAAAAAGAAAAGGGAGGAGTTTACTGTCCAAATCTTAGAACTTGCCAGCGCTCGACCTTACAACATCAAAAAGTAGAGGGGAAGGGGGGGGGGGCAAATAGCATCTGAAGGAAAATTTACTATAGAAAAATACTATACGCAGAAAAAAGCCCCCCCCCCCCTGCATTCTACAGGCCTGCATTAGTTTTCGATAGGCGCGATCCCCGATTTCCCCGTTGGCCGCCATATCAGCATATTGGAGGTCAACAAGGCCTGATTCCTTCATTATTCAACCAATTTAAACTTATATTGGGTAATGAGGTGAAGATAACACAGTTTTTCTTATGAAAGTATGTTAACAAAAGCTTCCTTTAATTCATAATTTTAGTATTTTAAAGGTTTTTGCCCTTATGTTTCTGCCATACATATTTCAAATTGGTTGCTCAAAGAAGAAATTCACTAGTTTGACCTCCAACTTGGTGGCCAAGGGGAATAACTCGAAGGGAAAATCCATCATACGAAAACTATCTCACTATGTTGCTATAGTAAATTTTCATTTAGATGCTGGTCCCCCCCCCCCCCACCTCCTCTTTTTTTTTTGTTGTTGGCAAATACCAGGATTTTTGGCAGTTAAGTTCTTTTTTGTCCCCCGCTTTCACTGAAAGTGGGGGATATTTCAAAATTTGGGTCTGTCTGTCTGTCCATCCATCTGTATTTCTGTCTGTCTGTAACACTTTCGTTTCCGCACGGTATCTCAAGAACCCTTTGAGCTTTCACAATGAAATTTTGCATAGCAACTCCCTATGGCCTAAAGAAGAACCCTATTGATTTTGAGGTCAATAGATCAAGGTCTGACTCATAGATTCATAAATTCTGTCTGTTTTAACACTTTCGTTTCCGAGCGATATCTCGAGAATCCTTTCAGCTATTGCAATGAAATTTTACATAACAACTCCCTGTGGCCTAAGGAAGACCCCTATTGATTTTGAGGTCAAAAGGTCAAAGTTTAAGGTCGTAAATTCATACATTCTGTCTGTGTGTAACACTTTCGTTTCCGGGTGATATCTCAAGAAGCTTTTGCAATGAAATTTTATACCATAACTCCCCACGGCCTCTCTCGCCCCTCTCAAAGTGTCCCGCCCCGTTTTTTTTTTTTTAATTTATTGCATTAAAAGTCGCTTGGCACTGTTTTAGCACAGAGGCATGTGGAGAGTAATTACGTAAAAAAAATTATAATACAGGTTGTCGGCGGACTTTATATTCTAATTACATCTATTAGAACTGCTTAGTAAATGCTAAATTAGACACCATGTATTATGTAAAATTTTGACAATATCGAACGTGAATATAAACGTTATATGTGACCTAATGTTTGCAATTAATTTAATGTTTAATCAGGTGCTTCCGTGGTCTAGGGATATGATTCTTACTTAGCAAGTGAGAGGTCCTGGGTTCAAATCTCGGACGATCTTTTTTTTTTTTTTTTATTTATTTAATTTTTTTTTTTTTTGATTTACTAAATGATAGTATTCAACATATGAAATGAAAAAGTTATGACGTCTGGTGTGTACAAACTCATAAAATCTTATTACAGTTTGTTAAATATTCTGTATAAAAAGAATCTTCTGTACACATATTAAAGAATAAGCAATCAAATCTGTATATCCATATTGGCATTATTTATTTGCTTCAATATAGATGTGTACATTTAATAATTCTACAAATCCGAGTGGGGGTGGGTAGGTGGGTGTCTCTACCCAGAGTTATCGTTCCCGCTACGCTACACTAATACGTGTTGTAACGAAGCCTAATACGCCCTCTGGTGAGAGATTGGGGGGGGGGTGGTTCCGACCCTTCCCCCTAGAACTGCGCATGCTCTTCTTTTTTTCCTTAAGCGGGGGACACAATTTCTCTGAATTAGCTTGTGTTTTTTTTTTATTTATTTATTTATTTATTGGATTTACTAAATGATAGTATCCAACATATGAAATGAAAAAGTTATGACGTCTGGCGTGTACAAACTCATGAAATCATTATTACAGTGTGATAAATATTCTATATCTATAAACATATTAAAGAATAAGCAATCAAATCTTTATATCCATATTGGCATTTTTTATATTTGCTTCAATATACATGTATACATTTAATAATTCTACAAATCCAGAGGGGGGGGGTCCGATTCCTCCCCCCCCCAGAACTGCGCATGCTCTTCTTTTTTCCCTAAGCGAGGGACATAGATTCTCTGAATGAGCTTGTGTTCCTTGTCGGATTTTTTTTTTTGAGAGGTTGCCCCACCCCCTTCTTGAAACCGTTGCTACGGGCATGCTTCTTGAATATTTAGAAAGGGTTCCTGTTTCCATGTCTTTGCCAGGTCTCAGTCTTTCAAATTTTGTTGTTTATTTCTAATCACAGGGACCGATGACATACTATTTTTAATTTTACGTAATCATAATATGTATACATAAAGGAAAAGTAAATCAACGTACTGTCCGACAGCCCGAATTTACATGGGGTCGATCTCCAAAATACTCCGTTTCTTATAGAAATTATCTTGCAGCCAATAAATATCTCTGCTGATAAAATTAGGACTGGGACGATACAACTAGCCTTTTTCTATATCGATACGCATCACGATATTTGAGCCTCGATACGATATGTATCATGATATATTGAATTGGTTATAAAATCCTTTTTTTTAATTGAAAGAACAAATTAAAACATTCACAAATAAGAATAAATTTATTCAAAGAAGTTGTATATATGTTAAAAAACAAAATTATTTTTCACAAGTGGTGTTAATTATTATATATTTCATATTTATCTTTACATTTAGCATATTTATTTTCATATAATTTAATTTCGTTTGTATTCTAGCCTCTGATTGGTTAATATCCAAAAAGGAACATAAATTATTTCTGTATAACCTGGTTTGGTATGGGACCCCCTCCCCCCCCCCCCCCCGACAACCAGCTGAATCATCTGTATCCATACAATCCTCTCATTTCCAGTCCTCGGGATTCATGGAAAATTCCAGATACATGTATAATAAATGTACCTTTAACTTCAAACAATAATTCGATCTTACCACATGTAAACAAACAACAAGGCTGCTAGGCCTATGAATCAGTTTTTACCTCCCCTCGCTTCCCATCACCTCCGTTACTACGGTTGTATTATTGAGCGGCAAATTTGAACTAATAAAAAGCAACGAAATTTTACACCCATAGTTATTTAATGATTTTAAAATTAAATTATAAGGAATGACTCTAATTCTTGGCCAAATTATTTGAGTATAACCTGGTTTGGGTCAGCGGAAGCGGATTATAAAACAGCGTAAACTAACCCAAACCAGGTTATACTCGAATAATTTGGCCAAGAATTAGTCATTCCTAAAACATTACACCCAAAAAGTTAAGTAAACAAAGAAAAACATAAGTCAGATTTTTCTGGTGATATTTCGATATTTCTTCATAAGTATCGATATGCGTATCATCCTCACACAGAATCGATATTATCGATATCTTGATATTATATTTTCCCAGCCCTAGATAAAATAACAACTGGAATCATACAACACTAATTATTCTTTAATAAAAATGTAACCTCATTCATTTATATAGCGTTTAAGTTGAGTTATTCTTACTCGATATCCAGTAGTGCGAGTCGATGTACTTTAGCAGGTCCGGCACAATCTCTTGATTAAGCTTGTTTAATAAGTCTTCCACTAAAACGAGGTGAAATTCGCACGTTAAATCCTGTTTTTTAAAGTTTTTCCAAAGCTGGAAAACGCAAACTAGTCTATATAGATCCAGCTTTCATGAAAAGCATATTTGCAATTTAAACATCCCATCTCTCCGATTTAAAGAGTTACGGACGCTTTTTTCGCACACAGTGAGGCCCGAGCCGATAACAGACGACATTTTAGGAACCCCATGCTATTTGGGAGGCGGAAAATGTATGGTCAAAAATGTTCTAGAAAAACATCGTTGACCAGTAACATTCCGCGTTAAAACTTGGATGCAGTGTTGAGCGAATTTATTGGTCGACTTTAAACTACATGTACATCAACTTGCATGACAGGATATCGGGATTGTGAAACACTGCTAAAACGCTTCGTAGATGATCCTAATAATATTTTATTCAAGAATTATTAAATAATTGCTGAATGATTCCATTCGTTATTCTATTGACTTTAAAAAAATTGTTTGGTTGCCCCCTCCCGACCGACTGGCTAAAAATGGCCGGACTCAAAACTTTTTGTTAACCTCCAGGTTTTGGACCCCAAAACGAAGTGAAAAAAGGCAGTGGCGGGGGCGGGAACCCAAAACCAGGTAAATTAAAAAACGCAGTGGCGGGAACCAGACTTATTCTCCACATGCTCCTGTACTAAAAATAGTGCCAAGTGACTTTTAATACAAACGGGGAGTAACTTTAAAACTTTGAGCGTGATCGATGCTAACCAAAAAAAAAAAAAAAAAAAAAAAAAAAATGACCGAAATAAAAAAAAAGGCGGCACACTTTGAGAGGGGCGATCGAGCGGGGTCATACTGAGTTATGGTATAAAATTTCATCGGGAAAGCTCAAAATCTTCTTGAGATATCGCCCGGAAATGAAATTGTTACACACAGACAAAATGTATGAATTTACTACCTTGACCTTTGACCTTTTGACCTCAAAAGGGATCTTCCTTAGGCTCAAACATGTCAAAGGCTTCTTGAGATATCGTGCGGAAACTAGAGACAAAATTTGAAAGCCGTTGATCTTTTGACCTAAAAATTTATAGGGGTCTTCCATAGGCCAAAGGGAGTTGTTATGTAAAATTTCATTGCAAACGCTCAAAGGCTTCTCGAGATATCGCGCGGAAACGATAGTGTTCTAGTGAGTGTTGCAGACAGAAAGACGGACGGACAAACAGACCGAAATTAATATCATCCACTTTCAGTGAAAGCGAGGGACAAAAACTGTTCAATATTTTTTTTATAACAGAAAACGTTTTTCAGCTTTTTCTGATAACTCACATAATTATGAGAAAATTGTAACAAAATATAATCGGGATCGGTCTTTAGATATAAGTAAAAACAAATCGACTCGGATGGACGAAAATAAACCGGATTAAGCACGAAATTTTGTTTGCTTTGTGATGTCTGAATCTATTGAAAATGATTATGAAGATTTAAAACAGATGAAAGAACAGGTTTTTGGTGGGTTTTTACGAAAAAGCTATTTTATTAAAATGAACATATGATACAATTGTATACGTTTACATAAACTCGAATTTCCTCTATAAACACCAACAAAACGAGGGGTGTGTGTTTGGCTGTTTGCTTTGCGTGAAATAATTCAATTCAATTTTATTTACTGATTCACCAGGCATGTTGCCATAAAACGTTGCCTTGTGTTTACTGTCATGTGAAACAAAGAGACTAAATGAGTAATAGAAGAAAAAAATCCAAAATACTACTAAAAAGTTATTAGAAGAAAATTCGGCGATATTTACATGCAAATCTCTTATGAAATGAACTACATAATGCACCTTGAGATAGATATTTAAAACAAATTATCTAGAATATGCAAAGCTGTTTGTAGGCTTTAAATATGTGTTTATCATTTCAGATCTGATTAGAGGTATTATCGACCCTGAAAAGCCTGAGACCCTGGAGGAACTTAATGTTGTTAGCGAGGAAGATATCCAGGTCACTCGCTTTAATGAGGAAGATTACCTGATAAAAGTGGTGTTTGTACCCACAGTTCCTCACTGCTCATTAGCCTCACTCATTGGTAAAGTATTGTACATCAGAAAAAAGTAAAAACCATTTTAGCCTAAATATAGTCATGATAATAGCAATATTAGTTTGATTTTTTTTTAAGTTACAAATATAATTTGCATTTGTATGTTGATAATTGATATTGTCAAATAAATGGAGTTGCAAAATGCAAATACAGATATTTGAATGCTACCTAAATTGAAATGAAATTGCAAAAGATTTGGAACCTTCAAAACATATGTCATACAGTAAATAAACTTTCCCTTTTTTAATACATTTTTTGCATGTAATACAGAAAAATCAATTGGAAAATCATTATCTGATTTTTTTTTTTTTTACTTGATGGAAACTTTCTGTTCTTGTACAATTAGGACAAATTAAACAGTTTTAAATATGTATAAACTTTCTTTTCTTGCACATTTAGGACTTAGCATAAGGATTAATTTAGGATACCTTTCATACCGTAAATATGTGAAATTTTAATTTCTTGTACATCTGGGATATATGTCATACTGTGTGTGTAACTTTATTTTCTTGTATTTTTAGGACTTAGCATAAGGACAAAGTTGGAGACATCTATGCCAGAAAAATTTAAGGTAAAATTACATGTAGATTGCTTCTAAATGTTAGGAAAACTAAAACTTTTTTCTAATGTGACCCCAGCAACAATGTTCTTAAGTACATGTAATACACTGGAAATTAATTCTAGTGTATCTATCCATCTAGAGGCTTGGTTAAATTGATCAGAGTTAAGGTTGTTGCCAGATTAACTCAAGTAGTATACAATCCAAACTTGTATATCAGTCAGAGTTAAGTTTGAATTGTGCAACATTTCAAAATGGTTGCTAAATTGGACAACTCAAAAACGTTTTTAATATAATTATGAAGATTTTTCATGTGTGGCAGTCAGACAGGCTCATAAATGTGATATGTACCGGCTGTATGCAAAATGTACAGTTTTTCGAGCCCATTCATCGTGTACAGGCGGGATACCAAAATTCACGGAATATGAAAATTTGTACAGTATTTTGAATTTCTCGCTAAATGCCGCCATTTTCCTCTCATTCTCGCTCACGAGACACTGGAAAACGTCACCTGTGTTTGACACTTGACCTTCCGATAATTGTGTAGTGTACACAAACCGTCGTGTGTGAAGGTGTCAATTGCCAATTGGGATAATTATCTTGCTATAAATCTGTATCAAGATACCCCTTTACGTAGCTTTATTTTTAAAGAGGTACTTAATTCTAACTGTTAATGTTTCGTAACTTGATTGAAAAAAATTGAGCCAAGTTCTAAAGTTGATATACATGACCTAATATACATGAATCTGACCCAGATCTTCGTAGGTATAAAATATACGATGTTTATTACCATGATTACGCTGAAATAAAGGATATAGTTTTAGTTTTTATGTGCTGAAGTTCATGTATGATTGTGTTTGCTGCTGTATATCATCAGTAATATGAACAAAATGTAAATTGGAGACATTGACTCTCACGTTAATACTATATAAAGCTGGCAAACAAACTATCATCTTAACAACTTAATTTATGATAGATTCATAAGAACATTGTGATTATAAAACACAATATATGAAATTTTAAAGTGTGACTCACAGGTCTTTTGCCAGATAGTTTGGTTGAGCACCTGACTAGTGATTCAGGGGGCCTGGGTTCGAATCCTAGTTTGGTTTATTGCATTTTTCTCCTTGCCAATTACATTTAGTGCCATGGCCATGCCCTGGAAGTGACAAGTTAAAGACCTGCCAGGGAAGAGCCTGGGTTGGGGACTTTAGGAAGGGAGGTTTTTAAGAAGGGAGGGATGTGGCAGTCAAACAGGTTCAGTTGCCAGTGGCCAGATAACTCAGTTGATAGAGCACCTGTCTAGTGATTCAGGGGGTTTGGGTTTGAATCCTTATTTGGTCCGTTGCATTTTTCTCCTCACTGGTTACAAAATAAGGTATCATGCATCTATGAATATTTAATCAACTTGATGCTTGATATTTTACATGACATCACTGTTCATTGTTTTCTTGTTGAGGATAGCATTTAGATCTGTCCACAGCTAATATTAGAGCACATACGTAGATATTTAAATAAACTTGAACATAAGATGCATTTGAATGCTTTGCTAGATACAGGATACTGCATCTGCTATCTGTTCAACACTTTATCTTGAGTGGCTCTTGGTCAGAGAAAGCTGTTGACCCCTTTTCTGGCTTTTCATTTGTGATATCCAGACTGAGCATGTACACATGGTGCATCAATAATTGTTTTGTCTAAAGCTTGATTCAGATGAGCTTCAGATACTATCTAGAAAAAAATCAAACTTGCCTACTGGTGAATTTTTGGACGAATTTATTTATACAATTTGAAATGCATGTATGATATATTTTGAGCCTGCATGCACTTTCCAGGGATATGCTAGTACACACCACTGGTAGAGTTTTAGAGATACAAGGAACTGCGACTGAAGTGTTTATATATTTTTGTAGTTGGACATATTCATTAAAGATGGAACACACGATACAGCCAGTGAAAGTAAGTGATGTTATATATTGCTTACTAAAACTTAATCATATCAAAAGGCTATTGTTGTTGTTTTTTTTTCTTTGACCTTTGAAATTGAATGTAGTCTGAATCTCTCAACTTACACCTGCCAAAAATATTTTTTTAAATTGTCTATGTGATGCTCAGTTATTAAGAAAATCAATTAAATTATTAGAACTTTGTATTCCTTAAGTTTTACTCTTTTTTCTAGTAAATAAACAGATTAATGATAAGGAGAGAATAGCAGCTGCTATGGAAAATCCGAACTTACAACATATTATTAACCAGTGTCTGGAAAATTCCTGATATTTATTGTATATATAGTATAAATAATTACAAGTTATTTTTTACATTGTATATATCTCTGAGTTTCTGATAGATTTGTTCTTATTTTGTATATGTAAATATACATGAATTGATAATTACCTCAAGCTTTCATTATGACATGTGTACAAAACACCTTTCGAGAAAACTTGAGTTGTCCCTCTTGGTTTAGCATTGTGAATGTATGATAATTATGATGAAACAAGACATTTTAAAAGGAAAAAGCTTACTTAAGATCAGTAGAAAGATCTTCCTGGCAATTAACTAACTGAGACTGAAGATTGTTTGGGTTCAAGGGGGTCTGTCTTCATTTTTATGTTGTCAGGACAAAAGCATGTAAGGGGGGGGCACTTTTTTTTTTTTTAGCTCAACTCAGCTGAAGGCTCAAGTGAGCTTTTCTGATTAAAAAGTGGCTGGCATCCATCTGTCAGTCTGTTGTGTGTTGTCTGTAAACTTTTCACATATTTAACTTCTTCTCCAGAACGACTGGGCCAATTTCAACCAAACTTGCCATAAAGCATTCTTGGGTGAAGGGGATTTAATTTGTTCACAGGATGTGCCATGCCCTCTTTCAAGGGGAGATAGTAAAGAGTTTGTGAAAATATGGTAGGATCTTTTAAAAGTCTTCTTCTCAAGATTCACTTGGTCAGAAAAGATGTAACTTATGTAAAAGCTTCATTACATATGGTAGACTCAAATTTATTCATATCATGACCCCTGGGGGTAGAGCAGGGCCACAACAGGGGGACAAAGTTCTACCTAGGAATATATAGGAAATATCTCTAAAAGTCCTCTTTTCAAGAACAGCAAAGCCATTATTAGTCATACATGTATTAATACAGAAGTATCCTCAGTAGTGTAAATTTAAATTTGTTGAAATCATGACCCTGGGGGTAGGGCGGGGCCACAACAGGGGGATCAAAGTTATACAAAGGAATATATAGAAATTAAGAAAAATATTTAAGAAATCTCAAGAACAGCAAAGCCATGGTTAGTCATATTAATACAGAAGCATCCTCAGGTAGTGTAGATTCAAGATTGTTCAAATCATGACCCTTGGGGGTAGGGTGGGGCCACACCAAGGGGATCAAAGTTATACATAGGAATACATGGGAAACATCTTTATATATATATACATATCAATATATAGAAAATATCTTAAAAACTCTTCTCAAGAACAGCAAAGCCATGATCAATCATATTTATATGGAATCATCCTCAGGTAGTGTAGATTCAAATTTGTTTAAACATGACCCTAGGGAGTAAGGTGGGGCCAATATGGGCAATCAATGTTACATGGGAATACATAGAAAAAAATCTTTAAAAGTTTTCTCAAGAACTGCAAATCGATGAGTAGTCATATTTACTATTATTATTTATTTATTGCTTAAGACATACATCTTATCGCATTTCAACATATAATACAAAATATATCAAAATGGCATTGTATAGCGGTCCTTATTGATTACAAAAATATAATACAATATAGCAATCATGATTTCATGGAGAATTACCATATGAGAGAATGCTTTCTCTCAAGTTAAAAGCAAAATGAATATACTTCCCTAAATTACAAAGTTCATGGACATTGCGTGTACCTAATAATTGTACAAATTTAAAAACAGATGGTTTTTGCCAGTAATACAATTTGATATATTTTTTACGGAGCTTTTCAAAATATGGACAAATTAAAACAAAATGGTATTCATCCTCTATTTCACTTTTACACATTCTGCACATTCTACTCTCCCTAGGTATTTTATTATATCGTCCTGACTCAATTTCAAGGTTATGAGATGAAAGCCTAATTCGACTAATTTGCTTTTTGTACATAGAAGGTATGGGCTTACAAAGATAATACTGTAAAGAAAAATTGTCTATTATATGTTTGTAAATGTTACATTTTGATGAATAATTGATTTCTTCCATAAGGTTTTGAACACATATGTCATTCAATCTTTGTTTTATAATTGGGAAAAAAATTCTATAACAAGCTCTATCTTGTTCACACCACATATATCCTAACCCAATTTCATACAATTTTTCTTTAATACAAAAGGCCCAATTTTTCTTACTGTTTTTCATTCTGTCACAGTTATCATATAGTTCATCATAACAGTTTTTTATTATACAATTTTCACTAGATAAAACCTTGAACCAGAATTTGAACATTCTATACAGTCGAGTAATCTTCATAGGTAGCCTACCAGTTTCCAAATACACTGAAGCAGAGTTTGTGTTTTTCCTTATGCCTAAAACAGATTTTATAAATTCCAACTGTACTTTTTCTACGTCACTAGCATTATGACTACCCCAAACCTCACAACCATAGTTTAAAATACTTGTTACATAGGTGTCAAAAAGTGACAAAAGAGTTTCTGTATTAAGACACATACTTTTTACTTTTGAATTTAATGCAAACATGGCCTTCCTTCCTTGGTATGCTAGTTGCTTTTGTGTACTGTTGTAATTACCATTGAAATTTAGTAACACACCCAGATAAACAAACTTATCGACAACTTCAATTGGGTGCCCATTAATATTCCATTTTTCTGTTGACTTGATTTTACCTCCGTTTCTAAAAATTACAATTTTTGTTTTTTCTATATTAACAGAAAGATCCCAGCGCGCTGTGTATTCGTATAATATATCTAACATCTTTTGAAGCTCATTTACAGTCTCAGCAAAGATTACCATATCATCGGCATACATTAACATGATTAATACAAATAGATTAAGTTCACGCAAGTGTACAGGAACAATATCATTCTTCAGAAATTCTACTTCAAAATCATTCACATATAAAGAAAAAAGTATGGGAGATAACACTTCACTTTGTAAAAGACCTATGTGACTTTTAAAAATTTCTGACAATTTACCTGGTGTTTTAACACTATATTTCATTCTTTCATACATAGCCTGTACAATTTTCAATAATTTACCTCTTATACCATACGTGCTGAGTTCAGTCCACAATTTAAATCGATCAACGGTGTCAAATGCTTTCTTAAAATCTACAAAACAGCAATATAACCTTTTTTTGTTAAATAGGGTCAAATTGATAATTGACGACAAACAAAAAATAGCCTCTGGTGTACCCTTACAGGGCTGAAATCCAAATTGTGCATCTGTAATTATGTTATCTTTATACGACCATAAAATGAGTCGTTGGTTTAAGATAGATGTAAATAACTTACAAAAGCAGCTCACTAGACTAATACCTCTATAGTTACTGGGATCTGACAGATCTCCTTTCTTATGCACTGGCACAATAATAGACTCAGACCATGTATTTGGAAATATACCAGTTGTAAATATTCTATTAAACAGATTGCGTATGACAGGCAAAATATAATTCTGAAACTCTATAAAATATTCATTCAACAGTAAATCTGGACCATGTGACTTTTCACGTTTTAGTTTCTTAATAGCATCAAGTATTTCCTTTTCAGTAATTTCACTATCAAGCTCATCAAAAACAGTTTGATCATTAAAAGCGAAATTGTTATCTAATATGTCTAGAGATGGAGCTGTCTGTGTTACCAGTTCCCTAAAATGCTCAACAAAAACTGCAGGATCCACGCCAGATCGACAACCTTTTTTCTTTTGAAAACGCAGATAGAATGCCTTGGGATTGTGTTTACGCAGGTAGTCCAACATATTTCCCTCTAGCCGTACATATTGTCGCTTCAGTTTTGCGGAGAGTACCTTGTATGCCTTTTTGGAATGCAGGAGTTTCTGGTGCGCCTCAGGCGTTTTCCTATTATTGAATAGCCGAAGGTCATTTCGGTACACACTGTACTTTCTCTTTAACTCGGGTGTTACCCATGGCTTATCAATAGGCGTTTTGCTTGAGTAAACATGTTTACTCTGGTCATTTGTGTGTCGGTTTTTTTAATTCACAAAATGGTGCCATTGCGTCAGAGAGTTGAGATGTCAACAATCCAATAGACAAGTCAATAGATTCCTGGTTCTCGACCTCCGGTGGTTCAGCTGCTGAATGAAGTGCATTGAGGCATGTTTGTAGTGCATTTCGGGCATCATCAGGACACTCCTTGTTCCACTTAAAAGTTCTATATGGTTCAGTATTTTCATCATTGTCCTTATTTGTAGTCCTGGCTTCCTTTAGATTACGGGTGTGAATTTGTAGATGTAGCGGGGCATGATCTGACCATGTAGTAAAACTCGCAACAATAAATTTATATATCATATCAAAGATGTCTGGTGTGGATATACAGTAATCAACTACACTAAAACCTCTTCCTCCCATGTAAGAAAAGTCTCTATCCATGCTTAACTTATGACGTCCATTTAAAATTCGAAGACCACTCGATTTACACAAGTTCAGTACTTTTAAGCCATAGTCGTTAACAGTACTATCAGGGTTGTAACGTGCAGGTAAAATCGTGTCACTTTCATATGTGATTAATTCACTCAATTCCTGGAGTATATTATTATTCAAAATGTCATCTGCTATAAGTCATCTCTTTTTGTTATACATGTATGGAAGCATCCTCAGTTAGTGTAGATTGAAGTTTGTTCAAATCATGACCTCCTGGGGTAGGATAGGGCCATAATATGTTATCAAAGTTTTACATAAGAACATAAGAATATGTAGAAAAAAGAATCTACTTATGAAGAACAGGCCATAGTTACTCAGGTGAGCGTTGTGGCCAGTGGGGCTCTTGTTAAGTCTTTCTTTCTTCCTTTCAATAATCATTGCTTAAGTATACAAGATATATAGGTTATGTATTGTCCAGATGAATGCAATGTCAACATAAACTTCAAATACGTGTGACTTATTTGTCTGTCTCTGTCACAGGTGGTGTTTTGCAATTTTTTTTTTTTAGTAAATTCTGAATGCAGATATTCCGTGGGTGGTATGAATGGTACATTTTTTACCTAGTGCATATATTTTAATGAATTTCAGGGCCTTCATTGCAGATGTTTTACATATGTGTATATATACATCTATTGCCTCATTTTCCTCATGCATTTCATATGATGCAGTTCTATCAAGATTTTTTGTTTATTCACATGCATTTTAAAGCAATATGAGCTGCAACTTTGATGTCAGAAATTTTTGTTGCAAAATTGTAATTAACTATTTCAATGACAGAAAAAAGAACGTTTATAAACTTCTGTTGTTCATATTTGTGATGGATGAAGTATTTATAAGCTTTGCTTTAAGCAAAATTACATTAGTGTCGTCCTGTACAATATTGATTTCTTATATAATACTATATATTTGATTATACAGAATCCTATATTCTGAAACAATTTGATACTTTATTTCTGCTAATTGATCAAAAATGTTTAAATTGCATACAAATTTATAATAACACATTATAACAGCAAAATAAAATTCTCAAAATTGCAGCTCATATTGCTTTAAATAGAGTACAGTTTATTAGAATATTTGAGATGTCCATTTTTCTTATTATAGACTATTCCAAACACTCTCAAATCAGGAAAATGATTAAAATGACTCAGATTTTAGCAGCCTGTATTATTATTTAGTACTTATCTATAATTTCTGTAGGAAACTTTATTTTCTGGTCACAAAACGACATCAGATATTTCACTATCTAATTAAAATCAGACTTCTTGGATTCGCGCCGTATTCAGTCCGCGCAGAGTGTATACGGCGCAGATCTAAGAAGTCTGATTTTAATTAGATTGGATATTTCACAAATGACTTGCATTCATAAATCAAATTATTTGACTGTTTTTATTTTAAACAGTGAAACAGTATTGAGTAAAAAGTTATCATACATGTACAGATTCTTTAGCAGTGATTTGTTATTAAAGATAGAAAATATTTATGTTATGTCATGTCAGTATGTTAATTATTTTGATAAATATCCTTTTCTGTTATCCTTCTTGCATATATGTACATGTAAGTATGAATCATTCAACTCTCACCAGAATGATTTTTTCCCCCAATTCCACAATGAACTTTAAAAATGACACTTCCTTCATTAATCATTATCACTCACTAATGATTGCCATGAATTCAAGGAGAATACATGTGTATGCGTCATGTGTTTATAAATCTGATTATGCTATCTTTTGACCATGTCTTTCAGATTTGTTTTAAATCGTTTGCACTTCAATTTGATTTAAACTGGGAACATAGTTACATTTCTTAAATTTTGACGTGTAAATATTGTTCTTAACGTTTGAATAAATAGTTAATGGACCAATTACTTCGGAGCGTTCTTAAATAAATGCAGAGAAGAGAACTTTCATAGGCTGGCACAGCCCACTGTCCAATCCTTTGCTAACAAAATAAAATATTGATTAAACAAACTGGAATTATATTCAAGCATCAGATCTACTAGTATTTTTATTGGATACTTTAGTATATTTAGGTTACAAAATGGAACAAATTATTCCATTACTGGGTATGAAACGCCGTATTGCATGTTGATTGTTATGAGTCAGATACGTAAATGAGCAGTGTAACATTAATTAAATTTAAAATTTGAAAAAAAAACCCTACTCTCTTTAATCAGTAGACAGTAGAAATAAATTTTTGACTTCTATTTTGAACAGCTTTGCCTGAACCTTGATTGTACAATGCTGTTTTCGTGCATCTTGCATATTTAACCGTACATGGGATCACAGGGCTTCATGTATGCTTTACCTCTCACTCCTGACTCAGGAGTGGATCCAAGTTCTAAATAAGAGGTGTTGGTCCATATACACATAGACAGATCCTTTATAAAGTTGTAAATATACCTTCAACCAACCACCCCACCCCCCTCCCCCACCCCCCCCAAAAAGGAATCAGATTAATATTACATGTACAAAAGATGCAGCTGAGAAGGGAGAAAACAGAAAGAGGGGAGATATAGATTGTTTGAGTCAATTCAGTGGACAAACTTTATATAATATACACGTACATGACGACCATAGTGTTAAGTGAAATGCCTATAGTGCGACAAACATGGAGGTGAAAAATTAAAACTCAATTATAAAAAAAAAAATTTCTTTGATAATTCATCTAACACTAAAGTATACTTAATGTAAAAAAAATCTCACAAAAATTGAAATTATTTGCCTGTAGAATAGCATACACAAACTGAAGAGGGGAAAAAAGGACCATTTTTTCATACTATAACACGATTTTTCGATATGAGTAGGTCTTCGCTCCATTTTTTTGTTAACAAAAACATGGAGCAAAGACCCACTATACTTTAAAAATACACTTTCATGGCACAACATTCGCATCTTTCCGGGAAATGTTTAAGTCCATTTAGTCAAGGGTCATTTCACAAACATGAATTAAATGCCACTATTCATCAGGAGTTGGGTAGCGTAGTGGTTAGCGTGTTAGTCACAAAGGAAAATGATACTCAGAATTTTTATTGCTAGGGTTCGAACCCCATGAATTCCACGTTATTTTTTAATCACAGAATAAGATTTTGCCATGAAGATTTTCCTCAGAAAAGTTTTGTTTATCATAATTTCATAAATTTCAATAATGAGAACCTTACACTGAATGCTAGATTCACAAATTGAATATGATTTTACTATATTTGAAAATACTGGCATTCTGCACGCCTTGTTCACCCATCTCCTTTAGGTTTTACTATATGCTGGACGCTAAAATATTTCTTTAGGAATTGATATCTAAATCATACCTGTCGTCATGCAGACATAAATGTTCGTTATGGTACGCGTAGCTAACCTATTTTCTAAGTCTGAAAAAGACAATCTTAGGCAGCGCTAAATCATGGTTCCATAAATAGCAATTTAATTGTAAAATCACAATCAATCTAGAACAGATCATAAATAACTGATGCCATTCGGGTTTTGCATTTATTCACCAATTTCGTGACTTACTTTCGCAAGAATATACATCGGTTGGATTGTTGTATTTTATGTGAAGTTTTAAATTACTGCGAGTAATTGACGAAGCAGCATGACTATAGACAATGTCTATATGAAACATCAAGTTATAAAAACTTGGGGGTGGGAGTGGCAGAGTTATTGAAAGTTCAAAAGACCCATATCAATGCCATTTTACGAAGTATTCAGAAAAAGCTCTTTTTTTTTTTTTTAAGAAATAAGAGATACGTAATTCCCTTCAATTACGAAAGACTTGATACTTCTCACAACATTTCGTGCTCAGCTACTTTATCAGAATTTTCAAGTTCATATGTTGAGGTCATTGTATGTAGCCTGTGAGGTTATAAGTATTTGGCCAATTTTAGTTAGGCTAAGTAATGTGACCTTGATTCAAGGTCAAAAGCCAACGTTGTTGTGAAGATAGCGTCTCTCATTTATCATTAAGTTGTTTTTCTTTTTCGAATCAAGGTTATATTTCAAATCTCAAGTCATTAAAGATAATGCCCGATCCACTTCTCCTAACCCTAAAAATGAATGAATGACTTGACACCTTACACAATGATTGATCTTGTTTAGATGGTTTCTACTCTTGATTCACAACCGAGAATGCATAGGAACTAAAGTTGTATATTATTGTGTAATTATTCTGATGAGCCAGTTGGCTTAAGGAAATAAAGAAACTTGAAACTTGTTACTTAGTTTGGCAAAATCAGATATCCGAGATCAGGGGAGAGAGAGAGAGAAACGTGATACACATGTACCTACATGTAGCCCAAAAACTTTATTGTTATTTATTTATTTTTTTGTTATTATTATTGGTACAAAATGATATTTTGTCTAGCTTTATGCAAGTACATGTCCCAAAAATACAGATGTTTTCTTATTTAAATTAAACAATTGAATAAACATTTAAAAATAGCAACAATGGGTAGGAAAAGTATTGATTTTTTTCCGGCATCCATTCGATAAAATGTTTTTAGTTATAGACTTACAATTTTAATTAGTACACACTATTCATAATGATATTTATTCCTCCGTATGGAAAATATCTTCATGTCGTTTCCTTTAATTTACAACATGTAATTCATCCAATGTTTCAATAGAATTCAAATGGTCCTGTCAAATATGTTATGTTTATTGGTTCAATGTCGAGCATGCTAATCTATTTCAAGCAATAATTTAGTTGCATGAAAAATTAGGTCAGATCAGGTTTATGACATGCATGGACTTTACACGTTCTTTAATTACAATGTTTATAAATGATGATGCTTGTTGAATTGTTGAATGTTTGACCACAACATGCTGCAAGAGATGTAAAATCAGATATAACACTCCTCTCTTTCAGCTGAAGTCATTCACCTGCAAAAAACATTTGAATTTTATCGTTTTAACATGAATTTTTAATGAAGATTGATAGAAATTAATGACAATGACGCAAGTATCTTGTGCAAAAAAAAAAATTCTCAGATTTATCAAAATTCAGCTGGGGCGGTTGTTATTTAAGGTTTTGTAACATATATATCTAAATACAACTCCAAAGCGCCAGGAAATTAAAATAAACATGCATATATCTACATGTGTTATCTTTATCCTGTTTGTGTGATAATTAGGCTTTCCAAAAGGAGGCAAGCATCGTCAATCGCCATTAGACATCCTTTACACTGAGGTTTTGGAGTATAAAGTATAAATAAGGACTTTGTTAACAAAGCAACAAGAAATGAAAGCATTTTTGTTGAGAAAATTTATATTCGTGAGAAGAATTTCTGTTGAATATTTAGATTTTTCCTCATTTTTTGTAAAAATAATTCCGTGCTTCAGAATGCTTCGAGAAAGAACACATAAAAGTTTTCAAAAATTAATATAATCTGAAAAAACTCAGGTAGGATTCTTATAAATGTCCCCTATACAGTTTATCCAAACTTGTACCAAAACGAAATCAGTATAACTGCATTTGTCTACTCTCAAATAATCAGTATCTATTGCGCGTGATAGGAAAACTAGTTTTCTTCGAATTTATTGAAATCAAAAAGGAAGTTTTGGATTGCATGATTGTGCGAAAAAGCAACATTTTACAAGTTAACCGCTTAACGTATGAATTAATGTACATGCGTTCAATGACAAAAGTGAATACTACGGTTTAGAGAATGAAAACACGAAAACAATGGACTACGAATCCTGGGTTCTTTGAAAACTTTAAGGTGTTAACGCAAAATTTTACAAGTGCGCACTTGAAAACACATCAATATGTCATGCGAGATAAAATACTACATCAACTTAAGTATGACAAATAACTTGTTTCATATTTTTACAAGTTAACATATGAAGCTAATTTAACTGTGATTTAGTATACGTTCTAATGCAACAGTGACTACTATACAGCTTAGAGAATGAAAACAATAGACCACAATCCTGGGTTACAGTACATGATGTGTCGAAATTTCTTAGGTTTTATTTTCAAAGAATAAAAATGGCTTTGTAATTTTTAGATATTAAAAATCAAAAATCCAATTCGCTAACCATCGATTTAATGATTTTATAACCGAAACACTGTTGTAAAAAAAAAAAACCAAAAAAAAAAAAAAAAAAAACCCCAAAAAAAACAACAACAACAACAACAACAACAACAAAAAAAAAAAAAAAAAAAAAAAAAAAAAAAAAACATAAGAATTTACAAAATTTAACCAAGCATGGACTTCACTGTAGCTAGGTGTAACTTACTAGAACTGCACCAATTTTAATAAAAAAATAAACTAGATGATATAAGTGCACATTTTTATTTTTTAAGAGATAACAAACTGGCTAAAAACATTAATTTTGCTGTCTCTAGCTGTTCAAAAGAATTGGCATGTCACGCCACACAAATCTTTCAGCTGTATCCTTCGACATGATTTTGCAAGGTTCCACAATGCATTCTTATGAGCTAACTGTATTTTCAAAAAATGTAGATAATTTTGGCTAGCATATAATCTGTTAATAAATTAGTGTCAAAAGAATAGAAGGAGACTAACTGTCTGTTGGTTGTAAATACTGATATTTGCGTTTTCTGTGAGGAGAACACATTTAAATAAATAAAACTAAATAGCAAAAACGCCTGGCACGATGCTAATTAAAATAACTATTTTATAAAACGTATATTTATTCCAAGAATTTTGAACAGTAAGTTAAAAGTGTTATTTTAATCCCCTGGAGAAGAACAATTTAGCAAATTTTAGGTACAAAATACTGAAATTTGAAATTTGATATATGTAAAAGGTATACGGTATATGTATGTTTATACACTAACAGTTATTGTTATAATGCAACCATCAGTGTACAAACCTTGCCTCCTGCTGCGACAAAATTATTTTTTTGAAGTAACTTAAATCTAAAATTGCTCCCCCCGGCAATGAGGCTGGGCATCTTCTGTATAGAGGATTTTAGACTCATGCGAATAACGAACAGTTAATACAACAACTATAGGTCTACTAACACCACTCGTACCCTGTTTAATCAATTGTATACTACTCTATCAGATATGTGACTGCGCATGGCCGTAGAAACCGGAGGGTGGGGGTGCCCCCAATAATTTTGCCGATATATAGTATACTTTATAAAACATAGCTACTTTATGCTTGTGCCCTCTCAATAATGACCCTTTTAACCCCCAATAGGTTTATCTGACCGTTATCCTGTTTATGAAACCCGGAAATTTATAACATGTACATGCATATATACAGATAGAGGGAAACATTTGAAAGTAGACCAAAATAGCTTACACACACACACAAAAAAAAAAAAAAAAAAAAAAAAAAAAAATAACGAAGCAAGACATCTGCGGGATTTTTTTTCCTTATTGCAAGTTTTAGTATTTTTATTAAAAATTCAAAATCCTCTATTACCGGTCAACTTTTGAGAAAAGCTCACAACCCAAATGAAGCATGGGAATATCTGAGGTACCATTAATTTTTCTGAACAAAACCTTATATTTTAATTCACTTTATTTATTTAGGTATACATACTTAATTTGAACATATTTTATTATGATCAATTAAATGGATTGGGCAGCAGGTATTGCCTACATACAATAAAGTGTATCAATACACTTATATAAAGTATGTTATATTACATATATTTAACAGGCACACAACACCAGTGAGTTGTATATATTAAAACATCACAAAAGAATTAAGCAGAAAAAAAGTTTAAGCAGTTGCCTGTTTAAAAAGAAAAAAGAATAAAGAAAAATGGAATATACATGCAGGAAGATTAAGTAATATAAACGAATTTAGAGAATTGTGGTCTCCCGGTGTCTTAGTGGTTGGGATGCAATTATTTATGGCAAATTATTACTAACTTGTCTGTGCGTCCTGTCTTGTCTGTCCATCATACAAACAAGATTTAAATTTTTGAATGAATCAAAGTTACCGCGTAGATTAAAGTTTATTAAAACTGCATCGAACTTCAAGATCAAAGTCATGAGGCCAAATGCATACAATCCGAAAGGTCTTGTCACAAGTAACACAACATGAAAAAATATATTATATATTATTTTTTGCAGACAGGGCTACAAAGTGACCTTTAATTTGACACACGTAGGCTTTGAAGCTTGTGTCAACAAGCTAGATAATTATAAATTAATCCCTAAGGAAAGATAGTCCTATCTCTTTGTCTTTAAAGTGTATATCTTTTTCAAAATGCAGATTTCTTTTGAATGCAATTCTTTATTAATTCAAAGATAATAAAAAAAGTAATGCATAGTAGATTTCTTAAAGTCACGTAAGATTGGATGCCAAAGATCGCGTGTTGCTATGTAACATTTGAAGCTAATTTCTTCCTTCGTAATTCTAAAATCAGCCACGTGTGTTATATTTGTTTTTTTTTTCTGTTGTTACTTTAAATTCACGCCCGTAGAATGCGGGGGGGGGGGGGGGGGATAAGGGAGGACCCGTTTCCCCTCCCCCAACTTTTTCCTTAGTATAGTATTTTGCTATAGTAAATTTTCCTTTAGATGCTGTAGATGCTGGTCCCCCCACCTCCCCCCCCCCCACTTTTTGATATTGT
Organism: Saccostrea echinata; assembly: GCF_033153115.1. NCBI lineage: Eukaryota > Metazoa > Mollusca > Bivalvia > Ostreida > Ostreidae > Saccostrea > Saccostrea echinata. The sequence continues at coordinate 36,099,134 of NW_026889758.1, read as the reverse complement.
AAGGTCGAGCACTGGCAAATTCCAGGATTTGGACAGTAAATTAGTTTTTTTTTCTGCTTGTAAGATAATTTTGGGAAGTCCCCCCTTTTTGGTCAGTTTAGGTTTTTTGCTTGTCAATTTTTTTTTTTTTGGGGGGGGGGGTAGCCCCCCTCACTTTTGAAACCGTTGCTACGGGCCTGACATTAACTTTAAGGATACATTCTATCCTTGAAATGAAACGGAATGTATACTCACATAAAGTCTCACGTTCATTTAAAAGCCAGACAGAGAAAAAAAAATCAAGATGATATAGACCTTGAACTTCTGACCTTCAACTTGATTTTAATTTTGCTATTTAAAATATTTTTGCTTTGTTCCTCATGAAGTATCATTTATTTTCGATTTTAACATGCAATATAGACTTGACATTCGGTTTATGTCCTTGATAATCAACATATAATAACACTCAATAAGTGAAAAATCAAATAGGTAAATTTGAAGTCCAAATATACATGTTATCTGGAAATGAGTTCCTTCCCCATAACATGGTGCTCATGACTTTTGAATGATGATCTTAAACAACAACAATAGGGATCTTCCTCGAATGATTTGCTATCATTTTGAGAGTATGAACCCAATAGAGTAGGCGACGCCAACTTGGACATCAATGGTAATACATAATACACTGCAAGTACATGTATTATTAAAAAGTTCAAGGATCACTGATTCAAATGCAAGGTAATAAGAGTACGTCATTCTATGTAAGGATTTGCAATTTCATATAAGAGATCTGGCAAACATGATCACAGACCCTCTAAACTTTGTATAGCAAAAAGGTTTTCTCTAAGAAGCAAGTTTGGCAAATCTGGGATTTCATAGATGAATGGTTTCCATTGCAAAGGGTTTCAAAGTTGGAAAAATGAAAATTTTGAAATACTTCTTCTAAAAGGAAAAGGTATGGTAGCGGCCGAATTTGGCCCCCTATTTGATATAAAAATCAAAACACAGTTAAAATTGCGATAGTTTGCAATTAGGAGCCTTAAATGATGCTTGTTTTAAAACCAGCATTAAATTTGATTAAAAGCGTACATGGAGGTCGCAAGAGGGTGAGAAATTTTACCATTTTACTGAATTTCCTCATTTTTGATGGAATTTTGTCAAATTTGAGATATTTTTACTTCGGCAAACAAAGAGCACAAGCTTGCCTATCCGTGATTTTTATGCACAAGATATATCTGATGCTAGTGCATGATATATGAAATTGGTAGATAGGCAAGCATCTGCTCTACGTTTTCTGAAACAAAATGTGCTCTAAAATTGTCGAAAACTAGAATAAAAGTAAGAAAATTCATAAATTTATGTTTTGTGACTTTCCTGTGTATCATCAATTCTTATTTACAACATCACATATTCAGCAGAGATGCAAAGAGATTTTTGATGATGTATACTATCTAAGAGACACCCCCATCCAGAGGCCAAAAACGGGTCCTACCCAATCTTGTTTTTTACACTACTAATAAATCGTCGAGATAAATTGATAAACTATAATAATAACAGTTAAAAACAAATTTATTGACAATGTTTTTTTCTTTAAAAAAATAATGTTTAGGGCGTTAAGTCAGGTATCGAACTTTTCACTGTGGAAGAAGAAATGTGAGGTGGACGATTAGTCAAGTTTTTATAACGTCACAAACTCTTGAAGCTGACGATACTTAACATATATGCAAAAGAATGAAGAAGCAACATTTGGACAAAAATCAAATAATTTCAATACTACAACTTAAAACAAGACGCTTCATAGCAAAATGGCTGTTGAGATTTTTAAAAGAAGCATGTTGGATGTTAAAAAGATTTGTAGATGGAACTAAAAATGCGTGCTGAAAAGTAACGTCACAACGACGTCAGTAACGGCGTCAGACAAAACCTAACGTTGTGTTCATCTTAATATTTTTAAAAGTATTTTATATAACTGCATGAAATTTTAAGGCCAAAATCAAACTAGACAGGGGTATAAGTATATCAAATTTTGTTGATAACATTCGATTATTAAAGATTTTATAGCAGTTGTTACATAACTTTTGGATCAACTCTCGTAGGTGTGTGAAAAAGGAACAATTCATTGGCGAGCATGCTCATACTTTAAACCTAATTTTAATCGTATTCTTTTAACCAATAGAAAGAGATATATATATATATATATATATATATATATATATATATATATATATATATATATATATATATATATATATATATAAAATTGATTTTTAATTGTTTTGAAATACGTTATGCTTAAAAATTAAAAAGGGAAAATAAATGCAAAATACATACATTAAAATGAAATGTCTTCATCTCTCTACTACGTAATTCAAGTTGTATAAAAGGTCTACACTGAAGATCAGACAATTAAAAAAAATACAAACAAAACATATCTGAGGTACATATAATTTATCTTGGTTTCATTCTAGACAACATTAGCGTTCATTATACTTACATCAGAAGTTAACTATGTATGGAAGATATCATATAGAAAAAAATACAACACCTGTTCAACTCATAAATAATTTAAAAAAATAACATAATCGTCTTAAACTCTCAAGTAACGTCATCTAATAAGATTTAAACAAAGAACATAATATTCAGGAAGAAATCATCCCTTCTGAGGGGACATGAGTCAGTGCGTGCTAGTTTCTCATTCAATATGACAAATGGCATCGCTGCAAACTGAAAATACTACAAATTCAGAATTATTTAACCAACTAAGTTTCCTCCAACAAAATTAGAATTTTGAACTTGCAACCTACTTCCTCTTGAATCGTCTGTCCATTTACTTTTATATAAGAAGAAAAACATGGTCGTAAATGATATAGAAGGTAGAAACAACAATTCAATTTTTCTTGAAAACACACCTTGCTCTCATCAATGTGGACCGAATCTTAATCGAAAGCAAATTGAATTTGAAGGGACTATGTGAATGCTTATAGGCGAATTGATTGATTGTAATGACAAGACAGCAATATGCGGAAACGTGTACTAAAACAATGTCTGACAACGCCTATGGATTGAAGCCATTGACCTGTCATATGGCCTTGTTAGACTAAGAAAAATTAACTTTGTATCCTATCTTTAGAAAATTCATACCAATTCCTTGTTTGTTTGTTTTTTTTAAAAATGAAAGATTTCGTTTATTATTGGATATTTTTATGAAGTATATAGGTAGAGGATTTTCGTTTATAAACCGTGAATATCTGTTATCTATTAATTGCTTTAGAGAAAACTGATCAAGCGTGCAGCATTGTTATCACTGCAGTGCGATCGGGCAAAATTTGGAGATTTTATCACTTTTTAAGCATACATGCCCTGAGATCTCCGTGTTTTGTCTATTCAGAGGTATGTCTACAGTGTAAAAACAGGCATGGGAGAGCCATCTGGGCATCCTATCGGGAATGGTCAGTCTATTAACGTAAGTACTTTTTGTAGATTTATAAATTTATTCAATAGTACGTATGTCTATGTACAAAAAAAAAATCATTACATATTTCATAAATCTTTTATTGCTTTTAGATAAGAGGAAAAATTCAAAAATCATCGTGATAAATTAAAAAAAAAGATTTTAAAGCTGTTGCGCGTCACTTTTTAATTTTCATTCATAATTTCAAAAAAAAAAAAATTGCATTTAAAATCAGCACATGATTGATTTTTTAATCAAGGCTTGTCTATTATTTTGAAAGAAAAAAATGATAACGCGGGGGGTACAAGGCATCAGTAATAACTATATATGCATCTTCGACTGTAAAGAAATCAGCTTTTAAACTTAGTGATTAATAAAATACTTTTGTCATCCATAGGGAAAAATTGCCAATAAAAAAATTCTATGAAATTCTGTCGTCAAAGAAAGAAATGCCTACATATGTAAATGTATCTTCGTTTGTAAACTTCGCTTTTAAACTTGGTGATTAATGCATTGTATTTGTAATCCATAGGGAAAATTGCCAAAAAATTATATAAAATTCTGTTGTCAAAGAAATGGGAAAAGAGAAAATAAGAATGGAAAAAAAATGAAAGGAAAAAATTAGTGATTAGTTCTTTGTGCAGGGGTCAAACCACTTTTACCACTAAGTCACGCAACTTGCAACAAATTCATGTAATTGCATTCAAATTTTAACCCTCTGACGACTGGATTTGAAATATATTCCATATTTTGCAATGCCTCTTTCTAATGAACGAAAGTTTTGTAATGATTATTATTATTTTTTTCATTTATTGGCATTTTTCTCTTATTCGTCCAAACAAACAAAAATTCTGAAAGAACGTTATTTTGAGATAAGATGCAGGAACATTACGCATTTAAGTTCTATGAATTATTTTTTCAACAATTAAAAGTATTTTAGAATGATACTGCATGCATCACACAAATCCAAATAATGAAAACTTTCTGTGATATGTTTAATAATAAATTATTTACAAAATCCGCAATCTTTTAAAAAGCGCTTTCCGGGGTGTAATGTGAAATTTAACTACAGAATTACAGCTGCCAGAAGTTGGTAAAACTTTCAAACATTTTCAGACTTTTTTCCCGAACACCCCGTTACGCTGACTGATTGCGACCTACTGACCACATACTCTGTAACAAAATGTTCCTGATTGCCGAGTTGATCTTTATGCTCCGTTAGGTTTTTGCCGAAGGGTTCGAAAGATTATGGAGATAGCCACGTGGTTTCATTTATTGCTCATCATGAAAACTTTGGGTGAATTTTTAGGACAATCTTAACCATTCTTGGAAATATTTTCCCGATTAAATTAAGCAGAAAGTCAACAAGTTTCATTACTATTCGTATGATATGTTTAAATCACAAGATTTGGGATTCAACTTAATTTAACGTGCAAAATACCTTTAATTTCAAGAGATTTTAAGAGATAAAAAACAATGAAAACTAGTGTAATGAACCCAAATTGCCATACATACGTATAATTTTAGTATAATGATTGTCAATTTGGGTATGGCTTATAAATTTATGACCTTGTATTGTCAACGTGAATAAATCAAGCAAAACCATTTTAATTTTATTCAATATTTCCGTCTTCGGTTGACCTATAGAGAAAAAAGACGCAGCACTTTATACAGGAAATTCGAAGACAACGGTCACAAATTAACTTGTTAAACAGGTGATTATAATTTTCAGCGAGATTTTTTTTTATCTGAAATACTACCTCGTACAATGACCGCTTGGATCAGATATCATTGGCTCACAGTAAGTACACACGGACAGTATATTATTTTTTGTGTACTGTTTTAACATTTTGACGATAGAATGACAGCTACCGCGTGGAGATTAACACATCTAATATGTTTTTTCTTCTTGTAATACTGCTTAATATTCCAAAAGTGTACAGAAGTGCAAGACAGATCACAGACAAGAGTAAAGGCGTAGTCAAAACTGTGACAGCTCAAGATGAAACAAAATACCCTTTAGAAAAAAAAATATGCAACCATTAAATGTCAGCTTAATGATTTCTTTTTTTTTTCCCCAAAATATTGCATAAAAATCAATCGTGATAAATATTACGATCATAATACAGAGTTAAATGAAGATATTTCCTGAAGTTTAACAGTGCTTTCCAAAGCATTCGACTAACATTACTTGCAGCCTGAAGACAAATAAATCTCTACAGAAAAATGTTTTGTTTAAGTTGGACTCTGTTGACTAACATAGACATGAATGACAAAGTTATAGGCATATTCATATAAAAACTAGTATTCATCTAACAAACACCTACGTTGAAAGTGTTAAATGATTCTTTTAAATAACTGATGAATGACAAAAAGACTAGTAAACAAGTAATCATACATAATATTGGATAATCAATCAAATAAAAACAATGCATATCACTGCTCTATAGATAATAGTTAAACAACGATTCTAATTTATTCATACCAACACATTTAAATACAAACCAGATACATCCTTCATTTGCAAGAAATAATGGAATAGAATTCTTATATGCAAAAAATTCAAACAAATTAGTTCTAATTCTGATAGCAAAATTTGTCACCTTTAACCTAAAAAAACGAAGACCGCATACCAAATCTTCACACGTCTACTGCCTGGAATTTATTGTCATGTCAAGCATGTAAATCATACTTATATAAAATGAATTCATAAATCAAGAGAATCCATATGTTATTTAAATCGTTAGATTAAAACTTTTTGTACGCCTAATAAAGCTTCCATAAATAAATCTTATACACACGCCTCTTAACATCATGTGCGAATGGACACGAGTTCATTGTGTCGCTAAATGGTATCGCACAACCTCTTGGAAACCGCTATTTGGCTCCCTTGGGAGATTTTGAAATGCTCTGATTACTCAACTAGCACTGTTTTCTGGAATGGAAAAAAATCAGGATAAGAAACAACGTGATCTTAAAAACTATTGCAGACATTTATTCAAATTTGTTCACGTTGAAATGAACGTTTTGCAGGATTGCACTGCTAAAGCAATGAAGTCACGTGACGCACTGCAAAGCAACGTTTTTACGAGGTTTAGGAAACCGAGGGAAAATAGAACACGCTGGTATATCCTGTTTGCAGCAGCAGTTTTGGTCACTTCTTTAGCAGTCGTGGCAATCACTTTAGCAATTTATTTTGGAACTGGGAAAGACAGTAAGTCATTAAAAATCAATAATCTTATTTCTTTCCTTCATTCTTTTATTATTTATTTATTTTCTCTTGTTGTTCTTTAAAATTTGTTAAAGTCTGTAGAAATAAGCTCATCTAAAAACACGGGGGCTGGTTAGGGGGGATGCAATTCGGTACAAAAAACATTTCCACTATCAAGTTTTGCATAATCCTATGGTTTTATGAATATGGTTGACGAAAATATTTGTTAAAACCAACTGACATGCTTAAAATATTCAAGTTTTACGTAAAGGAAAGTTGTCACATTATCATTGAAATCCAATAATTTGGAACTTTGCAGTTTGTCTAAGATAAATAACGTTATATTTTGTGATAAACAAAAGCCAATGTTTTCTGGGAATTACCGCTATAACTAATTTATGCAATATTCTTACAAATTTAGATGTAAATTCAGATGAAGGACAAGTTGAAACCATTCGCCTTGGTAAGATTTTTTTTTTATTTTCAGAATTTGCTAAATACATGCAAGTCATTTATCGTTATACAAATGTATAAATAATATTTTCAGAAGTGCATGTATGTCCTCCATTTTTTCTGTCTTGAGATCACAAAAATATAATAAAACATACATACACGGAAAAGAACACTCAATCAAAATTAAGGTACATGTATTCACTTAATTATAATAATCAATTTCCTAAATTGTGGTCGCGAGTGTAATTGTAAATTTAATATACCTACAATGTGTGCACATATTTCAGGTCCAGATGCCCAAGACTCTACAGACAGTCCCTCGACAAAGGGTCCATTTATCACCAAACTGACCTCTCATTACCCATCATCTACCTCAAAAAAGGCAACCTCTCAAGGTACTTAACATTATCATTATTGTAAAACATAAATTCCTCATATTTTCATGATATGCTTTTTTCCTGTGTATGATTGGCCGGTCTAGAACTCCAATCTCATATAATCTGTAAATTCTACAAATCAAACACACACATAATTTTTTGTAACTAACACATTAATAACTTATAGATTAAAAGGGATAAAGCTGACAGTATGACATCATTGAATTAACTTATTAAAATAGGTAATGTTATTCTTACATAATGAAATAGACCATTCATCATGAAAAAGAATATGTCCATATATATTTATATCTACAAATAAGGTCATAAACTGTTCATGTAAGAAACCAACCTGTTGTTTCCTGGTTCCTCTCTCGTGACGAATGCCTGGGGCAGCGTGTGGTTATCTGGTGTGACATATTTGTAATTAACGATGTTACTCTAATGTGTGGTTTTGAACATAAAATTGTAACAAATGATTATGACATGAATTGGAATTTAAAGAATTGTCCATTTATATACAAAAAATTGTGGTTTTAACACAGTTCCAATATTTTACAAATATAGCCCTTTTATGAGGTCGATCCATAAATATATTGACCTCAAAAAAAAGTATACATATTGTATATACTGTGTATATACTCTGATGATATTATTCCTTCACAAACATACTTAATCTAAGTGGTATAAGAACATCTTTTAGGAATCTCTTCTGACGATACGTACACGAAATCTGCAACTTCTCATGTGCATAAACAGACGACTAAGTCCAGAAGCAGCGAGTCAACGTCTGCAAGTCAGACGACAAAATCGTCACACCGTTCCACCACAGGTAATATATTATTTTTGTTTGTAACTGCTTCATTATTCTTTTTCTTTTAATCTTTTTTCAAGGAATTTACACATTCTATTGTAATGCAGTGCATTTACTTAGGAGAATACGAATATATGTATGGGAGAGTTTTTAAATACACTTTGCACTGATTCTCTTTACTTTTGGAACAGATCGGTTACTATAATTTACTTTTTGCATTAAATTTACTACAGAAACTCGAACTACCTCACTGAGTTCCCATACATCCGCCACCATTGCAGACGACCAAACCACAAAGGTCACCCAGTCCACTCAAGGATCCACGGAAACCGTCACAGAATACCCTCTAAGACCTAGTAGGCAATATTTTTTTTCTGATGATATTTTACAATTTCCTCTTATTTCAAACTGGTTGATTTACAATGCAGGATCTTTCAGACAAGTAAAATTATTAAAAGTTAAAATTAAATTTTGGAGCATATTCGTACCTCAGCTAACAACTCCACTGTTAATTAAATAAAACCATGGAACTCCCAATATTTACTTGATGTGCTTACCGATACAATAATTATCATCTGCATAGAATACAAGCAATTAAGAACAAACTTTCAATCTTTCTCTCCTTCAAGCTTTAACCGTCCAAACCAACAACATTGTGTTACCGTACTCAAAAGCCGTGCTCAGTGTCAGCTGTGTGACGATGTATGCCAGACAGTGGAGGGAGATGAGGATCTACCGTCAAATGGAGGGGGATTCCATCGTAAGCCTCGTTGTGGTCAAGTCATACATGGGCTCCCCGAACGTGGAAATTAACGCCAATTTTACGTCGGAGATAAGCTACAAAGAGGATGCCTTACTAGTAACAATTCACTCCAAGGAAGTGGACTGCTCGTACCTTGGAAACTACACCTGCTTGTTGGTACTCCCAGAAGAAACTTACAAGAACACCACCCAAGTCCAAGGTATGTAAAATCTTAAGATCGTTGTTCAAACAATTACTGATAATTTGAAATGATATAATTTTCAAAAATGTATCAAACATTCATCAGAATCAATGACAGGGGTAGGACATTTTACTGCCAGTTTTAATAAAAGCAATAAAAAAATTGAATAATCTTGTGATTTAAAAGGTATTGGTAAAGAAACGAGAGAAAATTGATGCACATATAAAAAAATTACATCGCAGAAACTTGGTCGATAATGTTGTGACATTTCCATAACCAAATTCTGGTAAACTTGTTTTCTCTTTGTAGCTGATAATCCATCATAGAGGAATGAATAATGATGTAAATTCCATTATTCATGAACGCTATTCAAAATTTAGTTCTTGATAAACATTATGCTTAACTCGACATACATGTTGCTTCAGTAAAAACAAATCATATATTTATTCATTGCATAATTTCAGTTTTAATAAACATGCAAATCGTGTGATCTATCAATTATAAGCAAACTATTATTGAATTTGCTTTATGTTTGACTGATATGCCAGAGCATTTTTAATTCCACAGTAAAATGCAATTACACAGCAGAAGTTGGTACCAAGATGCGGTTTTATTTGACTTGCCACTTTCTAAATACCTTTGGTTTGAAGCAATAGAAAACCCAAAAATAATGTGCATAACTAATTTCATAAATAAATTACGAAGACCAAGTTAGCTTTTCTGATCGACAATTGTCCTGCTAAAGGGGCGCTTATTTTTAACCGTTGATACTAGTAATGCTTGTTAAACCACACTGAAAGACGCTATATATATGACTCTGTATTTTAAATCAATCCGTTTATACTTGTATGATGCTATTTCTCAACTTTCCTTACAAAGCATCACTTTCTGCATTAAATAATTACAATTGTTCATTTATCAAAAATTTCTTCATCTAGCTCTGAATAAAAAAGAGTCAAAGCCTAAACTGACCATTTCGACCAGTGTAGTGGAGGACAACACTGCCACCATCACGTGTTCTATGGAGCTGATTGAACCGAACGCCACCATCACCTACAAATTTCGTCCGCCTGGTCTGGATAAGTACTTTAACCTTAGCCTGAGCCCAAACATTACTAGGACTTGGACAGGGTGTTCTCTCTTGATTGAGAGCACCCTCACTATGGTATCTAAGATGCACGATAACGGATCTGTCTTCATGTGCGAGGTGACGACATATCGTAACAACGCCATCACTACATACGTATCAGAAGCCGAATTTAACGTCATTCCAAGTAAGTAGACCCCAAAAAGCAAATTAGGAATACTCGTTGTATTTTAAATAAGAATTAAAATTTTTATAAATGTAAAATTGATTTTTATTTATTGGCGTTCTTTTATTTGAAAGTTAACATACAAATGTACTTAAGAAATGTTACAGTAATAATTGTTATTGGTCTATTTAAAATTAATTTCAAATACATGTATACCAAAGAATGATTCTTTATACTATATATTTACCCTACACATATGGTTACCTAATTCACATTTCTTTCCGTTTATTTTCCAGAAACGTTCTGTAATGACAAGAATGCTTACGCCATTTACCCTCATCCCTATGAGACTTGCAATAGCGTTGTGTATTGTTATATGAACAGTCCACAGGTCTACAAAATAAACTGTGGGGCCGGATACTGCTACGACACGACTAAAACTAACTGTGTGAAGGTGGGTTACACGTCAGTTCCTACCACCACCCCTACCGCCAACGCCACCGTGGTGGAGACCCAAACAACGGGACTTCCGTCCGATTCCAAAGGCACATAAAATGCCGGATATCTGATAGGAAAAATACATTATGTAATCATTGACGCCATCTGGCAATTCTGAAGAAACCCAAAAGTCAATAGAAGAGAAACTAATTTTCTCTTTATCAATCATTCCCTAAAAAAATAATATTGAAAAATGCATTTTTCTTGGGATTAAGGTTATTCATTGTGTTCATGACAACGTTAGACTGCGAGTGGTCGCCGTCTTTCAACGAACAGCAGCGACCGTCTTAGAATGGGCTTCTCGGATGACAATGAACGTTCTTGTTTCTTCAAACCCGGAAACGTTATAGTGATTAAGTGTATTAAGGTGAACATTTTGTGTAATTTTGTTTAAATTTAGTTCCTTCTGGACTCCTTCAAATCTGTTCATCAACAAGTCGTGTAATTAAACGTTGATTTATAAAGCAGACCAAAGACAACCTGAACATAAATGCAAGTCCAAGAAAAGTACATGGGTGACATTTATAGAGGAAAGCTGTGGAATTCTTAAAATAAGCACGAATTAATCACAGTGATAGGTAGAAATTATGAAACATCAATGTCATGGACCACTCTCATATAGACTTTTCTTTTTTACCTTGATCATGCATACCTAAAACTGTTAATTTATATTTACATACTGTCAAAATGAAATCCAACCGTTTTGTAGTCCCTTCATTATTATGTGTTATGCATAAAGATTACTAAACAAATAGTTTGCACTTTACTTTGTTTTTGCTGTTTAATATGTGGCATCACATCAAATATATGTCAGGGCAATGTATGTATAAATGTCTTCTATCGTCGTAAATTTGTGTGTGTTTTTTTAATGTCATTCATTAAAATGCATTGAAAACTCACGATGTTTAGATATACTTTATTTCAAGTTGTGATATACACGTACTTCGATATAAAGTACAAATTTACATATCAGTGAACAGAAACATGTGCATAAAAAGCATTATCTTCATCAGAAAAAAACAAAAACAAAACAGAAAGTAACAGAATTTCAAAAGGGGGGCATGTATAGGCAAAACTATACCGTATAACGGGTATTTTCTGCGGTTGGAAATTTTTGCGATTTAACCCCTAAAAGATAGCAAATTAATTTCTGCGTTTTCAATTTCTGCGGTTGCATTATACCGCAAAAAATTATTTACTGGGTATGATCACCAATCTCTAAGAATTATTAGATAGCTGCCATGTTTACGTTTTATAAATTCATTGAGACATATTGATCAAAGTTGCATGAGAACTGGTATTAAGCTATTAAGCTTAATTAAACTACTATCTTTCAGTTAGTCTTTGTAAAATTATGTCGAGTCCCAATTGAAATGAATTATTGCAGTATCGGTCCACCCAAACAACAATAAAAAAATCTTTATTCTACATTGTAACAAACGTTTTATGCGATATATTAAAATATTTAATATATAGATAATTAATGCATCCAAGCCATATTCTAAAAAATACACTTATAGATAATTGCCATCAAAATTAATCTGGTGTTTATATTTTAAGCTCAAACAAACAGTTGCATAATCAAATAACCTAAAGTTGACCGTGTACAATCACAGGTGCCATGTGCATTGAGGCGTAACTAATCCTGTCAGTCGTCTGCATTGTGTGAAATTCACGAGACAATCAAGCCACTTTGTGTATACAAGCAGTAATTATGGTCTCCAGATAAAACACAAGATTGAAAAAAGTGTTAAAGAAAAAGCTACTATGTGTTGTTTGCAGCTATCGGAGTTTGGACTATTAATTGCGAAATATCTCTTAGTCATTTACATGTACATGTATATCCGTATAAAGAAGTACATGTAGGTACAAGAAAAAATGTTTTTGTATAAACTTATTAAATTGATATTATTTACAGCAACGTTTTAATTCAATATGTTTTGGAAAAATCCTGATATCTAAAATCTTCGAATTTCGATGACACCCGAATTTTCTTGCCAACGAGGACACACGCACCACTTATCATACTTAAAAAATATATCTGAAGAAATATTGAAAAATATTTTGCGATTGTAATTTTTGCGGATTTGTCCTATCCGCAAAATTCCGCAAAAATTGGACAACCGCAGAAAATACCCGTTATACGGTATATCCAAACCATTGAAACCGGTGTATATGGATTTCAATGCTAAAACCAAGCACCATTTAAAACAACGTATGTAAACATTTCCTTTAAAAACAAAGACATTTTACCTGTAAAAATACAAATAAAGAAAGATAATTACAATATTATTATGATTTCAAATCTGTTCTATAACCTTGCAAATGCTAGCTTGCACCTGTATAAATTACACAAAAGGTTGTTTCTTCGTCTTTTCACAGTGCAAGTTCCGTCCTTATATTGCTAGAATCCGCTACAGAATGTAGTAATCCTTTCGTGATTTCCAGGGTCCTGTAGATATCCAGACCTTCGCCTAAAAGATGTAAATTAAATGAAGAAATCATAGAAAAGTACAGAATACAAAGAACTTTTAATTTTTTCTTTCTTATACATAATCAACAAATTAGCAACAAATGCTATGTATTTGAACTAGTTATGCTGATGTTAAGTTTTTCAATTTAACGTCTAAATTTATAAAGAATAAATGTGTTCCCCCAAACACATTTTTGAAAACACGCATTCACGTGCACAGGTATCTGACTGCCTTGTACTCATATACGGCTGTATGTATATCTACGTTGTTCTTCAAAAAATGTACTTTGGTAAAAAAAAAAGTGAAGGTATTTCCTAATTCACTGAAGGTTGTAGTGAAGGGGGCACCATAAGGGTCACAGGAGCCATTTGGGGAATATTTGTAACGGTTCCCGTTACAATTAGTACTAGTTTTTGATCGATTTAGTTGAACCAGTCCGATGATGTTTTACTATGTTCTTTCAGGAGCACTGGAAAGCGACGTCGTATTTTCACATTGCATCGGGTTTTCAAATATTTTGATGAATATACTGAAAATTTTTTCTGAACAAATCCATAATAATTATTTTAAATAATAAAATATAGACAATTTCATTTATACGCCTTGTTTCAGAAGGGGAAAAGCATTTTGACTATTTGTTTTGCTGAAAAGCAATATGCGAAACACATTTTCCTCTTTATCATAACACCTGCCAACAAAGAAGACAAACATACCTTTACACTTGAAATGATAAGGAAACAGACAAAAGCTGGATCCATGTATATACATGTACATATTTATATAGCAATGTGCACTGCGTTTGGATAAAGATTTTCATCCTGCGAGGTATTCATAAGCGCTCTCCTCCAAGAAATCTAAATCATATTTGTATTGTTCGTTGATGAGAGTTTTAAGTAAGTATAGAACACGTTACCAAGAGTAACTGAATGTTCCGAGGCTTGCTTTTTATTCACTTTATTAACAAAAGAAGTTTTGATGGAAGAGCCACTGCTCAAGAATCTACACATGTGGCTTACTTAGCGGCGTTAAATTATTGATGAACAACCGTTGTTTTCATAAAGAAATAAAGGAGGTAATATTCAGCGAATGTAAATATACAATATAAACGTACTTAATACTACTTTATATAATTATTTATACAGACATAAATAATAAAATGTTTCTATTTTTTTGTTACAATGGGAAATAACGTTGCAGCTATTGCAGAAAAATTACTTAATCCGAATGTATTTTTTTTTTCTGCAACAGCTGCAACATACTATCAACAACAACAACAAAACAAAACATCTTATTGTTTAAATATGTTTATTTAAAAACAATTTAATTATCAAATTTTAACTTTGAGAAAAATTCCTCTATAAAACTGGGCAACCTTGAAATGTTTTTTTTTTGTTACATAAGTTGCACTGAAAGTTTATAACTAGATAAGATTCAATTAAGATTTTCACTTTCTAATGTAATGCATGTATGTTTAACATTTTAAAAGATGGTTTGCTGCATATGCACAAATCGCGCGGTAGCAATGATCGCAATCACGTGACCGTTTTTAATAAATATCTAATCTTGTAAACTTTACTTAAGTACATTGTCATTTGTCAACCGTACAAGCTTACATACTGCTGTGGTCATGTAATGATTCAGTTAATCATTTTCTAAAAGAAAGACGCAAACCGCTACATTTCTTAAAAATATGAAATTAGCAATGATACAATAGTGTCCAAAATATGTTTATTTAAATTTATTGCTTAAAAATTCAATGTAAAATAAAGCCATTTAAAATAAATCGCAGTCTGCATTTATTACATGTATTATTCATAAATGTATTTTTGTTTTTGTTTTTTTAAAAGAGTTTTTTGTTACAGAATCTCTTAAACATGATAGAATATTTAGTAGCTAGAACACATTATTTTGGAAAGAGTTTTTACGAAATACAAACGCAAGGGACCAAAATAATAAGTATTACAGGTAGTATATGAGGTCTGCAAATATAAAATCGTGTTCTCTCCATGCACATTTTTCTTTTTACCCCCCCTTCCTTTAAAACAAAATTATAAACTTCAAATTTCAAGTGATATCTTATACATGAACCACTAAAAGGGGGGAATACAAAATATACAAGTTTATGCAAGACTTCATCAAATCGAAAAATTTGATGGTTACTTGTTTCCATAGAAATGAATCTATACAGAGATGTACAAATTGTTTATTAGAGGAAGTATATGATACAACAGTATTCCTGTGTGCACAATCACGAAAGAAAGCCTAATGATATCTTCTTCCAGCAGAAATAAAAACAGCAATATAACAGAATCTTCTGAGAATTAAAGCTCAGCTTTCACGATTAAACTTTAAACTTATTGCTGAACTTTCCCTAATACAGAAAACCCAAAACTTAAGCAAATTTTCCTTTTGTTAATTTTAATTTCAGAGTTAAAAATGAAAGGTATAAAATATACATGGATAATTTATTCTTTAAGATTTTATTGCTTATCCACATGCTGATTTCCATGCACTGACGTACAACATACAGAACCCATTTTAGCAGACTTCTAAATAGAACAATTTCTAATGTACGTCACCGTGTCATATAGGATTTGCATTCAGCATTGATTTTAAAAAGGTCGCACATGGCAGGTGGTTGCTTAATACCGGTTAGCATTTTCGACTTTTCTGAGGTACACTGAAAGAAATATGTACTTATTGGAGACGTTTACTAGACGCAAATTAAGTGAGACAAAGAAATATTTCTTTAAAAATTAGGGTTAAAGCGACTAAATCAAGGAACGTACATCAAATACTAGTATGCATTAAATTAAAAATAATAACCATAAAACCGCATGGAATGGAAGTAATATTACAGCCGCTGATCGCGTTAGACAGCTCGTCGCTACGACAGCTTTGACTGAATAATTATTTGACCTGCCCTAATTTGAAAATTCAAAGGTTAAATTGCAATTAATTTTGACTCTATCCGACGTTACAATTAATTTACAATTTATCTGAAAGTGACATGTTCCGTGATTTTCTATCTTTCCGAAGATGTGATGAGAGTAAAAAATTCATGTAGTTAAAACTTAAAAACAAAGCAAAATGCAAATTAAATAAATGTTAAGTGAAGGTCACAGGAAAGTGCAAGTCAAAGGTTTTTGATGCAGTTGAATAGCTCTCACTAATACATATCAGATTATTAAGTTTAATAAAAATATCTTGAATGGTTTATTTAAAACTAAGCTACACACTAATTTCAGAAAGGTGAGCTCAAGGTCAAATGAAAAGTAAAGGTAAAAAAATGTTGATGCAGTTGAATAGCTTACTTCAGTATATATCAGCATAAGGAGTTTGATAACACTATCCGGAATGGTTTATTTAAAACTGAGCTAAGCACTACGTAAAGAAGTGAGCTCAAGGTCAAAGGGAAAATCAAGGTCAAAAAATGTTGATGCAGTTGATAGCTTTCATCAGTATGTATCAGCATATGAAGTTTGATAAAAATATCTTGAATTGTTTATTTAAACTGAGCTAAACACTAATTTTAAGAAAAGTGAGGTCAAGGTCAAAGGAAAGGTCAACATAAAAAATGTTGATGCATTTGAAAAGCACAATCAGTATCTATTAGGGATGGCAATTTGCAACCGGTTAACCGATTACTCGGTCGAAACGATGGTAATCGGTTAGAAAATCTGTAATCGGTTAGTCGGAAAAAAGGAAAATATATGTAAATTTGAACGGAATTTTCTTACAAATCATTTTTAAAAATGAAACTTCTACATACACGTTTGATAATTTAGCGTTTTCACAAATCTATGTAAGCTGATTTGGAGGTAATTATTGTTCTCTTCATTGAGATCGCGGGTAATTGGTCAGTTTGTGAAGTGTTGTTTACTGTACAAACAACATGTTACCCCGACTGTCCTGTAATTCTTTAATGATGTTAAATAAATCACCGTTGAGCACTGTGAATCATTATGTCTATCTTTTGCAGTTATCTATCAAATTATATATTAAGTGAAAGTTCAGACTTAGTTTTGATTATGGCGACAATGCAGAATGTGTGACATCTGCTCTAAAAAATTATCAACGTCTGATTTCTCAGGCATGTTTCATGGTTTTCGTAATTTTTTCCTATCTATTGCTATTGAAATGAAATACATGTATATGTACATGTAGTCTCCTGATCAAGATAAACAGATTGTTTCTAACATCTTACCATGAGTAGAGCTATACTTGAAAAAAAAATGTCAAGAAAATGTGTATTTTGATACGATTAACCGGTTAATCGGTCGGAACGTCTTGCGGTTAACCGATTAGCAAATCTGTAATCGATTGCCATCCCTAGTATCTATCTAGAATGGTTTCTTTAAAACTGAGCTAAACAATAATTTAAGAAGTGAGGTCATGGTCAAAAGAAAGGTCAAGGTCAAAATGTTGATGCAGTTGAATAGCTTACATCAGTATGTATCAGCATATGAAATTTGATTACACTATCTTGAATGATTTCTTTAAAACTGAGCTAAACACTAATTTAGGAAAAGTGAGATCAAGGTCAAAGGAAAGTCAAGGTCAAAAAATGTTGATGCAGTTGAAAAGCTAACATCAGTATCTATCAGCATATAAAGTTTGATTACACCATCTTGAATGTTTCTTTAAAAACTGGGCTAAACAATAATTTAAGAAAAGTGAGGTCATGGTCAAAGGAAAAGTCATGGTCAAAAATGGTGATGCAGTTAAATAGTGTACATTAGTACGTATCAGCATATGAAATTTGATTACACTATCTTCAATGATTTCTTTAAAACTGAGCTAAATAATAATTTAAGAAAAGTGAGGTCATGGTCAACGGAAAGGTCAAGGTAAAAAAAATGTTGATGCACTTGAGTAGCTCTCATCAATATCTATCAGCACATGAAGTTTGATAAAAATATCTTTATTAGTTTATTTGAAACTGAGCTTTGAACTGAGCTAAATGCAAAATTCAAAGGAAGGACGGAAGACGGACATGACAAACTCTATATGTCCTGGCCATATTGATGGCAGGGCATAAAAAAGGCCAACAACTGAATAATGAGGAATTTTTAAGTCTAAGGACCATATATAACAAAACAAAAACAGAAGTCTCTGACGAGACTGGGCTCTACTGGTTTGTTCTTACATGTATATTAGAGAGAGAAAAGCAGCAAAACTTGAGGACAGGGGTGTGCAATTACAAAAATTAGTTACTAGCCCGTCAGGCTAGTGGCAGTAACAAAGTTACTAGCCCAAAGTTGCCAGTCACTAGCCCATTAACTACCGAAAACAATACATGTATAAATGGTTTGCGCTTCGTTATTGTCAGGTACTTTCCCTATTTTTATCAACTATAATTATCACTGAAATGACTGGCGATAGCAACACACAATACATATAGGCTTGTTTGTTTGTTGTTTAACGTCCCTCTTGAGAATTTTTCACTCATATGGAGACGCCACCACTTGTCAGTGGAAAGCTACAAATTTTGACCTATACTCGGCACTCAGGGTCATTGAGCAGTGAGGGGACTTTTTCGTGCCAGCACCTACTGAGACACGGGACCTCTGTTTATACGGTCTCATCCGAAGAACCGGTCTCCACGTCCCACAGTGGGATTCGAACCCGTGACATAAGGATCAACTCCTTACTCCGAATACATATAGGTTAAAAGGAATTATTAAAGATTACGATTTTACAACAAAGTTAATTCGTACATCAATTCAGTCAACGTAAATATACGTATACTCGTTTTAGATTTACTAGCTGTCAGGCTAATGCAGTATAGATTTATGATAGCCTGACCTCTAAAATTGGTAGCCCCGGGCATCAGGCAATGGTAATTGCACACCCCTGGAGGAGAAGTGTTTTATAAAAATTTCCAAAAACTAGAAATATGTCCATAGGACATGAATGCCCTGTCGAGGGTATATCAGAAATGCAACATTTTAACACAAATTGAGAAAAGTGAGGTCAAGGACAAAGGAAAGGTCAAGGTGAAAAAATATTAATGCAGTTGAATATCTAACATTAGTATGTATCAGCATATGAAGTTTGCCACAAATATAAGAAAAGTGAGGTCAAGGTCAAATGAAAGGTCAAGGTCAAAAATTGTTTAGGCAGTTGAAAAAGTTACATCAGTATGTATTAGCATATGAAGTTTGATAAAAATATTATGAATGGTTTCTTTAAAACTGGGCTAAACACTAATTTAAGAAAAGTGAGTTCAAGGTCAAAGGAAAAGTCAAGGTCAAAAAATGTTGATGCAGTTGAAAAGCTCTCATCAGTATGTATCAGCATATAAAGTTTGACACTAATTTAAGAAAAGTGAGGTCAAGGTCAAAGGAAAGGTCAAGGTCAAAAAATGTTGATGCAGTTGAATAGCTCTCATCAGTATGTATCAGCATATGTAGTTTGATAACGCTATCTTGAATGGTTTCATTAAAACTGAGCTAAACACTAATTTAAGAAAAGTGAGGTCAAGGTCAAAAATATTGATGCAGTTGAATAATTTACATCAGTATGTATCAACATATGAAGTTTGATTACACTATCTTGAATGGTATCTTAAAACTGAGCTAAACACTATTTTAAGAAAAGTGAGGTCAAGGTCAAAAGAAAGGTCAAGGTCAAAAAATGTTGATGCAGTTGAATAGCTTACATCAGTATGTATCAACATATGAAGTCTGATTACACTATCTTGAATGGTATCTTTAAAACTGAGCTAAACACTAATTTAAGAAAAGTGAGGTCAAGGTCAAAGGAAAGGTCAAGGTAAAAAAATGTTGATGCAGTTGCATAGCTCTCATCAATATCTATCAGCATATGAAGTTTGATAAAAATATCTTGGATAGTTTCTTTGAAACTGAGCTTTGAACAGAGCTTAACGCAAAGTGTGACGGAAGGACAGAAGGACTGAAGGACGGAAGACGGACATGACAAACACTATATGCCCCGGCCATATTCATGGCGGGGCATAAAAATTTCTGTTTTTAGTAACCTTTTCAATGAAATCAAAAACCAATAAATAGAATAAATTATCTTAGTATAGTCTACTTGTGTACCAAGTCCAGTGCTCCAAGTCACACCTACTATCAGGTCGCTAAATGGCAACCCAAATTTTTGGGGCAGGGCTCGACATTAACACTAGTCCACTTGTCCGGTACCAGTGAAAAAAAAATACGGACAAGTGAATATTGATGGGCACTTGTCCGATTGGACAAGTGCATTTTTATGTAAAGAAGTCTCTAAACATTTAATAAAGAACAACTGTTGAAAGTTTACCAGTACTTTAAGACGGAAACAGTACATAATAAAGTGCCCCGCCACAGCATGATACGCCCGTCAAATATTGTTCAATTATCACGAACAGTTTAGAGTGCAAGAAAATCAAGTCAACCTTGATACAAGGATTTCCAAGATTTTTCCATTTCTTATAATTTTTGTTAATACATTTCCTGTGGTGTAGGCATTATAATTATAACAAATATTAAATTATAGATCCTCAACTGGTAGTGTTAGAGCTTGACAAATGTCCATCTGCAGCCCCCGCCACAGCATGATACGCCCGTCAAATATTGTTCAATTATCACGAACAGTTTAGAGTGCAAGAAAATCAAGTCAACCTTGATACAAGGATTTCCAAGATTTTTGTTTATACATTTCCTGTGGTGTAGGCATTATAATTATAACAAATATTAAATTATAGATCCTCAACTGGTAGTGTTAGAGCTTGACAAATGCCCATCTGCAGCCCCCCCCCCCCCCCCCCCCCCCCACACACACACACAGTGACACACACACACACATCTTTCATATTTGTGAGACATGATGCTCTGAAATTTGCTAGTTGATATTTTAAAAAAATTAAATAAAAATATCATATTAAACAATATCAATTTAGTCTTAACAACTTAATCTATACCAAATTAATTTTAAAATAAAAGACTGGCCATCAAATGACATATGCTATAAACTGACCAGCAGTTCTTCTGTCTAATTCCCAAAGGATACAGATAAGAACTGCTTAATCAGAGATGCTCTAACAGAAATGATTGAGACAGCTAGCCTTCCTACACTGAACTCATTAATTAATCTTTAACTGGATGCATGTCCACTCATTACTCCCAAGGGATGAATGGATCTGCACTATCTGCTTTGTAGTGCAATTAAAATGCATATTTATGTCATTCTGAAATTAAATTTGAAAACAAAGATTTTTTTTTTCAATTTGTTACAAAGATTTATAAAAAGAAAAAAAATTGTAATCTTGATGCAACATTTTTAATAAGGTTTCTGCTTAACTCTTAGATTTGTAGGGACTATCTACCATAATTAAAACTTTTTCTTTTTTAAATACTTGTTGTTTTTTTTTTTAGATTCAATGTCAGACTGGTTTTAAGCTGCAATTCATATGGACAATGGGCATGCTAATTCCAATTCCAATATCATAACCCCCCCCCCCCCCCCCACTAAAATTAGTTTTAATTAATTAGTTTATTATAAGATATCAAATTAGTTTATTACACAATATCAAATTAGTTTTAATTACTTTTCACCAATTCATTTCACAAAAACTATTTAATCCAACATGGCTGATTCTTCTGCCCTGAATTCCCAAGAGATATAGATAACACCTGCTTGATCAGAGATGCTCTACCAGTTAGCTCCTCACACTAAACTCATTCATTTCTCTCTAATTTGACATGCAATTTTCTGTTATCAAAATTCTTCTTGACCAGTGCCTGATAATTACATCCATGGGAGAGGTGGATTTTCTCTTGTAACATTATATTTGTTATAGATAGCTGTAAAGTATATAATGAAAAAAATAAGTATTTCTTGATTTTAACATTTTTTTAGTAAGGATACTGCAACACTTTTACATTTTTTGGGATTGTGTAATTTAATAGTAAAAAGACAGATTTTTTTTTAAATTTCACTTAAATTAAAGGTCACAGTGACCTTGAAATAGGTCGCGACACACCTTCTACCTAAGATGCATAAACTGGCCAAGTTTGACGATTCTAAGTCTAATAGTTTTCTAGTTATGAGCCGGACAGGATTTTTCCATAGCATCTTAATTAAAGGTCAGAACAACCTACTTTTAGTGCGCGAACACCTTCTACCCAAGAAGTATCAGCTGACAAAGTTTGATAATCCTAGGCCTAATAGTATTAAAGTTATGAGCCGGACACGAGAACAGCTAACAGACGGACGGACGGACGGACATGAACGCCATAACATAATACATCCCGTCTAAAGACGAGCGTATAAAAACCGAACTTCGATCCCGATATAGATTGCAATGTAATTGAGTACACTCAATCGGGATCGAAGTTCACTAATTGCATACTACTGCAAAGGCATGGAACTGACGAAGTTTGGATTCTGTTTTATGTTGACAGCATTTATGTTGTCAGGACAGAAAGTCTAGATAAAATTTTGTTTTATGTGTTTGTTGTACAATGTATTTATATATAACATCTTGCACATATAATGGACTTTATTTTTAGTTTTTCAGTTAACAGTATTAGATCTTTATTGAAAATTTTTCGGACAAGTGAAGTTGAAGTTCGGACAAGTAAATGTCTTGGTCACTTGTCCGAATGGACAAGTAGGAAAAAAGTTAATGTCAAGCCCTGTGGGGGTTGCCATTTCAGAATTTCTGGTCGCCATCAACAGATATGTCACTCACCATGGTGAAAACATTTTTTGTATAACACATTTAGTATCTTATAAAAGCAAAGAACAAACACTCATATAGGAGGAGTAGCGTTTTGAAAGAATTTCACAGAAATTTCTATTTTTAGAATCCATGGCAACACCATTCATTAAAATCAAAAATGGTTACACAGAATTAGTGTAGTCTACTCATGTACCAAGTTATATTGAAAATGAACCAAAACTGTAGGAGAATTAGCATTTTGAAAAATTGTTGAACATTGTGGATTTAATATGATGACACTTTCCTTATCTTAAAATGAATAAGAACACCATATCTCAAATTCTTGTGAACAGATTCTTACAATTTTTTTTTGGGGGGGGGGGGGGGATCAAAGTGCCCTGAGGAAATTTTGAATTAGACTGGATTAATTACAGATTCTGAAATTATCCCCTCCCCCATCTCTCTCTCCCTTCATAATTTTAAATGTCCATAAATTATACATGATTAGTTTTCAACAAAATGTTTTAAGTAAAATGTCCTGGAGTAAGAAAAAACTGATAAGATCTTGATATGAAACCAGTTTAAATTCCTACCAAAAATATGATTAAAGTTCCTTGGATGTGGCTACATTTCATGCAATAAAACAAAGAAAGATAACTCAAATATGCATACCTACCGGTACATTTTAATCCGTTAGATGATGTATGTGCAATATCTACCCTATAGAAGAAATTGCATCAGGATCTGTTCTGGAAACTACTTACATAATGATCTAAAAAGTCTGGTTGGCAAATATGCACTCTCTGAATGCCCTCTTATATGCATCAATACCACAACAGATACACAACATTTGTTCCTTTCTTTTAAACACGGTTGTTTCATTGAGCAAACAATGTACACCACTTACTGTTGGACCAAGAAAAATTTATTGATCAGAGGTGGATTGCTTTAGTGGACAGCAGTAAAGCAGTAAATGTAGACTTACCCATGGGGATATTGTAGGCTCTCTCCATACCACTAGGGTTGGAGGGAGTTCGACACTCCAGGTTCACTTCCTTCCTTAAGCACTGATCTATATCTACTTTGCTAAAGAAGGCCACTGACTGTAAAAAAAAGGGATCCATAGGATAAAACTGCATCATCATATATTGTGTAATCATTCTTAATGGCTCGTTACATTTCCAACTCTTGCAGAAGATAAATGGAATGTTTTATGGTTCCTGATTGGGGTTCTAACTTACAGTATTTTAATTTTTACCTGAGGTAAATTGTTCATTCCTAGAGCATGAGCAAACATACACCTGGTGAGGAGGTTTGTGATGTGTAAAGCTAGAACTGCCCTGTACCGGTCCTTACTGGCCACCAGGTACCGAACCTCATCATGGATACTGATGCTAAACCGGGCATCAATATCGTACTGATTACAGAGCCAGTTCATACACACCAACATCAGGTGCAGGTAATCCACAGCTGAACTCTGTACCACCCAGTTAATACGACTTGTCATGAACTGAAATTAGTCAATAATGATACTGTTAGGTACAGTCAAACCTTGTTATCTCAAAGGCACCAAGAAAAAACTTCAAGGTATTCGAGGATTCGAGATAAAATACTTAAAGAATAAGCAGTAGGGACTTCGAAATCACTTTGACATATCCAAAGTGTTCGAGATATCAGTGTTCGAGATACCGAAGTTCATTTGTATGTAACTAATTTGTATGACACCATTCATTAATTTTTCATATTACATAGAACCTGGCTTACTTACCTCATCTCCTATAACCTCTGGTTCTAACACTTTACTGATGGAGGCACTCAGTACTGGCGTCTTTGGAGAGGGGGACCTGGCTATCGATTCCAACATGTTGAACATCACACTTTCCCTATCAGAAAATGTACGAGTTTGTTATTTTAATCTTTACTAAGCTTAATAGTGAGGTTTTGCCTTTACATTATCATAATTTTGTAAATACCTGAATATCATATTATAGGATTATACACATAAATACATAAGCCTCATATTTTGCTCCAAACTGGGGAATGTAATTAGCTATCATTTGTCAGTTTTTTAAGATTTTTTTGTTGAAAATGTGTATTTCTACATGATAGAAGAAATGGCATGACAATAGCTGCATTGTAGGATCTTAAAAGAATGAATTAATTTTCGTTTTTAAAAAGAAGCATAAGTTGAGGGCATGTAAGTAAAAAAATAAAATGAGGCATTTAGCACTCTACTTTTTGGCATTCTTATATATATTTAAAGACAACAGATTATATCACATTTCATATCTTATATGTCCATGTACTGAATGGAAAGTAAACTGAACTATATTTCAGAAATAATCCAGATATTAATATGGGTTGGTCAAATAATCCAATTTCATTCATGCTAGTAGATCTGATCAAATACCAACTTATGTGTACAGTCAAACCTTGTTATCTCAAACTCCATGGGACTGATAAAAAACTTCGACATATCCGAGGATTTGAGATATCAGGGGTAAAATACTTAAAGAATAAGTGGCTGGGACTTCCAAATCATTTTGATATATCCATGGTATTCGAGATATCAGTGTTCGAGATACCGAAGTTCAACTGTATATACCCATAAAAGTTTATTAAATTGATACCTTGTAAATTATATTTACATTTTTGACTGATTTACAACACAAATATTTGAATCAATTTTCAGAATTTTTTTTACTTATAAAAACACTCTCATTATAAACAATATGAAATAATTGATCTCTACTTACGTCCCTCCTTCCCACTGCCTCAGATCACGTTTCCTGAAATTTTAGAAATATAAATACATGCACATGTATACCCAAAACCTGAAAGAACTGAAAACATAGATGAAAACCATGTGCATATCATGTACTATGAAATCACAAATTTTCGTTGTTTTCCAGGTATGAAGAGATCGATCCACAATTTCGTGTCCACCACAAAATATAATTTGATACATAACTATGCAACAATTCTTCAGCCACAAAATCAAATCCCCATAAATCCATATTTTTCCCTCAAACCTTGAAAATTTGACCCTATAAAATATTTTAAAATATTAAGTTTCAGAATATTCATCTTGTGCACTTAATGCATTGTTGCCACCTTACTTGGTTTTTTCAGGTAAAACTTTGATTCCCTATTGTGGCCTCACCCTTATCCCAGAGGCCATGATTTGAACAATTTAGAATCTACACTACCTCAGCGAGCTTCCATATAAGATAAAACTTTTCTGGTCCAGTAGTTCTTGAGAAGATTTTTAAAGCTTTTCCCAATGTATTTCAATGTTGAACTTTGATTCCTTATTAAGACCAAACCCTACCCCTGGTGGCCATAATGTGAACAAATTAAAATCTGCACTACCTCAGGAAGCTTCCACATACATTTAAGCATTACTGGTCATGTGGTTCTTGAAGAGTTGATTTTAAAGATTTTTCCTACGTATTTCGATGTAAAACTATGATTCCCTACTGCAGCCCAACCCTACCTCTAGGGGCCATAATTTGAACAACTTAGAATCTACATTACCTCAGGAAGATTCCACGTACATTTAAGCTTTTCTGATCTTGTGGTTCTTGAGAAGATTTTTTCTTAAGTAATGTAAAACTCTGATTCCCTATTGTGGCCCCACCCCTACCCCAGGATATTAACAGTTCACATTCTACACCTCAGAAAGCATCAATAACAAGAGGCCAATGGGCCACATTGCTCACCTGAGCACTTTGGCTAAGAAAAAGCAGAAATCAGTTCAATATTGAAAAGTTTAAATAATGCAGTTCCTACATTTGATCTTCTATTGAGGCCTTGTCCTACCTCCAGGGACATGATTGGCACACATCTGAAAATACTCTACCTGGGATGCTTCTTAATTAATAAAACTGGCTTTGATGTTCTTGAGAAGAAATATTTTACATGTATTGAAATATCCCTTATACATGTATTCTTTTCTTATAACTTTGATCCCCTGTTGTGGCCCCACCCAACCCCCAGGCTAGGGGTCATGATTTGAACAAACTTAAATCTACACTACCTGAGGATACTTCTATATTAATATGACTAATCATGTCTTTGCTGTTCTTGAGAAGAAAATTTTTCAAGATTTTTCCTATATACATTGTATTCCTATGTGAAACTTTGTTCCCCCATTGTGGCCCCACCCTATCCCTGGGGGTCATGATTTGAACAAATTTGAATCTACATTGTTTGAGGGTGCTTCCATAAAAAATATGACTAAACATGACTTTGCTGTTCTCTAGAAGAAAATTTTTTCCTATATATTCCTAATTTCCCATGTGAAACTTTGATCCCCCATTGTGGTCCCACCTTACCCCTTGGAGGTCATGATTTGAAGAAACTTAAATCTACACTATGTAAAGAAGGTTTCACATAAGTTTCAACTTTTTTGGCCAAGTGGTTCTTGGAAAGATTTTTAAAAGATGCCACCAAATTTTCACTATTTCTTAATTATCTCCCCTATGAAGAGGGAGTGGCCCTTCATTTGAAGAAACTTGAATCCCCTTCACCCAAGGGATACTTTGTGTTAAGTTTGGTTGAAATTGGCCCAGTAGTTCTGGAGAAGAAGATGAAATTGTGAAAAGTTTACAATGACAACACCAATGACAGACAATGGACAAATTTCAATCAGAAAAGCTCACTTGAGCCTTTAGCTCAGATTTTTAATGACCCCACCCTATTTTCACCTTTTTTTGATTTTCTCCCCTTGAAAGGGGGCTTAGCACCTCATTTTAACAGTTTATAATCCCTTCATCAAGGAATGCTTTGTACCTACTTTGGTTAAAACTGGCCCAGTGGTTCTTGAGAAGAAGTTGAAAATGTGAAAAGTTTACAGATGGATGAATAGACAGACTGCTAGACAGAAAGATGGATGGACAGAAGGACAGGTGCCAGACAATGGGAGATCAGAAAAGCTCACTGGAGTTTTCAGCTCAGGTGAGCTAAAAATTCAGAAATTTCTTTAACATCAGTATAACTTTTGTGCTATACTATATTTTTTTTGTCATATTTACAAACAAGTATCCTTGCTGCCTACCTTTTTCCTTTGGTTGTTTCGTACAGTTTCTTAGCTTTAGCAGCTGCTTCTATTGGGGTCAGATTGTGATTAAAATTCATTAGCAGAGTCTCAGCAAACTTCTGCCCAGCTCCATAAATGCGACCATAGTTTAAAATCTACAAGGATCAAAATCATATCAAAGCCCGAGATAACGAGCACCACCTTCTGATTTACCTGGTCTGTATTCCCCAGTCAATCAAGTGATTTAAGGTCCATCATTGGGTGCTTGAAATTGACATTTAGTTACTAGTCCTTGTGTATTACTTGTACACCTTGTTTGGCACTTGTGGTGAGCAACAAAAAAACTTTCGGTCTTTTGATGTTTGCCGCAGATATACCAGCGCTATAAAAAAGCCGTATCAATACAAACATTTTAGCTTGGATATAAATATTTGTAGTACATACACATGAAAAGTAATTTTATCTTATAATGATTCAGTAGGATAAAGCATGCTTGTGTATAATAACTTCTTTTTTTTTCTTATACGTGTTAGTAAATTTCGGTTCAAAGCACAATATGATTACATAGGAGATTAAAATTTACTAGTAGATTTAATTTTATTCATTTATTTTTCTTGAGACAAGTTTGTGAAAAATTATGATGAAACTAGAGAAGAAAATAAAATATTGTATATGGTTATAAATGATCGGATATTGAGGATGAAAGCAAAAAGTCCGATACAGTGCCAACTTTGCCTTGACAAGGTATTGAGGTTTTCTTCATCTTTTTTCTACCCAGCATTTCTTGCCACGTGGAGTATTAAAAACATTTTTTGATAGAAATACAAATGTTAACAACTAATATAGATTTCATTTTAAAATTGTTTTAACTACATGTATAATTCAAATTAACTTGAATAAATATTGCAACTCTGAAATCGGCGTTCTCGCAAATTTTTTTTCACCAAAGGGATGATTTGCTTAAAG
This sequence comes from Saccostrea echinata, assembly GCF_033153115.1. Lineage (NCBI taxonomy): Eukaryota > Metazoa > Mollusca > Bivalvia > Ostreida > Ostreidae > Saccostrea > Saccostrea echinata. The sequence goes on along the minus strand of NW_026889758.1, from coordinate 36,070,003 downwards.
AAGGACCACAGGACTTTTCATACAAACGGGAATAACTCTAAATATGGCCATGATTGAAGCTCAAATGCTTTTTACGATAATAATAGTTTTAAAAAAAAATTGAAAGGAACAGGCAAGGATTAGTATCTTACTTTTTATTATTATATACCTCTACTGTTATTACTCTATATAAAATGAATACCATAAAACTGTCTATTTCCCTGAGACGGCACTACTTCCCCCATCTGAGGACTACTCCCTGTAAAATCAGAGCTACTCCCTGGAAATACTCCCTCATTAATATTCATAACTATTTTTAACCAATCAAAATGCTTAGTGGGTGGAGCGTTCAAGGAATCTCGAGTCTGTGAGATAATGTTATTAGCAATGCAACTATGACATCAAAACATTTCGACTTGCGATGTCAAAATCATACTGGATTTACAGCAAAATGACGATCAGGATAATTCTTTAAAATATCTACGAAATAATATTCAAACATGTTATTATTTTCCTCGATACTGATGTATTAGATATCTAACAAAATTTTCACTGCCTCCGGAAATAGTTTCCTCCCTCAGGGAACCATAAATTTGCTATCTCCCTCATACCCATTCCATAACTGTATAAAATTAACCTGAAATAATTAATTTTAACGAACTCAATGATATAACAGTATAACACTGTATAAGGTACATACATTTTTACAAAAATCTATGACAATTCTGTTTGTTTGACATTAATTATAACAAGAGGCCCATGGGCCACATCGCTCACCTGAGCATATTGGCAAGGCAAAAGCACAAATCAGTTCAGTATTGAAAAGATTAAGGGGGGAGGGGGGGGGGGGGGCTTGAATTTTAAACTACCCGATGATGCTTCCATGTCAATATAACAAATGGCTTTGTTGTACTTGAAAGGATTTTAAAAAAAATTTCCCATATATTCCTTTGTAAAAATTTGATCACCCATTGTGGCTCCTCCCTATCCCAGGGGTCATCATTTGAACAAACTTAAATCTACACTACCTGAGGATGCTTCCATATCAATAGGACTAAACATAGCTTTTCTGTTCTTGAGAAGGAATTTTTTTCTATATGTTCTTATGTAAAACTTTTGATCCCCCTATTGGGCCCCACCCTACGCTCGGGGGTCATCATTTGAACAAAATTTAATTTCCACTACCTGAGGATGCTTCCATATCAAAATGACTAAACATGATTTTCATTTCTTGAGAAGAAGATATTTTCCTATATGTTCCTATGTAAAATTTTCGATCCCCCATTATGGCCCATCCCTATCCCCTGGGGTCATCATTTTAACAAACTTGAATCTACACTACCTGAGGATGCTTCCATATCAAAATGACTAATCATGGCTTTGCAGTTCTTCATCAGAAGATATCTTCCTATATATTTCTATTTCAGACTTTGATCCTCCATTGTGGCCCCACCCTACCCCCCGGGGGGTCAGGATTTGAACAAACTTGAATCTACACTACCTGTGGATGCTTTCATATAAATATGACCAATTAGGGCTTTGCTGTTATTGAGAAGAAGATTTTTAAAGATTTTTCCTATATATTTCTATGTAAAACTTTGATCCTCCATTGTGGCCCCGTCCTACCCCAAGGGGTCATGATTTGGACAAACTTGAATCTACACTACCTGAGGATGCTTCCATATAAATATGACCAATTAGGGCTTTGCTGTTATTGAGAAGAAGATTTTTAAAGATTTTTCCTATATATTTCTATGTAAAACTTTGATCCTCCATTGTGGCCACGCCCTACCCCCGGGGGTCATGATTTGAACTAACTTGAATCAACACTACCTGAGGATGCTTCCATATAAAAATGACTCATCATGTCTTTGCTGTTCTTGAGAAGAAGATTTTTAAAGGTTTTTCCTATATACTTATGTAAAACTTTGATCCTCCACTGTGGCCCCACCCTACACCCAGGGGTCATGATTTGAACAAACTTGAATCTACACTACCTGAGGATGCTTCCACATGAGTTTCATCTTCCCTGGCTTTGTGGTTCTTGAGAAGAAGATTTTTAAAAGATGCTGTTAATTTTTCACTAATTCTTTATTATCTCCCCTTGAAAGATGGCGTGGCCCTTCATTTGAACAAACTTGAATCCCCTTCATCCAAGGATACTTTGTGGCAAGTTTGGTTGAAATTGGCTCAGAGGTTCTTGAGAAGAAGTCGAAAATGTGAAAAGTTTACAGACGGACGGACAGACAGACAGACAGACGGACAGACGGACAAAATGTGATCAGAAAAGCTCACTTGAGCCTTCGGCTCAGGTGAGCTAAAAATGAAATTATGGAATTTTACAAATATTAGCTATTATTATGATATTTTCTATCAATGTTAAGATCTACTAATTTCATCTCTTGATAAAACATAGGCCAAACAAGCTGTACAGGTAATACTCATGGACTTCCTGTGTATACTGTTGGTGTATAGGGATAAGCACTCTGCGCTATCTGCACGATCATTAATGCCTCCGGGTACCAAGCATGTAAAATTAAGTCCCTCCCCTTACAGAGAAAACAGTACAGTTAAAAATCTCAGCCTTTAAGAATAGATGATACAAATGAAACAAGATGTGTTTGTGAAACATTATGACCCCGATGGTAACACAATTCTGGAGTGGGACGTAGACTACAGTGCAGTAGTTATGCATGGCCAATGTTGAAGTTATTCAAATGTAGGTCAAAGGTCACAGTTGAGGACACATGATCAAAATTTCTGTACCAATTGGAAAGGTCTTGTCATAATGAACACTCATGTCAAATATTAAAACCTTACCCTTGACAGCGCAATAGTTATGGGCTAGGTTAAATTGACAACAGACAGACAGGACAAAAACAATATACCCCTGGGATCTTTCGATCTGGGGGCATAAAAAGACTCGTTATATTTAGTAAAAAATAGTCTCTATAATCTTTTCATACACCTCCGAAAAATATTGACGGTCATTTAATTTTAACTATTGACTGGCAAAGAGAGTTTTCCCACAATACTATCAATTTTGATTCTGATTAGTAGAATGATTTATTGTGGCGTAATGATGCTGTCCTGACTTCCAAAAAAACATAACGTCACAATAATTTTAAGATTCGCTTTCACTACAATCAACATGCAGATAATGCAATGGATAGAATTTGAGTTGCTAAATTATAATGAATGAAATCAAATATTTTAGACTTTCTATAATGTTCAATTTCTTTCTTTTGTAAATCTAAACATTTTTTATCACTTTATATTTACATTTCCAATGTCTTTGTCGGAGATAAAATTACAAATTGTAAAAATACTTTATTTCTACATAAATCTACTGGTTCATCGATAGGTGCGGTTAAAAAAAATCACGTGCGGGGCGGGACAAATAGAGACAGACGCGGGGCTACTAGCATGGGAATTTGCAGAATCAGGAGCATGTAAATATAAGGAATAACTGTAAGATTTTTTGGATTCATGACGATGATCAATCGATTGGCTTGCGTGATAATTTTATGCATAAACGCCTTCGGCGTTTCTGCAAATTATCACGCAAGCCACTCGATTGATCACATTATGAATCCAAAAAATTAGACAGTTATTCCTTAAATAAGACATTATTTTGGTATATATAAAAAGTTTCATTATAGAGAAACTTCGAATGAAAAATGAAACTTTATGCAACTAAAAAGAATTCTAAACTATCAACATTTAAAAAAAACCCAACTTTTTTTGAATTTTACATCCAATTATTTTTCAGGCATCCTTTTTGTAAATGAATACTTCAATCAATTTAACAGACAAGATGAAAGATTGTAAATTATACCTATGAAAGGAGTATACAGACTTGCTATAAATGTCAGCTGCCTTAAAAATCCCTGTAAAAACAGAGCAATCTTAAATAACTATGAGATCCCAGTTTTGTCAATGAGTGTCACACCTTAGCATGGTCCCTGGTGATTCCAGCAGTCTCCGCTGTTTTACTGTGTAAGTCTGTTTTGTCATTTTTATTTCCTTGTAGTGTCATCCAGCCAAATGGGGTAGAACCTAAAACAGGTTCAAAGCTAAAATTTCATTAACTACATGTATATAAAGGAAAATAAGTAGAGCACTTAATGAACAATATAGACTATAAAATGATGTTACACTTGATCAAATATTTTAAAATATTTCATATTCTAAACATTATTCATTATTTCCCATAACATTTTAGTGATTCTTTACAGGTTTATAAGGAGATATATACATGTGCATGGGATGTACATGTAACTTTATATTTAAATCAACAAAAAGCAAATGTTGCTCAATATACTTTGTATTCTAGAAAGGAAGCTTCACAATGATTTAAATATCACCTACCATGTATCTTGTATTTGGAGTCACCAATAATGGCTGCAATCCACAGCTCCTGAGAGTCAACATCAGCCCCCACGAAATGGTACCCTGGGGGAGACTGGATCATTGACTTCATTTCACTACCCACCCTGTCAATCTGCAAGATCACATAGTTCTTAAATGGCTTTTCATCTAAACCTTCTTTTATAAATCTATTTTTTTTTTATTTATACATAATTTCATTCACATAAAGTGAATGGGATTAGGCAGCAGGCATAGACTATTTTAGCCCTCTCCCTACAGCAAGGTCAAGGTAAATACACTGCATTACATTAATTAAACAAACATTTAAAAAATGCGAAGGAAAAAAAAACGGGGAAAAAATACAATGAAGTGCCGGCTTGGAAAAATTGACAAAAGTTATACATGTATATACATTTACATGACAGTGTTCAAGTAAAACGTTTTGTTGCTGCTATATATGCATGTACTGCTTCAAAAATTTGTATATTAATATTGAGTCCATGATCAGGACTACCATATAATAATAATTTAAGTTCAGAAACCTGATTACAGTCAATGATATTTTGAATTGTCTGAAAAAGTATATCTCTATAAGATGTATATTTTGAACACGCGAAAAAGTAATGGTAAGCATCTTCAACAGAATCGATACAGTGTTCACACATTGATGTCTCTGATAAACATTGGCTATATAAGTCTGCCTTCAAATTACTTGCATTGTTCCTTAACTGACAATGTATTATATTGTATTTTCTTATTCCAATATGAAATAGTTCATTACTTTTTTTACAAAAATAAGAATCTATCATAACCATGCAAGAGACAGGAAAGATACTTTGACTCAACAAAAGCATGCAGTATGATAAACAATTTCATTTTGTTAAATTTTTTTCTGGTAACAATTTAATCATACTTTATATTTGATAAGTAGCTCTAGATATACTGAATTTGTCCTTTACTTACATAAGCATTGCTTGCTGTCATCCAAGTCTTCTCCACAGCTCTCCTTGTAATGGTTCCGGCAAATATAACCCTTGGAATGATGGCTCCATAGGCATCATTAACGTCGTAACTTGGGTCACTGAAAATACATACTAATATACATAATCTCTCCTTCAGATTGACCCCTTATCCAATTCATTCTCAGGAATCTGCATTTATATATACATTCCTCACCCATGCAGTCAATATACAATTATTGCTGTTTTTAACGTCAATACAATGACTTGTCCACCTGAGGAGTACAATATTCACAGAGCCAGAAGGGCGAGGTGAATAGGAGTACAATATTCACAGAGCCAGAAGGACGAGGTGAATATTGTACTTTGAGGGTGGATAAATCATAATCATGTAGTTCATGAACCTCATGAATTTTTAAAAATTAAATTCATTTCTTATATTTACATTATTTTTATGATGATTTGCCACAAATGCCATTCAATTTTCATTTTTAAAGCAAAACAGTTTGCACTGTAGTTTTGACGTCAAGTAAGGTATTATGACGTAACAATGGAGATATTCATACTCATTCACGGTAGTTCATGAAAAAATGAACTGTATTCTATTTTGTAAAAAATCACAGGGGAAATTTATTGGAAATGTAAATATATTTTTTTAAACTTGACAGGGTTATACCAAATTTTCATATTTTTTGATAATACTTTAAATATCAATTTGTTAACTTGAATTGGATTGATAGGTAGTTCTTTGAGTTGTGACAATATTCTAAACCAATGACGAACATTTGCAGGGAACTATGGGGACCTTTCCTCATATCCTTCTTTTAAATTGGAATGAGAAAGGAAGATATTTATTCTTTTATTCCTTTTATTTACGTAGAAAACCATTTGTCATCTTTATCGTGTTAACACATTTTAGTCAACAAGACAGCGAATTTTCATCGAAATACAAGCGTGATGAGATATCGTGTATTACTATAGTATACGTTTAGATCTAAAGGGTTTATCACTTGTCTTAACATGTATAACTTTTAATCACATTAGGAATGAGATTAAGTCCTTCACCGTGTTAAATCTGAGGTCTGCAAGATGCTGGAGATGAGTTTAACTGCCGTTAAGGCATTATTGCTGACCTCATGTTTTGCCCGGAAGCCATTTTGAAATTGTAAACAAGAAAACAAAATGGATGGTCAAATAATTCTGGACCGATTGAACCGAACTGCAATATCAGTTTAGCATACCGTGAATTGAATTGTTGAAAAATATATCGCGATATACTGTCAAACGGTTTATCATTGTACTCTTAGTAATAACTGAAATGACCATGTACTGCACGTATATATACCTATCGTAGTCTATTCTCATATTTCCAAATAAAACATGGAGGTTACTGGAAACTTATTCACGGTTTCTTTATTTCATATGCTTCCATATAAATATGACCAATCATGGCTTTGCTGTTCTTGAGAAGAAGATTTTTGAAGATTTTTCCTATATCAATAAAAGAGGGAAAAAAAGAGAAGATTTTTCCTATATATTCCTATGTAAAACTTTGATCGTCCATTGTGGTCCCACCCTACCCCTGGGGGTCATGATCTGAACAAACTTGATTCTACACCACCTGAAGATGCTTCCATATAAATATGACCAATCATAGCTTTGCTGTTCTTGAGAAGAAGATTTTTGAAGATTTTTCCTATATACTCCTCTGTTCAACTTTGATCGTCCATTGTGGCTCCACCCTACCCCTGGGGGTCATGATTTGAACAAACTTGAATCTACACCACTTGAGGATGCTTTCACATAAATATGACCAATCATTGCATTGCTGTTCTTGAGAAGAAGATTTTTAAATATTTTCCTATATATTCCTATGTAAAACTTTGATTGTCCACTGTGGCCCCATCCTACTACCGGGGGTCATGATTTGAAGAAACTTGAATCTACACTACCTGACAATGATTCCATATGAGTTTCATCTTTCCTTGCACATTGGTTCTTGAGAAGAAGATTTTTCAATGATGACATTAATTTTTCGCTATTACATAATTATCTCCCCTTGGAGGAAGGCGTGAACCTTCATTTGAAAAAAAATTGGATCCCCTTCACCCAAGGATACTCTGTGCCAAGTTTATTTGAAATTGGCCCAGTAGTTCTGGAGAAGAAGATGAAATTGTGAAAAGTTTACAACGACAACACCAATGCCGACAACGACAGACAACGGGCAAAATTTGATCAGAAAAGCTCACTTGAGCCTTCGGCTCAGGTGAGCTATAAATAAATGTTAAGTTCATCTGGAAGGTAGGGTGCAGGTGAATATACTTTTCATAACTAATTGTATCAAACTGGAAGTTCTTGATATTTTCAAAGTTTATCTGGAAGGTCAAATGCAGGTAAACAAATGCAATTATCACAACTTAGACATTGCACATACATGTATCATTTAATAGATTAATACTGTAAATCACTTTTTATTTGTTAGAACTTTATTTTGGTGTAATTACGCAAGATGGTCTGCTCACAAAAAGTTTATTCTCACTTTTATCAGGTACGGGAGAATTGTAACTTCCGCTATAATAGTGGTATATCACTATTATAGTGAGATTCCGCTATATTTTCAGCCATATTTATCCTCGATTTCATCAAATAACATGCTTGCTGTTTAAAGCACAAGTCGTGGTGGGTATAAAAATGGACACTAATTGGCACCCTTACATGTTATGAATTTTATTTAATTTTCTGCCGATGCGTTTAATAATGCAAACATACTTTTTAAAATGGAAGTTACATTTTTAACATAGCAACTGGTGATTTCGGTAGTATTCAAGAAAGACTGGATCTCAATTTCTCTCAGACATGTGCACAAATTAATGCTTGTAATAATTTTCAAGAAGCATTGAAAGAGGTTTGTCCAATTTACAGAAGGATGATTTGTGTCTGCATGGTAATGGGTATGGATGCCCGTTGTGACAAATGAAAAAAAAACTCATTACATGTATACTTTATTCTGATTGAACCGATTATGTATAGTTCAATTGCAATAAATCGTTATATGAAGAATAAAAGTACTTAATGATTAATTTATTCATAGAGCTATGCATTAATATCGATATTCCGGTATATTGCGATTCGTTAACAAAATATATTGTATTGCGATACGTTTTTCCAGTACCGATATGCCGACAAAATGCTTGGGATTTAGAGTTATAAAGTAAAACATGAATTAAAGATGTCAGAAACGTGCAAACAGTAAAGGTTTCTGTTGTGTGGTTACATTCGTTGCCAAACTGTAGTGAAATAAACTATAACTTTTTCTTTGCTAAAACGTATTTATAAAAGTTTTATACACTCTGCTTTTAAATGGAGGTTAATAAGATAAGAAAAATGCATTAAACTGTTAAAAATATTTCAATACATATTGCAATACAGTTCCTAATATCGCAATATATCGCAATACGAATTTTCCAACCAATACCCAGCCCTATTTATTCATATTACATTTTCATCCAACAAAAATTTCAAGAAATGTAGCTGCACTTTCCAAAAATAAAAGTACGTTTATAATTAGTGATAAAAGACACCACGGAGTATGACAGAACTACTTCATATTTGGATATAGGAGAAAGAGATTGATGGCAAACCAACAACAAACTTTATGATAAACCTGATGACCTCAACTTTTCTATCGTCAACTTCCCTTAGTTATGTAGGAATAACCATTTTTACCTGCATATGGGGTTTCCGTCTCACAGTTGATTTAATATACGCAAGAGCATGTTCTCCGTCCGAACAATTTTAAAACGAAGCAGGCTTCTGACAAATAATGAATCAAGGGTATTCTGAAATCTCGTTTGAAGTCAACACTTCGCAAATCCCATGGTCAATACTATGACAGGCTTATATGCAAATACAATCTGACAAGTTGGGTCGAATGTTGACCGACGACTTTCATGCGAAATTTTCATCTTGAATTGACTATGGATTTTTCTGTTTATATGATTACGACAAACAGCACAAGGCGGGTGTGACCGGTCAACGGGGGGGGGGGGGGGGGGGTTGCTTATCCCTCCATGGCTGCTGATTTCAGAGGTTCGTGTTTGCTCTGCTCAAAATTTATATTGTATCAATGGCCTTTTGAGCTTGATTACTGTTCTATATCTTCATATTTCATTGAAAGTACTTGTTTAAATTCTCAAATTACAAAGTTTTTCTCCTTTTTTTCATTTCTTGTTGCAGAAATAATCTAATTCTTTTATAGTTTTGATTAAGATTTCATAGCCTTTTTTAGTACAGAATGTAGTAAAAATTTCAAGCAATTTAGACAATAAATAAATTGTGCCAAATTTATTCATGTAAAATGTCACTTCTACAAGTAATTCCATGCAAGAAAAAATTTGTCTTTTCCGAATAAGACTAATCGTTTGAACTTCTGGTTTCATCATCAAGAAAAGAAACAATATACTTGGGATTACCTGTAGAAATGACATCTTATAGATTGTTTACGATCTATATCAATCGGTTCAACCAGAATAAAGTATACATGTAATGAGTTTTTTTTTCATTTGTCACAACGGGCCTCCATACCCATTACCATGCAGACACAAATCATCCTTTCTTCTGTAAATTGGACAAACCTCTTTCAATGCTGCTTGAAAATTATTACAAGCATTAATTTGTGCACATGTGTGAGAGAAATTGAGATTCAGTCTTGCTTGAATACCATCGAAATCACTGGTTGCTATGTTAAAAATGTAACTTCCATTTTAAAAAGTGTGTTTGCATTATTAAACGCATCGGCAGAAAATTAAATAAAATTCATAACATGTAAGGGTGCCAATTAATGTCCATTTTTATACCCACCATGACTTGTGCTTTAAACAGCAAGCATGTTATTTGATGAAATCGAGGATAAATACGGCTGAAAATATAGCGGAATCTCTCTATAATAGTGATATACCACTATTATAGCAGAATTTACGTTTCTCCCCAACCTGTTTATTGGCAGGGGATATATAGCATTTGTAAAAAAAAACTTTTTCTCACTTATAAATCTCATGGAGAAAAGGTGTTGTAAATATTATGTGATCTACAGTACATAGTCTTTTTCATCTGCTTCTTTGGCATTACATTTAGGAGCCATAACAGCTCAATATTAAAATCAGAAGGTAAGTAAAATGTGATAAAAATATCAGAAGTTTATGCTTTTTTAAAGTGCAATTTGTAAGAATTGTTACTGAATTAAAATAATGCAACTTCTAAGCATAAAAATTTTAAAAGCGCAAAATTGAATGTTATGGCATAACAGCATATTTTAGGTGTAAAAAGCTGAAAAATTACACCAAAAGCAGAAAGTTGGCAGGTCTGCAATTAGAGAGCTGGGAAGTATTCAATCTTATAATACATGTAGTTATGGATATCTTTAACCAATAGGTACATCTTAAAACATAAACATAAGTTGAATTGCAGATGACATTCTCTTTTTAACTGCCTTGCATGCAATCTTAAAACATAAACATAAGTTGAATTGCAGATGACATTCTCTTTTTAACTGCCTTGCATGCAATATTTGTGCATCAAAAATTTCTCCCAAGACTGTACACATATATTCTTACATGTGTATTTATGTTGCACAGTTAAACACCCAATTTTATGTTAACGCCCCCAAAATCTACATGGTTCAAGATCAATAATATACCGCCTGTCAATCATAAATAAAACGATAGCTACTGATCTGATTGACAGGCCATGCAGCTACCGGTGCTACCTGATGTTCCGAGATAGGATGTTTCGATAACAATTACCTGACTACGCGACAACCTCTTTTCTGTGCCCCACTTGATTTGTCGCTTGGGTCCACAGAAACTCAATTCAGTAACAATATAGCGACCCCCCCCCCCCCCCCAATAAAATGAATCAACACAAAATGGAATAAAATAATTGACAGAAGATAATTAGACACTGATTGCATGAAATAAGTTTGAAAATTATGAAGATTCCTTTTATATTATCACAGGTTTTATCTGTAAAAGCAGATGTTTAAAAAAAACTCACAAATGGTACACATGTTACGTAAATATTGTATTTCGTGTACAATAAATTGGGGACTATTTTTAAATTGCACTATCTTCGGATGGCATTTATTTTTATTTAAGAAATTTAGATTACAAAAATTGGCAATAATTCTTCACCACGTAGTGGAAGAAATGTCAAAATCATAGTTCGGATTTCCTCTAAATTCCTTATTCGTAAATGAACATCGTGGGCACCAGTGTCGGCCAGGGAAATCAATAATTTCTAGATTGTTAATGTACTGAAGAGAAATGGAACTTTTTTTCAATATTTACACGTACAATATACCTTGTAATTATTTTTTACTGACAATTAAAAAATCATTGATATGGTTGCTTTGTAGCTTACACTCTAGTTTTTTTAATATAATTTTTAGTAAAAGGATATTTCTTTATTCATGATATTTTTTTTTATCAAAATATTCGATGAAAATGTTGAGATTATCAAGTTCGTGCAAAAGCATTATTTGGTTTCACCACTGTTTCACTCAGAATTAGACAAGAAACGTGTGTAATGTTGGCCATGATCACCATAAAGACTTCCTGTATAATGCAATGTGTATATGAATTTTTGGCATCTTGAGTATTAGGGCACTCCAGGTAAATAACATCTGTACTAATAAGACCACTCCCTCTTCTCAGGTAACCGTACGGTAAAAAAATTGGGTCTTTAAAGACATAATCTTACGTTTGTTCCATTAAAGTTCCGTGAAAAGAGAAATCAGTGATTTTTGTACCTTGTAACAGTGTCTGGTAGATCTTCTTCATTCAGGATCACTGCCATCTGTCCCCTGTAAATTATTAACAAACTCTTTATAAACAATAAGTGCATGTCCAAACAATCCTCTGTATTTATATGTTCATCATTTTTCTTCATTTGATTTGATTTCATATTTTTTTTACCCAACACATTCACCAGAAATTTGAGTTATACAAATTTGAGTTATACATTGTCCTTAAAAATGTCTTAAAGCATTTAATCTAATCAACTTGATCCTACTAATGAGATCTTAATCCTATACTGACGAGATTCTGTCTTTGTTTTTCTGCCAGTAGGAGCACATCTTGGTCAGTTTCAGTACAGTCTCTGCTGTCACTAAAAGGGACTTCAGAACACCGGTCTCTATTAGGGGAAGGAAGTCCTTTGACAGCGGGTTACCCACATTGCTTCCTTTGCCATCCTATAAACATTGAATCAAAATGGTTCAATCATGATCCTTCCATTTGAGTTTATCCTGATGTTTCTCAAACATTTTTCTTTAGAGTATAAAAATGACTTTTTTATAAAACTTTCTTACAATGAAGAAATTTAAAATGTCAATATGGACAGGATTGTTTCAACCTCAGTCAGACAATGACACTGTACACCCAGTATAAATGATTTCTACAGTACCTTGTGAGGCAATTTTTGGAACCAACAGCCTGGAATCCCAACATCATACTTTGTTTCTTTCACCTGTTGAACAAAGATTCATTGCAGTGACATGAAAAAGATATCACTTGTTAGTTAATTTATATTAAGTTATATGAAATTTAATCACACTAGCAATTAAATCTGTTGAAATCTCCATTTTCTTAAAACTTTCATATTTACCTCTAGGATATCGTCTTTTTTCTTGGCTTGTTTTTTGATGCCCGCCTCGTCCAGATGTTTAGCTCGTTCATTCCACTCCATGTCATCTTTTGCTGTGTTTAACATCTTCTCCATTTCATTGTCAGTCATGGGAACCAGTAAATCTTCAGACACAGATTCCTTACACATCTTGAATAAGTTTCTGTTAGGAAAAAAAATCAACTCAATGTCTGAAAAATCAGGCTTTTTGCCTATAAAAAAAACACATTCACTGATAACCTTCAGCTTCAAGAATTCTTCAAATCACAATTATTAACTCTTTCAACACTGACTAACTTTTATCAACCAACCCCCAGTACACTGAGTAACTTTAGCCATCATTAGAAAATCCAACTGCCATCAGAAAAATCTCAATAACTTCATTTCTTTAAGTATTTTAATAAATGACACATCATATGAAAGATAAGACATTTCTCCTTCAGATGGTATAAAATTTATATGTATTCAAAATTATTTAAGAAGATAGAAGCTCTAATAAAAGTTATTATTTTATATTTTAAATGATCCTATGTAATATCTTGATAAATTTGCTGCTATGAAGTTTCAAAAATCACACATGTTCTTACCATTGTTTAAAAGAGAAATCATTCCCGAGTAAAATGATATGCAATATGTCATAATCTATTGAAAAATAAGTCTGGAAAAATAAATAAATAAAACATGGTGTTTTAGGATATTGAGAAAAGTCCTGGACTTCGTAAAACGTGCTCCGTCTCAGAGCCTTCATAGTCCGATTCCAAGTCAAGTTTCTCCGACTACCTTTCACGACATTGCTTATTACTCATATCTTTATTGTCTAGGAACATTCATAATGTCTAAGTCCCCGTTTTTATATAAGTTTTTGTCGTCAGAAAGATTGGACTTTTCAATGTTAACTGCCATTTTGCTTTCTTCTTTGTTTCCTTCAAGATTCATCCAATTTTCCTAATTTTTCTATGATTTTCGCCATGTGGTCCGCCATATTTGTTAACGGATGTTTATATCAATCTATCCATAATTCATAGGGAAAGATTTTGCACAGAGAATACTTTCTATTTCTAAGAATAAACATGTTTACTTTGAGTTTTCTATCTGAGACCACCACAACGGTCTACCGTGTTGAAAGGAGAAATTTTATCAGACCGTTGTGGTGGTCTACAGTGTTGAAAGGGTTAAATGCCTAAAATTTATTTTCGTACTCAATTGGTATAATTTATACACTATCTTCCAACATGAGTAATAATTTAAGCATGTAAATTCATGATAACAAAAACACTTCATAACAATTTACATGATGGGGAAATTTGACATATCCTCTTCAGCCATGGCTAACTTCTGTCTATCAGCTGCAGCCTTGTGTTTGTCAGGAACTAAAAAACCCCATCCAAATTTGGAATCATAATGTAGGGGGTAGCCCTTGTAGGTCATTCTTAGGAGCTTGGGGGTGATGCGTCGCGAGGTGGTGATTAGGGAGGGACCTGGCTTCCAGTCTTTGGCTGTCTTCTTGGGACATAACTCTCTATACCATCTAAAGAAAAATGCAGAGAAACCATTATTAACAAAAACTTCTCAGTGGACAAATCAGTTTAATTGTAAATCATAGGTGTAATCCAGTCCCATACTTTATAGCCTTTCTTTTACTTTCATTCACAGATTAAGCATTCACATTTGCTCTCATTCTTTCACGCTTTAACACTTTGCACTCCCCACTGACTCAACATTTACTCAATTTGCTCATTGTTTGCTCTTAGTTCAACAACTCATAGTCACTGTTCTCATCTCACTCTTCTAAGTGAAATGTACAAGATCAGAATTCAATCAAAACAATTCAGTTTTCGATTTCTATTCACACTCATTTAGATTGCTCATTGTTGTCACCGTTCACTATCAATGTGTTTACCAATCTTCTGGAGTAGTAGAATTTACAGGACTGTAGAATTTCACTTACGCAGGATATCCAATCATATGACGGCCAACCTTAGGAATTCTGTCTTTTGTTTCCAGGATTTCTTCAAGCACTTGTTCTGGTGTTTTTGCCTTCAAAAAATATCATTTATGAATTTTTACTGGTGCACACTAAATCAACTATTGTCCACAGTATTTTCTTCAAGTCAGAAAATTTCAAAGTTAATTATAGGTCAATTTTGAATCTGGATCTCCCTACCTTATTAGTGTCCTTGGGCTTCTTTTTTGGTTTGTTTAGCTTATATTCATTAACACTCCAGTCTAAATCCCACAGCCAAAGGTCATCTTCATATCTACATATGCAAAAAATGATAACTTTGGAAAAGGTATTGAGACATACAAGTTTCTCAAGACTGAGTGCCCACTAGGGAAGCATTTCCCTAATAAGGCAAATTTTGTATCTACCTTAATACTTATATTTTGATCAAGACAAGACATAAAAAGCATCTGTTATACACCGTACTATAGATCTGTAAATCCCATCAAGGATCTCTCCAGCTCTCTATGACAACACTTGCCTAGAGGGCAAATGTGATCCCCTGGGTTAAATTCATCCAGCATACCCTCATTACTTTCCTCTGAGTGCTTTATTTGCAATTACCTGTTATCGTGTAGTAATTCACAAGCCTCGTTTGCTATCTTTTGGAGCAGTCGAGAAAGCTCATTCTGAAGATCATCATATACATCATCTGATTGGTTGATGTACCTCTCCCAGTTTTGATTGATAGGCAAGTAGGCTGTTCCCATCTCCATCATTCCTGATAGAGTCACTGGGTTTGGGAATCTTCAATATGTATTATACAAACAAAGACATTTTAAGATTTTGTCAATGTCCTTATTATATCACTTCATTCATTACAGTGATCTTCAGAACATTTAGTACATTCAATATGTTATTAAAATCAAATAAAGTACAGTCAAACCTCATTATCTTGAGTTTGATGGGACTGAGAAAAAACTTCGAGATATCTGAGGCTTCAAGATATCGGGGGTAAAATACTTAAAAAATACAAAGTTGAGACTTTCAATTCATTTTGACATATCCATGGTGTTCGAAATGTCGGTGTTCGAGATATCGAAGTTCAACTGTATATAAAACAAGTAATATTATATATGACTTAAAAACCAGTGCTGAATTAAGTTTTTTTAAGCCAATCTTATTATAAATTTAGACATTGAGTAAAATACCTCTCAAGAAATTGTGGCCAGACTTTTCTAAAAACATGCAGAGTTGCTTCCACATCACCAGCACAATATGAACACAGTTCCTGTTGAATCAATACAATTGTTATCAGAAGTAAAAGAAGACAGAATGTTTGTAAATTTTTGTCTCAAGATCACTGAGTAAACTACTGGTACATTGGTTTGTGTAATCAATGTTATGCCCTTGTTAAGACTAGAATGAAATTTTTTACTTCTCAATGTGTGTACATGTACTACATTCAATTACACCAAAACACCAGCAAACTTTCACTATTTCTGAATTGTAACTTATCTCTGGTGTGATATCTTAGCTTTTCTTTCAAATAAACCAACATTCTCTTTATTTACATTATAAACACATAAAAGAACAATCACCTGAAACATTTCCCTGACATCTGCCATGCTACCTTTCACGAACACGTCCCTGGTGGCTTTCTTAAGAGATTCTCCTCCACAGTGGTGCTGGTACACGTCATTCAGATTATTCATAGTACTCTCGCTGGTCCAAGTGTTATCAACCTTAAGCACAATCAAGTTAACTGTCATCCAAAAGTCAGCTGATAAAAATGCACATTTGGAAAAAGGTCATTGCATTGTTTAGGATGAAATACATGTATATTTAAAAATATGACAAAGTACATACACGTGACAGAACTGAAAAATCACAACTGGAGATTTGAAATTTTTCAGCTGGAGTTTGAGTCTCAAAGCTGGAGATTTTTTATCGACATTTTTTCAAATTGCAAAAGACCATACAACCCCCAAAATTCAGGAAAAAATACCTTCTCCCAGTTTGTTACTTTACAAATTTTATTTTATAAAGTTGTTGTCTAGTTTTAAGAAAAATATGATAAAGTTTTTATTCAAATGAAGTGAAATTGAGTATTCAAAATGAAATCAACTCATTTCCTAGTAAATTAATTAAGAGTTAACAGCATCATTAAAACATTGGATAAAATTTTATTTTTGATTTAGTATTGATATATCAACTAGTAAGTGAAGTAAAACATAGCTAGGTCTTATGTAACAAATTCTATGTCAGTAATTTGTTTTTGAATAGAATATGTACAGATGAAAACAAGATGTGTTTGTGAAACACTGATGCCCCCGTATGGCAGCTTATGGTGAAGGTTAAAGTTTCTTCAAATGCAAGTCAAAATCCAGGCCAAAAGATAAAAAATGTTGATACCCAAAGAAAGGTCTTGTCTCGAGGATTACACCTGTGAAATTTGAAAGACCTATATACAACTGTTCAAAAGTTATGGCGAAGGTTAAAGTTTTTTAAATAAAAGTCAAACATCAAGGTCAAAGTGGTTGGTATCCAAAGGAAGGTCTTGTCACAAGGATTACATATGTGAAGTATGAAAGCCCTAGCATCAACCATTCAAAAGTTATGGCCAAGGTTAAAGTTTTTCAAAAGTAGGTCAAACTCCTAGGCCAAGGTCAAAAGGTCAAAGTGGTGGATGGTAACCAAAGGAAGGTCTTGTCGCAAGGATTACATATGTGAAGTATGAAAGCCCTAGCTCCAACCATTCAAAAGTTATGGCCAAGGTTAAAGTTTTTCAAAAGTAGATCAAACTCCTAGGTCAAGGTCAAAGGGTCAAAGTGGTTGATATCCAGAGGAAGGTCTTGTCACAAGGAATACACATGTGAAGTTTGAAACCCTAAGCACCAACTGTTCAAAAGTTATGGCCAAGGTTAAAGTTTTTCAAAAGTAGGTCAATCTCCAAGGTCAAGGTCAAAAGGTCAAAGTTGTTGATATCCAAAGGAAGGCCTTGTCACAAAGAATACACATGTGAAGTTTGAAACCCCAAGCACCAACTCTTCAGAAGTTATGGCCAAGGTTAAAGTCTCATAAAATTTTGCAAAAGTGGGTCAAACTCCAAGGTCAAGGTCAAAAATGATGGTACCCAAAGAAAGGTCTTGTCACAAGGAATACACATGTGAAATATGAAAGTCATAGCTCCAACCAATCAAAAGTTATGGGCAAGGTTAAAGTTGTCAACAAACAGACAGACAAACAGACAAACAGATAAACAGACAAACAGACAGACAGGACAAAAACAATATACCCTCGGGATCTTTCGATCCGGGGGCATAAAAAGTACCCTCTAAAAAAATAAACAAATTAGAGTCAGGAATATTTTAGCAATACCCTGTAGTGTGACCTACATTATAACTGCATCTTTTAATGATCAAAGCAGCATTAGAAGATGGCAACTGGGTATTTTAGCAACTAATTACAATGTTTTGCATTCAGTAATAAACATCAATGGTCTTTTATCAAGTTGATATACATGTATCACTAATTTTTACAACATAATTATACAACCTCATGTTGATTCCTACGAAGCCTACCGCTGTGAAAATTTATTGCACTGGTGTTGTTATCTCAATTTCTTTTCATTCTAAGCAATTATATGAAACATGTTTAAAAAAATATTGCAAAAAATATTTAATTTGAAGAATTTTAAAACACGGAAGATTTAAAAATTAATGGGGAGGGGCGGATGGGGGTGAGATATCGGGAGATTTCGTCTCCCACCAGAAGAATCACATGTATGAAAGTATAACTGAAACTTGATTGTTACATCCACTGTATCTATAAATAAGAAGAGTAATGTTATTGAACAATTTTTTTTTATTTAATTATCTTAGAAATATGTTTATACAGCCTGGGTGAAAAAGTCTTACATTGAACAAAGGAGATCTCTAAGGCCATATAGGTCATATTTACACTTAAGTTTATTTGAGAAGTCTTAATTTAACAAAGTATGTTACCATTTCCCTTCTGGAGTGCTTCATCTCTATGTATTCTCTAACATCCTTCCTGTTTGTTTCCTTCTTGCTGGACTGAAACAGAACTTGCTGGAAGCTGGTCATACCGCACACAGCAATGTGAAGGGACATGGTGTCCAAAAAACGTCCACCGGATTTCTTTTTAAAAATAAAAGATTTTTAAAAGATGTTTATTATCATAAATATTCTCCATTCTTAACAACTTAAATGCATTTTTGATCATCTGTGAACAACAGTGTCTGCAAATCTTTTCGTTTTGAATTTTAAGTCGTACATATTGTATTTATTTTGCAATTCCCTGTTATTCTACCTTAATATAATACTGCTCCTTGATGAATGACCTGTCGAAGCCTACATTGTGACCAATCACCACCTTCTTCCTACTTCCTTCTTTATTTGAACCGTAATTTTGGGCTGGTGACTCCAAGGGAATCAGGTCACATGGCTGTGGATTTTTGGTCCATCGGAATTTTCCCTTCATTACTGCCTCTGAGCACCAAGAATACCTGTTACATGTAATTCTAAGATCTTTAGAGGACTGTTTGAAATCTTATACATTGTACATTTATAAACAAACTTTTTCCTCCTCTCGACTAAATTTCATAATATACATACAATCACGTAAGTTTTATCAAGATAATTGCCAGTAAAAGATGGTTTAACAATTATCAAAATGTTTAATAAACAAAATCACCAAATATAATGCAATTTTGCAAATATTTAAAGATCAAAACAAAATGAGAGCATTGAAAATGATTTGTTTGAAAAGGCTCCTTTATAAAAAAGATTACAAATAAAATCCCAGCTTGCAAGGTGGAACAACAGACCAGTTTGTTGGAGAGAGAGCAGTTGCCAGGGTTGGATAATGTCCCTCTTGTACCAAGACCTCAACATCAAACACCAAGATGTCCTCCTCTGGATATTCCACTGGGGTGCCCCTCCCCGACTTAGCATCATACTTTGTCCAGCCTGCTCTCTGGGACCATTTCTAGGCAAACATTGCACAAAATGCTCCATCAGCTTACTTGATGATATGTACTAAATGTCCACCATTTAGTTTACAAAAAACTCCATGTATATGTCAAAGACACAAATACCTTTTCTTTTGACGATTCTCAGTATATAAAACCATCAAGGACCGTTAAAACTATGTTTCAGAGATGGAAAAGTTTTGTTGAGGACATATAATTGTCTTCATAATGAACTTCTACAGACCCTGAAACGTGCTATTACCCAAAAAAAGCGTGTGACTTTCGTGCGCTTTTCGTTTCGTGCAAACCGTGTAGCGTTTCGTGTAAACCGTGCAGCATTTCGTGCAAACCATGTAGCGTTTCGTGTAAACCGTGCAGCGTTTCGTGTCAGCTCCAAAGCGTTTCGTGCAAACCGTGTAGCGAGCGTGCGAGAAGCGTGTGAGAAACATGCGACTTTCGTGTAAGAACCGTGTGAGAAACGTGCAACTTTCGTGCAAGAATTGTGTGAGAAACGTGTAGGATTCATTCGGAAGTCTTTTTTATTTTAAAGATGGCTATTGATGGATCAACATGTCTTTCTGTGTTGTTTGTAACTAATATTATTCGGATATATCATACCGGTGGTATTTTAAGAGTGAAAAAATACGGAAACAACAAAATAAAATTACTCAGTAATGTATTACAATGTACATATTTGTTTGATTTTCTTTCTTTTTTTTTTACTTCAATAAAGATGGACAGAAAATGTGTTAAAAGTATAATTAATTATATGCACATAAATTTCAAGGTATTTGATTCAATACATTTTTTAAAGGGAGCAATACTGAACATTTTTTAAAAGAAAATTCATTAGAAATCCGGTCATGTCCTTTTCATTCATTTATTTGAATCTCTTCACCATTCTACAATTATGGGATGTAGGATTACAAGAACTATCGGTGATTAATACAAAATAATAGATAAATATGGCAGGCATGAAAAATAAAATGCAAAATTTAGTGTGTTGCTATAAATGTGAAGTATTGGAATTCTAGGTCGGGGAGCACAGTTAATTGATTTTCTTTATAAACGAACATAATTTTCTTATATTACAAGATTGTGATACAAATTATTTTGGAACGATGAGTCATTTATAGTCTTTTTTATGCATAAAATTGGTGGATTAATAATAGTCATATAAATGAATTATAATTCACATGCATCGACAAATACAGGGTTAAATATTTCCGGGAGGGGGGGGGGCATGATCAAATGAAAATACTAACTGATTTTTTGTTGTAAACAAGTCTTTTATTGATGATTTTCTTTTTTAAAATAATTTATTGCTTCTTTCCGGGTGCGCCTGATGCACCCCTTAAAAAAATATTGTAATCTTCTTTATACTTTCAACACTCTTCTTACGACTGTGAACAAGGTCATTTACAACAGAGATCACGGCTTCTGCGTGCAGGGACTGAAAACTTGTTCTGCAAGTATCTCCTGTCAATCATAGCTAAGATGACAACCAACAATAACGATTGGTTTTTAATTTGTGAAATTAAACGGTTTTATTATTATTTAATTGGTAAAAATAAATACCCGTGGATTTTATTTCTTAAATTTATCCGATTGTCCTTAAACAGCGAATTAATTTGCCAGTGCATTCGTAAATAAAATAAATCCTGAATAATCATATAGTAGTTGTTTTATTAATCATGCAGTTCTAGAGCATATATTTTTTTTTTTTAGTTTTTAGGACATTGGACATGTATACATATATACTGAATGTATTGTTAAGAGCCGTGACTATTGATTAAATTTTTTTTGTCTAGACGCTGTTTGAAATCAAGGATTTTAAAAGATGGTGGGTATAATATTGTTTTTATTTGATAAACCAATGCCTCAAAAGAGAACTAAATAATTACAACACTTATTCCCCGGCTTCTCTACCATATAAAATTTCAATGATTAATTAAAGCTTAACTCTGTAATGAAATGATATATTTACTATTTTGAATAAAGTGCATGTATCAGGTCCCGCTGGAGATATGAATATCCTTTTTTTTTCTTAGAACGGGTACTTGTTTCTATAATACAAGTATTTTTTTTCCCCAATGGTATACTTACTGAAACAAGTGTCCGTTATATTTAGTCATGTACAGATTTGAAGATACAACAGTAAGATCTCGGTAATCTACCCCCCCCCCCCCCCCCCCCCCCATTTCCTACACAATGTTCCTGTTAGATGCAGTTTACATATTACCTTTGCAAATTATAAACAGAACCTAATTTTATCAAATGAAATTTTTTTTTCCTATTATCAAAAAATGTATAAATCAATCAATTATTAAAAAAAGGAAAAGAAAATCAATCTGTTTACAGAAATCATACGCAATTGAATCATTTTTTTTTTCAAATCAATAACTGAGTTTATTTGTTACATGAAGTAATAAAACGACTATTCAATATCAAACTATAATTGGAAAAACAATAAATGCTGTGAAAGATTATGAATTACAAATATAATATTTTTTTTCAGTGCATAATTTAGAGTCTAGTGAAAAAAGGTTTGTACACAGACGATGATAAGTATTTCACCCTGCGGTTCACATACTCACTGACAACTATTTATTAATTACAACTGAACATTGAGTATTTTATCTGTTAATATAGTACTAGTGTAGCGAGTTTTAATCTTAACTTAATCTGAATGATTGCAATTCTTAACTAATCTTTGATTAATCCGTAATAATTGAAATAAAGCTCGAGAGATTCCGAATAGAAAATCAAGATCGAGCCAAAGCATGCGAGAATCGTGTACAAAGCGTGTGAGAAACGTGTACAAAGTGTTTCGTGCAGGCTTTCGTGTAAACCGTGTAGCCTTTCGTGCAAAGCACTTCGTGTAAACCATGTAGCGTTTCGTGCAAACCGTGTAGCGTATCGTGTAAAACGTGCAGCGTTTTGTGCAAACCGTGTATCGATCGTGTACCATTCGTGCAGCGTGCGTGTGGGGTAGTAGCACGTTTCAGGGTCTGTACATATCAGTTAATTGTCAATTTAACCAGCAAAATATTATGAATATTATTTAGCGTACACTGTTTTAAACAATGTCTCTATTTAATGAATTCAACTCAACTTAATCATCGCTAACCACATAAAAATACTGCTTAAATGTAAGCACATCCTTTTTCACATCATGACATATAGTTGAACTTCAATATCTCGAACACTGATATCTCAAATACAATGGATATGTTGAAGTGATTTAGAAGTCCCAACCACTTATTATTTAAGTATTTTACCCCTGATATCTTGAATCCTCGGATGTCTCCAAGTTTTTCCTTGGTCCCTTTATGTTCAAGATAATGAGGTTTAACTGTACATCTAGACTGTTTAAGCTATTCAAATTTAAAGCATGTGTCTTGAGTGGAGTGTGTGTAATGCTTGAAAATATTGTCTTCCCATATGAAATTCAATAAACATTTGGTATCATAATGTATAAATACTATACATGTAATGCACCTTTGGTTTAGTTGGAACTGGTTCCCACATTAACTCTTTTGTCAGTTGTACATAGCCATCAAGCTGCTGGTTAGCTATGTTGTAGAAGTGCTCTGTGATTGACTTCCCCTGAAGCTCGGGGAGATCCACCTTAACCTCATCCAATACTGCTGTCTCTTTACCCCACAAACCATGCTTAGAAAGATTTTTCTTGATTTCATCCAAATCAGTGGAGGTTTCTCCCTCTAAAAATCACACATTAGTTAAAATGTCAGTATAATGATTAATCAGATACATGTAGTAAATGTCATTAAATAATGAACTGAACAGATCTATTTATTGATTTTCCTAAACAAAATTTCATTGACTGGGAGATTATGAATTCTGTTTAACATTACTGACTATTTGGATGTCTTAATTGCACTATTCAAAGAATCAGATACATTTATTCTCTGTATGTTGCTGATATTACTAAACTCTACTTCTATGAACAATTCACCTGTGGAATTTATGTTGGGAAAAATCTGTTGATGAAGATTTTCTGGCAACATCTGGATTTCAATTTCATTCACTTGTGGTTTGAATGTATCTATACTTTTTGTTGTTACAGAGCTGGATTGAAGCATGTTGTTCTCACATAGATAATGGGTTAAAGAAATCCTTCTTTTTTCTGACCATTTCTTCAACAATCTTCTGTGATATCTCCAACTGCAGTATCCAGTCCGTAAGCTGTTCATGTGTGCTATCATTTTAATTTTTTTGCATCTTTAACTGGTTGCTTCATTATGTATACAATTCTCTTGTAAAACTG
The DNA here is from genome assembly GCF_033153115.1 of Saccostrea echinata. NCBI lineage: Eukaryota > Metazoa > Mollusca > Bivalvia > Ostreida > Ostreidae > Saccostrea > Saccostrea echinata. The sequence goes on along the minus strand of NW_026889758.1, from coordinate 36,045,785 downwards.
AAAATAAAAAGATCATAATAAATTTTAAAATACAAACTCTTATCAGAGCTCCAGATAATTTTTTACCTCAAAGTGTATTTACTCCCTGATTTTCAAATCAATGCAGATTTTACTTTTCAGAAAAATAATCAGAGAGTATTTTGTTAATCTATTGCTCTTTTGACATCTAATGTGATATTTAGCTTATTATCGAAATGTGTTTTTGAAAGAGGAATGAAAAAAAAAGACAGTTTCTGCATTTATCAATTAGGTTAATGAAATTTTTTAAAAAAATTGTCAGCTTTTAGCTATAATTGAGAAACATTTCGTTTTTTCACCAGAAAGACCATACGGTAGGCAAAGTTACCATGGGCACACAGAACTCCATTTAAGATTTAGGCCTATATCAACCGTAGCAAGAGTTACCGAGAAAAATATCCTTCCTTTGGCCAGATAAAATTAATCTTTAAATTCTCATCTCCACCTGCCCCTCTCAAAATATCCTGCCCCGTTGTTTTCTATTGAATTTGCTTGTTTGTTTGCTTTCAATGATAAATATATAATTAGGTTTTACTATATACAGTACCAACCAGACCCAACCTGACACCTAAGCAGTCCCAGAAAGCAGTCCCCGGGACTGCTTTGGGACTGCTGTGGGACTGCTCTGGGACCGCTGTGGGACTGCTCTGGGACTGCTGTGGGACTGCTCTGGGACTGCTCTAGAAAGCAGACCCAGCAGTCCCAGCAGTCCCTGGGACTGCTTTCTGGGACTGCTTTGTTCACTCATGCATGAAAAAGGTTCTGAGTGACATGATAGCTCCGCCCCTTGTGTATTCTGAATTTGCAGGCTCCCTGTTGTTGTTTTGTTTACTTTCAGCAGAGAGGTGTTTAAGATAAAGAATAAAAAAAAAAACCAAGGATTTTTTACAACATTTTAATAAGTAGAGATAGATATACATGTAATTACTAAATGTCTTCAGGGGCTGTAAATTTACACAATTGTAGTCTAGAATTAATTTTAAAAAATGAAAGTAGTTAAAAGGGATGTCAGGAGATGACTTTTATCCTTTAAATTAAACTTTAATACAGGTGTTTGAAAAATATATATATATCTAGGCCTATTTAGTTAATTAATGCTAATTAAAACTTTAATACAGATGTTTGAAAAAAAATATAGAGGCCTATTTAATTAATTAATGCTGTCAAGTTACGGAATGTACTCAAAGTTTGCATTAGCACTATTTAAAAAAAAAAAAACTTGTCATTACAATAAGACATTCAGAGGGACGTACTGTACTGGATTTTTTTTAAATTGAAAAAGCTAAAACCATATGCATACTAAAAAAGAGCATTCCATGCTATTTTTTACCGCCCTCAAATAAAACCTAATAATTTATTAAATGACCATGAAATAAAATTATTCTACCATTCTTCAGTCATTTAAACAATTATATTTGTGAACAATTATTGAGGGATTTATCTATGAATTTGTTTTTGATTTATAAACAAGTTATTAAAAGAGTAAATTTATAAACATTTTAAAATATTGGGAATTGTGACTTATTTCATATTTGTTTTGTTTGTGTTTTCCTGGCCGATTAATAAAAAGCAATACAATTGTATAAAATGGTGTCAACACCTGAGGTTTCAATCGCCTTCGGGCATGATTAGCAGAAAGTCAATGCATGTTATTTGGGTATCAGTGTTACACATCACTGAACATGCTGGTCAACAATGACACTAATTTCAATCTATGTACTGCAAATAATCTTCGTTTCAATAAATGTGTATAAATTTACTTCGGGATTAATTAATTTTGAACATAATCTGAGGGTTCCATTCGCGTGATTTACACATGTACACTCAAACGTTTATATGCATGTGTAATTATTGTTTTCTGTTACATAGATAATCTAACGATAATTAAATTGGCAAGTCAGTGAAAATAATTGTGACTGAAATATAATACACAAAGAATTTTTCAAAAGCTCCAGTACTTAAGAAAACTGCATTCAGAGTATAGTATGGAAATCGGCCTTGCTCTATAATTATAAGGCCTATTTAAAGCTAGTTTTGATAGAAAATAAAAAAAAAACTCAAGTTTAATTTTCTATATAAAAAAAAAAATAAATAAATATGGAAACCAATATCAATCACAGTAATTTAGAAATTGATTTATTTTGGTGAAAAATTAATATACCACAAAACTGTGTTTAAATATTCATGTTATTAGTAGGTGTGAACGTCTTTTTTGTTCATTATCTATTATTTGTTTCTATATGCGTAGTGTGATTTTCTTAACAGTTCAAAAATGACTGTTGCATGAAATTGATACTGCTCAGAAAGAAATGGATCATCAATTTCAACTGCCTTTTATAGTTACATTGTTTATTGGTAATCTCATTTCTGAGTAAGCTCCGCCCATTAAATTAATTAACCCCGCCCACTGGGACTGCTGGGACTGCTTTCTGTGACCGCTGGGACTGCTGGGACTGCTGGGACTGCTCTGGGACCGCTGTGGGACTGCTCTGGGACTGCTTTAGCAGTCCCAGAGCAGTCCCAGAAAGCATTCCCCGGGACTGCTCTGGGACTGCTTTGTGTCAGGTTGGGTCTGGTTGGTACTGTAAATTGTTGGCATCGATCGAGATAAAAGTTTTAGAGTTACTCCCCGTTTGCATTAAAAGTCGCGTGGCGCTATTATAGCACAGGAACACATGGAAAGCAAAAAAGCAATAATTTTTATACAATTAATAAAGGTTGTCAGCGCACTTTAGATGATATTATTGCTACAGAAAATGGTAAATATACAAGAATTGTTTAATAAATAGTGATAAAGGATAAATTAGACACCATGCGTGTTTTGCGCAATTTTGACAATATCGATCGACGTGTACGCGTCAAGAACGAAAATTTGGATGTTACATGTATAGGAACAGTGGAAATCTGAGATATTTTCAGACAAAGTACGAGTATATTTAATATTCAAATCTTTCTTCCGAACTGGAAATCGACCTAAGTTATTTCGAATATGCTTATAAGTCAAAATTCTTTTTGATAAAAATTCAAACACTGAGCTGACCTCAATTCACATAATTAGTTAAATAATACTTGTATCATTCAATCCGTTGTACGTAGTACTTTCGTAGTGTAATGCTTATTTATGATTGCTAATGCGTAATTGTACGCCCTGTTTTAATTTTTAATGCGTATTTTGAACAAGAGGCCCAAGGGCCTTAACGGTCACCTGAGTATAATACAACAATTTAGAGGATCCATAGAGTATAAAATGAACTGAAAGGTGAAGCTTTGTTGCCCAAAAGCAAGAAAAATAGGGTGATCAGGATTAACAAAATAATTAGTCTAGTATTCATTAAAAGTTCATAAATTGGGTTCTAATCTGTTCCCCATTTATCACTCTCACCAGACAGTATATTAAGAAACTATCAGTGCTTCTGTACTCTTTCAATTCCTTGTGGAAATCTCTTACATTGGCCTGAGTAAGACTCTTGGTCTTTGATGAACATTTAAGGTACTGGTATTCCATCCCTAATAGCCTCAGATTCAATGAATTTGAATACATAACAGATGTGTACGGGTGGAATACTCAGAATATTTAGACATAATCTACATTTATTACTATTAGCAGTAAAGAATGGAAGTGTCCTAATTTATGACTTGACCTTTGTTGAAGAGTTATCTCCCTCTTTTTTTAAGTAATAAAAATCAATTTCAAAAAAATATACGGTAAAAAAATTGTTTTCACAATTTTGGTAGAGTCACTCTTGCTCATCATAACTATGTATTCAATTTGTTTCAATAATACCCAGGAGTAGAGAAGAAGATTTTCAAAGAAATAATGCATTTTCATTATATAATCAAAAGAGCCCCGCCCTAGCACCAGAACCCCTGACCCAGGGGCCATGAATTTCACAATTTTGGTAGAGTCACTCTTGCTCATCATAACTATGTATTCAATTTGTTTCAATAATACCCAGGAGTAGAGAAGAAGATTTTCAAAGAAATAATGCACTTTCACTATATGATCTATATAGCCCCGCCCTAACACCAGAACCCCTGACCCTGGGGCCATGAATTTCACAATTTTGGTAGAGTCACTCTTGCTCATCATAACTATGTACTCAATTTGTTTCAATAATACCCAGGAGTAGAGAAGAAGATTTTCAAAGAAATAATGCACTTTCACTATATGTTCTATATAGCCCCGCCCTAACACCAGAACACCTGACCCAGGGGCCATGAATTTCACAATTTTGGTAGAGTCACTCTTGCTCATCATAACTATGTATTCAATTTGTTTCAATAATACCCAGGAGTAGAGAAGAAGATTTTCAAAGAAATAATGCACTTTCACTATATGTTCTATATAGCCCCGCCCTAACACCAGAACACCTGACCCAGGGGCCATGAATTTCACAATTTTGGTAGAGTCACTCTTGCTCATCATAACTATGTATTCAATTTGTTTCAATAATACCCAGGAGTAGAGAAGAAGATTTTCAAAGAAATAATGCACTTTCACTATATGATCTATATAGCCCCGCCCTAGCACCAGAACCCCTGACCCTGGGGCCATGAATTTCAAAATTTTGGTAGAGGGCTCAATGCTTATTACAATCATGCCAACAGTTTGACTGCTTGATGTCCAGGAGTAAAGAAGAAGATTTTTAAAGATTGCATTAATTTTGATGGTTTTGGCCCCACCCCTCAGGCCCCAGGGGGCCAGGGGCCACGAATTTCACAATTTTTGTTCTTCTTCACCCATAGATGCTATATGCCAAAATTGGTTGAAATTGGTTCACTGGTTCCAGAGAAGAAGCTGAAAATGTTCAAAAGTTTACGACCGACGGACGACGGACGAAAAGAGATAGCAATAGGTCACCTGAGTGACTCAGGTGACCTAAAAATTTTGTAAAAGCATCCTTGTTCATCATAACTATACACTTGTTTCTTTGCTTTATAACCAGGAGTAGAAAAAATATTTTGAAAGAAATTATGAATTTTCACTATATAATCAGTAGAGCCACCCCCCCCTTTCACAAGAACCCCTGACCCTGGGGCCATGAATTTCACAATTTTGGAAGAGGCATTTTTGCTTATCATAACCATGCAATTCCTTTGTTTAAATAATACCCAGGAGCAGAGAAGATTTTCAAAGAATTGATGCATTTTCACTATATAATCAATAGAGCCCCACCCTAACAGCAGAACCCCTGATTCAGGGGCCATGAAATTCACAATTTCTGAAGAGGCACTCTTGCTCATCATAACTATGTTTTTAGTTAATTTCTTTAATACCCATAAGCAGAGAAGAAGATATTCAAAGAAATAATGCATTTTCACTATATAATCAATAACCCCCCCCCCTTCACCAAAACCCCTGACCCAGGGGCAATGAAATTCAAAATTTCTGAAGAGGCACTCTTGCTCATCATAACTATGTACTTAGTTAGTTTATTTCATACCCATAAGCAGAGAAGAAGATTTTCAAAGAAATAATGCATTTTCACTATATAATCAATAGAGCCCCCCCCCCCTTTCACCAGAACCCCTGACCCAGGGGCCATGAAATTCACAATTTTGGAAGGGGCATTCTTGCTTATCATAACTGTGTACTTAGTTAGTTTATTTTATACCCCGGAGCAGAGAAGAAGATTTTTGAAGAAATAATGCACTTTTACTATATGATCTATATAGCCCCGCCCTAGCCCCAGAACCCCTTACCCTGGGGCCATGAATTTCACAATTTTGGTAGAGGGCTCAATGCTTATTACAATCATGCTAACAGTTTGACTGCTTGATGTCCAGGAGTAAAGAAGAAGATTTTTAAAGATTGCATTAATTTTAGTGGTTTTTGCCCCACCCCTCAGGCCCCAGGGGGGCAGGGACCATGAAATTCACAAATTTTGTCCCCCTTCACCCATAGATGTTATATGCCAAATTTGGTTGAAATTGGTTGAGCGGTTTCAGAGAAGAAGCTGAAAATGTTCAAATGTTAACGCACAACGCACGACGCACGACGACGGACGAAAACGGATAGCAATAGGTCACCTGAGTGACTCAGGTGACCTAAAAATTCAATGCATATTTCTGCAAATACGCACCTTATCTGGAGCTCTGAGTCTTATCTTTAGTCAGTACAAGGGAAAATATATTCTAGTTTGTTATAATATTTATAATATATGTATATGCAAATGTCCGACCTAAATGAAGCCATAGCATGTGCATATATAAGTATCAAAATTCGAACAAACTCACATACAGTGAAACCCGCAGTTATCTTGGGATAGAAAAAAGTGCTTCATTTTATCATAATTCATAATATCCAGTGAATCATTCATTACCATGTTTTCTTAGATAATGCTCAATATACACATATTTTAGTGCAACTGCAAACTTTGTTTTTAAACAAAACAATTACATACATGTTGACAGCATATATATTTATATAATTATATTATTAATTTAGTCAACTACATCCATCATGGCTTGTCTATGATGTACAGGATTTTTATTATTCCCCTAAAAAGAACCTCAAGAATTATTTGTTTAGTTCCATTTTTTATATAAAATCAGTATGTGTTATGAATTCAATTTTAAACAATTAGACTTAATGAGGACTTTTTCACTCAAACTGTCTCATAAGTTCAGCTTGCGAATAAACAATAACTTCAATCGCTACGTTACTTCTCAAAAATAAAATTAATTTGTTTCCCTTTCAGCATGTTGGGGGTTGGGGGTTGGGGGTTGGGGGGGGGTCAACCCGAAGGTCAAAGATTTTCTTCTTTATTTTACCCAACAATTAGTTCTGCGGGTCCGGCACAATCTCTTGATTAAGCTACATAGCTTGATTTAGCTATATAGCTTTATTAAGCTATTCAGAATAGCTTGATTTAGCTATTTTATCACATTTTTCTCTCAAATGTGTTATTTTCCAAATATGCACAAAAAGTCGCACCTTGGTGCAGTGATAATATTCAACCTTGAACTCTTCTGAAAATAATGCATGTAAAAATCACTCATCAAATTGCATCTCCTTAACAGACTTTGTACTTAAAGTTCTAAACATTTTGGGGCTATATAAAGCAATTGATACAGTTACTTCTTCAATGAAATTATAGAGGAGGCCAATTATGGTCCACAAGATAACTGATTGGTAATAAATTAATAATTCTGTACAATGAGAAGCAATCATACTTATCCATGCCTCAACGTACACAAGGTAGTGTAGAGTTACCCAAACAATGGAAATTCATCTTTTGCTTAAAAGTATTCAAACGCTGCAATGTTGGAACTATCTTTGATTTGGGTTGTTGATTTGATAACCCATATTACATATATGAATAGTCAAATACTTGCGACTTTTTGTCTATTTTGTACAAATAACATTTTTGTGAAAGCCTGCATATAAATAGCTTTATCAAGCTATTTTGAATAGCTTAATAAAGCTATAGCTTAATCAAGAGATTGTGCTGGACCTGTTCTGGTGTGATAAATTCACACCGTTTAATTTTTTCCTTCAATGGATGGGTAACCCTGTCCTGGAGCAATCAAAATACAAGATGCAAACGATTTTTTGTGTCAAATGACAAATTTACAAACCAGTACATTACAAAGAATACTGTAATTACAAGTGTTTTCCTCACCTTTTCCTTTGCGGTGGATAAACATTTTTAGAGAGTGCTATCCTGTCTATCGATCACTTTTAATGGTAAAACAACTCTATCTACAATTAGATTCAATCGCCTTTATAAAGACATCAGCAATCCACATCCTAATTTTTTTTTCTTATCACGAAGTCTCTTAGTCTGTTGCCAGTGCAGCGAGTGCTGGTCTTCCCGCAAAATCTCGGAATCTCGTATAAAATAACTTAGATAACGAACCCGATCATAATAAACTTTCTCATTTTGGAAAAAGTTTGAATGGTCCCTTGAAAAAGCTGTTGATATATCCGATAGAATTTTAATCTTAGGTGACTTAAATGTAAACTTTCTAAATCTCCAAATCACACATGTTGTCAATGAAATTCTCTTAAAATACTCCTTTCAAAACACAGTCTGCGACGCAACTAGAGTCACGAAAAACACGAAAACTTTCATAGACCCACTGTAGACCCAATTCTTGTTAGCGAAAATCTACAAGTCGATGTATTGGACTCTGGGACAATAGACGTAGAACACTCTCTCAGCGATCACAAAGGCGCATACATCTATCTTAAATCACGTACAATACAAAAACAATCATATGATAGGAAAATATGGCTAAAACATTTGATCGGGTATGGCATAAAGGTCTTCTATTTAAGTTACAAACATATGGTGTTAGTGATAAATTATTCCTATGGTTTCAAAGTTATTTAGATTTAAGGACACAAAGGGTATTGCATAGGAATACAATGTCTAATTTTAAACCTTTACATGCAGGAGTCCCTCATGGGTCTGTATTGGGACCACTTTATTTTTGATATATGCCAATGATGTTGCTGAAAATATGTCGAGCTTAAGCAGGTTGTATGCTGATGATAATTCTTTACAGAACTGTTCAGAAAATATACATGATATTCAAGTAGGATTGAATTATGATTTAAATCAACTTGAACAGTGGTCTAAACAGTGGCTATTGAAATTTAATCCTTCGAAAACCAAAGCTATCTTTTTTAGTACTAAGAAAAATGTCGATCTACCATGGCTTAAATTTCAGGACTGTTATTTAGATTTTGTATCATCACACAACCACTTAGGTATTCTCTTTTCACACAACTTTAAATGGTCAGCGTACATTGATTCTATCGTTGCCAATGCATATAAAAAATTAGGTCTACTTAAAAAATTGCAGGTCTGGGTAAGTGCTAAAACTTTATCTCTGTCATATGCTACTTTTATAAGACCCCAGAACACGCAACTGAAGTTTGGTGTGGGTGTTCTAGTCAAGATTCCGAAAAACTAGAAAAATTACAGTTAGCAGCAGCAAGAATAGTCACTGGATTAACTTCTTTGGCATTGCGAGATTCTCTCTATTTTGAAACTGGATGGGAACCACTTGCTATTAGAAGAATGTCCAAAGTAAGAACAACTATGTATGAAATTTTTCATAATATGGTACCCGAGTATCTGAAAGAAATATTTCCAAACATTCGATCACACGGATCAAATTACGTAACAAGACAATCACAAAATTATTGCATCCCTAAGTGTAGATTAAATATTTATAAATCATCATTTGTCCCAATGGCAATAAAGGAATGGAACTCTTTACCTCCTGAAACAAGACAATCCACTACTATAGGTTCCTTCAAAAATTGTATAAACTCTCAAAAAAAACACCTACTCCTGCCTTTTTTTTCTCTGGTGTTCGTTACTGGAATGTAATTCATACTAGATTAAGACACAATTGCGTTCTGAATAAAGATTTATTTAGGTGTAACATCATTGACAGTCCATTATGCACTTGCGGAAAAATAGAAGACGCATATCATTACTTTTTTCTAGTGCGAAATACACTGTCCCAAGAAACGATTTTTAATGCTATTTTTAGAATGATTAATTTACGTATTGTAGAACTGTTATGGGGAGATGATTCGATTAGCATTTCTGAAAATGAAAGTTTATTTTTAAATGTGCAATTGTTTATTAAGAGATCTGGTCGTTTTTGAATTTATATCTTTAGATTCATTTGTACATACTACATCAAATCAATTTTGTACATGCATAACCTATGAAAGATAATCATATTGACCTTTGGTTCCAGTGTAGCTTAAATTTTTAACATTATTTTGTGTAATTAATTGTTATAAAGGAGAGGACGTTCTAAGTTTTAAGAACTTGTGTCCGATCCTTTTGTTGTAATATATAAACAATAAAATATGTTCAAATCAATAAACTTTAAATGGACTGTGCACAGTGCACTGTCTGTGCCGCTGTGTACAGTGTAATAATGCTCAATTTTGCTGAACCAATTTCACTGTATCCTATTGAATGTAAAGCTCAAATGATTACCTGAACAATAATTATTCTCAAAGACCTGAGGTTATTGAAGCCTACTTAAACATTTTGATTCAAAAACAGTTCAAAAATCACAAGAGATTGATAATTAGATTCATTTGTTGTATAATACGAAGAAATACTAAACATATTCGAGCAATATGTCGTCAGACCTTAAGAAAGAAATCCACACCAAAATTTACATTCCATTTTAAGAATGTAAAACATTGTTTGGTATAAGGAAAAATGAAAATGTATTGATACATAATTAACAGTATACAATTTCCATTTCACAATTAATTTAAAAGATATTTGCGTGATTTTTCAATACTGAACTTCAGAAAAGTCTGTTATTGAAAAGAGTTGATCAATTTTTTTCCTATATTTTGCCTGTGTGTTTGATTATTTGATATATATGTAAACCAGTGTAATTAATTAAATGTATCCGTTTCAATGTTTATGTACATGTATATCTTTTTGTGTATGTTTGTGTTGTCCACGTGTGGTAAATGTCCTCTTGTGAGTGTTTCTGTTAACTAGTTGTGACATATTTGAACATCTCCGGATTGACGATTCTGTGTCTATTATAAGTATTAATTTATAACTTAATTCTTATTAAGTTTCCCGCTCATAAATAAACTTTATACGCCCGCTCGGCGCTATATGAACACCCTTAGTGGTTTAAGATGTATCACATGCGCGGATCTTGGGGGGGGGGGGGTCCGGACCCTCCCTGGAATTTGCAGAGTATACTGAAGCAAGTAAAAATGACTTTGGACCCCCCCCCCCCAAGAAAACGTGGACCCCACCTTCACTTCCACGAATTAGGTGTTTTCCATGATCGGGAAATGCATTTTCCGTTTTTTTTTTTTTTTTGCTTGTCAAGAATTTTGGGTTGGATTTGGGACTGAGGTGGACCTTTAAAAAATTCCTGGATCCGCGCCGGTATTAAAGTTCTATAGCTGATTTATAGTAGTGCCTGGTAAATGTGTTTATATCATACGTACACATCATGGCCGTAGAAACCGGGGGGGGGGGGGATGCCCCTAATCATTTTGCCGATATATAGAATACTAAAGAAAACATGGCTACTATATGCTTGTGCCCCCTCAATAAAAACGTCTATAAAAATCGCAAGCTGAGGTGTTTTTGTTTTTGTTTTTGTTTTTTGCTTGTCAAGGATTTTTTGGTAGTTGATAGCGCCCCCAACTGAAAATACATGGCTGCATGTGCCCCCCAAAAACTGAAATTGCTTCCTATGGGCCTGCACATTTTCTATTATTCGTAAAATACTGTCACATCTTATCCACTTTATCTACCGACATGGTCTCCATATATTTCAACCTAGCTTCTTTTATTTTAGTGCGCATTCAAAGACACAAATCTTAAAATGATCAGATAAAGTACAAATCCTTTGTTCTCTAGAGAACTATTCCATCTTCCAGTACAGGAAGTTTAAAATTGTTAGATCTTAATCTGAATATTAACAAAGTTGAAAATTTTAAGCTACATAAGATTTTCTTTCTGGTTCTAATATACATGTATCTTTCAAAATTCGATAATTGTCTTCCTTAGATGAATTATTTATAAACATTCCTTTTTAATTTTGAATTTTTGGGTCAACAAGCATTGTTTTTTGCTTTTTTTTAACCCATAATAAATTATACATCTATGGTGTCGTCCATAAGTAAGGCTAAAGCCACATTCGTTTAAAAGACTTTTTACCATCCTCATAATGACAAGATTTGTGATTTCGGAACTTCCGAAATCACAAAACCTTGAAATTGTGAGGATGATTTTTTTTTTACTCAATTGACCCAAGGTAATGAAGAGACGATACCTTGCTAGTGCATACATTTTGATAGCATTGTCATGTTCTAAATTTACCCGTAAATTATCCGTAACAAAATTTACATTAGAGTTAATTAATTAACTTTAAGAATTGATAGAATGAGCTGTTCAAATATATTTTTATGTATTAAAATACACATGAACAACAGAAGTTCATTTTCATTTTTTATACGTAAACACTATCAGATCTGATAAAAAAAAAAGTGATAATTACAAATAATATACAAAATACACGATTAGAATCGTTCAAAATTCTTACAGAGAACTAAAAAAAATATATTTTCATAAAATAAAAAAAAAATCATGAAAAAGGTAAACATATGGCACGTTGTTGCAACAAGAGTTTTAATATTGTCTTTATTTATTCTGCAGTTCAGGTGGCAGTTTAACGTTTGACAATGCCTGCAATTTTTATTTTGTGCGGGGAGGGGGTGGGGTGCATTTCGCAGTTGTATACATATGCTAGTAGGATTAACTTATCGGTATCTTGCCTGACCTGTACTACCTATATTAGTACTGACAACATAGGTTGATATTTTACATTACACACACAAGTCTTTGATTCAACATGCACTGATCTGTTTCGATGATACATAAATTTTGATTGGTTGAGACTGACCGGGGATATGGTTTGAAAGCACAATTATATTTCTGCTCAATACTAAACAATCAAGAATATTCAGCTTAAAAATATTTCCTTGACATACCTAACAACCAATTATAGATTCAAGGGTGTTTAAAACATTTACGAACTTCCAGGTCTTTTTTCTCCCCCTCATTGTAACGTGTGCAAACTAGAAACTGAGAGGCCGCCCAAGACTTGCAAAGGTATGTAATTTAACATTGTTTTGAACATATTCTATTGAATTAATCAAAAGGATTGGAAACAGTTCTTGCAACTTACTGGTTCCTCTCCTTAAATATAACAATATGTCATGCAAATAATACATTAAAATATAATATTTTCAAGTGATATAAGTGAATAAGACGTCAATTTAAAATCTACATGTTTCATCAATAAATTTATGAACAGCAGCAAAAATATTGTTATTAGTAAGTACAAGTAAGTAATAATAAACTGCTCTTTATTGCGGGTATTGTACTTTGATACATTTTCATGCTTGTTTGGTATACCAGTAATATTACTTAAATATTCAGGAACAGTCCCTTTATGAATTTTGAACATAGTAGTCATTTTTGCAATATAGCGCCTAAATTTTAAAGTTTCCCAACCAGTTTCTAAATAAAGTGTTTCTGTAGACGCAAAAATAGGAAGTCCTGTGACAATTCTAGCCGCAGCTAGTTGTACTTTTACAAGCTTTTCAGAATCATATTCAGAGCAACCATCCCAAACAATAGAAGCGTATTCAAGCATTGGTCTAACAAATGTAGTGTACAACTTTGAGAAGTTATTTCTACTCAATTTAAACTTTAGTTTTTTCAAAAGCCCAAGTTTTTATAAGCATTGTTTACAATACCGTCAATATATGCAGACCAGCTAAGATTCTGTGACAATAATAAGCCCAAGACTTGCAAATATATGTAATTTAACATTTTTTAGCAGCTGAGCAGAAAGAAATTAAAAAAGTGTTACACTCTTGGTTTTAGATTTGACACGATATATCATACATTTGTAAAATACATGTGTGTGTTGCTCTACAAATTAAAAGTCAAGTTTTCGATGGAATTCTCATATACAAATTTAAATTGAAAAATTCAAAATTTTTGTAGAGGACGGTATCTTTACGAAAGGTTTCGATATGTAAGCATATTAAATTGTTCCAAAAATTTGTTTTTGTGTTCATAAATGCTGTGCAACATATTTTAAGCTAAAATTGATTATATGAATGGAAAATTCCCTCTTTGATAAGGTTGAAATAATTTTTGGACAATGTAATGCTCTTCGCACTTCAGAGTATGAATTTTTACTTTCTGGCAACACAACCCTTTGATCAACGAACAATTTTTCAACATGCAAAGAAATAGTAAAATTATTTTTTTTTTTAAATGTCTTTGATAGATACAGACCAAATTGTTTACCTAATTGAGCTATCTAGCAAGCAATCGAAAATACTACGGTAACCGCTATTTTGTACTTCGTAAGGAAAGCATGACAAGGCTTGTCAGATTATAAACAGTCGGGAAAAAATTGCATGACGGCCTAGATCATTGATTACGAAAAATACACATAATAATAGATATTTGAGTAAAATACTGCTCAATGCAATTGATTTTTTTTTAATGCACCGACAACTTTGCGAGTCTTTGTTTAACAAATCTAAGCAGCTTTAGTTCACGTTGCAGTCAGTTTAAATAATTAGCTGTATATGTTCACTTAATCATAAAATGACCTTATTTGCTAATGCATTTATAAACAACTATATATAGAGATGCGCGGTACCGTAAATCAGTAAACTGCTAGAATTTTTGAAAAAAAAAATTGAGCACTTGTCGATTAAACAGGTCGAGGAAACTATTTGCTGTGACGTCGGGATAAATTAGGCACCAAACCTAACAAACCGTCCAATCAGTTAAATGAGGTGCATTATGGGTTACTACAAATACTACATGTACGTTTTGAAAAGGCCAGTTTTTCAAATCGCCCTCGGAAAGACATGATGTATTTTTCCAAGCATTTTACACACTTAATACAACATGTAGCTTTTCCCGTGCTGTACGATCAGTGAATATGAATTTCATTGTGACTATTCCCTAGTCTAAAACAATCGACTTTGAGATGTATTCACCTACTTTTCATTGTTTACTACGAATACAACTTCGATATATATACTACTCAATATACGTTCTATGATCAATGTGAATGAGAAGTAATACTCTGTAAAATAAATGCCGTGCAGCAATAAACTTATGTTTTTAAATGCATTAACTTTTAATTTCTAGTTTTCCCGCAGTCATTTGAAATCGGATACTTTTGCCTGAACAACGTGTAAAATATAAACATATAGTAGACCATTTCTGTTCATTCATTGTTCGCTGTATGCACCGCTGTGCGCAATGACAACAATATCCGTATAAGGTAGATTCCTCGACCTGTTGAAAGGCCCAAATTTTGTCTAAAGAAGATGGGTGAACAAGAAGAGCCAAGTGCCTATAGTGCGATAAACATGAACTCAGTTACATGTATTACAACATGTAAAACAACATTTTCTTTGATATAAATTATACTTTATATGTAAAATCTTAAAAATTTGCAAACATCTCACAAAGATTTATCTTTCTTGAATTAGATTTCTGAGATTTTTAAAAACAGCAAATGAGGATCTTACATTGGAGATGACAAGTGTTCAACATTTGGATCTTCCACAGAGTTCTTCAGCTCCGAGGAAACAGAAAGTGAAAAACCCTAAAAAGTATTTTTATAGATTTTTTTTTCGCAAAGTTTTGAATGTTTGTGAAATATTAATTCTAAAATTCTGAAATTAACAATTTTATGAGGTATATAACTAGTGTATGTAATTGGAAAATTGAAAGAACAGTTGCATGTAATAATATTATTTCTAAAATAAATGTAGATCACGGCTTTTAGATTCACAATTATTTTTATATTCAATGTTATTCTTTTTCTTTCTTTCTTTTTTTTTTGCAGTAAATATGACATTTTTGACAAAAGTCCTGAGGTTGTCGAGGATGACGTAAGGCGGAACTGGCTAGACAGAACTCATGGCTGTTTGCGTCTCATCTTCCTCTTGTCCCTATTTATTTTTATTTTACTCACGGCTTTGATTTCGAGATTCAGTTTTCATTTACTTTTGATAAATCTCAACCCCCCAACCATTTTTACAGCCTTAAACAAATTTGGGGGTGACACAACCAATATCACGGCTTCGTTTGTACCAGCGGAAGTTCATATATCATGGGTCTGGGCATGCTTCCTGGTATTGTTAGCGCCTTCTTTACATTCTTTTGCTTATCATTTTTTGCAAGTTTGCAAAAGGTCTGATGTGATGGAAATTAAGATAAAATGTAATGACGAAAATGCCAAATTAAAAAATTCGATTGGTTTTTATATTCCAAACGATGAAAAAGTTGAGGAATATTTCAAGGAAAAAATTGATATAGTAAGTACACATGTTTACAGTTCAAATTAATTCCATTCGTTGAGTCCAAAGTTTAACTCAAGAATGTATTTGTTAACGAATAATTAATTTGTTTTTTAATGCTGTATTTTCTTTTATAGCGCATCCAAGCAGCTGTAATTATAGGAATTGGAGCAGTACAAGCTATTGGAGAAACGTTGGCTGTTTTTCTTCTGCTCCCCACATTTGATCAGGCGTCCGCTGGAATAATAGCCACTAACATGACTTTGCTGGTGCCTACTGTATTAAACGGATACCTGAATCCTTACTTTCGTTGTCATAAAAAACTAAAACAGAAACCTTGGAAAATAATTGGTTTTAAAATTTTAATGGGTTTTATTACCAGTTGTTCTTTTGTTTTTCTTATTGCATATGCTTCCTTGCTAACAGAAAAAAATGATGTCAATTCTCCCTTGGGTATAATTATTCTTACAATTATAATTTTCTCTATTTCGTCAATTGGATTTTGGGAGAATGTATCGGGATTCAATTTTGAAAGACTTCGTGATAGAAAGATAATAATGATGGGGTTGTCAGTGAGTAAAGTTGTTACTAATTTTATCACTCTTTTGGTTGCTTTTCGTGTCATGAGTGAACACGACGGCATCGAAGTTTTGTTTGGAACAAGAACCAATGCCACAGTAACTTTTTTAGATAAAAACATCCGCCTCGTCAGTACCGTTAATTTCCGAGAACACTGTTATACAGAGCATCCGTTTTACGTAGCTATTGTCAGTCTCTTTGCATCGTACCTCTGTTTTAAGGCTAGCTACCAGGCATGCAGAACATACCTACAATGGCCAAGCTTTTCCATTCCTCTTATATTAAATTTGGTTTTGGTACCTATACTTCTTGGATTTTACTTGAAACCATATGCTTTCGCCACAGTTGGAAAATGTAGTATAATTTCTAACGACTGGGATTTCAATGCCAACGGAGATGTCGCCAGCCAATCGATGATCGTGCTCTGCGGGGTTTCCACCTTCTTTAGTGTTCTTCTGCTGACGACGTACGTTTGGCGAAACGGGATGAGGATTAAAAAGCTAGAAAAGTAAATTTTACTTACCACATACCTTATTGGAAAAAATTCTAATACATGTATGTTAATTATTGATTGGTCAATTTATTATTTAATCAGTACTATCTTAATTTTACTTCATACTTTCAATAATTACATGTATTTGAAGTAGATCTTCGAATTACAACTTTCAATTTATCTCAGTCTTATCTATTTACAGAATATTTGCTATGCCTTTTTACGCTGGTTATGCAGTTGACATAACATTACTTTGGTCAAGAAGACGATTGAGGAAAAGTGGACATGTCCATGTAATATTGTAATCTCTTATTTGAAAGACATAAAGCAGAAATATAGCCTCTAAAATAAGTATTATGTATTAACTATTAAATTAATATGAGCGAAGCAAAAAAAAAAATAATAATAATAAAAAAATTAAAAAAAAAAACAAAACAAAACAAACAAACAAACAAACAAAAAAAGAAAAGAAATGTATTTAAAATTGTCCGCTATCTTCATTAACAAATTTCAGTGGCCTGGAATCACATTAAAAACATGTCAACAATCAATTGTTGAAAGAAAAGATGGAACAAGGTCCCGAAAGGCCTCTTCTGATTAGTAAATCCTCTTTGTGTCAGTTTTGATTGAAGTGTTAAAATGAATTTTAAAAATTAGAATCTTTTATATTAACGAAAATTTCAAGGACTACATCAAATTTCGATTAAAAATACTAATTTGCTGGGGCAGGGAAATGATATTGAAAATTTGTATCATTTTACCCTTTGGTATTTATACATTGTACACAGTGCACCTTTTGCTCAATAACTTCTATATATATACGCCAGGGATATCATTACTTCTGGACTCTCTAATACATGTAATTATGAAAATATTTCTGCTGGGATAAATAAATAATTGAACATGAAGTTATCTTCATGAAAATGAAATAATTAAAAAGAATATTAAGTAATTTCCTTACATATACTCTTAAAGTTTACAGCTTTCGCCAAATTGATTACTTATACAAGACAAAACTTATTTATTAATTTGGCGAGTCATTCATATTAATACTAATGATATATTTAAAATTCATGATACTTGGTTGTTTTAGCTAAAATTTATGTCGATGATGAGGTAAAAATTCTAACTCTTCTTCTTTTTAGCCTGACATCAATAAAGCGAAAACAAAGCCTATTCCAGTTATTTATCTCTGTGCAACAATGTGGCATGAAACAGAGCTGGAAATGAAAACACTTTTGAGATCTATTTTCAGGTAACATTTCTTCTAGAAGCAAGCCGTTTTTAGCTCTACTGGAGTTTTTGCATTAGTTAGGATTCCGATCTGCAACAGGATACATGTACATATATAACCTTTACCGATGGGAGAAAAACTAACAACTTCCAGTTTTATTCACAAAAGTGTTAAATTATCATTATTACTCAAGAAAGGATACTAAAGTTACCTTTAATGTGAAGTATGAAATCATTATATGTAGAATACAATGTTAAAAAAGATAGTAAGTTTATGACCTTGCTGCGCAACAAGTTCGTCTCAGCAAATACCAGGTTGTTATGTTTATTTCATTTCTCTGATTTTCAACAAATTCGCGAAAATTAACAATGGATACACAGTGTGCACTGTAACAAAAAAGTCATAAGTTTTAAGAACAAGGGCAGGACAAAGTAGAGCATGTCCTCGTAAAAAAGCACATTACTATATCCCCTCCAACTTCGTTGCTATGGAATAAAAAAGTGTAAGTATTTTGAATGTATTGAATAATTGTAGATTAAACAGACATCAATTTATGATGGTAGTGAAGCAACTATTCCTACTGGAGAAAGGAATTCGGAAGGAGCCAAATGAACAATTTTATCAGTTTGAAGGTTAGAGTATTCTTTTTGATCTCGTTTTCGTAGGTAAATGAAAACATATCATCGCAGAAAAGCAGTATAACTTGTCACGGAAAAGAAGGATTTTTAACGGACGGCAATGTATTTTTTTTCTTTATAACTAATATGTAATGATGATTTATTTTCAGCCCATATATTTTTTGACGACGCGTTCAAGGAAAATAGGGAAAAAGTAAAACCAAAGGACCGAATAAATAGCAAAGAAAAATCGAAGCTTTGCCCTGGAGGAGAGACTAACGAATATGTTACACAGTTTATAAAATGTATCGAGGATACTGCAAGGTATTTTTCAGTGCATTTTTTTCATACCTAACTTTTACTGTTCAGAGACTAAATAGGTTGAAAATAAAATTACTACAACATAATTTAAATCTAAAAATTTCTTGGAAAGTTGAACCCCCCACCCCAAACCCCGTCCGAAATAGGATTTTGGAGCTTGGATAATTTTCCTTTTCTTTATTGATTGGTAAAGATTTTTCAGGTTATTTGTCAATTTTTTCCCCCGGTTCTCCCTCCACTTTCAAAAACGATGGTACGTGCTAGATCATGTCGCTAAAAAGCATGTAATGTAAAAGGTTTATAGCCAAAAATATATACATATATGGAAAACTGCCTTCAAACTCTTAAACTGAGAAAAAAGCTTTCTCATTCAGATTCCTAGATAAATAAAAATTCCTCTGAATACATTCACTACAATCTATGCCACACTGACATGATAACGTTATAATACTGACAAGACTTTAAACCTCTCAAAGAAGCTGGGCGAACAAGCCGTGGAAAATGCCTATGGTTCGACAAATAAGAAAGTTAAAAAGTTAAATCTCAATTATATCACAATTTTGTGTGATATTTCAGTTTAGATTAATGTATAGTTTATGTAAAATCTACAAACTTTTCAACAATCTCACAAGTGTTTTAATTATTCTTACATGAAAAAGCATGCACAATCCAAAGAGCCCAAAATGATCATTTCTTCATACTATAGCACAATTCTTTAAATAAGCGGATCATCGCTCCATTTTTTAATAGTATATCTTCAAAATATGCTATTTTTTGCTAAACCAAAATATGGAGCAAGGACCCCCCGTCTTAACAAAAGTTCCATAGGCCTTAACAGCTACCTGAATATGCTGCAGCATAAGGACAGAGAATAAGATTTTAAAAGAATTTATGCATTTCACTATATGATCAATAGGGGTCATACTTTAATACCAAAACCCCAGACCCAGGGGCCATGAATTTCACAAATTTGTAAAGAGGACCCTTTCTCTTCACAAACGTGCACTTCGTTTATCTGCTTTATACCCAGGAGCAGAGAAGATTTTTAAAGAAATAATTCACTAAATGATCAATAGAACCCCTCCCTAGGACCAGTATCCCTGACCCCGGGGCCATGAAATTCACAATTTTGAAAAAGCCATCCTTGTTCATGTAGACCATGCATTTACTTTGTCTGCTAAATATACAGGGGAGAGAAGAAGATTTTTTGGAAAAATTTATGCATTTTCACTATATTATCAATAGAGCTCCACACTAACACTAAAAGCCCTAACCCTGGGGCCATGATTTTCACAATTTTAGTAGAGGGCTCAAAGTTTTATAATCATGCTAACAGTTTGACTGCTTGATTTCCAGGAGTAAAGAAGAAGGTAAAGATTGCATTAATTTTGATGGTTTTTATTTCACCCCCCAGGACCTAGGGAGGAAGGGACCATGAAATGCACAATCTTTGTTCCCCATTTACCCAACCTACATGCAAAAATTGGCTTACGTTGGTTGAGTAGTTCCAGAGAAGACTGAAAATGTTCAAATGTTAATGCACGACACACGATGCACGACAACGGACGAAAACGTATATCAATAGGTCACCTGAGTGACCCAGGTGACCTATAAATACATGTTATTACACGAAATTCGTATCTTTCCGAGAAAAATTTCAGTTATTCAAGGGTCATATCACAAACAAAATTTAAATATACTAGTACCTCTTACGAGCTGTGTTGTGGAGTGGTTAGCCTGTCAGTCTCAAAAGGAAAAAAATAATATCCAGCATTTTTATGGTTTGGGTTCAATTCCCAAGAAATCCTTATTTTTCCCTTTCAGGAATTTTTCGTCACAATTTCATACTTTTAAGTAATTGGAACTTTGCTCTAAATACGTGTACTTAATTCATAAATGGAATTTGAATTTTACATATTGAAACTATAGGCATTCTGCGCGCCTTGTCGACTCTCTTCTTAGCCGTTATGAGGATGTTAGAGAGAGAGAGTGTGTGTGTATGTGTGTGTGTCAGATGCCTGAAAGCATGTCTCTATGATATATTTTTTATTCTACTCTTCTTCTTTCAGGTCTTTTTATCGAATTGAGGAGTTTCCTACCTCTAGGAAATATAAGACACCGTATGGAGGGAGGCTAGAATGGGATTTACTTGTTCCGAATTTTGATGATCTTAAGTCAAGCGTGCGTGAATCCTTAAGGAATAAATCAAGTGCTGGAGGTAGTTCTTCTGAAAGCAAAAACAATGAATCCAGTCCCAGAGGCAATTCTTCTGAAAACAAAAACGATAAATCCAGTTCTGAATGTAGTTCTGAAAACAAAAGCAATGAGTCTAGTTCTAGAGCAGGTAGTTCTGATAAAAACTCTTCTGAAACATCATCAGAAAATCTAGCAAATATTTGGACAGTCCCATGTAAACTTGTCCTCCATCTTAAAGACAAAGCTCTTATTCGCAATAAGAAGAGGTGGAGTCAGGTAAATTTTAGATTTATATGATATATATTTTTATGAAGTTATGGAATAGACAAAAAAGTGCCAAGGCTAATTTTGTTCATGTTGCATCACCGAATTGTACAGTATACAGGGTTATTTTCGCCCCATGTTATTTTCACCCTTTAACACCTGCAAACTTGGATTCCAAAGTAAGTTGTAAAGGGATAATGCTGTCCTCTTTAAATTCGATCTGTTTTAAATTCGTCCACTTGCAAAGAGGATAGAAGGGGTGAATATTTACATGTATACAGTATTATATAGAAGCTTTTTGTAGGTGATGTACATGTATTTTCTTCTGAGCTACAATTCGATATCTAAAAAACTTGGCAGAAAGGGGGCATTGCCCGAAAGTTCAGAAAAATCAACAAGCTCAACTAAGGCTAGTGGATCTGAAAAAATGAGAGAAGAGGTAAGTCATTTCTAATAAACGTTTTGATATTTATGGGTAGAGGGGAATCAAAATTATGAATTACATGATCTATACTGCCTAGGGGCCTAGGATTTGGCTACACCATCAAACTTAATGCAATCTTCAAAAACATCTTTTCTCCTGGAAATGAAGTAGTCAAACTTATGGAATTATTGTAATGAGCTATTAGCCCTAACAAAAATTATGAAATTCATGGCCCCTTCGTTCAGGTTCAGACTCCGGGATAGGGCGTAGTAGTCATGCAAAGAAAATACCTTATATTTTTTAAATTCTTCTTCTTTACTCATGAACATCCAGATGACAAACTGTTTGCCTGATTTTAATGAGCATTCAACCTTTTACCAAAACTGTGAAAATCATTTTTTAAATCAAAGTAGCGAGCAAATTGGTTATAGAATTACATAAGTACTTACACCTCTTTACCAGTATTGTAAAATTCATATTCCCTGGGTTTATAGTGGGTCCAAGTTGGTCATATATTGAAAATACATTACAGCTTTAAAAATGTTATCTATTAAAGTGGTCATAGAAAGAGAAACTTATGATACCCTGGTGACCGTAACAGCCCATGGAACTAGTGTAGATCGCTTTTTTTTGCAAGACCTTCTTTTCGCGAGATTGTTGTTTGGTATTTAAAAGCGAAACAAAATTTTCACGAATTTTGCTAATTGCTCTATATAATCTTTAATAATAGAATTATACGCAAATGAAATTTTCACGACTAGACGGTCTCGCGTAATTACGCGAAAATAAAGATCTCTCGAATAAAAAGTGATTTAGAGTACTCTTCTTTGTATAGCAATAATGAACACATTGAATTTAGCAATGAAATTTCAAAATGAACACGAAAATTAAATCATGCTGATAAAACTCAAATTATAATAATAAACAATAATTACTAGCATAACTGATTTCAAAAATATGTAACTATGTAATTTAAGCATTCTACATGATTACTGACAGGAAAATGACACTTTAGAGGAGAAACGTAAGAGGTTTGCGAACGTTATAGCCCCAAACACGTTTATCCTCGCTCTAGATGGCGACGTTGATTTCAAACCAAGTGCTGTCCTAAGATTGCTGGAACGAATGCAGAAAAACAATGATGTAGGAGCAGCTTGTGGACGAATAATACCAATGGGTGGAGGTAATTGCAAAAGAGCAGTAGAAAATTTCTAACTTAATAATATCAAAATATTCAAGGTTACAAATAACATGTATCTGAAAAATCTGTAGGTCCTGTTGTGTGGTATCAAAAATTTGAGTATGCAGCGAGTCATTGGTTACAAAAATCAACTGAGCACGTTTTCGGATGTGTCCTGTGTTCACCTGGCTGTTTCAGTCTCTTTCGAGCTTCTGCTCTGATGAGCACTGATATCATAAAGATCTACACAAGCATCCCATCAACTGCTGTTGAGTACGTCCAGTTTGACCAGGGTAAGTTCAACTCTTTTGACCTAGTACATCTCTCTCGCTCTCTCTCTCTCTCTCTCTCTCTCTCTATATATATATATATATATATATATATATATAAACACTCTGATTGATATTAAAAAGACGCTTGAGTTTTCGAGTGATAATTATATCTATGAAGGTTTTGGAGACCAGGTGTTCCAACAATCCGTCGGAATTCCCATGGGTACCAATTAAGCCCCATTATTAGCAGACCTTCAACCCGACATTTAGATATATCGACGACGTATTATCAATTAACAATAGTAACTTCCATTCATATGTTGACTTGATATATCCCAGTGAGCTTGAAAGATACAACAGAGTCTGACACATTTGTTTCATATTTGGATATTTAACTAGAAAAAGACGTTAATGGTAACCTAACAATAATTTTTTTATGATAAACGTGATGACTTTCTCTTTTCAATCGTCAACTTCCCTTATATGTAGAAATGTTCACTGTATCCTAATCAACTGCATATGGGGTTAATGTCTCTGAGTTAATTCGATACGGAAGAGCATGCTCTACATACTAAAAAGAGGCAAGCTACTAATAACAAGTTGATAAAACAAGAATGTCAACAGTCTCATTTAAAGCCATCATTTCGTAAGGTTTTTTGGTTGATACAATGACCTTGTCAGCAAATACTATCTATCATTAAGTCAATTGCTGACGGATGTTTTTCATACTATTTATTTGGCCATTATTTACACACTGAATTGTCTACGAATTTTTCCGTTTTTTCCCAATCATGACAAGGAGCACACGGCGGGTGTGACCGGTCGGCGGGAGATGCTCACTCCTCCATGGCACCTGATCCGCCTCTAATATTTCATAGTTCCGCGATTGCCCTCCTCCTGATTTGTATTGATTGCATGGACTAATGAGCTTGGGTACTGCTCGTTATCTATCTATCTATCTATATATATATATATATATATATATATATATATATATATATATATATATATATATATATATATATATATATATATATATGCCACTACATATTATTTACCTGATTAGAATTCCATGTTTTCAGGGGAAGACAGGTGGTTGAGTACTCTACTATTAAAACAAGGCTACAAACTGGAATACACAGCAGCTTCTGATGCCAATACATTTGTACCTGAAGGGTTTTTCGAGTTTTTCAATCAAAGAAGAAGATGGTCCCCTTCAACATTAGCTAACATTTTTGACATTATCTCTAGTATTTCATCTGTTACAACCGAAAATGGCTATGTCAGTAAGTTGTACCTGGTGTACCACATGTTTCTTTTCGCTTCATCCATTATTACCCCGGGAACAATTTTCCTTATGATCCTTGGAGCTACTGTTTTGGCATTTCCAGTCATTCCACTCTGGGTAGCCTTCATCATTAACATCACACTTATTGGTATCTTTATGTTATCGTGTGTATTTGCAGAGGAGAAAACACAGGTAATTATCCCGGTTCATGTTTATATACAGTTAAAGTATATCAGTGAGGGAGTTGGCAAGATTCCAGTTTCCAAAGAGTAAGCCTATTTCCCAAGACGAAGCCAAGGGAAATAGGCTTGCTCGGGGGGAACTAGAATATTGCTGACTCCCTCATTAATATACTTTGTTTTTTATTATACCTCTACTGATTTTTCACTATATAAGCATAAGTCGGTATTTTGCTGATTCCATGAAAATAACCATAAAATGTCTAATTCCCTGCAAAAAGGTTAATCAGTTTGATGAACTGTTACTCATCTATTCGGACCACATAGCAATTTCTTTTAATCTTATTACAAGTTTCGATATTTGCAGATTAAAATCGTGAATATTCATTCAGCAGCACAACGTGGGAAATGAGTAACGTGAATATGTCAACATCATGATAAAATTTGACGCATTTATTGTGCAGTGAGATGCGGATCTTATTTGTTGACAGTGAAAAATGTGTTTTTAATTTTAAAAACAGAATATTGCTTGCAAATATTTTTCAAACCATTCATTTGAATGCAATGCCTTTCTAATAATTTTATTCTTTTATTTTATCTACATCATTGTGGCCCGTTATGAGCAGACATGGTTTTGTATTTTTATGAAGCAGAATTTATTCAAAAAATTCTATAGGAGAAAAAGTCTCTTGCTATGGCTTTAAATTCAAAATTCAGATATGTTTTCATCAAGTAGTAATACCTATTTTCATTCCTACGTTGATTCGATATATCCCATTGAACTCGAAATAAAAGACACGACAAATCCGTTTCATATATGTATTTTAACTAGAGAAAGACATTTATGGCAAACTAACAAATTAGCTTTGATAAATGTGATGACTTCAACTTTTCTACTGGAAACTTCACTTATTTATATAGCAGTATAAGGTTTATGTCTCCCAGTTGATTAAACGATTCGCAAGAGCATACATGCGAACAATTTCTAAAACAAGGCAGGCTACTGACAACAAGTTGATGATACAAGGACATCAACAAACTCGAATAAGGCAACACTTGGCAAATTCTATGGTCGATACAATGACCTTGTTTACAAATTCAATTTATCATTAGGTTGAATGTTGACTGATTTTTTTTTCATACAAATTGTTAAGACATTATTTACATATCGAACTGTCTATGGATTTTCCCGTTTTCTCTGATGAGGGGCATACGGTCAATGTGACCGTTCGACAGGGAATGCTCATTCCTCCATGGCACTTGATTCAACTTCTGTTTTTCAGAGGTCTTTCACTGCTCTGCTCACTATAACATCTATTTAAGCATGAATATTGTTCCTTTTCTTCACATTTCATTCTCTAGTAATCAACTGGTGGAAAAGTGATAGTGTCGGATACAACATGCATCACGATTGCTGATTGGATGAAAAGTGGGTTATTAGTAGCAGGTTCAAATCGTCGTTAACATTTTGTTTTTATCCACGTTACCTTTGTCCAATATTTTAAAAGTTCTGATAAAGAAACGCCAGCCCTATAAAAATGTATCCTTTTATCGCAAAAAATTAGCGGTATTTCAATTGCGCACCATAACTGAACTGCATATAAAAGTTAACTTGTTAATTTATGTATCGGTAGAATAAACAGTTAAAGTATATCATTAAGGCTTCGCCTCGAAACTAGGCTTGTTCTTGGGCAACTGGAATCATGCTGACTCCCTCAGTGATATACTTTAATTAATGTGTAAAAGATGTGTAATCAATCCAGTAAAGAAAACGAATCCTGAACAGAGCAAATACACGGATCACTGCGAACTCCAGAGGTGGGATCAGATGCCTAGGAGGATAAACATCACACTTGCCTTGAGCCCTATGTGTTGATCAGGTAGACGGAGTAATCAATAGTCAAATTTGGTATAAAAGTAATGACCTAACAGATGGTATGAAACATGTCAGACAAATTGTATAACATTTTCTTTAATTTCTCAGTATTTTTAGAATGCCATCATTTGAATCCCTTTTTGTCTCATTACTTGTTGAATCCTTTAGAGAGTTTAAGAAAATTCCTTATGTGCATTCCTTTGGAGGAAACTGAAGGGAATAAGAAAAAAACAAAACAAATGTATATAAACTATTTAGAGACGCTCCTGTTTTCATTTATCCTTTTAGACAAATGTCATTTTACATAATCATTACAGCTCACCATAGCGTCTGTGATTTCTGCAATTTACGCTCTGATGATGGTGGTTGTGCTGTTCGGCCTCATCATTGATGCAATTAACAGTGAATTTTGTTCAGTTACAAGCTACTTTTTCTGCTACGTAGCGGGAGCATTTCTTTTGGCGGCAATTATGCATCCAATGGTATTCGTTTGAAAATCTCTTTGCTTGATTATAAACTTTAAAAAATATCCATTACTTCTATTTTGTAATGAATAAAATTGTATGAAAACAAATTATCGATGAATTAAATATCTATTTTTAAATTGATACATATTATTTTCATCGTTATCATTTAGAAAGCTTTGATCTACTGTTTCTAGAGGCTAGCGATAAAATTTGACATATTTTTGTCGTACAGCCGGATTATATTTACATCCATCGTATACGTAGTAACGTTGTTCTTGTAAGTGTTTCTGACGTTTTGTACAACAGGAGTTTCACAACATTTTTTATGGTATCGTATACTTTCTGGCGGTTCCCACCACGTCAATGTTACTATTGATTTATGCTCTGGGTAATCTGCACGTGACGTCATGGGGTACAAGAGAGTCCAACAAACCGGGTAAGAGAAGTAAACAAAAACCAGAAGACCCAGAGGAAACCACATGTTCCTGCTTTGGATTATGTAGGTATGTCTACATAGAAATACATAGTAGTTTTATTTCGAAATAAAAATATTATGTTAATTAAAAATAAAAAAGCATAACCAAGTAATATATCGAGAGAAAAAAAATTATAACAAAACCCGAAAGAATGCTCCTTGAATATCGTAAAATGATATGTAACGAAAATGTTTCTCATATGAGAAAGGGAAAAACACTTGTCAATCAAATTTTAAACCGAGACAAAGCCTCGGTGCGTAGGAAGGAAATTCAGCTTTGACAACACAAGTCCATCTTTGGAGAAGATTTTGAAATGTTTATTTATCTTATTTATCAACTGAATCAATAATTTGCTCGGTTGGGTGTAAATTTCAAAGATTCAGAAAAAAGAAAGCGAACATACATGATACAGGAGAGTATTCCTACTTCGATGCAAATGTATATTATGTAAGGTTAAGATTCAGTCAACAAAGTAGCACCCCCTTCCTCCTCCCCCTGGCCGTGCATCACTATACACCATTTCATACTATACGAGGGGTGATCAAAAAGTTCGCGAACTAATTGAATAACTTCCTTAAAAGAAATGAAATGAAGTTTCAATGTTTATTATTTTTTAAAGTGGTCCTCTCCGATTATAATGCACATCTGCCATTGTTCTGCCCATGCGCGAATCACGTGAGCAAGGCGGTCACGTGACATGCCCCGTAGCGGTCTGTTCACAGAAGCTAAACATTTTTCCGAGACTTACATTTCTTACCATGTGAGTTATTTTTTATAACAAGAACAGTCCATCTGTCAGAAATTGCCAAATCTCGGCAATAGGATAGGTGGATAAGGATATCCCTTCCCAGAATTAACATGGTGACCATCACAACCCGAGTCCTCTGTCTTGGGAGCGTCGTTTATCCAGTGTGGATAAAGTATGGACGCCTTCTCTTTATCATATCTCATATGTTTAAAGTCTAATGTAAACGATATTTTAGGGATTTAATAATTATATTATTGTTAAGATATTCAACTATTTTTCTAATCGAAACTTGGCGATGTTTCAAAACAAATTGCTCAACTACGGACACATCTTTTCCCCGGCTTGCTTTCGCTGGGCAATAGAACAAACATTATTTTTAACCATCTCCCTGTCTTCACTAAAATAATCAATCCAATTAATGATTGGACTTCTGGTAAGTCTGTTGTCTTCATAAACCTTGTACAAATTATCATATTCTATTGCAAAGGAATTTCAAAGATATAACGTTAAACTTTGCAGCCCTTCGTTTCTCGAGTACGACTGAGTCAACCATTTTTTGTCACAAGTCACCTATATATTGACGTCATTTTCACTTTGTGACGTCACAAACACGGAGCAAAACATTATTTATAGAACATTTGTATGACTATATCTGTGCCAAATTTCATTCTGATCTGAATAGTGGTTTTGTAAATATTGAGATAGTTCGCGAACTTTTTGATCACCCCTCGTAATTTAAAAAAATATGTACGAAACTTTTTACATACTATTCTTTTCTCCTCTATTTATTTGAAGATGTATTTGCTTGCCAAGCTTAAGGGCAATGGGGAAGAAGAAAAAGCAGAAAGGTACAGTACTTCTACCAAAAGTTCAAAGTTAATCTAGAGAACTGGGCCTGATAATAATGAATTTAAAATAATTAAGTTTAAAACGTTGAATAGATATAAATATTTCACCAAGATTTATGCAATTTTTTTTTATACTTTACTCTCATAATAACAAAAAATCTTAACTTTTGTAGATAAAACAAAAAAGCAAGAAAAAGAAAATATGGAAAAGAAAGAAAAAAATAAAGGTATGTTCTTCAACTTTTAAATTTCATACACATTTTTCTCTTAAATTATGATATTTTTGACATGACTGTTGTCTTTTCTAATTTCCCAGGGAAGGTACCTCCTGCTGACGTAAACACAAGGAAACAAGAAAAACAAGCATTGTTAGCCGATGCTGGTAATATTGAAAAAGATGAAAAGGATTCTGGAACGAAATCATAGATAAATACCTTAGTCCCAATATTCAAGAGGACACTAAGAAACAGGAGAATCTATTGAATCTACGAAATTCTGTCTATGCTGGATTTATTATGATAAATATAATCTACATAACTATTGTCTTTGTAATAACGCAAGCAAATGAGCTCAATAATGACGTGTTTACCGTACGTCTACCTTGTCCAAATAGGACTGGCTCCTTCGATGTAGATCCCATTTCTATTGTTTTCTGCATATCATTTGGACTAGTTCTGTTTTTCCAGCTGATCGGAATGATAATTCATAGATTCTCCACCTTTACCCATATTGTTGCCGTTTCCAAAATAACAGGGAAATCGTTTATAGACCGCGAAAAAAAGGAAAGGAAGAAAAGATGGGATTTGGCGATTAGTCGAATGTTAAATGAAACTAATGGAGACATCATGGTGAAAAGCATGACTGAACGAAGAAAAGCCGAATTGAACACATCTGTCAGAATTATAAAAGGGACTACAGATGATAAAAAAGGGATTAATTTCCTAGGGTTAGGTACTGAACAGCATAACTTAGTAACAATCAAGGAATAAAAAATATTGATGATAATTATAACAACAAATTGACTTAGATATAGAACTTTACAATTTCCATAGTATAAATAATATGTTCACAAATGATGCTAGTGAGCATGTGTTACAATGTGATATAAATATTCTAAATGTTTGAGTGGAATGTATTTCAGATTATGCCGGAAACCCTAGGTTCTGGAGCTTTCTTTTTTTCTCTCTCTCTTTCTTTCTTTCTAATATACTTTGTTTTGTGATTCTTATTATAAGAGATTATCAGCTGCATTGTATATCCTAAACACACCTTACTAATAATGTTGTCTTCTTTCAGCAAATTAAAAAAATAAATAGATTATGTTCTTGAGTATTACATGTTCAGCTGGGATATTATAGAATAGAATAGAATTTATTTGCCAATCATGGTCCCACTGGGGGCATAACATAGATACAAGCATAATTTGTAACACTCAAGAGGACAAGAAAATGCATGAACATACAGCAATACTGAACATAAAAATACTAGATGTTGAGTCTAAGCAAAACAGAAGTAATGAGTAATTTGAATTATCTCCCTTACACCAGAAAGCCATATATGACATTACAACTGAGTCCCTATACTACAAAAGATTTCAAGGGACAGGATATACATGTCTCAGAAGTGTAACTGTCTGGACAGCACTCCTCCTCATAACTTATGTACGTAGAACAGCAATTCAATAATGTATGTATCACATAAAATTGAGAAAATGTACATAATCGAAAATCAAACAAATTTTACCATGGTGGTGTATAAATGTAAATAGATTACAAGATAAAGGTGTATTAATGGTTGCCTGTCTACAGAATACATCAAGGGACGGTGCTCTAGGAAATGCATGAATTCTAGTCAAATGTATAACGTGAATAAAAGGTTGTATTGCGGCGACGCGATTTGAAGAAATTACCCACTTTGAAAAAATTTTTCAAAATGCGTTAAAATTGGGACAAAATCAACGCACTTTGAAATTTTTTTTCAAAGTGCGTTAAGAATGTACATCAACTTTTTTTTACCATGGAGACACTTAACGCACTTTGAAAAAAATACACGTATAAAACCAATCTCCTATGCAGAATATTTACTAACTTTTTTCCAGTTATATATATATATATATATATATATATATATATATATATATATATATATATATATATATATATATATATATATATATATGATTCCGTAGGTCGAGAGTTAAATACCGGGTTTGGACGGAAGTTGGTATCTTAGTTCTACTAAGTTCTACTCAGAATGAATTATATTCTGTAACATCATATATATATATATATATATATATATATATATATATATATATATATATATATATATATATATATATATATATATATATATTTGTGTGTGTGTGAGAAAGACAGAGAGAGAGAGAGAGTGTGTGTGTGTGTGTGTATTAACTGATATGATTGTATATTTTTTTTGAAAAGATAACTTTATGTATCTTAGAAGAATGGGATGTTACAGAATATAATTCATTCAAGTAGAACTAGAACTGAAAAATAAAACAGTAACGGATTATATATATTGGTGAATTAAAATAAATGACCAAAAGCATATTTATCAACCCACAATAAAAATGCAGGCAATGAAAAAAGATTTCTATATCTCTGCATATGTCTTTAGAGAGTGTCTAAATACCTGCCAAATATCTCGTTGATATCTCAACAAAAAAGTTATGCCTAAAAATGATGCTAAAATTGTCAGGAGTGCAACATCTTTTTGTGACATTTTGAAATTTCAATATTTTTTGGAGATCTGTGAAATAAATAATAATGTTTTATGTTGAAAATAAAGACTTTCCTGATAATATTCAAAGTATTGAGCTTTAAATGTGCGCAGTAGTAACTTTTGTTTAATCAAGTTGTGGTCGTGGCTGATGTTTAAAAAAATGTTATACCATGTCAGGAGTGCAACAGAAAAAATGTAATGTTGCCAAAAAAACATCAATTGTAAAATTCTGAAAGAAAATTAAGACAAAAAAGAATTTTCGAAGTGTACAACAATAACTGATATACATTTTAAAACTTAAAAATGTTATATAAATCACAAGCAGCATTAATTAGAGTCAAGTATATGTGCATACCTAATAATGTCAGGAGTGCAACATTTGATGTTTTGCTCCCAAGCATGAAAAAAACTATTATCATTATATGATTTCTGATTTTTATTTTGGAAAAGAAAACACAAAGAACATTTTTACCAAATATATTTATCAATTACCGGATCTGTCTGTGCATCAGCTCTTTATTTCTATGGTCAGGAGTGCAACACATTTTTTTTAAAGATTCTAGTTGTGTGACGAAAACACTTCTATTCATGCTTAGACGTATTCAATAATTAAAAAGGATCTTTTTGTATAATTTAATACTAAATTATTGACAGTTTTATTATTAAAATCCTTCAATTTTCAATTTTATCAATTCAGATGTGTTTTTATCTTTTTTGTGATTTTTTTAATGAATGTTAAAAATAAACACACTAAAAAATTGTCATACAAGTCAAGTAATTCCTCCTCGATTTCACTGAAACAACAGAACAAGTTCTTATGTAATTTTCACTTCACAATTCTAGTTTAAAGGTCCCAATGCTTTTGGTCAGGAGTGCAACAAATATGTTAGAATTATAAGTCATCCAATAAGAACAAAAATAAAGAAAAAAATGATGAGTAGAATTTTTCTGGTGGGTTACTGTGTTTGTCCTCTAAAGGAAAATATGCTATAAAATATATTTTATCTTCTAAATATACATTTAAGCTAGTTTTTTGGCATAAATAGGGAATAATTCCAGATAAAATGCGAATTTCAAATACTTTCATTTGTTTTAATACTGAAGTATTGGACTATAAACATTGCACAGTTTCATTACCACTTGATGTTGCCAACACTTTATGAATTTTTGTGTTCTACGGTTTTAATTTTAAATTTTACTGCAGTCAGGAGTGCAACAAAACTGCTTTATAATTACCAATGCTTTTCAACTATCTTTACTAAAAAATGAGTTTGAAAAATGTTTGATACTATTTGATGTTCAAAACACTATGTCTATCAACAAGTTACAGAAATTTTCTAGTCAATTGAGGGAATAGTTTTCATCATTTCACATAGTTTTATATACAATTTATATATATATATATATATATATATATATATATATATATATATATATATATATATATATATATATATATATATATATATATATATATTACACTTTGCAAATAATCATGTGTCAAGGTCTTCAATATATGAAAAACCTGCCGTAAACGATCAAAAATATCAAAACGATAAATTAATTTACAAAGTAAGAATGGGTTATTGCGTGTTATAATTTTTAAAACAATGTTAAATGAAATACATATCAGATGTCAGGAGTGCAACACAATAATGTAACATAGGTTCACTTCAAAATCTAGTATTTTTTGTAAGAGAACTCGTATATAAAAATTCTTTTTTGGCTTAGATTTAAAGAATTGGCTTGAACGGACAAAAAAGTGAAATTTGGGGAATTCTATTGCTTCATATTTTTTTCATATTAAAACTTTTCAAACCAGAATTGAAAAAAATAATGTAAAATAACAATCAAAAGCCAATTTTTTGTCACACATACAAGATAAGATACTCAATCAAGGTCTAGATTTAATCATTTATACCCCTTATATCATTTTGAAACATAAAAAACTATAATTTCTTGTGATTATGAATTTTAGAAAGTCTTTTAAGGTGTAATGATATTTTCTTTTTTCAAAAGAAATTTTACTTGTCTATTGTTTTGCCACTTCAGGAATTTAAACTACAATGCATGTGCAATATGATGATATAAGTGAAAAATATGTTAGAAGTAGTTGAATTTTCAAAAATTTTTAGTTTGGTGGTCAATTTTTTTTAAATTCACCCATATATTATTTCTTTAATCAGAGATAAATTAATCTCAAATCACATTTCAAAATAAATACATGTTTATAGAAATAAAATTAGTCGCAAATAAGAGTTTTGCCCGTTTAAAGTCAGCTTTTCGCAAATAGAAATTGTAATAATTTTGACTGTATACACAACCTATCGTTGGGTCGTATTTTTGTCTGACATGTTTCATACCATACTTTTTACTTAATTTGACTACGTATTACTCGTCTACTACAGGCCCGTAGGAAGCAATTTCAGTTTGAGGGGGCACAGCCATACATTTATACATTTTTCAGTTGACAGTTGAGGGGGCACTACCAAAAATTTCCTGACAAGCAAAAAAAAAAAAAAAAAAAAAAAAGGTCATCAGACGTTTTTATTGAGGGGGCACCAGCATATACTACCTATGTTTACTATAGTAATCTATATATCGGCAAAATTATTAGGGGGGCACGCCCCCCCCCCCCGTGCCCCCCGGTTCCTACGGCCATGTACTATCAATACATAAGATTCACACTCCAGGTGTCACCGGTCGACAGGGAATGTTTACTCCTCTAGACACCTATAAGCTAGCTGATCCTACCTCTAGCGTTTCCAAGCCAGCTTAAACAATTCGATTTCTGGCCACAGCGTTAGCTTGTGTCAACCTAGCTCGATGGACGAGTGCATTGTCAACCTGAATAAATGAAAGTTTTGAGGAAAATGCCTTGCGAAAACGGGTCACATGTTTTCTTTTTATAAAAGATATCACTACTGTGTATGTTTCTATATCCTTCTACTGGCGTAATACTTTCAGCACAGTCCTTGCATATGCACCCTCGTATCATAACTTCATGTTTGGCTTGAGTGAGAAGTCCTCCGCTGGACATGATTGGGTCTTTATCCTTCGTTCTTTTATCACCAAATCCGAATCCTCTGAAAAAATCACTCACTTCCAGTCCTCCATTGTTTATTGTCCTTTTCCCTTGACACCAATACAAACCGATTTTTACCATTTCTTTTCCTTTTATAACTTTTATAACTAGTATCTTCTTGGTAACACTCCTCCTGTTATTTTGTTTGCACAAAGTATGCTGAATTGTCCGTTTATACTTTCTTCATTAAATTTGTAATATTATAAATGAACATCAACGATTTGTTTTCACAATCCTTTCTAATTTCCGATAGTCACGAGGCTTGATTTTTGGGGTTTTTATTTCAACAGATCTTGTGTCAAAGAAATTCCGACAAACGTCAATTACAATTGATCGTTTACTAACCTTTCTCTAGTCGCCCGCGTGGCGCATAGGTAGACCGTCTGCTCTAGAGTCGCGGAGTAAGGAGCTGATCCTTACGTGGCGGGTTCAAATCCCACTGTGGGACGTGGTGACCGGTCCTTCAGATGAAACCGTATAAACCGAGGTCCCGTGTCGCAGTAGATGTTGACACGAAAAAGATCCCTCACTGCTCAATGGCCCTGAGTGCCGAGTTTAGGTCAAAATTTGCAACTCTCCACCCCGGCAAGTGGTGGCGTCTCCATATGAGTGAAAAATTCTGGAGAACATGACAAGGTCATTTGATTACTTTCAAATCATTACATATTGTTCCTGTAGTATTTCTTCTTTTTCTTTTTTTTTTTTTTTATTAAAAATGAACAAACAGTTATCAATCCCACAAATCCAGTATAGAATAGTTGTGCCGGGGATCAGAGAGCCCGTTTTACAAACAAACTTACGACTAAGACCTAAAACTTTAATTGATTTTAAAATTTTGCAAAATGAATTATTCTTTTAAAAATTGCTAGAATACAAAATATCTTTCTAAATTACTTTTTAAAAACTGAAAAGTATATTCAAATTTATGTAAAAAAGAAAGTAACACGCAAAATTAAATTTTGGTCTTAGTCGTAAGTTCTTTTGTAAAACCTGTGCCTAGAAGTGTCGACCAATCACATGTGCCGTCAGCCATCTGTAATGAAAGTTGAAATCAACCTTACGGAGAAATGTCTTACCCTTCATATTTAGCGCATCGTCTTTCGATAGTCTTTATCGGAATTCATAATAGAAATGTAGATTTACTGCTGTTTAAAAGATTAGGGCTACTTGAATTTTGTAGGATTAATTACGATGCTTTCAACTGTTCAGGTCGTCACTTTCAACTTTATTTACATCATCAGTAGTGATGAGTCCTGCAGGACTATAGGTTAAAGAAGAGGCATTATAGAGTTTGTAATTTTATGATTGATGACTAAGTTTAACAGGAGAATATTTGTATAGACTTCAACTAAAATATGATGGAAAGCAAGACTGTCAACAACTTCATGATTAAGAGTGTTTTTAATATTTTCAGCATATATAGAATTATAATTTTGCTGGTAAATAACCGATGGAGTGTTTCGGAATTATCATGTGGTTTACAGAGCTTGTGATTGACACATCCCTAGTCACAAACACTCGCCGTTATTCTGGAGTATGGACTTTCTTTAGCTCATTTAAAAGTTTCAAGTTAACAGAATATTTATGTGAATGTATTGTAATGTGTACGTGAATGGCGGAAATATGTCATCATATCAAATTTAAAGTATTCAACTTTAATAAAAAGGAAGGGGACGTCCAGAAGAAAATTTCTTATATTTTCCGCGATATCTAAGAAACAATAGTTGGTGATTTAAAAAAGAACTTCCTGGATACCATGCTAAAAGTCATTCAATTGGAAATTCAGATGGAAAATGCAGGGTAATTCCCTTCATTCTTGTTATGAGGTGTAAACTACACACAAAGCTCATCTTACCCTTAAGTTACAAGTATAGCAGGGCCATGTATATTGCACTGAAATGATTAAGAAATCAAGCAGTCCAAAATTAAAATGCATTTTAACTTTGCGTCAAATAGACTGTAATATGCAAATTAAGAGATTCAGTTCACAAGTAATAAACATTTACTAAATTAAAATTTTTGACTTATGTCTAAGTTGTTTCATGATCCCGGGGCAAGGTAAACAATAGTAAATAAATGTTAGAATTTTTTTATTATGAAAATGTCCATTAATTTCGACAGCCACATCGAGATATAATGCATTACACAAACATTTTTATTAACAAATATTTGTTATCGAGAGAAAAAGTCGAAAGACGCGTTTTGCTGCAAGATAAACATGCAAAACGTACTGACCAACTACGCCTCTGTGTTTTTTTCCAACCAATTCATAACTGAATTTATTTCTGTAAACGGTATTTTCCATCACAATATTTTTTCGTCTTCGTACGTAGATAGATTTTTCGAAGTCCCCAAATCTCAATTGACCCCATTTTTATTTTGCCCATGAGACCTGACCTTTGAAATGCCGTAGTTATCAGAATCTACACAAATTAGGCAAAGAAAAAGATATATCTGTTAGCCAAATATTATCTCAAAATATTTTTCGATAAAAATGGAATTAGTAAATATATTTACCTTGTCATTGGTCATTTGCAAAATCATTTTGTTAAAAAGCATTCTGATTGTACACAAAAGTACTCTGAAGTTGATATTAAAAAGATGCTTGAGTTTCTAATTGACAATATTTATGTAGTTTTTGGAGATCAGGTCTTCCAACAATCTGTTGGAACTCCCATGGGTACCAATTGCACCCAGATATTAGCAGACCTAATTTTGTATTCATATATATGAGTCAGAATTTATTCCAAAACTTCTACACGAGAAGAAGAAAACACTTGCTGTGGCCTTCAACTCGACATTTAGATATATCGACGACGTATTATCAATATACAATAGTTACTTCCATTCATATGTCGACTCGATATATCCCAGTGAGCTTGAAATAAAATATATCATAGAGTTTGACACATCTGTTTCATATTTGGATATTTTACTAGAAAAAGACGTTAATAGTAACCTAACAACAAAGCTTTATGATAAACGTGATGACTTCAACTTTTCAATCATCAATTCCCTTATATGTAGCAATAAACCCTTATCACCTGTATATGGGGTTTATTTCTCTCAGTTGATTCGATACGCAAGAGCATACTCTACGTACGAACAATTTCTAAAACGAAGCAAACTATTGACAAAAAAATTGATGAAACAAGAATATCAACAGTCTCGTTTCAAGTCATCATTTCGTAAGTTTTATGGTCGATACAATGACCTTGTCTGCACATACACCTATCAATGAGTCAAATGCTGACTTGCGTTTTTCATGCTAATTGTTAGGCCATTATTTATATACTGAGCTGTCTACGGATTTTTCTGTCTTTTTTCGATCATGACAAGGAGCACACTGCGGATGTGACAGGTTGGCAGGGGATGCTCACTCCTCCATGATCCCACCTCTAAATTTTGAGGTCCGTGTTTGCTCTGCTCCAAAGGACTATATATGGTAATGAGCAATATTTGCCCCCAAAATCAAACTTTGACGGAGAAATATATAATTATGTTCTAAAACAGGGGAATATCTGCAGACTTCAAAGCACTGAATATTTTCATAAGCCATGACGCCATATGTTAGATATGACGTCAGAAAGATGACGTAAATTCAAAATTTCCATGATTTATACAGAAAAAAGTGTATATTACGTCGATATTTTGAGTAAAAGTCACCGAGCGCAGGTCTGCTCCAACTCAATATTTTGATATAATGTGTAGAATGATAATATCAATGAAATATGTAAATATTGTTCTTGAGCAGGCCTGCGCTCTATAAATTTTATAGTAAAAATTGATCAAATTTTGTCCATTTTTCCTTTTTCTGAAAAATAACACAAAATCCGAATAGTTTGTGACGTCATAGAAACAAAAGTTGCCAATAATCTACTTCGAAACTATAATATTTTTTGTTAATTTAGATTTCTCACACAATATATACAATTCAGCACATTTCAAGAAATTTTCAAAATATGACTTTTGTGGGGGCAAAAATGTGCATATACCGCATATAGTTCTTTGTACCGTTTCATTGGTATTTCGAGATTGAATACTGTTCGTTATCTTCATATTTCATATAAAAGCTACGGATCATATCACAGTAAGATTTACAAGAAAGAATTAACATTAAAAATGGTCTACCTCTCCGTTTGAAATGTGTTTAATAACGCATATTTGAACTTGCCTTGTATTAAGCCCTTTATCAAAAGCTCTACCTTATTATTCGCTCTTTGTTTCATTATAAATTGATAATTATTTGAGCCGATGTTAAGACAGTATTGACAGAGGGTCATTTTGTTGTTGTCGTTGCCGTAAACTTTATCAATGCTGACGAAATAATTCCAGTAATACATGTACATCATAGTTTATACTGACAATTAATTGCAGGCTTTTAGCAGGAAAATTTCGAAATACTTTGTAAAAAATGTTAAAATCCTTTTATGGTTCGATGCTATCTGAGGTTCTAGAATTTTCCATGGGAATGTAGACGTATAAAACTAAGATCAGATACTGGAGAAAAGCACATTTTGTTTTTTTAAATCAAAACATTTCTTCTGTATCAGGTTTTCACTGTATAAATCATGAGTGACGTTTTATCAAATAATTATTATAAACGATTGCTTGTCGTCAGATTCACTAAAAATTGCCAGTAACTTAGATCCACCAACCATAACCACCACCGTACTCTCTTTTTTGCTATTTCACGACTGTTTTTTCGAAAATGAAAGTAGACTTTTAATTAAATTTACTATGATTAGTATGCGAATGAAATCTGAATATAGTTTACGGACATCATCTCATATCTAGTGGAATAATAGAGGATTAAGTATGAACTATGGTGCATGCAGGTGTCTCGGAGTTTATTTGCAATTTTTTTTAAATTTAAAAGTATAGATCTCTCTCTCTCTCTCTCTCTCTCTCTCTCTCTCTCTCTCTCTCTCTCTCTGGAATATACAAGGGAATTTTTTTAATCTTAAAAACAATGATACATTTGTTCAATCAAAATGGAATCATTTCCACATAATGTATATTGAAGTTGATCAATGGTGTCAATTTATCATAAAGACAGATCATTCTAATAAAAAGATTGAATTGTACCAATCTAAATTTCACAATGAAATAATGCAATTTCATTGCATAAATTGAAAGCGCTGTTGAAATGCACGAAATATTTATAACATTTAAATAAAACGAATGATATACTAGTATGCGTTTTAGGGAGCCGACTGGGGTTTTATTGAGTGAAAACTACTATAGAGAAACTCTTTAATTTTATACCATATGTACCTTTCATTGACTTCAGTATACACGCCAAGTTTAGTGAAAATCTACCGTCTGGTTATTTTTTAGGGACCATCTCAAAATACAGGTACATTTACTATAGGATTATATAGGAAAATACTATTTTTTCGCACTTCGGAGCAAATTTTACAAATGCTACTATTATAATAGACTTTTTGTTCAAATTATACTATTTGATGAGTAATACTATATTGTACATTTTATGCAAAAAACACAAAATTCTACCATCTGGTTTGCAGAGCGGGCGTCTCAAAATTCATGATTTTTTTCCTGTTTTTATGGAGTACTACAAAACAAGACAGATTTATATAAAAAATTATAAAAATTGTTTATGTTTATACCGTCATTTTGATAAATGACATTATTCATCTCTGTGAAAGTGTTTTATTTGACTTGTACAAAATTAGCAAAAACTAGCTGCGGTGAGCTTGCCTATAAGCATTAGAAGACATAAAAATGATTTTGAGATTCTCAATTTCCTATGTTTTAAATTTCAAGAGCATCTATTTTTATATCTTTATTTTTTGACATAATTCACGACCCCTCTTAAAGAACTGCGGTTATTCATAACGTCAAAAACACACTATTACTACGTCTATCTACCCATCATTTGAAAAATCGTTTTAAAAAATCAGTTATTTAAAAACGTAATTAGATTTTTTAACCTGAGATTTCCTAATTTTGTTAATTTTTATAAATTATGTAAAAATAGTTGGTTTAAAAGAGTAAATACGCTTTATTTTACTGTTCTGCGCGAAGTATTGCGCAATGAAAACCCCAGTCGGCCCCCTTAAAAAATCAAATTTTATTTCTCTGCATGAACTGCTGATTCTCACATGCGTTTGGAATCGGTAGATTTGTTTGACTTTTTTTTAAAAATACAAATTTCTAAATAATAATAATGAATGATAGGTTTATATAATATGTATTTTGAAAGAATATTGCTGTTACACGTTCTTCTATTTCTTTAATTTTCAATTTTTCGTATTGTATATTTGAAATGTTCCTTTGCAATGCATTATGATCATATATAGCGAAAAAAATTGTGAAAGGAATGAGATATATAATTGTGGTACAGTGAAGCAGGAAAAATTACTATTATTTTTTATATGAATGGTTTAAAATTTTTTTAAATGTGATATTTACTTTTTGTGTGGAAAATATTTCCTTAAACTTACGCCATTATTTTCTCCTTACATACTAAATAAACAAAAACGCCTCAAGTAGTAATCAAGATAATATTACATGTAACTATCAGGATAGAAAAATAAAGTTAAGCAACTGCATATCTATGTACTTACATATTCTTAAGGAAGTCTTGTTAAAATTGATAGGAAATAATTACACACCAGCGAATCATATTCTTTCTGTACTCTAAGTTTTATATCAATCTTTCAGATTGTTGAACAGTAGTAAAATGGACGCAAGTAACGCTTCACATGAAAGTACAGAGGTTGGAACAAAGGTTGTGGAAAACGATAATTTACTTGAGTCCAATTCATCTTCGAGTTCGGGATACAGTGGTTGTTCAAGAGTTCCAAGTCTCGAGGACTTACAACAAGACGATTTTGTGAGCGTTAAAACATTTGAAAAGGAGGGGATTGATGAACCAAATATACTCCGAAGCATAGTGCAAGCCGAAGGCAAGAAATCTTTATTTTACCTCTCATGAAAGTAAAATTTTAAAACATTACGAGTTCGTATTTAAAAACAGAAAGTCCAAATTATTAAAAACATGTCATTCATTATTTCTTTTTAATATTTCGTGATACGCTTTATATTACTTGGGTAAAAGAAGAGTTCATTCCATAAGAGAATGTCGGGGCATATGTTAGATAATGGGCTCTTCGGCATCTTTGTGTAAATCATATACGGTACCAATTTTGATGCACCAGATTCGCAGTTCGACAAATTATGTCTCTTCAGTGATGCTAATGCCGAAACGTTGGAAATCCAAAATATTTAAATAAAAAGGATATGAAGAGCTAAAAATAAAAAAAAAAAAAAACGTGCCAAAGACTGGAGACAAATACGTCTAAGGATCAGAGCTATGCATCAGGGAGATAATCTTTGATTTTAAAATAAATTTCTAAATTTTACCACAGCAATTAAATATATATACGTGCCAAAGACTGCAGCCAAATACGTCAAATATGCATTTCAATTCGGCTGACTACTCATTTCTTTCAATGAGGGTTAGACTTTGGGGGTAAATCTACGATCCAGCAAGTAGTCCCATTTAAGTACTCCATTCCGTAGACGATGTGAATATTGGATCAGGAAATTAGGAGCTCTATACCCATATGGTTACAATGACCACATATGTAATGTTAACAATGTGCCAGTGTGAATGCGATGAAATTACTTAGGAACTATTTGAAGAAGCTAATTAAGGCAAGTCCATACTTGGATTTCTAAACTGCAAAATATACAAGCCAGGTTTGTGATTATATTAGTATACAGTTAACTTTCTAAGAGTGAAATTCTTCAAAATAGCGTTTCAGTCTTTTATACTTTTAACATTCCAGTCGACAAAGGGAATTTGATTTACCCTAGCTATACTTAATTCCTTAATTTTGTAGAAATCTTTACAAAAAAAAAAGAAACATTGCAGGGGCCAGTAAATGCTCTACCAAGCCCCTGTCTTTACTCCTCACAAAAAAATATTAACTGTGTGAAGGAGAAACTTCAGACGTCCTGCGCTACAACATATTCAAGAAGTTGTGTTAATTAAATATGGATTATCAAAAACTCCAAAGAATTTTCAGAAAATTTAAAATCACTTTTTTTTTTAAAGATAGTTACAACAAAACGGTGAAAACGTAAGATTTTATTTTTAACACTTTATACAACCATTTCTGGCGGTTTTTGATATAGACAATTGCTTCTCCCAATACTGCAAATTTTCAAGTCTTGTGATTGTTTATCTGTAAATTACTTTGTTAAAATTATTCTGATCATACACACAAGTACTCTAGGGTTGATGTTAAAAGGATATCGATGCTGGATGAGTTCCTCATTGACAATATTTATGTAGTCAATAAAGTTCAGTTCTTTAAAAAACTGTTATAATTCCGATATGGCAACTCATTGTTGTCCTTTAATATCCCATCTGTTTTAACATTCCTATGAATCAAAATTTATTTCAAAGTTCCTACATGATGAGAAGAATACTCTTGCTATAACTTTCAATTTGACATTTAGATATATCGACGACGTTTTATTAGCAATACTTACTTTCATTCATATACCGACTCGATATATCCCAGCGAACGCCAATATCTGTTCATATTTGTATGTTTTATTGATAATAGACCATAATGGCCAACTTACAACTTCACTCTATGACAAAAGGGATAACATCAGCTTTTTCGTCGTCAACTTCCCTAACTTACGAATAATGTTCAACTGTTATCTGCATTGAGTGTTTGTGTTTCCCAGATTATTCAATACGCAAGAGCCTGTTCTTTAATATTTAAATCGAGGCAGATTACTGACTAATAAGTTGTTACAGGGATTCAACAATCTCGTTTAAGTCAGAATTTTGAAAGTTTAATCGTTAAAATGACTTTATTTCTAAATACATCCTCCAAATGAGTCGGATTTTTTATGTATAAGTTTCATACCAATTGTTAGACTATTGTTTTATACTAATGAAATATGAAGATAACGAACAGTATTCAATATCGGAAGTCCAGTGAAACGATACAAATTTGGAGCAGAGCAAACACGGACCTCAAAATTTAGAAGTGGTATCAGGTGCCATGGAGAAGTGAGCATCTGTCGACTAAATCTGACTACGGATTATCCCGTCCACCTGATCAATACATAGGATTCACGGTGAGTGTGACCGGTCAACAGGGGATGCTTATTCCACTTATGCATCCGATTCTACCTTTGGATTTTCTTGGGGTCCGTATTTTATCCCCTCTTCATAATTTTGCATTGTTTATAACATTTATGAGATTGATCTTTTTCATTATTGCCTTTCTTGATTGCTTAATGATTTTTCTTTCCATTTGATGGTTATTTTAAAAGTATTTAATTCTTATATTTTCAGGAATATGTAATGAATTTCATAACATCGGAGACTACGTTGAAAAACTGAAGACGTCAAAACCACACCAAAGAACAGAGATCATAAAAATAATTCAAACCGAACTGTTGCCCCACATAAAAGAAAAAGAGGACATACCTAGCCTGTCCAGTTTACTAACATGTGATGATGAAGACATACAATCCACTACGCTCAAATTCCTGAAATCAATTTTATTGAAGCTTAAGATTGATATGGTTGAAATTCAATCTCTGGAAATTTGTTTGCAAAATATCTTAGTGTTGATGATGTCAGATGACACACCCCAAGTTTTGTGGTTTTCTATATGTCCCGTTG
This sequence comes from Saccostrea echinata, assembly GCF_033153115.1. Classification (NCBI taxonomy): domain Eukaryota; kingdom Metazoa; phylum Mollusca; class Bivalvia; order Ostreida; family Ostreidae; genus Saccostrea; species Saccostrea echinata. The sequence goes on along the minus strand of NW_026889758.1, from coordinate 36,000,919 downwards.
TTTTGTGTGTTATATCATTTGTTTCCATACACTTTTGTTATGTGAAATCAGAGAGGAAGGAGACGTCTCAAATAATATCTCCAATAATCTCACAATTAAGGGAGTATGCCGAGAAATTAACAAAACACTGGCATAAGGAAAATATGAGGATCCACAAAACTATTAATTGTATAGTGCATTTCCTATCAAAGTTTGAAAAGTTTAAATTGAGTGATACTCTAATGAGAATTCTTGGAAATTGGGAAGATGCCTTTTCAACATCAGACAGTGACAAAGAATTAGCAAAGCTGAAGATCCACGAACAATACATTCTCGCATTTGGATTGATCTCAAAGGTATCTTCTTTCTAAATTCTAAATTTCGTGTCAATCAAGTTAGTGTTAAAAAAAACAACAACAATGGATAAAGGTAGAAGAATTAACGCTTATGCACTAAGTCAATAAAACCGTTTTCCTGTGCATTCTAGTCAATTCGTTGTCGAAGTGAATTGCTTTTCAGAAGAGAGTGAGGGAAAATGGTCAAGATTTCAAGTAACGTATGATGATTGATAAAAATCATGTCAGTGTTCAATTGCTGAATTTAAATACTAAACATGAGATCGTATATTAAATAAGGTCTTGAACCATTACTCAACATATCAGTGTACCAACTAGAGTTACATACTAAAAATAAAGTGGAAATGGTTTTATGATTTCCCACATAAAACAATTTAAAAGCTTTAAAGATAATCGAAAATATCAGTAGAAATGGTATTATTTAATTAGTTGTTTTATTGGTATTCAGTTGGCAACAAATCCACCGTTGTTTCTCAGTAACTTCATGCAGTTTCTTCGAGCAACATATTGTTGTCATCATCGTCAGGTGGAGAGGAAGTGGCATAATGAGTTATTTCATCCTCTTACAGAACTAATCCTGACTGGAATAGCTGATGTTTTCAACAAAGGTTATATCAATTAGATTTTACAGTGAAATTATTTATTTACATATTTCTGAAAATGTGACTGTAAATTGCTTTATATATATATATATATATATATATATATATATATATATATATATATATATATATATATATATATATATATATATATATATATATATATATATATATATATATAAAATCAGGTGGAAGAGAACTAATCCTGTCCGGAATATCGGATGTGTTTAACAGAGGTTATATTATCAATTAGTTTTTACAGTAAAGTATTTTATCTAATTTTTTTTCTGACAATTTGAGTATAGATCGCTTTAAAATATTAAAGCAACTTATATATTTAAATATATATTATCTTTATATATACAAGTTTGTGTTCACATTATAAAAATCTTATTCGTTGGCTTATGCTTACTTTCATTCGTTTTATTTAGTTGATGAAAGAAGTGAAGATTTCCGGACGCTCTTAGAAGTTTTAAAGATATGTTCCCAAGGTTTCCATGCTAAATGGTCTTTTCTGCCGATTCCAGACGAAGTTCACGATCTTCTTTTTACTCTTGGTCATCCAGTTTTGCAGTTGGTTGTAGAAGCTTTAGATTTATCGGAAACAAAGTTTCGAGAGTTAGCAGAGGCCAATATTAGGAATACAGTGCCAGGACTGCATGTACATGACAAAGATAGGGAAATCTTTTGTAAAACAAACGACAAGTACTACTGGTCCATCCGTGGAGGCAGATTGTATCATTACAGTGTTACAATTTCAATTTTGATTCCAGATATTTCAAATCTGAAAATTAATGACCACACTGATGAAGCAAAGTCAAAGCATATGCGCAAAACCAATGAGTTTAAAATTCTGCTCTCTATGCAGAAAGGTTTTAAACATAATTCCATAGCGAAACTTTTGGCGTTCGGTTCCCCTGCCTTGCCTTTGCCATTTTATGTGATTGAAAATCATCCTCAAGGCTTGTTGGAAAGGTTGTTGGAAGCAAGAAGATCCCACAAGTGGCTACCTTTATCATGGATGTACGAACGCTTGCATGAGATGGCGAGCTGTTTATCCTATCTGCATTCACAGCGTATTGTCCATCGCGATATCGCATTGCATTCATTCTGTTTGAAAACGTGTCTGACGTCAGGTAAATGCATGGCTGTGTTACAAAAGCTGGAACTTGCTCATAGCACAACAGACGACATTTCCTCTTCTGGCGCGCATATTGCAGGTATATTTGTTCCCATCTCAAACTAATAGCAAAACTGTCGATTATGATTGGTAATAAATGTCACAAGAGGGCAGATTATATTCAATGCATGCCTATGGTTCTCGTCATTTCTAATGTCGGGTAATCACTCCACTTTGGCTCAAAGCGATAACAATGTCATTGAAAAAAAATGCTTTCTTGTCACCATTTTTGGGTAAAAATAACTGTTTTGCCAATATTCTCAGCTTAACCCAAGGTATTTGTCATATATTTCTCATCAGTGAATGATTTTTTTTATGGCGAAATTCGGAAGTGATTCAGATTTTGAAGTCGAATTATTTGATGCTGATAGCAAATATCTTTACTGTTACTGTAAAACTCGTTTATAACGAAGTCACTGTGAACTCGAATTCTGCTTCCTAATAACAGGGATTGTTTATATCTGTATAAAAAAAACTTAGTGGAAATCTTCTACGGGATTTGTAAAAAGTTCCTAATAAAATGAGTTATTTTTATAGCCGAGTTTTACTGATGTACATGTAGTAAGAGGGGGGCACGAGTCGTTCTTCCAAATGTTTTTTGAAATAAAACCACTTCGGTATTTATTCCTTGAAATAGTTTCCTCTAAAATGATAAATAACAGTTTAAAATTTACAGTGATCAGTGGGGATTGGATACCTATCCGATGGTCGGCTCCTGAGTCTATACTACATGGCAAGTATGACTCAAAAACAGATGTCTGGATGTTTGGTCATACGATACATGAGATGTTTACATATGGTTGTGAACCATATACGGATCTTTACAGCGAAAACACTGAAGATGTCATCATAAGGGTAAAACCTGCATCTACAAACAATATTTGAATTACCTTGCTTTATCTTTATTTTTATCAGTACTTTTTTATCATACTGATAAAGTTGTCTGTTGCTACATACAGGTTGTTACACGGAAGCTCAAACCATACAAATGGAAATGCATACCGCATGCATTCCACATTCTTTCAAGACAATGTTTCAACACAAACCCAGAGAAAAGGCCCCTCATGTGTGAGGTTGAAAAAAAAATACAAATTTTAAGAAGAGATCAATTGTCTTCGAGAAGTTTGGGTAAGGCCTTTCAAACCAAGATCGGCTTTTATCGATATTATCAATTTATCATTTGTTATTCAAAGCCCAAAGAAAAAATATAATTTTATTCCCAAATACAGTCAAGCCACGTGAATCCGGATGCTTGTGTTCCGAAGCAAATGGGCCGGATGAATTAAGCGAAACATATAGTATAAAATGAATAAAGTATGTGAATGTATTTTGTTCCAAGCAAATTTCGCCCGGAATGTTGTGTCCGGAATATTGGCTTCAGGATGAACGAGGCTCGACTTTATACTGAAAGACAGACATAAAATAAGCAAAATTCCGTCTTCCTGAAAGAAACACTACAAATCTGTATTATAGATATTGGCAGTGATACTGTATTATAGATATTGGCAGTGATACTGTACCACACATTGGGGATAAGCAGCTGAAGAGGGAACACAAACCAGAAAGAGTATTTTTTTTTTTTTTTTGTTGATAAACGATTTGAAAATTTTGTACACTGTTTCATAAGATGAAAAGAATGCTGCAAACTTTTTTGAAATTAAACATATTTGTTTAGCGTGATAATATATAAATAGGGAATTCCAAATGTGATCAACTTGCTACGAGAAAAAGCAACTACGAGCGCAGGTATGAATATTTTTTCTCAAATTAACAGTTTTAGAAAAAAATCGTTTAAGGAAAGATTGCTTCATTAAAATATCCATTTTTTTCAAATAACGTTTTCAAAGTTAATTGTGAATAAATATTTTTCATGAAATACATGGAAAAACAACAGAAAAGTGGTGGAAAAGGTTATAATGCAAATAAAATCAAGCTTAAACATAGAATTACCATGTACAAAAACATGCATAAATATGATTTGTATTGGATATGCAAAAGGGACTATAGTACTCGAATGAAAGGAAACAGATACCATTTATTACACATGTCGATAGGCAATGCAGTATTTTCCCATGCTTCTCGACAATGTTAACAATTTTTCACTGCATTACTGTTAACAGACAATTTAAAAAATTAAAGTTTAAGTATCTTTATTTTATATGCATCATGTTTTATGAGTTCAGAAGATTTTGAGATGTGTTACAATGATTTGAGGACAAGCATGTGTGGCAGAAGGAGATCTTTGGAGTTTAATTTGCGGAAAGAAGACCTTGAGTCGAGGGAGGATTTCAAAATAAGAAACGAGGTAAAGGTTTTGTCTCAAATATTGAAATGATATGGATGCATGTTATATTATCATATTTCATTTATTTATTTATAGAGAAATTCCATAATCGTTGAAGAATTAGTATCTGATACTTTTTATGAAGAAGTGTTACCAAAATTAAGTAAAACAATGGCAGAAAATCTGGGTTTAAAAGAATGGCCAGTAAAGAAAATCCGTAGATGTACATCAAGCACAGATGCAAAAATGACAATCGTAAGGAGTTTTATTTTCATACTTTGTTTTCTATCGAATTGCATCTCGGTAAAACTGTCAAGTTTTTTTTATAGATTAACAAGATAATTTTCGTTTCAGCAATATACGTTTCCTTCAAGTTCTAAGATTTTGGACATAGCTGAAGAACTGTCAAAGAATTCAAAAGATGAAAACATAAACACTCTTTTGAGATTGTTGTTTGCGGTGGTCAAGCTTGTTAAACAAATCCATAACATGAAGTGGTTAATGGTAGATTTGACTGGGAAATATGTTTTTATTGTTGACAAGCAAGAAATACCAAAGGTATTCCAAAAAGCAATGTGAAATCCGAAAATGTAAAGCATTCGTTGATAATAATTACTGTGAAAGAGCATTATGATGTTAGGTCAAATGCTTTAATTTCTACTTCATTCAGAAATATGGAAAATCTGTATGCTTATATTCAGGCACTTATGGTTAGAATTGGCAGGATGCATAGCTTGCCACAAGAATGTGATATCCAAGAAGATAGCATTATAGTCAATCAGGACCTACAAGACATGCTATATTGGTAAAATGACTCATTTTACTCTCCTAAGATTGATTAAAATCTGAATGGAAAAACTAAATAACTGTTTCCTATTTTTTTTTTTTCACATGGATCAATATCATTGAATAGCAAGTTAACTTAATCAAAAGGCAAATATTTCCCGAACCATTTGGCAATTTGAAATTAAATAAAGCATGCATTCATTAATATTTTAAGGCTTCCCAAGGAAGTAATCGGACACAACGAACTATCGTGTGGCAGTGACGTTTACACGATGGCAATGCTTTTCTATGAAGTTTTCTCCGTTCTCTCTGGCCGGGATCGTCTAGACTGTGTGCCATTTGGGAACAAACACAAATCCAAGGTAAATGTAACAGTTAAATAATTCAAATACACAAAAATAAGGACACCACATTTGCTTTGCTGATGTGGATTTTATTACGTTTACCACCCCACGCCTTTTTCTTCAATAAAATATTAACAACTTATCAATGTACCAAAAAAACTTCTTGAAATACAAAGTAATGTACTTTCCTCACAAAGTGTTATTACTTAACAATTTTTTAAAATATTTTGGGATTAAATTATTTTAAGGTACCATATTGTTTCTAACGTTAATCATCTATAGATATGTTTTTTTTTAAGTCTATCACACTATGTTAAATTTTAACAAGCAGCTGTTGGAACATTTAATTGATGGACATGTTCCTGAAAAACCGGAACTATGTCCAAGTTGGTTGTATGAGGAAGTTATGTTGAAATGTTGGGACCTTGACAGAACCAGTCGTCCACATGTTGATGAGATAATTTCACTGTTTTCAAGCAAGTAAGTTTGACAAGAAAAAATAGCGTCAAAAATTTTAAAATCTGTGTTATGAATTATAAAATGATTTTGATTATCGTATATTGACTTAAAAAGTTACCATATACAAGTAACTGCTTTATGATTAAAGGTTAGATTCATCGGATGCATCATTGACCTCAGCATCAGGGTCTACATGTAGTTACAAGGGGACGGATCAGAGTAGTCCACACAGGGGTGAGGGGTACTTGGACGTTGTAGCAAATTCGTCAGTTAGTTCTCAGGATCACGATGACTATCACAAGCCACTAGAGGACGATGAAGGGCATTATGAAATCATCAATGAAAATTTTCTCCAACATAATAATTAATAACGCTCAGTTTTCATACAGAGAGAAAAAGAGAATTAATTTTGAATACAGTAGTACAAGATCGACGTAAAGTAACTAGTTTTAAAATGCATTTTCATATAGAAAAAATGACATGACGAACAATGATAGTTTGATTTTACAATGTTTTTATTACAAATATTTTTCAAGCATATGTTGTTTTATCTGTGTTGTATCCTGTCCCTCATATATACGATTTTTATGAAAATCTAAATTTTCAAAATCTTCAATTGAAGGAATGTTGTGAAAATAAGATATTTCTTATGAATAAGAAGGTAAATGATTATTTTAGAATGTTTTTTTATTGTTATATATGTTCATTCTGAGAAATTCGACGATTTAGTACTTTTAAAAAAAGAAAATATTATGCTGTATCGAAAGTATTCCGGTTTTTTAATCATTAAACACAATATCTCTCTTCTTATAATTTGTAATCAATAAATGTTGATCTCAGAGATTAAAATTCAACTAACAAGGCCTATTCAACTCTATTTCTAGACATAGTGGATGGTTACCTTTCCTCTAAATAAGACAATTTTCTTACCATTTTCACAAAAAAGAGAAAAAGATTTTTATTGTGTAATCAATAATACTATATAGTAAATTCTTTCCTGCCATTAAACAGAAAAATATATTAAAGAAAACTTAATATAAAGATAAATACGAACTAGAAATGGTGTAAATTAAAAGTGGATTCTGAAAACCCCAAAGAACATTTAGAATTTTTTTCTAAGGTCAACAACATCAAAACGGTGCGACTTTTCTACACTTTATAAAGCCATTCCTAATGATAAATTAAAAACTACATGTAGGCTTTATGATACCACAGACAACTGCTTCTTCAATAAAATGGAATTCGAATTTTTTTATCCAATAATTGGTCATCAACAAAATTGCTTTGTAAAAATTACTTTCTATACAAAAGTGCTCTGAAGTTGGTATTAAAAGGATGCTAGAGTTCCTATTGGCAACATTTATGTGATCTTCGAAAACCAGGTCTTCCAACAGACTGTTGAAATTTCGATGGGAATTAATTTTGCTAATTAATAAGCCGACTTGTGTCTACATTTCCATGAAGCAGAATTTATTTTTAAGAAAAAACTTCTACTTTAAAAGAAGACACTTGCTATGACCTTCAATTCGACATTCAACTCGATATCTCCCAGTTAACTTGAAATAAAATACACCACAAAATCTGCAACATCTGTTTCATATTTTAATGTTTTACTGATTGTAGACGATAAGGGCCAACTAACAATTAAATTGTATGACAAACAAGATTTCTGCGTTTCCAACGTCAACTTTCTTATTTATGCAGTTATATTAGGAGTTTACATCTCTCAACTTATTCGATTCTCCCCTAACAAAAAAGTACTATAGTTAACTATAGTTAACTATACATGTAGTTTACTATAATTAACTATAGTTTAATATAGCATCAAAGTTTTTTACTATAGTAAATCAAAGTATTTTACTATGGATTTCAGATCGTTATATTTTTTGTTCTTCAATTCACACCTACACATTTTTATATATTGAATTGAAATATTATTTGTATATTCACACATTATTTCCAAATTTTACATTACTGTTATCGGATTTTAGAGGTTTTAGGCTTTGAAATCTCAAAAAAAGTTCTAGAGTAAAGTTTCAAAGTAAATCAAAGTATCAAAGTTTTCACTATAGTTAACTATAGTAAACTATAGTTAACTATAGCAAATTTTTGTTAGGGTCAAGGGAATGCTCTGAATACGATCAATTTTTATACCGATGATAGGCTACTGACAGATAAGTTGATGTTATAGGGATTTTAAAAACCTCTTTTAACGTCAGCATATTGTTAACAAATATAACCTATCACTGGGACGTATTTTGGCTGACGTGTTTCATACCAATTGTTAGACATTTGTTTTATACTAAATTTGACTGCGGAATAGTCTGTCTACCTTATCAATACAAAGGATTCACGGCGGATGTGACTGGTCAACAGGGGATGTTAACTCCTCCTAGGTTCCTGATCCTACCTCTGGATTTTCCCCTGTTTACATAATTGTATTGCTTTGGGGCTTTTTTTTTATCCATTACTGTTCGTTATCTTCACCTTTTTCCCATACTCAGTATGCTACACCAACAAAATTGATTAAAATATACTATACGTCAATTTCATTACAAAATATATACGTTTTCGAATGTTTTAAAGAAAGACAATGTAACGTTTTCTGATATATGTGTTTTCAGATGTATTGCGTACAGATAAATATGTTTTTTTTTTTTGTTTTTTTTGTTTTTTTTTTTTTTTTGAGTTTTCAGAGAACATGTATAAATTTGATATATTTTACCTCCTTAAGTATTATAATCTGTTGACAAACACGAACTTATCCTTAGTTAGTTAGTTTTTAGATTAGTTTCCTTATCATATTCTTCGTCTTAAAAAGACATAGATCTGTAGTTTAATAACCTTGTAGATTATGATTATCTAAGAATAGAAACAGCTGGGGAAAATAAAATAAGTCCTCAGTTTTTATTTTAGATGTAATTTGAACAGCTGTATGGGTGTCTGTTTTCCGTACAGCTGTTGTTCTTGCAGCAGCAGCAATCACCATAAAGAGGTAAGATTTAGGAGGCAATAAAACTCTTAAAATCATGAGTCAACCCTTATCGCAAGATAAAAATTTACATGTATATCTTTCATGTAACTCGCCAGAATTTTTTTTAAAGTGCTGCTTATATCCAAAGAGATAAACTAGTCAATATTCTAATTAAGATGCTACAGTAAATCTTTGAAATGACATGAAAAGACATTTATATTGAAAATATAAACATGAGTGTTGACTCTGAAATACCAGTGCGGGTGTATGTTCTGAAAACAATTCCAGTGTTTTAGAAAATTAATTACCAAAGAACAGTTACTGTTCGAATCAATTGACACAAGATAGTCTTCCTTCACTGGTTGCCAACAAGATACGGAATTTATCAGAGAATTTACCCAATCTCCACCCCCTTCATATGCTCCACGAACTATCATTTTAGATGGGGTTTTTTTTGTAATGCTGTGTATAATACTATTTATGTCAACTTTATTATAATTTGTGCCATTTTACTTGTAAGAAATAATTTTAAAAATAGGAATTCAAAGTTCAGGTTTTTGTTTTCACAACTTTGTGTATTGTGTACTTTTTATTAGGCAAATAAATTCTGCCAGACTAATGATTGTTTGTGACAGGGGAAAATCCCATTGCCAAATTTTATCAGCCTTTGTATTAAGAAAAATGTTGCTGTTATTATTCCAGTAACCTCCCCTTAACTATAATTTTATTATATGTTTATTGTCATTTAATAAATGACAATTCTCACTCAATATTGTTTGTCTTAGTTATGTTTCATCTTAAATTTAGGCTGATCACTAGTATTACATAAATAGTGTATAATGAATATGTTATTCGTGGGAAAATATAAGGTGCGTTAATGTAGAATTATTTGGAAGTTTTTTAGATTTTCTTAAAATAAATACAAAGCATACTGAGTATTTGCCCTCCTTCCAGTTCTGCCATATATATATTTAACAGCCATAGTGTTGTATCTCTTATTTATCTTATGGTTATTCCATACTCACATTCCTATAGGTTAAAAGTTGAAAAACTGCTTTAATTTCCACTGAATATAGTTTTAAAAAATTAATAATCACAAAAATTGTATAGGCCGCCATGTCAGACAAAGATAAACAGAAGTATCTTTTAGTTAAAAAAATATCTCCAGCTTTGGTAAACAACATGATCAAATCACTGAAAACTGGCATAAATGACATTCTTTTAATGACTAATGTTTCAGGTAATTGTAACTTTAAAAATATGTATAAATTGTGGATACTGGGGAAATTTTGCAATAAAAGCATTATATTTCAATTCACTGAATATTATCTCCGTTATATCTTTAAGAAAACCATGGTAAATCTGTAATTATTTTTTGAGCAGTGGCTCTTCCATCAATGAATAATACAATAATGAACATATCAATCATGCAATATTTAAAGTACTTTAAAAATTAATTCTTAATTCTTACTTATATGATTATTTATACAAACATATATATAAACAATAAAATGTCTCTTTTTGTTACTATGGTAATTAACGTTGAAGCTATTGCAGAAAACAATTACAAAACCCACATATTATAGCAAAATATTTTTTTTTTAAATTTCTTTTATTAAACAATATTTTTATTACACCTATTAAAAAATCTTCCAAAATATATACGTGTATTTCTATTGGGCACGGAATGAAAGATTTTACAAGAACGGATGACATTTCACGAGGGCGGAATTACCTTAGTTTTATATTCAATCCTTTTTTTAAAAATCTAGACTATTTAAACATCTTATCATCTGTATATTTGTTCTACATAAGCTTAGATAAGAAATTGCAGTTGTTTTTCAAGCAATATCATTTGATGGACATGTACGTTGTTGTTGAATTGGAAAAAGAAAATTTTTGTTGGTGTCTATTACACTGTAAAAATGTGCTTAAATAATAGACACATCTCTAAACACATTCTTGTCACGTTTTAGTGCGTTAAAATTCTAAGTATGTTGAATTTCAAAACGCGAAATGAAAAGTGTTTTAAAACTAAAAGCTTACATGTTTAGATTCCACAAGAAAACTTAAGATATAACATATTTGTCCAAAATAAGTGTTATTTACTTATAAACATCATATTAAAATCATAAGCTGCAATAAATCGATTATCAATTATACTAAACTGTGTACGACTTGATTGTTTAATCACTCTCTGTGTGTACCCATTGCAAAAAAGAAAAAAAAAGGAATAACACACAGTAAGGTGTTTCATGGCATAATATGTTCTCACAAAATCATTGTTCGTCGGAACTCCTTTCTCTTGTGAATGGTTATCAATATCTAAACAAAGTCTTTTAGAAGTTTTGACATGTCATACTTTCTGGCATCTAAAGAATTAGTACGAGGTAATAACCAGTTGTTAAATTGTCTGCATTTTGTAACACAATACAAAGTTGATAGCTGGCATTTAAGTAATAGTATGTTTTCCTTACTGAACGCGCTGAAGTTTTACATTAATTACTGAGCATAATTAATAAGTTTTTAATCAATATCAATGCATCTTTATTTACTCTCATCAATGTACACTTGATGTGAGTATTATACATATTAAAACTTTTAAATAGACATGATTTAAGAGATGAATTTTAAAACAAATTACCTAATAAATCTTATGTTGCATATAAATCAAAAAAATATATTGTATATGCCCAAACCCAAGGATAGCCCATGAAAGCCAGTATGGCTTATTTCCATGAGAAAAAGAAATCTCTTGCTGTGGCCTTCAATTCGACATTTCGATATATCGACGACGTATAATCAATTTACAATATTTATTTTCATTTACACGATACATCCCAGTGACCCTGAAACAAAAGATACCAAAGACACATCTGTTTCATATTTGGATATTTTACTAGAAAAAGACGTTAATGGTAATCTAACAACAAAGCTTTATAATAAACGTGATGACTTTAACTTTTCAATCGTCAACTTCCCTTACTTTTGCAGCAATATACCATTATCACCTCATATGGGGTGTATATCTCTTAGTTGAATCGATACGCAAGAGCATACTCTACGTATGAAAAATTTCTAAAACAAGGTAAGTTATTGACAATCAAGTTGATGAAACAAGAATATGAACAGTCGCGTTTAAAGTCATCATTTCGTAGGTTCTATAGTCGATACAATAACCTTGTCAGCAAATACAATCTATCATTAAGTCATATGCTGACTGACGTTTTTCATAGTAATTGTTAGGCCATTATTTACACACTGAATTGTCGACGGATTTTTCCGTAATTTACCGATCATGACAAGGAGCACATGGCGGGTGTGACCGGTCGGTAGGTGATGCTCACTCCTCCATGGCACCTCATCCTACCTCTGATTTTGGAGGTCCGTGTTTGCTATGCTCCCGATTTGTATAGTTTTAATGGACTTTGAGCTTGAATACTGTTCGTTATCTCCATATTTCATATATGAAAATTTCCTTAAAAATACATTTACAATAAAAAAAAAAACACCCTGAATCTTGATAAGTTATATAATTTTCACATATGCATTTGAGCTGATTTGATGGTAATTAATTAAGGCTCTCCGATCTTGTGGTAATTGGTTTGAAACACTGTGTCGTTATTCAACCTGTTCTGTATTTCTTAAATGATATTAATTTTATCACCGTGGAATACTGTGTAATGTTTACAATGTGTATCTTATCCGCGTATATTCTTTGCAGTTATCTGAAAATTATATATTTAAACAAGCATTGTAAAGTAAGTAAATGTTCACAGTCAGTTAATGGTGACAATGCAGAATGGCCTTATGTAACATCAAGTCTGAAAAATTATCATTATCTTTGATATCTCAGGGATATTTAAGGGTTTTCTTAAATTTTTTACTTTTGAGATTGAAATAAATATATAAAGTGTACAAATCAAACATTAAGAGAATATTACTAACTTCATTTTTTTAGTTTTCTTGAGTATATGAAAAGAGTTTACTAGGAAAAATATGTATTTGAATACGATTAATCGATCTGAACGTCTTGCGGTTAACCAATTAGCAATTCTGTATTCAATTGCCATCCCTAGAAAAACTATGAATTGTCTCTTTTATAAAAATGAAAAAGGAATCAAAACATGACAAAAAAGGTATTTTCCCAAAGAATTTCTAAAAGTTCTTTAAATAAACTATAATTGTGAAGAATGATTGATTGACTGTGTGTTGTTTTACGTCCCATTCGAGAATTTTTCACTCATATAGAGACATCACCATATACCGGTGAAAGGCTTCAAATTTTGACCTTTACTCGGCACTTAGGGCCATTGAGCAGTTAGGGATCTTTATCGTGCCACGCCTGCCGTGACACGGGGCCTCGGTTTTTAAGGTCTCATCCGAAGGACCCGCAACTTTCACTTCAAGTGCCGAGCGCATGGCGAAGGAACAGTTGCTACCCATTTTTTATCGACTTAGGTCAGTCGCAGCCGAGATTCTAACTGACGACCTCCCGATCATGGAGCGAGCGCTCTACCGAAATGTGAAGAAAACGAACTGTAATCATGCTCAAAAATCCATTTAAACAATACAAATTCTGAGCAGAGCAAACACGGATCTTTGAAAATAGACATTATCAGGTGTCATGGAAGAGTAAGCATCCCATGTCGACAGGTCACATCCGCCGAGTGCTCCTTGTCATGATCGGGTAAACGGAAAAATCCGTAGACAATTCAGTGCAAAATAATGGCCTAACAATCTGTATGAAAGACGTTAGTCAACATTTGACACAACAAAAGATTGTATTTGCCGCCTAGGTCATTGCATCGACCATAGAATTTTCGAAATAACTTTAAACAAGATTGTGTATCATCAACTTCTTTGTCAATAGCTTACTTCGTTTTAGAAATTGTTCCTACATAAAACATGTTCCCGATCTTAAATAAACTAGAAGACAATAACTCAATAATGGTTTATTGGAACATAAATAAGGGAAGTTAATGATTTTGATCCAGAGGTTTACAGGATGGGAAAACACTTTATTCAGAAAGGAAAGAGGAAATATGATTTAGATAAGTGCAGTGTGATTTTTTCTTTTTTATTCTGAATGCAATGTCGATTAAATCATTTCTTCACCTGTTTTATGACGCGTTATGTTATTGTGGAACCATACAAGTGTTATGAAAATACATTCAAGCAGTAGAAAAACATGGTTGTAGGTGAGTATTCCTATGTTTTCTGCTAAGAGTAACATTTTTTCGGTTTTTACATATCTCTTCAAAATTCCCGAATGACAAATATGCTATTTCATTGTTGAAACACAGAAAAATTATTTATATTCAAAATGGAAAAGATAAGTTTATGATAAACATTTTAAAATGTCTTGAAAGAAAGGAAATGTCAGCAAATCAAAAATTAAGTTCATATATTAAAGCTTTGATAATATCACCAAATTTGAAATTTTTACAAGATTTTGTAAAACTGAAAAAAGCGTAGTACAATGAACCGGTACATTTCATTATACTCCAGAAAGCAAGGTTTACTAAAAGACATTATAGCCTATCATCATTCATACTGAACAATGCATCAAATATCAATTGGACACTTGACGGTGCGATCGTTCCAGAGAGTTCAAGGAACAAATGCGACAACTGCTGGTATTCCACAGCAGTATATAAGATATATCATAAATAATAACAATATGTATGGTACAAGCGAATTTATTGTTTGTGAAGACGCGATCTTTCAAAACCACTGTAACATCTATCAAAAAGAATATAATTAGACTGTCAAAGCTTAAAAATATAGGAATATATAGATGATTAACTTTGATTGCTAACTTGAAATTCTGTAATTATGCATACAAACTAATTTTCTGTCGTATTATATGTTACCTTATAAACTAAAAGTTTAATTCAATGGTAAAGGTTTTAATTATACATGCTTATAGCTTACTATTGTTTTTTTCCCCACACTTTGCTAATGTAGAATCTGCTAAAAGATTACAATTGTGTTTTTTTCCCTCGCCCTTACTAATGCAGTATCTTGCGGACGGAACAATTCTGACCAATTTATTAAGATTGAAAAACACTTATCTTTACTTACTTTCTTTTAAACAAAATATAACTTGAAACATGCAGCAGTGCATTATTATTTATTTTAATCTGATATGTTTTACTTATATTAGAATATAACTTATATATCCGGATTCGTATGAACGGATTGATCGCGATGCAATTGCTGTAAATTTTGTTTTCGTCACAAAGGCTATTTTGAAATTTAATTGACCATTAAAACTCAAAAATTGTTTGTATCTTACTGAGATGTATAAACAGTGGTGTGATTTTTGTGAGATATCTCACTCTTCCCAGACAGATGGACAGATACCGCCCGATGTGACACCCATTATCTGCTATTCTACGCAGTCTAAAATGACTCATTTTATCGCTAATCTTTCAATTATTATTTCCCCGCTTGAAAAGCTTGAAATCTTACATAGTGTCATAACGACACTTGAAAAGCGGGGGTATAAAGTGATGGGTGTGTCCGTCTGTACGTCCTTCTGTCCTTATGTCAGTAACACGTATCTATCTCTTATCTGCAACTTCTCCTATACCAATGAATAAATTTTAATGAAACTTTTACAGAATCTTTATTACGTAGTGAATTGTGCATCTTTTAATTTTCGTTTCGATCAGACAGATATTTGGGGTTTCCCATAGCAAAACATGGACACTGCTATTCTTTCAATAGAATTGGAAGGGGGTACCCATCTCTTGTCTGCAACTCCTCCTTTAACACTGAATATCAAATAAAACTTTCACAGCATCTTCATTACATAGAGTGCAATTCTGCACTCCTATTTTGCGTTTCGATAGGTTACATGTAGATATTTTGGGTTTCTCACAACAAAAGCTGGACACTACAATCTTTCTTTAACATTAAGGGTACTGATCTCTTATCCACAATTCCTTCTTTACCTCTAAATTAAATTCTGAGATTTTCACATAATCTTTATTAAATAGTGATATTGTGTACCTCCTATTTTTCGTTTCCATTGGATAGATTTGTGGGGCTTCTCATAGCAAAATCTGGATATGCAACTCCTTCAATAACATTGGTAGTACCTATCTATACTCCTCCTATACCAATGAATACAGTTTAATAAGACTTTCACAGAATCTTTATTTAATAGTGCCATTATGGACCTCCTATTTTGTTCTGATTGTCATGTTCATTAACTGGAATCCGGAGTTCAAACCATATTGGTTGTTATGTAATTACCAACATATGTTTCCATATTATGTATTAGCAAGCAGCCGTGTTGTTTTTCATACAGTCATAGAGGTGATACTTTGCAGTGATTACATGTGTTTATGTTGTGTCACAGTGTGTTGTTCCAACAAACCCTGTAAACAAACAAAACAATGGTCGACGAGATTTAGGAAGTTATCAAAACGGCAAATACCAGACTATCCAGTGGAAAATCAAAAATGAACTGGGACGAGTATATTGAAAGGTAATAATATTTTTACTGCCAATAAAATTGATAAGAACCACAAAATGAAGTCTATATTATTGACAATCTGTGGACAAAAAAAGTATGGACTCATTCGTAATTTAACATCCCCTGAATAAAACTATGCTATTGAAAACTTTGATACTTTGCCACTTGCAACCAAAAACCACTTGGGATCGCTGAACGATTCCGATTTTACCCGAGATTCAGTAAACTGGTATGTGCTGGAAGATTATTTATTGAAATGGACTTGGACACCGGTGCTTCTGTCATGGTGATATCAGAACAGCTGTACAAAACTTAATTACAGAACAAAGTAACATTGTAACCTTATGATGCTATTCTTATGACATATTCAGGAGAAATGTTAGGAGAGATTGATGAAGTGAAAGTGAATGTGAAGATCAGACACAGAAGTTTTCTTTACCTATTGTTGTTATGGGAAATGGACCAGCTTTTTTTTGGTAGGAATTGGATGAAATTTATAAAACTAGACAGGCATTCAATTCAATTTTTTGGCTGGTGACATGAAAAAGTATTCTATGTCTGACAAAAAACGTGGATGTATCAAAGGACTGAGAGCAACCTTAGAGAACAAGGGTAATCTTCAAGCCGCGAGCAGGCAGTACCATTTGTATTGCGCGATAAGATTTCTACGGAATTAGATAGACTTGAACTATCCGTTATCAATGAGTATGTTAAGTGTTTGGACTGAGCAGCTCCCACAGTACCCGCTGATGGCAAGAAAGTTGATGGATCGGTGCACATGACTTCAAATTTACAGTCAATAATTATCTGGATATCCAAAAGAGTGAGGAATTATTCACTAAAATCAATGGTGGAGAAAAATTCTCTAAGATGGACATGTCTCAAACATATAACCAAGTACTTTTGGATAAGGAGTCAAGGAAGTGTGCGACTACCCACAAAGGATTGTGTCGGTATACTCGTTTACCTTTTGGTATATTGCGTCAGCCCCCTGCTAATTTCCAGCGTACTATGATACCATTCTTCAAGGTTTGGAAAGGTTGGGTACAAATTTAAGGATACTTAGTTACCTGTACCGGTGCTAATGACAGTGAACACAAACAGACTTTGGAAGCTACGCTTCAACGATTAGACAATTATGGTGTAAAGTCGAAGTGTCAGTCCATACAGGACCAAGTTGAGTGCTTTGGTTTTTTGTGAGCAAGGAGAGAATTAAACCGTCACCGAAGAAACTCGTAGCAATTATGAACATTGGGGATCCAAAGATTTTCTGATATGGTTGAAGATAGTGAACTATTATTAAAAATTTGTCCCAAATGTGCCAACGCGTAGTGGAACACTCACACGTCTGTTGGTTCAAGATGTTACATGCAAACTGGACCCAAGAATATTCTGAAGTTTGTGCAAAGATCAAAGACCTGTTAGTTTCTTCTCAAGCGATGGTTCAATATGACCCTCACAAACCACTGGAGTTAGCTGATGATGTCCTCAGATATGAATTGGGTGCTGAAATATCCTATTACCTTTAACTACCATATGTGGACCAAAGAAAGACATTCAAATTTTGATTGCTTCTTAATTGCATTACAACTAGCCTCTTGCCAGTTTGACATTAGATATGGAGATACTGGGAAACATCAAAATGCAGATCCTCTGTTACTATTTCTGGATAAATATCATTGACGATTCAAGCACGGAACTCGAAAAAGAGACAGAACTTATAGACAGAATACAGATAAAAACTTACCTGTGACTGCTGATAAAGTACAACAAAGAATGACGTGGCATTGTCTTGTATTAAAATTGATTGATTGTATATAGTTTTTCGTCCCATTCCGAGAATTTTTCACTCATATAGAGACGTCAAATATACCGGTGAAGTTCTTCAAATTTAGACCTTTACCCGGCACTCAGGGCGGCCATTAAGCAGTGAGGGATCTTTATCGTGCCAATGCCTGCCGTGACACGGGGCCTAGGTTTTTAAGGTCTCATCCGAAGGACTTGCAACTTTCACTTCAAAGTGACGAGCGCTTGGCGAAGGAACAGTTCCTACTAATCGACATAGGTCAGTCGCGGTTGAGAGTCGAACTCACGACCTCCCAAACACGGAGCGAGCGCTCTACCAACTGAGCTACCGTAACGGTCTAAAAGTTGGAAAACAGAGAGATAAACAAGAAGAAGAAAAGTTGACAGTGGATACATCACACAAAAATTTGATGCAGGGATTGATATATATTTTTGACTGATTTTGATTAGAAAGGACATAAATAATAAATGATTCATAAAATATAAATAAATCGGAATTTTTTTTGTGTGTGTTTAGATACGCTACTGTTTATTGTTTTCTATCTAATTCTATACAAAATTTTGTACACATTTTTATCATTGTGACAAAATCTTACAAAATTCTTCCACTTTACCTGGAAAATATTATTTGGTTACCTATTTGAATATAAATCTATGAGAAATATTACTGATTTGTGAAAATGTTTGTGTTATTTATCCTTAAGATGTGGTTTTCTAAGTGGTGTCTTAGTTGTAGTTTGATATACAAACACAAAAATAGTCCTCGGTCATTTAAAGTGTGGGCTGACATGACTCTTTAAATACTTTGGAACTCTCTATATATTCTACTGAGAAATTTATCAAAATATGAAATAACTGGTTTTATCTGCCTCACGATTAGCTCCTTCTTGCAAGGTATGCAGTACAAAGAATATAATCATTCTGTATGGTACTCCCTGTGTTTTACGTGCTAGGTTAAATCCCTAAACAAGTTTTTTTTCCGCGTTTTTCTAATATTTCCTTAGTGATGTCATTATAGAACTTGGTGACAAGAGGAAGAAAACAAAAGGGGGTTTTCTATCTAAAATCAATCACAATTCATTTTTTTCAACATTTTATTTTTTTCCAAATTAAAATTTTAATGTTCTTAAATTTAAATATTATTAAATGACTCTATAATAGAATGATAATTGGTTTTAATTGAAGAATTTTCATAACATCGTAAAAAACCGTTCACGGTAGCTCAGTCGGTAGAGCGCTCGCCCCGTGATCGGGAGGTCGTCAGTTCGAATCTCGGCCGCGACTGACCTAAGTCGATAAAAAATGGGTAGCAACTGTTCCTTCGACATGCACTCGGCACTTTGAAGTGAAAGTTGCAGGTCCTTCGGATGAGACCTTAAAAACCGAGGTCCCGTGTCACGGCAGTCGTTGGCACGATAAAGATCCCTAACTGCTCAATGGCCCTGAGTGCCGAGTAAAGGTCAAAATTTGAAACCCTTCACCGGTATATTGTGACATCTCTATATGAGTGAAAAATTCTCGAATGGGACGTAAAACAAAATACAATCAATCAATCATTCGTGAAAAAAAAGAAATAACTGGAATATATATCTAGCACATGTTTTGAACAAACGCACATGACCTTTGTATCGGCTAGGGCCGTAAATACAAAAGATTCAATATGATTGTCGATTTTTTTATTTATTTCAACCCACTTAATCAGATACATGTAGTATTTATAAAGAGTTCGTAGTGTATTTTCCGTCATGATAATAATTATTGATCTTGTGATTCCTGTGATGAAATCATATTTTATAGAGTGTGGATTTTGTTTGGAAATGGAAAATCATATCTACATCATGATCTAAAGACAAAAACAGCCATGGAAAATATTGCGATTATCATAGTTCTTCTATGTGGTAAAGGCATCACACATTTCCGTAAAGGTAAATACATGTTGTTTCTTTCCTAATACGTAGAACTAATTAAATGATATTGCAAAACATGGTTGATTTAAAAAGAAATGCTCTGCATTTATCCCAAATTTATTCCCTCAAGGAGCTGGACATGCTGGTCTGCCTCCTATGATAACGTCAGAGTTTGAAACGGAATATTTCTTTCCCGCAGCCCATTCCACTTCATTAACTCTCCAATGTCAGGCGGAAAACGGAAATATCACGTAAGGACCCGTAGTTTGATAATCCCTTTGATCACAAGAACTTGAGATTAGTAAAGAACACATTTTATTTTTTCAAATATCTAATAATCTTTTCTACATTCTACCATACGTTTCTTGCAATTTTTAAGGTATGAATGGTATAAAAATTTTATGAAACTTGAAGACAACCAGCGAGTCACCTATGACTGGGATACAGGTGAAATTATCTTCACAAATCTCTCGAATGAAGATTTCGGAATGTATTATTGTCTGGCAAAAAATGAGTTTGGGGCTTCCATTTCTGCATTTTTCAACATATCGGAAACAAGTGAGTGTTTCGATTCGTAAGTCAGTAAATACAGTTATTCATGAAAATTTTATGTCAATATCTTAAGCTAATTTTATCATATTTTAACATTTGATCATCAAACATTACAGGTATTAACAGGAAAGAAATTTAAAATAGAGACAAGTTTACATTTTCGTTTTAGCTTACCTGAGCTAAAAGCTCAAGTAAACTTTTCTGATCACATTTTGTCTATCAGCCGTCCTTCTGTTTAAAAACTTTTCACATTTTCAACTTCTCAAGAACCACTGGACTAATTTAAAACAAACTTGCCACAAACCATATCAAGGTGACGGGGATACTAGTTTGTTCAGTCTGGTTTTAGGGAATTCCATTCTTGCCAAACGGCACTAACCAAACTTACTGACAGCTGGTTGCATGCAATGGAGCAAGGAAACCTCATTGGAATAGCATTTCTAGATTTCAGTAAAGTATTTGATTTAGTCAGCCATGATATCTTAATTGAGAAATTAAGACACTATAACTTTGATCCACTTGCAATTAAGTGGTTTCAGTCTTGTTTAGATGAAAGGACCTAGAGTGTTAAAATTGGCGCATGTTCTTCCGATATTTTACCTATCACAGCAGGGGTGCCCCAGGGATCTATTTTAGGACCACTACTATTTTTATTGTATATAAATGACCTTCCTTTATGTGTTAATCACTGTAATATTGATATGTTTGCAGATGATGCAACTCTGCAATTATCTGATAGCAATGTACATAATATTGAAACATATTTAAATTATGATTTATGCGAAATTGAAAATTGGTGTATACAGAACCAAATGATTTTGAACACGAACAAATCAAAATCTATGCTTATGTGTACACAACAAAAGAGGTCAAAGTTAGATATTCCAGAACTTCATACAGAAATTTCTGGAGAAAAACTGGAAAATGTTGAAGTTGAAAAAACTCTTAGGTGTTCAGATAGATCAAACTCTTCAGTATAATTATCATGTAGATACAGTTTGTAAATCCTTATCATACAAGTTATTTACACTTCGTAAAATTAAGAAATTTCTTCCATTAAGTACCAGAAAACTTTTCTTTAATGCATACATTTTGCCTTCTATAAACTATTGTCTTACGGTTTGGGGTAATGCATATAAAACTAACATTGAAAGAGTCCTTAAACTTCAGAAACAGGCTGCTAGAATTATTCTTGATGCAGCGCCTGACGAACCATCAAAACCATTGTTTGAAAAACTGGGATGGCTAAATGTGTTTGAATTAGTCACGTTACATAAGTGTATTTTATTGTACAAAACCTTTTATGGTATGAGCCCTGAATACCTCCAGGACCTTTTTGTTTTTCATAGCCATGATTCATATTCCCTGCGTTCAGAATTAAATTATAATCTTCGTTTACCAAAACATCGAACAATTCTATTTATGCATCGAACAATTCTATTTTTGCAGCAATATACCTTCATCACCTGCATACGGGGTATATATCTCTCAGTTGATTCGATACGCAAGAGCATGCAAAATTTCTAAAACGAGGTAAATTATTGACAAATAAGTTGATGAAACAAGAATATCAGCTGTCTCGTTTAAAGTCATCATTTCGTAAGTCATTGAGTCAAATGCTGACTGACGTTTTTCACTCTAATTGTTAGGCCATTATTTACACACTGAATTGTCGACGGATTTTTCCGTTATTTCCCGATCATGACAAGGAGCACACGGCGGGTGTGACCGGTCGGCAGGGGATGCTCACTCCTCCATGGCACCTGATCCCACCTCTGATGTTTGGAGGTCCGTGTTTGCTCTGCTCCTATTTTGTATTGATTAATGGACTTTTGAGCTTGAATACTGTTCGTTATCTCCATATATTTCATTTACAAATTCAATTCAATATTCAGGTGTACATTTATGGAATAACCTACCATTAAATGTAAAATTGTCACCATCTTTACACATTTTTAGAAGAAATGTGGAAAAAATATAATAATTAGCCAACGTCTGTAAATATATGTTTGTATATTTCCTTTGTACATGTTGTATGATTATTACTATTGTTTTTAAACTATGTCTCCTGAATTATAAATATTGACTTATTTATTTTGAGCCTATATTTCATTAAGTTGAACATTACATTTAATTATTCATGAATTAATGAACTCATCATTACATGTTTTATCTTTGATTGTATCATTTTATGTAATATGTTGTTTGAAATTTAGAAGGCCCCGGGGAAGAATAGTACCTTGTACTAATCGGGTTACCTTCTCTAAATAAAGCATTATTATTATTATTATTATTATTAAATAAAGGACCATGCCCTCTTTCAAGGAGAGAAAATTAAGAATGAATGAAAAATTGGTGGCATCTTTTAATTATCTTCTTCTCAAGAACCACTGGGCCAGAAAGGTTGAAACTTATGTGAAATCTTCATTACGTAGTATAAATTGAAATTTGTTGAAATCATGGGGGCACAATGGGGGATTAAAGTTTTACATAGGAATATAAGGGGAAAATCCTCTCAAGAACAGCAAAGTCATGATTAATCATATTGATATGGAAGCATCTTCAGTTGGTGCACATTTAGTTTGTTAAAATCATGACCGCCGGGGATAGGGTTTGCCATAATAGGCTATCAGAGTTTAAGATAGGGATATGAAGGAGAAACACTTCAAAAATATTTTCAAGAACAACAAAGCCCAATGGGTCTTATTGATATGGTAGTATCTTCAGGTAGTGTCGATTCAAGTTTGTTCTAATCATGACCCCAAGGGTAGGGCGGGGTTACATCTGTGAAAATCTTCTCAAGAAGTCGCCCGCTTGGCGCAGTGGTTAGAGCGTTCGCTCTAGAGTCGCAGAGTAAGGAGTTGATCCTTACGTCGCGGGTTCGAATCCCACTGTGGGATGTGGAGACCGGTCCTTCGGATGAGACCGTATAAACCGAGGTCCCTTGTCGCAGTAGGTGCTGGGACGAAAAAGATCCCTCACTGCTCAATGGCCGTAAGTGCCGAGTATAGGACAAAATTTGCAGCTCTCCACCGGCAAGTGGTGGCGTCTCCATATGAGTGAAAAATTCTCGAGAGGGACGTTAAACAACATACAAACAAACAAACAAACAAATCTTCTCAAGAATAGTAGAACAATTATTAGTCATATGAATATAGAAGCATTCTCAGATAGTGTAGATTCAAGTTTGTTTATGACATCTCGGGGTAGGCTGGGGGTAACAGGGACCAAGTTTTACATAGGAATATGTGATAGAAAAAAATCTGCTGATGAAGAACAGCAAAGCCATATTGACCCAGATGAGCTTTGTGGACCATATGCCTCTTGTTCTTGAATAAAAAATCATAACCCATTTCTTTTAATTTAAAGCGCTAGTTTCAAAATGTAAAATAAATTCTCAATTATTCATTTTGTTCAGTTTTTAAGGCAGTACATGAATCTTTCAATAAAATATTTAGATTATCCACTAGGTAATATTCATGACTCACATTGGGAGAAAAATCAACTTATTTCAGTCTTCTTGAAATACATGTATACATTTAATTTACATAGATTATAGCAATAAAGATTTATGTAAAGAAATAAAAAGCACATTACAAAGGCTTATTTTCATTTACATGTATAATGATATATCTTTTTGGTAGGAATTGATTCATTTCCAATTTTTAAAGAAAGAGACCACACATGTCAAGAGTTTCATTACTGCAAACTTTCATGTTCTGACAAACCCTTCTGTGTACCAAAAAATAATTGTCGAATAGAATGGAAAATTGGATCTGGAACTTCAAATAATGTGGATATAAAAGAAAACATGGAGTTAGATAGAGAGGGTAACAAAAACTTTGAAATATCGATGGACTTTTCAAGTCAGAAAGACTCATCAATATGAAATATAAATGAAACATATATGCATTCTTTAAGGAAGATCCCTTCTTCTTAGTAGTAGTTTTAGTAGTTTCAATGCTGTGTTATCGCAATTTCTTATTTTTTCTTTCCATTCTTTTTTTTTATTATTATTTCCTCCTTAATTGATTATAATTCTTTCTTAATTATTATTCTTTTTTTGTTAAATAACTGCCATCAGGAAACCTTCATTTTCTAAACATCAACCAATCTTACGGAGCAAAGAATTATTACTGTGGCGTGTGGAATGAAAATGAACGAATATTCCGGAAAGGCAACTTATTGAACCTCGATGTAAAGGGTGAGTTATTAGTGATTTGTATCAGTTATTCTAACCATGAAAGGTTTGAACTTGGCTGGTTACTATCAAATACTTCAAGAAAGCCTGAAGGGCTAAAGAGCTGAACTTTCGTATTAAGCAATTCATTTCCAAGAGAATTACAAGTATGTTTTTTTTTTAATTTTCACTGGAAACTACCATATGATAACATACTGTAGTTTCATTTTTAACCTAGTTTTTAACCTAGTGCCTGAGAAACTATTATTAACAAAATGTGCTAAAAGTGAGTATTTGACCTTGATAACAATTGTGTTTTGGTTTTATTGTGCCTTGATATATTTATATTTGTATACGGTGCTGGAATTTATACCCGGAGATTGAAGTTAGTTGCTCTCGAATATTTCTAGCTTTAGAACAATTTCAAAATAGTTGACAATTTGGAATGTTGAACAAAGGAATGACTAAGTTCTTGATATTAGGAAACGCTCTAAGCATGACTTTTTACCAAGCATGTTCAGCGCAAACGCATGTAATTTCTAGTGTCCATCACGAAATATTTAGAAATAGTCAAAATTTTAGAAAATTTAAAGAATGATAAAAAATGTTCATTTATTAACATTGCCTTTCGTATGAGTACACACTAGTCTCAAAAGTCAGAAATTCTCAATTATTGGAATTTGCGAGTTGTTTGTATACAATGAAGTAACTGACGAATAGTGCTTGGGAAATGAGTTAAGTATATGAAAGACATCTTACGCCATTCGTGAATACCGTAGAAATGTAGTGAATTCAATTTCGTTGCTTACATATCAAATGTCTACATATGAAAGGTATAAATTGCGAGTTAGAATTATTTTGCTATCTGAGTAGGTCATGTCATAGCCACTGATCCTTTCAAACGTTTACAAAAAATAAATAAATTTACATCTAGTAAAATTATTAAAACTAAAGAAAGCTACCATCGTTAATATTCTATGTATTTCATGTGCTCGTTCTATTGCTTTTAAATAAATAGAGCGTACAGTATATTGATAAATAATTTAGTTTTATTTGGCATAATAACCTCTCGCGTTCAGGTAAGATTCACGTTTGCTTCTTTACTTCTATTTAACTTACGGTTCATTCAAAATAAAATAAATTAATACTAACGGATATAAATATAACCATTAATCTTATAGATTCTGCTGACAGTTTTGTTCCTCCTCGTGCTGTTTATCAAAGTGGTTATAAAGCTTTTGTTGGAGAGAATGCCACCCTGCAGTGTATTTTTTCTGGAAAGTAACTATTCAACATTTCTAATATTGACAAAAATTCTTTAAGTGATGTGGTCCGTAAATTTTGCATATTTTTGAAGATGTGGTATAATAGAGAAAAATATGAATCAGATTAGTTTTAAAATGTATCATGCATTTTTCCACGCATGTTTATATAGATGCAATATTCCTCTTGGTCATACATTGCTCTTCATCCATATATGGCTGATTTAAAAGGTCGGCAAACTGCATTTGATTAACTTAGTTTCCCTTTTCCCGTGAAATGTTTACTATTTTCAGAATAAATTTGACTAAAAAGGGAAAATACTAGCAAAGTGATTTCCGGCAAATTTTAAGTTTAAAGAATGTACGTCCAATTTATTGTTTTAGAAATAACTATATTTTCGCACACAAAAAACTTCGGAATGTTTGTTTTATTGTCATTTACATTAATGATCAAACGTAGTAGCTGTGTATATTTTCATAGTCCTGTTCCGAAAGTAACATGGCAGTACCAAGAATGGATCTCAAATTGTCGAGAATCATAAATATAGCATACGTAAGAGTGGAAGAGAGCTTCAGTTAAGGAATACAACATTCAAAGATGATGGAGTTTATAAATGTGTCTCTAATGGCATCATACAAAACCCATATCTTAATGTCACATGTAAGTAAAAGCTGATTTATGTGTCATTTATGGAATAAATTTGAAAACATAGGTTTGAAGATATATATGTATATGTGTACATGTGATTTCTCGTTTTATTTCTCTCGATAGCTCATCCATTATTTCGTAGCGTTCACAACCGTTTTATGATGAAAATTGTCAAATTTACAATTAGCAAGAATAAGGAACTATTGTGCGATGCGATAAGTGCACCAGATGAATTGGAACCTGTTGTAATCATGTGGATGAAAAATGGAAAAGAATTAAATCAAGGTTCAATTATTGAGCCCATGATTTCACTGAAAGGTAATATGAGAATTGAGATTAACAGATAACAAAGTTATTGGATTTATTGGGGAAACATTAATAACTTGCTTAGGAATATCTACATGTAATTCTTGGGTGTTATGGCTTTCTTAAATATATTTTTGAGTTACATGGACTTGTCTACTCATAACCAAAGACAGAATTTTCTTTCTTTAAGAAAATACATTTATTAAATATGTTTCTTACTCTAAAATAGTTTTAAGATGCAGCAGAACATTAATTTAATTTTATAATTATCTAGAATAATTTTAAAAATGGTTTTCAGATTATCAAATTATATCGGTATTTCGTATCACTAATCCTTAATTACCATCATACGAAAAATTTAAAAAAATATTGCAAAAAAAAAAAATTGGAATTATATAACCCTACATTCTCAAATAAATTTGAAATTTTACACGAGTGAAGTTTTTTTTCTACCTTAAGGCTCATAACATATGGAATAAATTATTTGTTAATCATTACATTTGCTTTTAGAGTTTTATTTTGAGTACTCAGTACTGTACAAAGCTTATTCACGTGATTGTCTTTTCATTCTGCCAATAAAAATATGTTATATGTTGCAATTCACATTTAAAATTTACCTTTTCTGGTTTACTATGCAAAATTTACGTTATGCAAAAATTAGAGAAAAGTAATACAAATGAGAAATTTTTGTATTACTTTTTCAATTAGTCATTAATAAATTATTTCATTTTTCCTTCATTTGTTGATGTTTAAGCATTTGGTCAACAAATAAGACACATTTAATCCATATCCTTTAACCTTACAAACCGTCGAGTAAAATCTATCGGACTGACTCGAACAGATATCAATGGAAATGATGACATTTATATGTATTTGACCTTTTCAATGTCTCTTTTAGAATCTACATATGAACTCTCAAACGATAAAAAGAAATTACACATTTACAAATCAACTTTCGACGACGCTGGATGTTATACATGTGTGATAGAAAATAGCGAAGGAATTGCAGTGGCAAATTTTTTACTCCACGGTGGTTATACAGTTATTAAAAATAATCATTTAAATTCTTATCGTACTGATTTTATGACATTCATTAATGCTAAATGATTCATAATTAAATGTATATTATGTGTGGTAAATTGAGTAAGCAAATGCTATCATTCAAAATTTGAAGATGTTACTTGAAAGAGGTACATTTACCTGGGGGAAAATCATGATATGCGTTAATTTTTTTATAGTCCAGACAGTTGATCATACGCCACGTAAGTAGACTTTGGAAATAGCTATGAGTCTGTTCAGAGTTTTCCTAATAGAACAAGATATATATTGTAAGGAATTATCGGATATCAAACATATGCTATTTGACATGTAGAAGCGTAGATGTTGCTTAGGAAAAAGCATTGATTTTGACTCACAGCACTCATAGAGGTAACAAGGGAATAGTAAAAGAAAAAGTTTCCGAATTTCTTCAAAGTTTGGTTGAAGTTTTTCGTATTTTATACAAGATTTCAAAAACTGGGAGTATTTGAAACAAGTACATTAAGAACAGTTCTTGTAGATAGCCAACTTGTAGCTTGTTATGTATTCTAAAGTTCTGTATTCATGAAAATTGACGAAAATAAATTAAGGTCAGGAAATTTGGAAAATGTCCAAATTTATAACTTTCTTGTAATATCATATTAAAATTTTCAAATAATTCAAGTTTCCGCATTTATTTTTGGTTATTATTTGTTTACTAAACATTGTTCTCATAAAGAACGAAATATATATGAGTGAGAAAAAGTTTGCACGAAATGAAAAATACAATTAAAGAAAAGAAAATGTTACATGATACATGTATATTGCTTAAATTTATCATAGATGAATTTTAAGTTTTACTTAAAATATTTTATGTACATTGGAATGCACTGCGTATAGAAAGAGTTATCGCGCTTGCATTATCCTTGGAAGTTTTTGGCGTTGCCAAATTAGAGGAAAGGCAAATGCAAGTGATTCTTGGAAATGAAAACATTCGGTAATGCCCAATGAAAATCGTGCGCGGGAAAAATTTGGACACGGTCGTTCAGAGAGCGTCGCTTTTCAGTTTCTTTCAGGACGCCTTGAAAAGTACATGTGTGTTGGATAGCTTCAAATTATTTTAAGCGGTAAGGTACCACATTTTCCCCCCATACAATTTTATTTTTTTATATTGTTTTATCTAAAGAAGATAGCATTAAAGTCAATCAGGATCTACAAGACACGCTATATTGGTAAAATGACCTCATTTTACTCTCCTAAGATTGATTAAAATCTGAATTGAAAAACTAAATAACTGTTTCCTTTTTCTTTTACATGGATCAATATCATTGAATAGCAAATCAACTTAATCAAAAGGCAAACAATTTGGCAATTTGAAATTAAATAAAGCATGCATTCATAAATATTTTAAGGCTTCCTAAGGAAGTAATCGGACACAACGAACAATCGTGTGGCAGTGACGTTTACACGATGGCAATGCTTTTCTATGAAGTTTTCTCCGTTCTCTCTGGCCGGGATCGTCTAGACTGTGTGCCATTTGGGAACAAACACAAATCCAAGGTAAATGTAACAGTTAAATAATTCAAATACACAAAAATAAGGACACCACATTTGCTTTGCTGATGTGGATTTTATTACGTTTACCACCCCACGCCTTTTTCTTCAATAAAATATCAACAACTTATCAATGTTACCAAAAAAACTTCTTGAAATACAAAGTAATGTACTTTCCTCACAAAGTGTTATTACTTAACAATTTTTTAAAATATTTTGGGATTAAATTATTTTAAGGTACCATATTGTTTCTAACGTTAATCATCTATAGATATATTTTTTTAAGTCTATCACACTATGTTAAATTTTAACAAGCAGCTGTTGGAACATTTAATTGATGGACATGTTCCTGAAAAACCGGAACTATGTCCAAGTTGGTTGTATGAGGAAGTTATGTTGAAATGTTGGGACCTTGACAGAACCAGTCGTCCACATGTTGATGAGATAATTTCATTGTTTTCAAGCAAGTAAGTTTGACAAGAAAAAATAGCGTCAAAAATTTTTAAACGTGTTATGAATTATTAAATGATTTTGATTATCGTATATTGACTTAAAAAGTTACCATATACAAGTAACTGCTTTATGATTAAAGGTTAGATTCATCGGATGCATCATTGACCTCAGCATCAGGGTCTGTCTGTAGTTACAAGGGGACGGATCAGAGTAGTCCACACAGTGGTGAGGGGTACTTGGACGTTGTAGCAAATACGTCAAATAGTTCTCAGGATCACGATGACTATCACAAGCCACTAGAGGACGATGAAGGGCATTATGAAATCATCAATGAAAATCTTCTCCAACATATCAAATAATAAAGCGTCAGTTTTCATACAGAGAGAAAAAGGGAATTAATTTTGAATACACAAGTACAAGATCGACGTAGAGTAACTAGTTTTAAAATGTATGTTCATGTGGAAAAAAGAGAAGTGACATGACGAACATTGATAGTTTGATTTTACAATGTATTTGTTACAAATATGTTTCAAGCATATGTTGTTTTATCTGTGTTGTATCCTGTCCCTCATATTTACGATTTTTATGAATATCTAAATTTTCAAAATCTTCAATTGAAGGAGTGTTGTGAAAATAAAATATTTCTTAGGAATAAGAAGGTAAATGATTATTTTAGAATGCTTTTTTATTGTTATATATGTTCATTCTGAGAAATTCGACGATTAAGTACTCTAAAAATTAGAAAATATTATGCTGTATCGAAAGTATTCCGGTTTTTTAATCATTAAACACAATATCACTCTTCTTATAATTTGTATTCAATAAATGTTAGTCTTAAAGATTAAAATTCAACTTACAAGGCCTATTCAACTCTATTTCTAGACATAGTGGATGGTTACCTTTCCTCTGAATAAGACAATTTTCTTACCATTTTCACAAAAAAGAGAAAAAGATTTTTATTGTCTAATCAATAATACTATATGGTGAACTCTTTCCTGCCACTACACAGAAAAATATATTAAAGAAAACTTAATATAAAGATAAATACGAACTAGAAATGGTGTAAATCAAAAGTGGATTCTGAAAACCCCAAAGAACATTTAGAAATTTTTTTCTAAAGTCAACAACATCAAAACAGTGCGACTTTTCTATACTTTATAAAAACATTCTTCATGATAAATTAAAAACTAGGCTTTATGATACTACAGACAACTGCTTCTTCAATAAAATGGAATTCAATTTTATTATTTAATAATCAACAAAATTGCTTTGTAAAAATTACTCTCTATACATAAGTGCTCTGAAGTTGATATTAAAAGGATGCTAGAGTTCCTATTGGCAACATTTATGTGATCTTCGAAAACCAGGTCTTCCAACAAACTGTTGAGATTTCGATGGGAATTAATTGTGCTAATTAATGAGCCGACTTGTGTCTACATTTCCATGAAGCAGAATTTATTTTTAAGAAAAACTTCTACTTCAGAAGAAGAAAACACTTGCTATGACCTTCAATTCGACATTCAACTCGATATATCCCACTTAACTTGAAATAAAAATACACCACAAAATCTGCAACATCTGTTTTATA
Source organism: Saccostrea echinata (assembly GCF_033153115.1). Lineage (NCBI taxonomy): Eukaryota > Metazoa > Mollusca > Bivalvia > Ostreida > Ostreidae > Saccostrea > Saccostrea echinata. The sequence continues at coordinate 35,969,192 of NW_026889758.1, read as the reverse complement.
TTTTAATGTTTTACTGATTGTAGACGATAACGGCCAAATAACAATTAAATTGTATGAGAAACAAGATTTCTGCGTTTCCAACGTCAACTTTCTTATTTATGCAGTAATATTAGGAGTTTACATCTCTCAACTTATTCGATTCTCAAGGGAATGCTCTGAATACGATTAATTTTTATACCGAGATAGACTACCGACAGATAAGTTGATGTTAAAGTAATTTTAAAAACCTCTTTTAACGTCAGTATTTCATAAATTCTATGGTCGTTATAATGGCCTTGTTAACAAAAATAACCTATCACTGGGTCGTATTTTGGCTGACGTGTTTCATACCAATTGTTAGACCTTTGTTTTATACTAAATTTGACTGCGGAATACTCTGTCTACCTGATCAATACAAAGGATTCACGGCGGATGTGACTGGTCAACAGGGGAATGTTTACTTCTCCTAGGCTCCTGATCCTACCTCTGGAATTTCTAGGGGTCCGTGTTTTATACAGATTTGTGGAGTTTTTTTTAATTTTTTAATCGATTACTGTTCGTTATCTTCACCTTTTTCATATACTCAGTATGCTACACCAACAAAATTGATTAATATATAATGTATGACAATTTCATTACAAAATATATACGTTTTCGAATGTTTTAAAGAAAGAAATGTAAAGTTTTCTAGAATATATGTTTTCAAATGTATTGCGTACAGATAAATATGTTGTTTTTTTTTAGTTTTCAGAGAACATGTATAAATTTGGTATATTTTACCTCCTTAAGAATTATAATCTGTTGACAAACACGAACTTATCCTTAGTTAGTTAGTTTTTAGATTAGTTTCCTCATTAAATTCTTCGTTTTGAAAAGACATAGATCTGTAGTTTAATAACCTTGTAGATTATCTAAGAATAGAAACAGCTGGGGAAAATAAAATAAGTCCTCAGTTTTTATTTTAGATGTAATTTGAACAGCTGTATGGGTGTCTGTTTTCCGTACAACTGTTGTTCTTGCAGCAGCAGCAATCACCATATAGAGGTAAGATTTAGGAGGCAATAAAACTCTTAAAATCATGAGTCAACCCTTATCGCAAGATAAATGTATATGTTTCATGTAACTCACCAGAATATTTTAAAGTGTTGCTTACATCCAATGAGATAAACTAGTTAATATTCTACTTAAGATGCTACAGTAAATCTCTGAAATGACACCAAAAGACATTTATTTTGAAAATATAAACACGAGTGTTGACTCTGAAATACCATTGCGGGTATATTTTCTGAAAGCAATTCCAATGTTTTAGAAAATTAGTTACCAAACAGTTATTGTTCGAATCAGTTGAAACAAGATAGACTTACTTCACTGAATGTCAACAAGATAACGGAATTTGTCAGAAATTTAGCCAACTTCCTCCCCCTTCATACTCATTTTAGATCTTTATATTTGTAATGTTGTGTATAATACTATGTATGTCAACTTCATTATATTTGTGCCATTTTACTTGTAAAAAATTAATTTTAAAAACAGGATTTTAAAGTCAGCTTTTTGTTTTCACAACTTTGTGTATTGTGTACTTTTTATTTGGCAAAATAATTCTGCCAGACTAATGATTGTTTGTGACAGGGGAAAATCCCATTGCCAATTTTATCAGCCTTTGTATTAAGGAAAATTTTGCTGTTATTATTCCAGTGATCTCCCCTTAACTATAATTTTATTATATGTTTATTGTCATTTAATAAATGACAATTCTCACTCAATATTGTTTGTCTTTGTTATGTTTCATCTATAACTTAGGCTGATCATTAGGATTACATAAATAGTGTTTAATGAATATGTTATTCGTGGAAAAAATATGGTGCGTTAATGTAGAATAATTTGGAAGTTTTGTAGATTTTCTTACAAATAAATATAAGAAGCATACTGAGTTTTTGACGTCCTTCCTGTTCTGCCATATAATTATATTTAACAGCCATAGTGTTGTATCTCTTATTTATCTTATGGTTATTCCATACTCACAATTCTATGGATTAAAAGTTGAAAAACTGCTTTAATTTCCACTGAATATAGTTTAAAAAAATTAATAATCACAAAAATTGTATAGGTCGACACCTTTTTAAGATGTCAGACAAAGATAAACAGAAGTATCTTTCAGTTAAAAAAATATCTCCAGTTTTGGTAAACAGCATGATCAAATCACTGAAAACTGGCTTAAATGACATTATTTTAATGACTAATGTTCCAAATAATTGTAACTTTAGAAATATGTATAAATTGTGGATACTGTGGAAATTTTGCAATAAAAGCATTATGTTTCAATTCACTGAATACCATTTCCGTTATATCTGAAGAAAACCATGGCAAATCTGTAAAGATTTCTTGAGCAGTGGCTCTTGCATCAATGAATCATACAATGAAACATATCAATTATGCAATATTTAAAGTACTTAAATTAATTATTAATTCTTATTTATATGATTATTTATACAAATATAAATATAAACAATGAAATGTCTCTTTTTGTTACTATGGTAATTAACGTTGAAGCTATTGCAGAGAGCAATTACAAAACCCACATATTATAGCAAAATATTTTTTTTAAATCTCTTTTATTGAACAATATTTTTCATTACACCTATTAAAAAATCTTCCAAAATATATACATTTATTTCTATTGGGCACGTAATGAAAGATTTTACAAGAACGGATGACATTTCAAGAGGGCGGAATTACCTTAGTTTTCGTTTATTCAATCTTTTTTTAAAATCTAAACTATTTAAACATCTTATCATCTTTTCTGTATATTTGTTCTACATAAGCTTAGATAAAGAAATTGCAGTTGTTTTTTCAAGCAATACCATTTGATGGACGTGTACGTTGTTGTTGAATTGGAAAAAGAAAATTTTTGTTGGTGTCTATTACACTGTAAAAATGTGTTTAAATAATAGACACATTTCTAAACACATTCTTGTCACATTTTAGTGCGTTAAAATTCTAAGTATGTTGAATTTCAAAACGCGAAATGAAAAGTGTTTTAAAACTAAAAGCTTACGTGTTTAGATTCTGCAAGAAAACTTAAAATATAACAGATTTGTCCAAAATAAGTGTTATTTACTTATAAACATAATATTAAAATCATAAATTAAGCTGCAATAAATCGATTATTCAATTATACTAAACTGTGTACGAATTGATTGTTTAATCACTGTCTGTGTGTACCCACTGCAAAAAAGAAAAAAAGAATAACACACAGTAAGGTGTTTCATGGCATAATATGTTCTCACAAAATCATTGTTCGTCGGAACTCCTTTCTCTTGCGAATGGTTATCAATATCTAAACAAAGTCTTTTAGAAGTTTTGACATGTCATACTTTCTGGCATCTAAAGAATAACCAGTTGTTAAATTGTCTGCATTTTGTAGCACAATACAAAGTTGATAGTTGGCATTTAAGTAATAGTATGTTTTCCTAACTGAACACGCTGAAGTTTTACATTAATTACTGAGCATAATTAATAAGTTTTTAATCAATATCAATGCATCTTTATTTACTCTCACCAATGAATACATGATGTGAGTATTATACATATTAAAACTTTTAAATAGACATGATTTAAGATATGAATTTTAAAACAAATTACCTAATAAATCTTATGTTGCATATAAATAAAAAAAATGTTATATTTTATATGCCCAAACTCAAGGATAGACCATGAAAGCCAATATGGCTTATTTCCATGAGAAAAAGAAATCTCTTGCTGTGGCCTTCAATTCGACATTTCGATAAAATTATATCGACGACATATTATTTTCATTCATTAGTCGACACGATACATCCCAGTGAGCTTGAAATAAAAGATACCACAGAGTCTGACACATCTGGTTCATATTTGGATATTTTACTAGAAAAAGACGTTAATGGTAATCTAACAACAAAGCTTTATAATAAACGTGATGACTTTCACTTTTCAATCGTCAACTTCCCTTACTTTTGCAGCAATATACCCTTATCACCTCATATGGGATGTATATCTCTTAGTTGAATCGATACGCAAGAGCATGCTCTACGTATGAATAATTTCTAAAACGAGGTAAGTTACTGACAAACAAGTTGATGAAACAAGAATATGAACAGTCGCGTTTAACGTCATCATTTCGTAAGTTCTATGGTCGATACAATAACCTTGTCAGCGAATACAATCTATCATTAAGTCATATGCTGACTGACGTTTTTCATACTAATTGTTAGGCCATTATTTTCACACTGAATCGTCGACGGATTTTTCCGTAATTTACCGATCATGACAAGGAGGAAATGGCGGGTGTGACCGGTCGGTAGGGGATGCTCACTCCTCCATGGCACCTCATCCTACCTCTGATTTTGGAGGTCCGTGTTTGCTATGCTCCCGATTTGTATTGTTTTAATGGACTTTGAGCTTGAATACTGTTCGTTATCTCCATATTTCATATATGAAAATTTCCTTAAAATTCCATTTACAATAAAAAAAAAAACACTCTGGATCTTGATAAGTTATACAATTTTCACATATGTATTTGAGCTGATTTGATGGTAATTAATTTAGGCTCTCCGATCTTGGGGTAATCGGTGTGAAACGTTGTGTCGTTATTCAGTCTGTTCGGTATTTCTTAAATGATATTAATTTTATCACCGTGGAATACTGTGTAATGTTTACAATGTGTGTCTTATCCGCGTATATTCTTTGCAGTTATCTGAAAATTATATTTTTAAACAAGCATTGTAAAGTAAGTAAATGTTCACACTCAGTTAATGGTGACAATCCAGAATGGCCTTGTGTAACATCAAGTCTGAAAAATTATCATTATCTTTGATATCTCAGGGATATTTAATGGTTTTCTTTAATTTTTTACTTTTGAGATTGAAATAAAATTATAAAGTATACAAATCAAACATTAAGAGAATATTAATTACTTCATTTTTTTTTAGTTTTCTTGAGTATATGAAAAGAGTTTACTAGGAAAAATATGTATTTGAATACGATTAACCGGTTAATTGAACTGAAAGTCTTGCGTTTAACCAATAAGCAATTCTGTATTCAATTGCCATCCCTAGAAGAAACTATGAATTGTCTCTATTATAAGAATGTTAAAGGAATCAAAACATGACAAAAAGGTATTTACCCAAAGAATTGATAAAAGTTCTTTAAATAAACTATGAAATGTGAAGATTGATTGATTGATTGAATGTTGTTTTACGTCCCATTCGAGAATTTTTCACTCATATAGAGATGTCACCATATACCGGTGAAAGGCTTCAAATTTTGACCTTTACTCGCCATTGAGCAGTTAGGGATCTTTATCGTGCCAACGCCTGCCGTGACACGGGACCTCGGTTTTTAAGGTCTCATCCGAAGGACCCGCAACTTTCACTTCAAGTGCCGAGCGCATATCCAAGGAACACTTACTACCCATTTTTTTTATCGACTTAGGTCAGTCGCGGCCGAGATTCGAACTGACGACCTCCCGATCACGGAGCGAGTGCTCTACTGAAATGTGAAGAAAACGAAATGTTATCATGTTCAAAAAATCCATTTATACAATACAAATTCTGAGCAGAGCAAACACGGATCTTTGAAAACAGACATAATCAGGTGTCATGGAAGAGTAAGCATCCCATGTCGACAGGTCACATCCGCCGAGTGCTCCTTGCCATGATCGGGTAAACGGAAAAATCCGTAGACAATTCAGTGCAAAATAATGGCCTAACAATCTGTATGAAAGACGTTAGTCAACATTTGACACAACAAAAATTGTATTTGCCGACTAGGTCATTGCATCGACCATAGAATTTTCGAAATAACTTTAAACAAGAATGTGTATCATCACCCTATTTGTCAATAGCTTACTTCGTTTTAGAAATTGTTCCTACATAAAACATGTTCCTGATTTCAAATAAACTGGGAGACAATAACTCAGTAATGGTATATTGGAACATAAATAAGGGAAGTTAGCGATTTTGATCCAGAGGTTTACAGGAAGGGAAAAACACTTTATTCAGAAAGGAAAGAGGAAATATGATTTAGAGAAGTGCAGTGTTAGGTTTTTTTAATTTTATTCTGAATGCAATGTCGATTAAATCATTTCTTCACGTGTTTTATGACGCGTTATGTTATTGTGGAACCATACAATTGTTATGAAAATACATTCAAGCAATAGAAAAACATTGTTGTAGGTGAGTATTCCTATGTTTTCTGCTAAGAGTAACATTTTTTCGGTTTTTTTATATCTCTTCAAAATTCTCGAATGACAAATATGCTATTTCGTTGTTGAAACACAGAAAGATTATTTATATTCAAAATGGAAAAGATAAATTTATGATAAACATTTTAAAATGTCTTGAAAGAAAGGAAATGTCAGCATATCAAAAAATCAGTTCATATATTAAAGCTTTGATCATATCACCCAATTTGAAATTTTTACAAGATTTTGCAAAACTGAAAATTGCGTAGTACAATGAACCGGTACATTTCATTACACTCCAAAGAGCAAGGTTTACTAGAAAACTTATTAAAGCCTATCATAATTCATACTGAACAATACATCAAATATCACTTGGACACTTGACGGTGCGATCGTTCCAGAGAGTTCAAGGAACAAATGTGACACTTACCGGTATTCAACAGCAGTATATAAGATATATCATAAATAATAACAATATGTATGGTACAAGCGAATTGATCTTTTATAAAGACGTGATCTTTCAAATCCACTCTAACATCTAACAAAAAGAATATAATTACACTGTCAAAGCTTAAAAATATAGGAACATATAGGTGATAAAATTTGATTGCTAACTTGAAATTCTGTAATTATGCATACAAACTAATTTTCTCTTGACAATATGTTACCTTATAAACTATTAGTTTAATTGAATGACATAGGGTTTTACATGCTTATAGCTTACTATTGTTGTTTTCCCCCACACTTTGCTAATGTAGGATCTGCTAAAAGATCACAATCGTGTTTTTTTTTTTTTTTTTTTTTTTTTTGGCTAATGCAGGATCTTGCGGACCGAACAATTCTGACCGATTTATTGTTATTGAAAAAACACTTATCTCTACTTTCTTTCTTTTAAACAAAACATAACTTGAAACATGCAGTAGTGCATTATTATTTATTTTAATCTGACATGTTTTACTTACATTAGGATATAACATATCCGAATTCGTATGAACGGATTGATCGCGATGCGATTGCTGTAAATTTTTTTTTCGTCACAAAGGCTATTTTGAAATTTAACTGGCCATTAAAACTCAGTGTTTTGTTTGTATCGTACTGAGATGCATAAACGGTGACGTGATTTGTGGTTTTAATGAAATGTCTCACTCTTCCCAGACAGATGGACAGACACCGCCCAAGGTGACACCCATTATCTGCTACTCTACGCAGTCTAAAATGACTCGTTTTATCGCTAATCTTTCTATCATTACTTCCCCGCTTGAAACCTTACATTGTACAATAACGACACTTGAAGAACCGGAGTATAAAGTAAGGGGTGTGTCCGTCTGTACGTCCTTCTGTCCTTATGTCAGTACATGTACTAATCTCTTATCTGCAACTCCTCCTATACCAATGAATAAATTTTAATGAAACTTTCACAGAATCTTTATTACGTAGTGAATTGTGCATCTTTTAATTTTCGTTTCGATCAGACAGATATTTGGGGGTTCCCATAGCAAAACATGGACACTGCTATTCTTTCAATAGAATTGGAAGGGGGTACCCATCTCTTGTCTGCAACTCCTCCTTTACCACTGAATATTTAATAAAACTTTCTCAGCATCTTCTGCACTCCTATTTTGCGTTTCGATAGGTTACATATAGATATTTTGGGTTTCTCACAACAAAAGCTGGACACTACAATCTTTCTTTAACTTTAGGGGTACTCATCTCTTATCCACAATTCCTTTTTTACCTGTAAATTAAATTCTGAGATTTTCACATAATCTTTATTATATAGTGATATTGTGCACCTCCTAATAATAATAATAATAATAATAATGTCCTTTATTTATACAGGTTTATACAGACAGCAAGAGTATGTACAGAAACAAATAAATATTAAAGAATATGAAAAAAAAGCGTGGTCTAATAAAAATAATATTTACACATGATATAATGTAAAACTTCCATAAAACTGAACATAATCAATGAGGTGTTTGGTACATTATAGTTAGTTTGTAGACTGAAAATAATTTCTGATATATGCTGATTTAAAACTTTGAATTGAGGGATTACATTTTAAAAATTCTGGCAATTCATTCCATATTTGCGAGCCGTAAATTGTAAAAGATCTTCTATAATATTCTGTTTTTGCCCTCGGAATGTACAATGCATTGCTTTGGCTTAGTCGTTTCCATCGGACAGATTTTTGGGGCTTCCCATAGCAAAATCTGGACATGCAACTCCTTCAATAACATTGGTAGTACCTATCTATACTCCCCCTATACCAATGAATACAATTTAATAAGACTTTCACAGAATCTTTATTTAATAGTGCCATTAGTCGCCCGCGTGGCGCAGTGGTTAGAGCGTTTGCTCTAGAGTCGCGGAGTAAAAAGTTGATCCTTTCGTCGCGGATTCGAATCCCACTATGGGACGTGGAGACCGGTCCTTCGGATGAGACTGTATAAACCGAGGTTCCGTGTTGCACTAGGTGCTGGCACGAAAAAGGTCCCTAATTGCTCAATGACCCTGAGTGCCGAGTATAGGTCAAAATTTGCAGCTCTCCACCGGCAAGTGGTGGCGTCTCCATATGAGTGAAAAATTCTCGAGAGGAAAGTTAAACAACAATAAACAAACATGATAGTGCTATTTTTCCTATTTTGTTCTGATTGTTATGTTCATTAACTGGAATCCGGAGTTCAAACCATACTGGTTGTTATGTAATAATCAACATATGTTTTCCATATTGTGTATTAGCAAGCAGCTGTGTTGTTTTTCATGCAATTATAAAGGCGATACTTTGCAGTGATTACATGTGCTTATGTTGTGTCACAGTGTGTTGTTCCAATTAACCCTGTAAACAAACAAAACAATGGTCGACGAGATTTAGGACGTTATCAAAACGGCAAATACTATGACTATCCACTCGAAAATCAAAAATGAACTGGGAAGAGTTTATAGAAAGGTAATAATATTTTTGCTGCCAATAAAATTGAGGAGAACGACAAATTGAAGTCTATATTATTGACAATCTGTGGACATAAAAAGTACGGACTCATTCGTAATTTAACATCCCCTGAAAAAAACCATGCTGTTGAAAACTTTGATACTTTGCCACTTGCAACCAAAAACCACTTGGGATCGCTGAACGATTCCGATTTTACCCGAGATTCAGTAAACTGGAAACCCCTAGTTAAATATATTGCTGAACTTGAAAGCTTTGTGAACAATGTGCTGGAAGATTATTTATTAAAATGGACTTGGACACTGGTGCTTCTGTCATGGTGATATCAGAACAACTGTACAAAACTAAATTACAGAACAAAGTAACATTGTAACCTAGTGATGCTATTCTTATGACATATTCAGGAGAAATGTTAGGAGAGATGGATGAAGTGAATGTGAAGATCAGACACAGAAGTTTTTTTTACCTATTGTTATGGGAAATGGACCAGCATTTTTTGGTAGGGATTGGATGAAATTTATAAAACTAGACAGGCATTCAAATCAATTTTTTTGGCTGGTGATATGTAAAAGTATTCTATGTCTGACAACAAACTTGGATGTATCAAAGGACTGAGAGCAACCTTAAAGAAAAAAGGTAATCTTCAAGCCGCGAGCAGTACCATTTGCATTGCGCTATAAGATTTCTACGGAATTAGATAGACTTGAACAAACCGTTATCTATGAGTATGTCAAGTGTTTTGACTGGGCAGCTCCCATAGTACCCGCTGCATGGCAAGAAAGCTGATGGATCTGTGCACATCTGTTCAGACTTTAAATTTACAGTCAATAATTATCTGGATATCCCAAAGATTGAGGAATTATTCACTAAACTCAATGGTGAAGAAAAATTCTCTAAGATGGACATGTCTCAAGAATATAACTTTTGGATAAGGAGTCAAGGAAGCGTGCGACTATTAATACCTACCAAGGATTGTATCGGTATAATCGTTTACGTTTTAGTACATTGCATCATCCCATGCTATTTTTCAGCATACTATGATACCATTCTGCAAGGTCTGGAAAGGTTGGATACATACTTGATGATATCTAGTTACCTGTACCGGTGCTAATGACAGTGAACACAGATTTTGGGAGCTACGCTTGAACGATTAGACAATTATGGTGTAAAGTCGAAGTGTCAGTCAATGCAGGGCCAAGTTGAGTGCTTTGGTTTTTTTGTGAGCAAGGAGAGAATTAAACCGTCACCGAAGAAACTCGAAGCAAAGAGGAACATTGGGGATCCAAAGATCTTCTGATATGGTTGGAGATAGTGAACTATTATTAAAAATTTGTTCCAAACGTGCCAACGCGAAGTGGAACACTCAGACATTTGTTGGTTCAAGATGTTACATGCAAACTTGATCCAAGAATATTTTGAAGTTTGTGCAAAGTTCAAAGACCTGTTAGTTTCTTCTCAAGCGATGGATCACTATGACCCTCACAAACCACTGGAGTTAGCTGATGATGTCCTCAGATATGAATTGGATGCTGTAATATCCTATTACCTTTAACTACCATATGTAGACCAAAGAAAGACATTCAAATTTTGATTACTTCTTAATTGCATTACAACTAGCCTCTTGCCAGTTTGACATTAGATATCGAGATACTGGGAAACATCAAAATGCAGATCCTCTGTTACTATTTCTGGATGAATATCATTGACGATTCAAATACGAACTCGAAAAAGAGACAGAACATACACGAAATACAGATAAAAACTTACCTGTGACTGCTGATAAAGTACAACAAAGAATAACGTGACACTGTCTCTTATTAAAATTTATTGATTGTATTTTGTTTTTCGTCCCATTCGAGAATTTTTCACTTATAGAGACGTCACCATATACCGGTGAAGTTCTTCAAATTTAGACCTTTACTCGGCACTTGTGGACATTGAACAGTGAGGGACCTTTATCATGCCAATGCCTGCCGTGACAAGGGGCCTAGGTTTTTAAGGTCTCAGCAGAAGGACCCGCGACTTTCACTTCAAAGTGACGAGCGCTTGGCGAAGGAACAGTTCCTACTTATCGACATAGGTCAGTCGCGGCTGAGAGTCGAACTCACGACCTACCAAACACGGACCGAGCGCTCTACCTACTGAGCTACCGTGACGGTCTAAAAGTTAGAAAACAGGGAGATAAACAAGAAGAAGAAAAGTTGAAAGGTGGTAGGGTCCACATAAGGATACATCACACAAACAAAAATTTGATGCAGGGATTGATGTATATTTTTTGACTGATTTTGATTAGAAATGACATAAATATTAAATCCCTAAAATACTATGTCCGATTAGCTAGGACTGTCCACACTGTGGCTCGAACCTACAACTCTCGGATTTGAAATCCAACGCTCTACTCACTGAGCTAAAGGGTTAACCCACTAGCTAGTGCTAGTAGGAGCGTGGCCTCACTATATACAACGCATAGCCACTTTCAACTCTGTTACAATATAAATAAATTGGAAGTTTTCTTTGGTATTTAGTTATGCTACTTTTTATTGTTTTCTATATAATTCTATGCAAAATTTTGTACACATTATTAACATTGTGACAAAATCTTACAAAATTCTTCCACTTCACCTGGCAAATATTATTTTGGTTACCTATTTGAATATAAATCTATGAGAAATAATGCTGATTTGTGAAAATGTTTGTGTTATTTATTCTTAAGATGTTGTTTTCCAAGTGGTGTCTTAGTTGTAGTTTGATATACAAACACAAAACTAGTCCTCGGGCATTTAAAGTGTGGGCTGACATGACTCTCTAAATACTTGGGAACTCTCTATATATTTTACTGAGAAATTTATCAAAATATGAAATAACTGGTTTTATCTGCCTCTCGATTAGCTTCTTCTTGCAAGGTATGCAGTACAATAAAGATAATCATTCTGTATGGTACTCCCTGTGTTTTATGTACTAGGTTAAATTCCCTAAACAAATTTTTTCCGCGTTTTTCTAATGTTTCCTTAATGATGTCATTATAGAACTTGGTGACAAGAGGAAGAAAACAAAAAAGGGGGGTTGTATATAAAATCAATTACATCACAATCATTTTTTCAACATTCTATTTTTTTTTTCCAAATTAAAATTTTAATGTTCTTAAATTTAAATATTATTAAATGACTCTTTAATAGAATGATAATTAGTTTTAATTGAAGTATTTTCATAACATCGTAAAAAAAAAAGAAGAAATAACTGGAATATATCCAGCACATGTTTTGAACAAACGCACATGACCTTTGTGTCGGCTAAGGCGAAAGTTTCAATATGATTGTTGATTTTTTTATTTATTTCAACCCAGTTTATCAGATACATGCAGTATTTAAAAAGAGATTGTAGTGTATTTTCCGTTATGATAATAATTATTGATCTTGTAATTCCTATGATGAAATAATATTTTATAGAGTATGGATTTTGTTTGGAAATGGAAAATCATATCTGCATTATGAATTAAAGACAAAAACAGCTATGGAAAATATTGCAATTATCATATTTCTTCTATGTGTTAAAGGCATCACACATTTCTGTAAAGGTAATGTATGTTGTTTCATTCCTAATACGTAGAACTAATTAAATGATATTGCAAAACATGTTTGATTTTTTAAAAACTTTTTAAAAAATGCTCTGCATTTATCTCAAATTTATTCCCTCAAGGAGCTGGACATGCTGGTCTGCCTCCTATGATAACATCAGAGTTTGAACCGGAATATTTCTTTCCCGCAGCCCATTCCACTTCATTAACTCTCCAATGTCAGGCGGAAAACGGAAATATCACGTAAGGTCCCGTAGTTTGATAATCCCTTTGATCATAAGAACTTGAGATTAGTAAAGAACACATTTTATTTTTTTCAAATATCTAATAATCTTTTCTACATTCTACCATACAAAGTTTCTTGCAATTTTTAAGGTATGAATGGTATAAAAATTTTATGAAACTTGAAGACAACCAGCGAGTCACCTATGACTGGGATACAGGTGAAATTATCTTCACAAATCTCACGAAAGAAGATTTCGGAATGTATTATTGTCTGGCAAAAAATGAGTTTGGGGCTTCCATTTCTGCATTTTTCAACTTATCGGAAACAAGTGAGTGTTTTGATTCGTAAGTCAGTAAATACAGTTATTCATGAAAATTTTATGTCAATAACTTAAGCGACGTTTATCATGTTTTAACATTTGATCAAAAAATATTACAGGTATTAACAGGAAAGAAATTTAGAATAGAGACAAATTTGCATTTTCGTTTAAGCTTACCTGAGGTAAAAGCTCAAGTAAGCTTTTCTGATCACATTTTGTCTATCAGCCGTCCTTATATTTGAAAACTTTTCACAATTTCAACTTCTCCAGAACCACTGGGCTAATTTCAAACAAACTTGCCACAAAGCATATCAAGGTGAAGGGGATACTAGTTTGTTCAAATAAAGGACCATGCCCTCTTTCGAGGAGAGATAATTAAGAATGAATGAAAAATTGGTTGCATCTTTTAGAGCAAATTGCATTAGACCTAAAGGAATCCACTGTTTGTGACGTGCTGACGCTTTGCTTGTCGAGAAGTTTAAATACTACGTCACATTGTTACCACATCAAAGGTAGTAACCGAGATCGCTTTTCTCCCACGCTAAAGTCGGTCAACTGCAATACACATCGCCGACGTATAATGGGTTTTTAAAAGGGAACAAACAGTCCAGCCGTCCTTTTATTGAATATTTCCTGCACAAATCTCAAAACAATTGAAAATAGAGCAGTATGCTTTTTTTAGACTCCATAATAATTGAAGAAATGCCATTGTATATATGCCACATAAAATGTTGTGCCTGATCAAACTGGATGTTTCCGCACCAGTCCCGGTCATTCTGGGATTGTAGTAGTTTGTTTCAAATATGGCTTCCTAAATATTTATCACCAATTCGTTCTTGAAATGGAGTATTTATCTTGTTTTAACTCAATCAAACTATGAAAACCAATTGATATTATTCCACATCTTTGATGTGTTACATAGCAGACTCGAGTAATTGGCGACAAAAAGTTGGGGGGGGGGGGGGGCTCTCATTTCAATCCGATTCGTTTTTATAATATCCCTTCAAGTATGTTAAAAAAACCCTCCCGGCCACTTTTTTTTATGGAACTCTTAATGGCAATTTTCTTTAGCCCCCCTTTTTAAAAAAAGTTTTTTTTCACTGTTATTATTTTTTTATGTACTAGTATTGAAAATTTCATTCGGAGACCTGTTTCACCAAAGCCCCCTCCCCAACTTTTCTTTACAGTCCAATGTAAGCTCTTCCATGTTATTGTGCCTAAAAAGAGACGATTATGAGAAAATAAACCCCTTCTCCGTCCAATTCTTAATTTTGTGTTCTTTGAAATTTCCTATTTTTAAAATTTATCTATGATGAAAACTATTGTTCTACTTTTTGAGCTTGTCAAAGTCTTTTTATGTTTTTTTTTTTTTTTTTTTTTTTGGTTTTTTTTTTTTTTTTTTTTTTTGGTTTTTTTTTTTTTTTTTGTTTTGTTTTTTTTTTTTTTGCAAACTATGTCTTCACTACTCTTTGAAATAAAAAAGCTACGTATCTGGAATGAATGGTGAAAGTCTTCTTCTCAAGAATAGTAGAACAATTATTAGTCATATGAATATGGAAGCATTCTCAGATAGTGTAGATTCAAGTTTGTTTATGACACCTTGGGTTAGGGTGGGGGTACAACAGGGACCAAGTTTTACATAGGAATATGTGATAGAAAAAAATCTGCTGATGAAGAACAGCGAGGCCATATTCACTAAGATGAGGTTTGTGGACCATATGTCTCTTGTTCTTGAATAAAAAATCATAACTCATTTTTTTTTTAATTTAAAACGCTAGTTTCAAAATGTAAAATAAATTCTCAATTATTCATTTGTTCAGTTTTTAAGGCAGTACATGAATCTTTCAATAAAATAATTAGATTATCCACTAGGTAATATTCATGATTCATATTGGGAGAAAAATCAACTTATTTCAGTTTTCTTGAAATACATGTATACCTTTAATTTACATAGATTATAGCAATAAAGATTTATGTAAAGAAATAAAAAGCACATTACAAAGGCTTATTTTCATATACATGTATAATGATATATCTTTTTGGTAGGAATTGATTCATTTCCAATTTTTAAAGAAAGAAACCACACATGTCAAGAGTTTCATTACTGCAAACTTCCATGTTCTGACAAACCCTTCTGTGTACCAAGAAATAATTGTCGAATAGAATGGAAAATTGGACCTGGAACTTCAAATAATGTGGATATAAAGGAAAACATGGAGTTAGATAGAGAGGGTAACAGAAACTTTGAAATATCGATGGGCTTTCCAATTCAGAAAGATTTATCAATATGAAATATAAATTTTAAAACATATATGCATTCTTTAAGGAAGATCCCTTCTTCTTAGTAGTAGTTTTTGTAGTTTCAATGCTGTGTTATCGGAATTTCTTATTTTTTCTTTCTATTCTTTTTTTCTTATTTCCTCCTTAATTATATTTCCTCCTTAATTATCATTCATTTTTGTGAAATAACTGCCGTCAGGAAACCTTCATTTTCTAAACATCAACCAATCTTACGGAGCAAAGAATTATTACTGTGGCGTGTGGAATGAAAATGAACAAATATTCCGGAAAGGCAACTTATTGAACCTCGATGTAAAGGGTGAGTTATTAGTGATCAGTGTATCAGTTATTCTAACCATGAAACGTTTGAACTTGGCTGGTTACGATCAAATACTTGAAGAAAGCCTAAAGGGCTAAAGAGCTGAACTTTCGTATTGATATTTTTTTTTCATTTTGACTGGAAACTACCATATGATAACATACTGTAGTTTCATTCTTAACCTAGTTTTTAACCTAGTGCCTGAGAAACTAATATTAATAAAATGTGCTAAAAGTGAGTACTTGACCTTGATAACAATTGTGTCTTGGTTTTATTGTGCCCTGATATATTTATAATTGTATACGGTGCTGGATTTTAAACCCGGAGATTAAAGTTAGTTGCTCTCGAATATTTCTGACTTTAGTTCAATTTCAAAATAGTTGACAATTTGGAATGTTGAACAAAGGAATGACTAAGTTCTTGATATAAGGAAACGCTCTATGCACAACTTTTTACCAAGCATGTTCAGTGCAAACGCACATAATTTCTATTATCTATCACGAAATATTTAGAAATTGTCAAAATTTTTGAAATTTTTAAGAATGATAACGAATACTCATTTATTAACATTGCCTTTCGTATGAGTTCACACTAGTCTCAAAAGTCAGAAATTCTCAAGTATTGGAATTTGCGAGTCGTTTGTATACAATGAAGTAAATGACGAATAGTGCTTGGGAAATGAGTAAAGCATATGAATGACATCTTATGCCATTCTTGAATACAGTAGAAATATAGTGAATTCAATTATCAATTGTCTACACAGGAAAGGAATAAATTGCGAGTTAGAATTATTTTGCTATGTGAGCAGGTCATGTCATAGCCACTGATCCTTTCAAACGTTTACAAAAATTAAATAAAATTTATATTTAGTAAAATAGTTAAACTAAAGAAAGCTACCATCGTTAATATTCTATATATTTCCTGTGCTCGTTCTATTGCTTTTAAATACAATTTACTGCATACAGTATATTGATAAATAATTAGTTTTATTTGGTATAATAACCTCTCGCGTTCAGGTTAGGTTAACGTTTGCCTCTTTACTTCTATTTAAGTTACGGTTCATTCAAAGTAAAAAAAAAATAATTCTAAAGGATATAATTATAATCATAAATTTTGTAGATACTGTTGACAGTTTTGTTCCTCCTCGTGCTGTTTATCAAAGTGGTTATAAAGCTTTTGCTGGAGACAATGCAACCCTGCAGTGTATTTTTTCTGGAAAGTAAATATTCAACATGTCTAATATTGACAAAAATTTATTTAAGTGATGTGGTCCGTAATTTTTGCACTTTTAAAGATGTGGTATAATAGAGAAAAATATGAATCAGATTACTTTTAAAAATAAATCGCTAATTTCTAGGCATGTTTATATAGGTGCAATGTGGTCACACATTGCTCTGCTTCCATATATGGCTGATTTACTAGGTCGCCAAACGGCATTTGATTAACTTAGTTTCCCTTTTCCCGTGAAATATGAAGTTTTAAATTTTTGCAATTTTCAGAATAAATTTGACTAAAAAGGGAAAATACTAGCAAAGTGATTTCCGGCAAATTTTAAGTTTAAAGTATGTGCATCCAATTTATTGTTTTAGAAATAACGTATATTTTCGCACCCCCCAAAAAAGAATACAGAATGTTTGTTTTATTGTCATTTACATTAATGATCAAACGTAGTAGCTGTGTATATTTTCATAGCCCTGTTCCGGAAGTAACATGGCAGACCAAGAATGGATCTCATATTGTCGAGAATCATAAATATAGTATACGTAAGAATGGAAGAGAGCTTCAGATAAGGAATACAACATTCAAAGATGATGAAGTTTATAAATGCGTCTCTAATGGCATCATACAAAATCCATATCTTAATGTCACATGTAAGTAAAATCTGATTTATGCGTGTCACTCATGGAATAAATTGAAAACATAGTTTTGAAGATGTATATATACATCAATACATGTGATTTCTCGTTTTATTTCTCTCAATAGCCCTTCCATTATTTCGCAGCGTTCACAAACGCTTTATGATGAAAATAGTCAAATTTACAATTAGCAAGAATAAGGAACTATTGTGCGATGCAATATCTGCACCAGACGAATTGGAACCTGTTGTGATCATGTGGATGAAAAATGGAAAAGAATTAAATCAAGGTTTCTAAGTGTATCAATTATTGAGTCTATGATTTCACTGAAAGGTTAACAGATAACAAAGTTACTGGAATTATCGGGGAAACATTAATAACTTGCTTAGGAATATCTACATGTAATTCATGGGTGTTATGGCTTTCTTAAATATATTTTTGAGTTACATGGATTTGTCTACTCACAACCAAAGAAAATACTTTCATTAAATCTGTTTCTAACTCTAAAATTGTTTTAAGATGTAGCAGAACATTAATTTTAATTTATAAAGATTATCAAATTATATAGGTATTCTATATCACTAACTCTCAATTAATATAATTATTTTAAAAAAAATTATTACAAAAAAGATTTATTGGAATTGCTCTACATTCTCAAATAAATTTGAAATTGAACACGAGTGCAAAGTTTTTTAACCTTAAGGCTCATTACATTTGGAATAAATTATTCAATAATCAGTACATTTGCATTTAGAATTTTATTTTGAATACTGCACAAAGCTTATTCACGTGATTTGTCTTTTCATTCTGCCAATACTAGTAAAAAAAATATGTTTTATGTTGTAATTCACATTTAATTGGTTTATTATGCAAAATTTAGATCATGCTCAAATTTGAGAAAAGTAATACAAATGAGAAATTTTTGTATTGCTTTTTCAATTGGTCGTGAATAAATTCTTTTTATTTTACCTTTTCAACGTCTTTTTAGAATCTGCATATGAATTCTCAAACGATAAAAAGAAATTACACATTTACAAAACAAATGTTGACGACGCTGGATGTTATACATGTGTGATAGAAAATAGCGAAGGAATTGCGGTGGCAAATTTTTTACTCCACGGTGGTAATACAGTTATTAAAAATAAACATTTAAATTCTTATCGTACTGAATTTATGACATTCATTTAACGCTAAATGATTCATAATTGAATGTATATTATGTGTGATAAACTGAGTAAGCAAATATACTATCATTCAAAATTTGAAGACGTTACTTGAAAGAGGTACATTTACTTGGGGAAAAATTTTATATGTGTTAATTTTTTATAGTCCAGACAGTTCAACATACGCCAAGTAAGTAGACTTTGGAAATAGCTTTGAATCTGTACAGAGTTTTTCTAATGGAACAAGATATGATAAGGGATTTTCGGATTTCAAAAATATGCTACTTGACATATAGAAACATAGATGTTGCTATGGAAAAAGCATTGACTTTGACTTGCAGCACTCATAGAGGTAACAAGGGAATAGTAAAAGAACAAGTTTCCGAATTTCTTCAAAGTTTGGTTGAAGTTTTTCGTATTATATACAAGATTTCAAAAACTGGAAGTATTTGATACAAGTACATCAAGAGCAATTCTGGTAGATAGGCAACTTGTCGCTAGCTTGTCCTCTATTCTGAGGTTTTGTATTAATGAAAATTGTCGAAAACAAAAAAGTCAGGAAATTTGTAAAATGGCCAAATTCGTAACTTTCCTGTAATATCATAAAATTGTCAAATAATTCAAGTTTCCGTATTTATTCTTGGTTATTATTTGTTTACTGAACATTGTTCTCATAAAGAAGGAAATATATATAATTGAGAAAAAAGTATACACGGATTAAGAAATACAATTAATTATAAAGAAAAGAAAATGTTTCATGATATATTACTTAAATTTATCATAGAAACAAATATGCATCTAAAAATGTATATTCCTGTATTAAAAGCAATTGCTCTAATTCATTAAAAATGATACCATAATGTATTAAATACATTCTGCATTTTCACAACTTTAAATATAAAAATTTCCTTTAAAGTAGTGTTATAAATAGATGGTGAAAATAGATTTGATGTTACAGAGTTATTCTTTAGATTAGTTTTACTTTTTCAGGTAGACACCTGACAATCGATGTATTACCCATTTTATGTACAGTTGGAGTATTCTTATTAATTGCAGCTGTAATCATCACAAAGAAGTAAGTGCCAAAAATTGTTTTAAAAATAATATGATAGCTAACAAAACTTAGACTGACACCACAATTCGAACACTTACAGAATTCGACGGATTACAGAAAACAAACGACTCCACGTAGAAAGAGGAAGTGACAGAAGATCTTCGGGCGCAACAGTGTATGTGTATAGTGAACCAAATCCAGAAAATCAAGTCCATGTACAAGTTGAAAATATAAATGACTTGAAAACAGGTTCAGAAAGAAAAGTGTGGCCTGAAGTCGTTGATGCTGAAAACATTTATGATATTTTAGGAGATTGTCCTGCAATGGTGACTGACGCCTCCCAACTGAGCTGCTATGATTGTATGGAAAACATCCACGGAATTTATAATATGAGTTTTAGAGCAAACGAAGAAACATTTAAAGAAGCATTTAATGGACATGATACATTAGGAAAAAGAGAGGCTGTGGAAATTTCAGGGAAATCTTTCTCCATGAGGACCAACGGAAATATTTCAAAATATAGTACTCTTGATGAATTCGAAGGATTCCACGAAACCAACAATACTAACTTTATTGAACAGGGTGTATCTGATGACGAATCGAACGAAGCAATTGAAGAAATCGACACATCAGAATCAAATAATAAATTGGACGATACAATGGACAGAATAGAGGGTACCAGTATTGGAGTAGTACATGTCACCATTTCGTCACAGTTCCAAATCAAATAGCTGTAATTGTTAGGGAAAATTTCAAAGGAAATTACAAAACTAGTTTCACTAAAGATCTTAATTTATTCATTAAAGATTCAATGATTAAAGATTTATTGATTTATTTGTAAACACAGAATTGTAAAAATACCAGGAGAACGCGTCGTCATTCAGTCATGAAAGTCGAAATACAAATTATACAGTAAACATCCACAATATCAGTTTTAGAGAAAAAAATCCTATAGAATCGAATAGAAAATTGTATTGGCATCTTAATAATTTTACGAGTACGTCATAGATAGTTCTGAAAACTATTCTGATGACTCCTTCCGTCTGAGTTCACTGGTAAAATCTTGATGATAAGGTAATGTCAACATAATGCTACAGTGTGTCTGTGACTTTTCATATACTCGTATCTCTACATACGTTTTAAAAACAACATATTGTAATAGATTTAATATCATATGTATATGTATTATTTTATTTTATTTTTAATTGCATGTTATATAAATGATAATCAAATGTTACTCAAATTCTGATAAAGGATATTTGAATATGAATGATGTCATGCTTTGCAATGAATAAATCGCTTTGTACAGCATATGAAAATTAATATAATAAAATATTCAGAGATTTAATTTATGTTAACTCTACAATATGGATGCATGTACAGTAACTTTGGTTATTGAGCAAGAGGGGGAAGATACATTCAATGCTATTTATAGTAATTGCCATATTCATGTTTTGCACTCTTTCAAGATTAAACACTTACTTTATTCCTAATTTTAATTTCTGGTATCAATCTGTAATTTCGTAGCAGGGAAGAAAAACTATCAGGCCAAATAAAAAAATATGTGTGGTTCCGGTTACCCGACCGTCCCTATTTTATACCCCCGACCCTAAACTTTTTTTTTTTGGCAATTTTCATATTTTTTCTGGAATTTTCCCCAATTTCCATCAATGGCTCCGGTTTAAGTTTTAGTTTCAGCAATGACGGCCCCCTTGCACAACATAGTGCAAGTGTTTATTAGTGTTAAATCCAAAGCAAGCTAGCATATAGGTGTCCCCTACCAATATTGACTAGTATATTATCACACCACTTCTAAATGTCATTTGCAAAGTAGTGATAAGTATTATTTAGAAAAATTAAGAAAATCATTTTGTTTAAAAAAAAAAAAAAAAAAAAAATCCCTACCTACCTACCCTAATTTTTTTGGAGGTGTAACCGGAACCACACATATTTTTTTGTTTGGCCTCACTCAAATTTTAAAAGTTATTAAATTGTAGGATGAAAAATTGAGTTGGACATTAGCACCTACAGCTGGAAATGGTATAATTCATGAATTACATTGTTATGGATGCAATGACAATGTCGATAGTGTTGGGAATCTTTCCAGTCCACAGTGTAGCAATGTAAATGTGATGGGACTTTTTAACAATAGACAGAGACGTAAGCGTGGACAACGGTCTTACAATAAACCTATTATGCACGATGTCTCCTTTGATTCACTACTAACTTATGCAAATAAACGCTTAGGTCTTCATCACATTCGCACAAAACTTTACTCTGTCCCTTTGAAACTTTGAAATAGTCTATTTGAAAAAGTCAAGGAAAGTCCATATTTGGATTCTTCGACACGAGAATACAGGCTCGGATTTGTGATTATGGATGTTGCAAATCAATAAGCTTTTTAAACCGCCGCGTTTTACAGAAGAAAATGCTGCTAAAACAAACCGTTTTTTCCTTAAACTTCAATACGCCAACAAAGAAATCGATGCGGTTAATATAAGTAATATTCTTAATCACAAAAGATTCCCGCCAAACATGAGAAAGAAGACATTGACACTTTATCTATCAGAATTTAAAAGTATCAGATGGATGTTAGAATCTCGCATTAAGCGATTGAGGGACAATATGAAAACCATCTCTCCTGTGTTCAATAATGCAGAATTGAAAAAAAAAAAAGAATTAGATAGATTACACGATCAGTATGTACTGGTCCCGGCTGATAAAACAGGCAACAATATTGTCTGTGTTTGTAAGGTTCATTATTTTGATTGTATTTAGAGGAACTGGGATTTAATTCTGCAAGTGGTAATACAACTTACCCCCATAGCTCCCATTCTAAGGAGGAAACTCTTCAAAATCATGTGATAGTTTTAAATATTTTTAATATTCCCAACAATCAAAATGAATTTGAGTTGCCATACGTATACTGGATTTCTACTATTAAGTGTTATTGACATAAGGTGACCGACAAGTACAAGAGATTGTTAACTGAAATGCAGAATAATAAGTGGAGCTTTCCATTTTTATTTATAGTAACAAATGTTTAAAAATAGACATGCAAATTATCCAGGAAATGTAAAATTATGCACTATCTCTCACATTAGGGATGGACAATTTGCAGACTAACTGTTATTTACTGTTATTGACATAAAAAACTTTCGTCATTTCTTCACAATTGACTATCATGTAAACACATATACACACTCATTCTTTGGTATTGGAAGGCTATGATTTTTTAATGCGATGTATAGAGGAAAACCAAGAAGCTCCACCCCCCGAGGCGGAACAATGCGGCGACGATCATAGAAAACACTCAGGACTTGTGGTTACAATGCGTGACTTTATCACATAATCCGACAGTGGGGAGACTAGCCATTATACATTTCCTTGTCAACGGATCAAAAAGACTCTACCCGAAAAAATGTACGGGATGAAAATGAGCCAATCTTTAGGAAAACCTTCCAGTTTCCTATTTCATCCCGAAGGGAGCAAAGGGTTTCTACTCTGAAAGGAAATAGAAACGGTGGAGAAAATATGCATTCAATACGGAATGAAATCTGTGGAAATTTCAGAAATGCTCAGAAATGTGTAACTTTTGATACTAGTCTCAATGAAATTCATTATTTACCACTCAGAGACCGAAAAAGTCCATGGAGGGCTATAGTAGCAATCCGATTCTATTTATCTCGAAATGTCCATCTTAAAAGGTCAGGATTCATAAAAATCATGCCTATGTCTATGAAATACCGTGTGTTGTAAGACGCTGTGTTTGTCAATATTGTTATTTATAAAACATCTAGACTTTCCCACTGGAAATAAAGTGTATTCAGATTGTTTTTAAACTAAACAGATTCTGTTGATCTAAAAATTTCGGTGAGAAAAGATCAGGATTGAAGAAATCGTATATTATGTAAAAGTCTATGGTGATTTTCTAAAAATGGCAGACCTTCACCTCCCTGTGTCTATGCTTAAACAGACACTGGCTTTATTTTTACACTTGAGACAATTTTTTTAAATTTAAAAACAGCATAAACACTCTTGCCTAGGTTCAATCTCATTGTATAGATTAAGTTTTCCTTGATTTACACTCTAAAAATTGTTCAAATACTTATTTTACGTATTCAGGTCCTCGCTTCGACATCAATGAGCCTATAACGACAGATAAAAGTCATGCATCAAAAATACTGTGAAATCATGCCTGAAACTTACCTTCGTCCTATGGCTAGGTTGAAAGTATTTCTAATCCCATAATGAGTTATTCACTTCAATGTATATATTCACAAGCACAAAATAACACAAAATGAATTCTCCATGAAATTCTTGACTCTCCGACATACGGACATTTTGGGTGCTCTCTTTTGCGCTCAAGCTGTATGCATAAATACGGCAGCTTGCCAGATTTCGGTGTCATTCGTTAGCAATCAGTTCCACAGAGCGCCGTTTCGACATGGCTGAGGAAGACGATGTCCCCAACTTTTACCTGATCAACGAGGTAGAAGTACTTAACGTTTGGATTGTCAGGGATGTGGCGACTGGGAGGGAGCTTGCCAGATGGCCTATTGACCCTAGGCCTAGCCAGAGACGAACTGTCGAGGGAGCGTCGGCAGAGAAGAAGACGACGATCCCTTTATCACAGGGAGGATAGCCCGGCTGAGGGGGGGGGGGGAGGACAACATCACCACCTGCCACTTATTCAGCCCCTCTTAGTTCTCTGGAACCCTTCCTAGTTCTGCCTGGTTACCCAGTCAACTACAGGGAGCTGCTGGACAGTCAGATTCATCCTCCGTAGATTCGGATTAGTCACCCCCCATAAATTCGGATTGGGCACCCCCTAGGGAATTCACCCCATCCCCGGAGCGGCCATCTCCAGCTAGGCCCCCGATGTCACCAAGTATAAGTAGGATGGGGTGGTTCCTGTTTGGGGGGTTTCAGTGGGGAAAGCCAGGCTGGATACCTGTGCGGTGTGTTTAGAGGACCAGCAGCTGTCCAATTTTATTTGTTACGAGTGTCGACAACGTCCTGCTTGTTTCCAGTGTTCAGTTCTGCTGTTACAGAATGCTTAATTAATCTCCTGGTCTCTCATCTAAACTCATGTTTTGATAAATGAGATTTTTTTAGTGTCACACCTTTTTATATAACGGGAACAAATAACAACAAAAGAATTTTAAAGATTTTTATTTTTTCAGATTCTTAATCATCTCTCTTTTCCTTTCTTGAAAACTTCTCCAGACACCAATATGCCGTTTCCCATTTGGACTGTAATTCCTTATTTTTCTCCTCAGGTTTCAGAATTCCATATTCTTCATAATTACTAACTTGCCTGTAAAATATTCTTTAAAATTCGGGTGTACTGTAGGACATATCAAATCTTGCTAGAAGATGAACTTCATGCACATTCATTCCTCCTACAAGTTCTTTCATTTGAATGAATCCCCTGATTTGATGCACATTTCCTGTCCATGGAAGAATTTCCTTATGTATGATGAGGAACTGAAATTCATCTTCACTGCTCAGAAAAATGTCTATCTTCTTCTTCTTCTCTCACTTTATTTAAACAAATATCCAGTTGATGGCTACTCTATAACTTCTGTATGGATCCTTTGGGTCATGGATCTCATCAAACTTCTTGTAAACATTACAGGGTTCTTCATCCAGAGTTTTCAGATCTATTCTTCTTTTAGGACTGGAATCATCTACTTCCATAGGCATGATCAATCTTTTTTTCTAATAATTGTTTTTTCTCCTCCTCCATATCTTGGAATCTAGGAATGCTCTTTCCAAATTGACTTTTACTCACGATTTTGCTCATGGTCAACTGATTATGATCATCCTTACACCTTGTATTTATACCCTCGGGGGATAAAAGGGGATGTGTGCAAAAAATATGATTTACCTACATTTTACTGACTCTGTACCCTTTTTTTCAAGCTACGTTTTGTTTACGTCTAAGGCAGCCATTCTTCTATTGTGACGTCATCCCATTCATTCATAATATTGAAATAACAACAATATAATGTTTTTTTTTCGTTATTGATAATAACAATAATAATTACAATACATTTTGATAGAAACATTATCAAGTTTGTCCATGACCCGTAGGTCTTTTATGATAAGTGTCTTTAAACCACTAAGCTACATAATGATCTCTTTGTAAAACTGCTATGGTCAAAGGGAGATAACCATTCATCTGCTTTTTCCCCCCTCATCTTGATGTTAATAATACACGCAATATTATCCACATACAATCCAATCTTGATATCGATACGAATTATAAATCCATTGGTTAGCATGATGATGGATAGTCTTAAATTTCTTTTTGTAAGGGAGGAAATCCATGAGAGTCAAAATATTCCACCACTGTCTCGAGGTCTTAATTGATCCGGTAATAAATCTAAAGGGTACACTCCACCAAACGAATCTTTAATTCTCTGGATAAGACTTCTTTTAACTGTCCTGTATCCATTAGTAGTTATTGCCCACTTTTCTCTGTTTGTTGATTTCTAATACGTTATCGAATTTTGCATATACCTTACAATTTAAAGTGGTAGCTGGACTTCTTCTCTCAGATTCCCTGTTTCTATGAGATGGAATTTATCCGATTTTGCTTCCTGATCTTTAGTGAAATCCCAGCCCCACAGAGTGAATCCGTTTTTATACTCTTCTAGGATGATGTCTGGGGCCCAATCTTCTCCTAATTTTCCCAAGGCTTGATACAGACTCAGATAAGATCTGAGATATAAATTTTCGTTGAAGTCTTCCTCTTTCTGTCTGTCTTCTTTTTCTTCTTCTCCCTTTACCTTTTTGACCTTTCTTCTTCTTCTTTTTAAATGGTAAAGTTACTCCTCTATTGAGAGGAAATCTGTCTGTATTTTTGACGGCATTGAGTCCGTGAGTTAAAATAGCATTTTTGATACTTCTTTTTCTAGCCACATCCGTCCCTATTTTAGCTCCGGCAATCAGGACTTCATTACGACCCCTACTGAGTACATCTTTAAGAAATCCTCGACCTCTTTGCCGGCCTAAGCCTAACTGGACAGCTTCTTTTAAAGTCAGCCCTAGGGGTAAGTTAGGTACAGCATGAAGTCTGAAAAATTTCCTCCTTTTTGAGATTTAATTCCATCCACAAATCTGCCAAATTTCTTTAATTTGGTTGAATTAAACCAGGGTGGTACTCCATTAGATTCTGATGGAAGGGCGTCTTCAGTCAAATCTAATACTATTCCACCTAAACCGAGTCCTTTTTGACGTAATAAGCCTCTATGATAAGTCCAACCGTGTCCTGTCCGTCTCAATAATCCTGAATGATACTGCATGGTTCATGACTCGTGTCAAACTGACCTTCCTGCATTCAGGAGTCTTCCTTTTATACCCTTTTACGACTGAATACAATATAGAACAGCATACCAGACAAGCCATCATTCCCAATAGGATGTGACAAAACAGTTGTACACTAATCTCAGTAAACTTTTCTGATATGAAGTTTGACGATCGATTTTCCACTTTAAAAAGGCATGGGAGTCCATAGAGGAGTCATGATATGAATCTCGATGGTATCAAAATATTTTTTATATTCAAAGGGACGTATTCCGCACGTGTGGGCTCCCATTTACATTGATTGTCTTTCTGTTCAAATTGACAAGGGACCACTCTTAATAATTTCAAGGCATTCGATCCTACGGTCTGGGGTTGAATCAGATCACAATACACTTACATAGATTTTAAATTTCGGTATAAATCTACAGTGTCCAAAGTCAGATAGCTGATAATCTATTTGGTAGTGTCTTCTGTCCAATTTTCCGGGACTAATTTATAAGCCAGACTTAAGGGAAGACGTACAGAGATGGGAATTTGACGTAAATGAGTGACAGAATTCATTCGATCGAAATCCTCCAGATAATTAAATCTCGTCTCAATTTTTTAGGGCTCTTCGTCTTCTTCTTACAGGTTTTGTATCACTGTCTTTAAACTCGGTTTTTAATGTCCATAAACAGCATCGTCATCACTGACCACCACCACCACCACCACACTTCTTTTATCCCTGGTCTTCTTCTCGGTTCATGTGTGATACTTTTCCATATTTTTTTTCATGGTCTGTACTAAACCTTCATTGATTTCTGCCAGGAGGCCTGTAGGGTTGGCATAAGGTACCGGTCTAAATCGAAGTCGATACAAATTCAATTTCTCTGTAGGATCAGAAGTACCGTTTAACCAATAAGTTTTGCTCCAATCTACAAAAAGGTTGGTTGGATATTGCCTACACATATTGCCTAGACATTTTCATTTTCCCTGAGTCTGGTCTTCCCAACAGCTTGGACATCTCTTGAGTTTTCTGGTCCTAGTCAGTTCAAGGTCCCTGAACATCCTCTACCCATGGATACTCTATGGGTAAAATTTGAGCCAGGTAAGGCCAAGGGGAAAGAAAAAATACACTGAACAAGCATTTCTTATGCAGAGATTTCCTGACCTTGGTCTTTCATCTAGAAAATTGGTTCAAGGTCACTGCACACCCTCTACCCATGGGTGAAGTTTGGGGCAAGTAGGGTCAAGGGGAGATCAAATATACATCAGACAATGATTTTTTAATTGAGATTTTCTAAGAAGGGTGGGGCTGATCTAAATTCCATACCTACAGACAACTAAACTGTTTCAGACAAAAATGCAAGAAAATATGTTTTAAAGACCCTTTTCAGAATTTTAATTCTAGAGTATTTTTTTTTGTAGTTAGAATGATCTATCCTTTGATGTGAAAACTGCCATTCTATATGCATGACAATATTTGTTTATTAATTAAAGTACAAGTTTATTCTTAAAATTAAAAATAGTTCGAAACTTTATTTGAATGTATTTTCCCCATTTAATTAATCAAAAGGACATGTAATTTGTATTAATCTAGAAAATTGTGTCTTTGAAATTTTTATTAAAATGTGTCTATATATATATATATATATATATATATATATATATATATATATATATATATATATATATATATATATATATATATATATATATATATATATATATATATATATATATATATATATATATATATATTATTATTATTATTATTATTATTATTATTATTTTAAGGATTGAATTTAATAGCTAACAAAGTAATTGCTATCAATCGTTTTTGAGGTTTTTGACCATGCCCTAACAAAAAAGTACTGTAGTAACTATAGTTAACAATAGTGATAACTTTGAAAACTTTCATTACTATTATAGTGATCACTATGACACTAGAGTGTAAACTTTGAAAACTTTGATTTACTATAGTGTAACTTTGAAACTTTGATTTACTATAGTTTTAAAACTGTAGTTTACTATAGTATTTTTGTTAGGGCATTTCCAGTATCAGGGGGGAGTGATGACCTCAAGGGGTTATGACCTATATACTTATTTAATGCGTCATGACAGAGAGATACATATGGTATTTGTAATTGGTTTAGGGTAAAGCTTTCAAGTACCATGACTAAGGAGTGTTTCAATGGTATTTACAAATGTGTCTACTAAAATTAATGTACATGTACGTAGTAAGCGGCATGGCAAAGCCTGCCTCATGAGCAGATGAGGGGCCCACCTTAAGTATACATATCAAAATTTTTTTACTGCATTTCATTTGGTTGAATTTAATAAACAGTTCATGTATGATCCTACTTTTGCTATATGGGACCACAGGAGTTGTAAATATGTCTTTGTATAATTCAGACGTCGTTTCTTCATTCCTTTTATTTATGGGTTAAACTTCGTGACTATAACATTAGATACATGGCATTTTAGTCATTTTAGATA
The DNA here is from genome assembly GCF_033153115.1 of Saccostrea echinata. Lineage (NCBI taxonomy): Eukaryota > Metazoa > Mollusca > Bivalvia > Ostreida > Ostreidae > Saccostrea > Saccostrea echinata. Next base: position 35,939,460 of record NW_026889758.1, on the reverse strand, counting down.
TGGTTTGGTTGAATTAAATATTATTATACATGTACACCCTTTCCAGATAGTGTTGAAATCTTTAAAATCGGCTTATGGTACGGCCTCCTGAGACGTCCAGTGCATTTTTCGTTAGTTAGGCGCTTGATAATAGGTAGTTTCTTTGCTTTAAAATCCCTTATAAAATTGTTGAGCCTACAACATTTGAACATCTACCTGGTGGAGGGCTCAAAATTTAGACTTTTGCTCGGCATTTCTGGCCATTGATCATTAAGCATCAGTAAGGGATCTTTTTCGCGCCAACATCTATACCACTTGACATACGTTTTTTATATGCGACACTGGACCTACGTTTTTACGGTCTCATTCGACTAACCAGTTTCCACGTCCCACATCGGGACCTGTGACTAAAAATAAGCTTCTAAATTAAGTCTTAACTCCAAAATGAAACATTCTAGAACCCCTGCGCTACGCGGGACCCTTGACATTTTGCCTGTGTAAGTATTTAAGGTCGAGATCTAGTAAATGAATTTAGACTAACTTTTTGGTGCTAGATCCATTATGACGTCATAATCAATTTTAACTTTCTTTTTCCCGTACTTTACGGCTCTAATAGAATTATGTAGAAAATAAAGTATTCTCAAGGAATTCATTTTGAAATCATGTGAAAAGTAACCCTTATACATATGTTCAATTTAATATTATTTTAAAGAAGATGCCAAGAACATACAAATTATCGTTTTCTAAGAGACTGTAAGCAATGTGGATACATTTCCTTTGTCTGATATGGAAAAAACTCCCGTATTCATGTCTGGTTTTCTTAATTTTTCATTGAAAATGACAGTTCAAAATATGATTTTTCGTCTTGTTCATCTACAAAGTATGCCCCGAAACATCTTATTTGACCAAGCTAAAGTTATAAAGCATCATTAAAGGAATTTATTTCTCAAAATTGAGAAATCTGTAGGCACCTTTCATTTACTAGATCTTGACCTTAATGATGATAGAAGATTTGAAAAATATACTCGGATGTCCGATGGTTGAATATTTGCCAATCTTGTCTTTTGTAAATATTCGATTTCAATAAATTACACTGGCCTGCGATATTTCATAAGTCCAAATGGATAATATTTGTGAATTTATTTACCATACATGTTGCTTTTAAATTTCCTTTGGATGATATTCGGTTTAAAAATCGGTTTCTTTGGTTCTTTCTTATTTATAAAGATATTATTCAATTTTTTTAGAATGTATTTTCATAACTGCTGTCAGAAAAAAAATAATTTACCTTCCTACCTACCCAACTTCAGATTTTAGGGTTGGGTTAGGGGAAACAAAGATATTTTAATGATGGCCTTACGCAGAACTCTTAAATTTCAGACCGGCAATGAATTTATTTTTGAAATACAAACACAAAAGGCCTATTCGCCATATTCTCGTCTGTGTATTTTTTGCTCAATTTAATACATGGATATATTTTATGTAGACTATAGAATAACTATTGTGGGTTCTTCATTACGCAGATAGAGGGGAGAGTACATTTAGGGTCTAAGACATATGTGCGGGCATTACTGTCCTATGGCAGCAGCTAGTTTATTTTTTGTCTTATGTCAGCATCTAGTTTATATTTTGCGCTTGTTAATCCTAATGAATCCTAGATGAACATGATGATGGGTTAGTAATCAGACACTGGTTTACAAAACAGTCTCGGAATGGCTTGTTTAAAGGCCTCGTGCGATGAGTTCTCGTCCCATTGTATATGTGTCTCTGTACGCAAATCACTTGAATATCTTTCGAAATATATTAAAGTTGGTTCATAGAACAGCTTTTATGCTCTGTTTGGGAAACAACGTTTTATAAGACCCTTTGCAATATACTTCATTTCTATAAAGGAATGGCAAATATTTGTACATATTATCTAAAACCACAAATCGAAAACTAAATGTAGTTCACAGATCAGGCAATTTATTAGCAAATATTAAAGCATATGACATGTTGTCGCACAAGAGACGAGACATCTGAAAATGTAAATATGTAATATTAATGCTGAAAATGTTTCGAAGTTCTGATTCAGCATTTTTTGTTATGATAGTGAGTAATATTGAGTTCCAAACTTACATTTTAAACGCATCCTCCTATGATAAACTGCCTTCGCAAACGTGGAATACTCTCAACAAACTCCTGCGTATTCACGGTTCCGTCACCTGCAGAAAAAAGCGCCAAATTACATTTGTATTATCTTTTATGATCCATAACATATTTCTCTTCTCAAATAGTGACACAGAGAAAGAAACTCTGCGAATTCTAAAAAATAATAACATAGTAAATGTTCAGCAACTTTATTAACACAAATACAAAGCTTTGTATTAAGCTAACAAACATGTACTCTTTACGAAACTGAACTCTCGCAATGCATTTTTTAAAAATATGTTTCTTAAAAATAAATCATCAAATAATTTGGAAGTATGATGCATAGTCAATGCAATTATCACATTTTGCAAAATTTGTGCTACAAATGAAGGCTACATACTATCAACATCCATGGCACCAAAGACGTCAAACGATTTGGAATGTTTGTAATTTTGATAAGAAACAGTCGCTAGATTAAATTCCTCGCGTGTAAACGAACCATCCTTATCCAGATCAAAGAAGTTGAAATCACACGGTAACTGTGGAGCTGGTTTATCAGACGGATTCAACTGTCGAAAAAAATAGTAGAATCTTATTGTAATTAAAATACAAACCATCGATTAAAATTCATAAAAACGACTTTAAAACATACTGTAGTAATCAGGTACTCACGGGCATACGGTCCGGGAAATGGCGGCCTCGACATCCACCCCAAACTGAAACGCACCACCTTGGTGTTTTAGAAGATCCAGAGGAAAATAATCCCACAAACACAACAATGATTAGAAACTTCATTTTCGTATCGGTTAACCCTAAAAAGTATTTACATGTTTATAAGTATATTATTCCCTTACCGTCCTATACATTTTATTTTAATATGAAAATGGTTGTCACATTTTTCATGTGCAAAAACATGTACATATAGGAATGAAATTATAAGGAAAAACAAACTTACCTTCAGCCTATACGTTTGAGTGTTTCTGTTGCAAAATGTAGACTTAATTTATACTTAATTTGGTAAGTGACTTCTGCAATGTGTGCACTAATTATCATGCATTACTCATTCATAAGTGGCTTTGGAGAAATGAAATAGAACATGGGATATTTAAATTTCACCGTTGTCTTCCTTGTATATTCATCTGTGAAGTATATCATCATGCTCAAACAGATGTTTAGAGTGTTCCTCCCTTGTTATCTATGAATATAAATTAAAATATTCGAAAACAATATTCCTCATTTTATTGATAAGATATCAGTTACAATGAGAGTGCAGTTGTGCATCATCGTAATTTTGTCACTGATAGCGTTGTCTCACCAGTGGTGCTGGTCATTCTGGGGACCATGTCACGAAAGAAAGGTAAATAGATCACATTTATTTCGAAAATTTTGGTTTGAAGTCATAATTGTAAAACAGTAAACTTAATATAATACATGTATTTTCAAACTGCGAGCCATTTTAGTAACTCAATCTCTTACTGAATCGCTGTATGAATGTCTACATATTACCGGTATGTGCATGCGTGTTTTCATCTGTTTGTGAATCATTTTCTTTTGTTTTAACAAAGTATGGCAAAAAGGGTTCTCATAATCCTCCATCCCCGTTACCATGCAAGTATTCTGCATTTGATCAAAATTCTGATGGTGTTGTCACTTTAGAAGAATTTCACATCTTGACAGAAGACTTCCCAGCATTTAAAATCAGAACTGAGAGAGATCCAAATGGTAAGCGATATACAGAATTCAATAATTTTAAGCTTAGCTTATATTCGTGCTGGATTAGATACAATAACTTAAATATTTTTCAATGTTTCACAGGAAATCTGATTATAACCGAGAAGGAGTTTGAAAACAGCAAGGAACGCTTGGAGCAGATCCAAATTGTTTCCAACTGTTCATAAATAAAATTATTCTACAAAGTTATCTGTTTTTTTTTTAATTTATATCTACAATCTGTGTAAAAGAAACTGACACGAACATTCATAGAGTTTTATAATCTGAATTACAAAATAAATTTTGGAAAACAAAACGTGTAAGCATTCAGTCGATATCGAGTCAATGAAACATTTCAGGATTCGAAGAAGAGGTATAGTGTTCCCAGAAATTATTCAGAATTTTTTTATGACACGTTTCTAAAATGTTGGATTAATAGCATTCAATATAATTTTTAATGTTACTATTTTATTATTTAATGACAATACCCCGTACTTTCTTTTGATACCTGCCGTTTCATGGATAGCCTCCCATTTATTTAATATACTTCCTGTTGTCTGTTGATGTTCAGAATTTCGGCCATTATAAATTAGAAAGCCTATTTAAGTAATGTATAAGTAAGGGTTGTTAAATTTGGTGATATTTCTGAATCACCGAATATATACCAAAAATTAAAAAAAAGAAGAGGAATTCAGTTAAGGAAAAGAGTTTGTAGACATAGTAAACCAACACTCACAGATCAAAGAGGGCTTAGATATTCGCTCAATAAGAACAACACTAAATGTAGAAAATGGGGTTTCATTTCTAGTCCTACCAGCTCTTTTCCTCTGCCAAATTCTTTTCCATTTTTCAATATTTTGTCCCATGTGAATCAATAGTAGACAGGGGAATACTCAGTGTTTCAGAAGTATTGTTAATTTTGCAATTCTTTGAAAATAAATATCAACAATTGCCTTTTTTTAAAGCACTCATTTTGAACATTAGCAATCGACTCGAAAGATACAAAGAAAACGGTGAGTTATTCATGAAAACAGCATATATATATATATATATATATATATATATATATTTTAAAAAGTAAGTATTGTCATTTGAGAAAAAAAATTGATTTCAATCTAAAAATACTTTAATTTTTAAAAATATTTTGATAACACGTTTCACAAAAAATCTCAATAGGGGATGCTTACTCTTCCATGGCATATGATCCCACCTCTGATGATTTTGGTTTGGTTTTTTTTTTAACCAAAAAGGGTAATTTTTCATAAGATTGAACTGCAAATTCGTTTCTTCCTTCGTAGTAAAAATAAAAGAATATCTCCGATAAAAAAAGAAGAAGAAGAAGAAAATATCGTGTCATTTAAATCACATTGGGGTTTACATGTTACCCTTAATTGCAGAGTAAATGGAAATAATTGCAATTTATTTTTTAATCGCTTAAAAGTGTTGACATAATGAAATATTCTTTTCCAATTAGAAATAATGGCTGTATTCTCAGCTCATAAAAGCCGAAGAAATGTCAAGTTTGCAGAAATAAAGGCGAATTGTCAGACAGACAATCCCATGATAAACTTCAAAAAGAAAAATGTTCACTTGTAATAATAGTTAAAAGGAGGTTAATTAAATGATTAAATGATGTTTAAGAAACCAAAACTTGCCCAACTACACTCTTCTAAGCTTTGCAAAAGATATACAAAATCAAGATAGATCGGGATTAAAATATATTTAATAAGAATATCAATTTTTGTACTAGAGGCAGTAAACATGTAAAAAGTCATATTTTTGCATTTCATGTTGTCAAAAATGTTAGTTTGGCGAAATAAAATTACTGAACAGGTGACATAAAACTTGCAAAAGATTCACAAAAATGGTTTCAACTTATATGACATAGAGATAAAGGCATGGATCTTATCTCGGGACCTAAACTGTGATACGATCTTTGATATTTCTTCTGTGGAAGATTACGCCAAGCGATGGGCCAAACATGAAAAAGAAGAACTTGACACATTGTCAGAATGGATTAGATGGATGTTGAAATCTCACATTAAACGGCTGAGGGACAATATGAGAACCATCTATCCTTCTGTCTTCAGTAATTCAGAAGTGAAAAAAAATTAGATAGATTGCATAATCAATATGTACTGGTCCCAGCTGACAAAGCAGATAACATTGTCTTTGTTTGCAAGGCTCATTATTTTTATTGTATTTTAGAGGAAGTTGGATTTAATTCTGCAAATGGTAATCCAACTTATACTCATAGTTCTCTTTCTAAGGAAGAAATTCTACAAAATCATGTCAGTTTTAAATATTTTTAATATTCCTAACAATCAAATTGAATTCGAATTACCATACATCTATTGGATTCGTAAGCTACATAAAAATTCTTACAAAGATATCTAGCGGAGTTCCAGAAAATGTTTTACTCCTAGCTAAAATATTAACAGCAGTGAAGGAGAAACTGTAGGAGTACTTTACAACAATAGAACTAGAGGTGGTGTAGTTCAGATGCGGATACTTAAAAACTCCAAAGAACTATAACAATTTTTTTCCCAAAATCAATAACATCAAAACGTACGACTTTTCAACACTTTATACAGCCATTCCCCACAATAAATTAAAGTGTGGGCTTTTTGACATCATAGACAGCTGCTTTTTCAATAAAAAAATGGAACTCGTTAATTTTCTTACCTTGTCACTGGTCATTTGCAAAATTATTTTGTTAAAACACATTTTGTTTGTACACACAAGTACTCCAAAGTTGATATCTAAAGGTGCTTGAGTTTCTGATTTAGAATATCTAAGTGGTTTTTGGAATCAAGTCCCATGGGTCCTTCTTGCTCCCCGTTATTAGTAGACCTATTTTGGTATTCAAAAACGTTGCATCAATTAATAATATTTATTTTCATTCCTACTTGATTCGATGTATCCGTTTGAACTCGAAATAAAAGATACCACAGAGTCCGTTACAACTGTTTCATTTTTAGAGATCTTACTAGAAAAAGACCTAAATGATAACCTAACAACAAAACTTATTGATAAAGTGATGATTTCAAATTTTCCATCATCCTTATTTATGAAGCCATGTTCCATTATCACCATCTTCGCTAAACAAGGGTTTCTGATCCGCTACTCTTCTCACAAACCATTGGCATATGGTGCTGTGAAAAGTCGGGATTGTTTACGTCACGGGATCTTGAATCTAACTAAATAAGCATGAATTGCATCGTTGACAGAAATAAAATGCAAATTTAAAAATTAAAGTGTTTAGAGAATAATTAACAACAAGGTATCGAGCGATGTTTATTTGTTATGCAGGGTGCAAATCTAAATCTGTAATATAGATTCCTGATCACATTATTTGCACATCTACTTAAGATTGAACGACGCCATAACTATTTATAGAATGGCATGTTGTCTTACGGATCGTTGTTTACTTGTGTTTTTCATTCCCAAGACTAAAGAGTTAAGATATATCCCGAACGCAGATATCTTTATTTAGAAAAAGCAATTGCTGATTGATCGACTATATCAATCAACTCCGATCACAACTCGAGAAAAAAATCCCAACTTTTGACAACAACGTAGGCCAAGAGTTTGTGAGGAGAGTAGCGGATCAGAAACCCTTGGCTAGCAAAGATGCATTATCACCTGCATATGGAGTTTATGTCTCCTACTTGATTCGTTACGCAAGAGCATGCTACATACGAACAATTTAAACGAAGCAATAAGTTAATGAAACAAGCACGGCGGATGTTACCGGTCGACAAGGGATGCTTACTCCTCCAAGGCACCTGATACCACCTCTGATGTTTAAGAGGTCTATGTTTGCTCTGCTCCAAATTTGTATTGTTTCAATGGACATTTCAGCTTGATTAATGTTTCGATGTCTTCAAATGTCATGAAATTAAATTTCTGTATTGTAACAGTCCAATTAATAATTTATCTATTATCAAAAATGTGTTGTTTTTTTTAAATATTGGATAAAACGTGATTTTTTTTTTCGGATTCTGTATTTCATGAGGAAATTTAACAAATGATTCCATCATTCAAATATATTATGTAAAATGCATTTTCCAACATTTAACGACTTGATCTTTATTTTTTGAGATCGAACACTGTTCGTTATCTTCATGTATCCTGAAAATGTAAACGTTATCATAGAAGTAACTGCTGCTTCTTGTTTCAATGGTGTAGTAAAGAAAAAAAGTAAAAAAGAAATGCCTAACGTAGAACCTTGAGAAGAGCAAAAGGTCGACACATTTGATATAAATTCACTATTTCAAATTATCATAACAAAATTCCAAAAATGAAAAGGAGCTGTGAAGTTCGAAAATACGAATGTTGCAGTGAATATCTAGCCAAAGTTGTTTTCGGCTTTTAAGTTTGAAAATTGTTACTTTAAATCTGAAATGGGAGCTAGGCAAATCCTTTAACCCTATTTTTATATCATTGTAATGGTAGCAATATCTAAATTCATTCCTGTTATTGAAAAAAAATATATGTGGTAATACTGAAGTTGAAAATTCCCTAGTCTCTTAAATATAATAAACTTGTAGAGTGACAGGTTCATATCTTTTTGATCATAGCTACATGTATCTGTAGCCATACATATTTAATCTGTTGAGAAAATCATATAAAAATACTATGAAGCGATTGGATTTACTAATAAGTACATATATCTTCTAGATAAATGTAGTGTATAAAGATAACTAACGGTTTAGCTATGGCTTTTATTATTTCATTATCAATGCATTAAAGAACTGTGTTATTACTTATATATTTAAAAAAAAAAAACATATAAAGCTCAAACAATTATATAATTTGCGATAGGTTATGACACGTAAGAAATACGATGGATGTTTCGCCCCAAAATCAGTATGTATATTTACTTAATCATAAACCATTTTAAAAAATAAAAAAAAATTAAAATATGTCTCAAAAATAAAATGCATTCACATATCATCCAAGATTGAACCATCTTTCTTTGTTAATTCCTCATTTTTTGTACCCTTTGAAGCAAATGGAAATTGATATCCCCAGATAATATTCAAATAAAAGACTTTACTAGTATTCTTGTCTGGATAATGTATGCACATATTATATATTTATACAAAAAACAAACTTTTCTTAAATCTTTTGTTTCATATTTTGCAAAATCGTTATATTCTAATTACAAATACCAATGTATCTGTGTATTTTAAAGTTGCTTTGCTTTTAAGTGTCCCGACATGCTTGCAACAGCTATTTTTTTTTTCAACATTGCAAAGGATGAATTACATATTATAACCTTTGTGTTTTGATAAATTATATTTTTGCAGCACTTATAATAAACTTAACAGATGCAACATTTTGTTTTTTTACGGAAAAAATTCCAGTTGTTACGTTAATTTGCAAAACTTCAAGTCATATTCATATAACTTCAAATTTGATTTCGATAAAACATTTGAGCAAAGTATATAAATATCTTTATCACTGAAAAAATTATTTCTTAAAACTTCGTTGGCCTAACATTTCCTCATCTAGGTATGCTTTCCTTCTCTCACTCTTCTTTTTTAATTTGTTTTAATGAATAACAATTGTATTATTTTATTTTTTATTTTACTTATTTTGTTCTAGATAACGATGCAAGTGGGCCTACTTACGTTTACAATGTTGCTGTTTTTATGTATTGGAGAGGGGTATGCCCGCTGCCGTATTCGTCTTTGGGGCACTTGTATTCTTGAACGGGTAAGCTGAAGTTTGCGCTATCATTCTCTCTTAAATGAATATTTGTAAGTTGAGATCAATCACTGTTTGTTATCTTCATCTTTATCATTACACAGTTAATAACATTAGTTGGACGAATGATTTCTACAGTATATCTGTTTACTCAGTTTCCTGAGATTGGTTGATTGATTGATTGTTTACTGTTTAACGCCGAGTAGGCAGTATTTCAGCCATATTTCGGCTGTAAATTAAGTTTATATGATCGGTTTTCGAAAGTTGTTTGTTTCTCTGTCGGCCCCAGTGAACTTAGTCCTTTTCGAAAACCAAAGAAACGACCATTTAACGTTCCATCCATCAATATCAAAATTGAAAAATTGTCTCCGCTGAGTTACAGAGACAATAAATTTAAAATATTGTGAAGATTAAAAATGTTACTTATAGTTGAATAACATCCTTGAAGACGGAACAAATTTTTCAATGAAAAGGAATGCATACACCTATATGATGATAAAGAATATATCGTGATGATTTTTGATACCCTAATCGTTGAAAGTAACAAATAGTACGTCACTGTCATAGTCTTGACTTTAAATCCCATTAGTAAAACTTCTAATATGTTCTGAACTCTACAGAGGTGAACCTATCTTCGTATTTGAAAAAAATCTCTATTGATGAGAAACATATAAATATTTCTACAGAAGAGTGGTGGAAAATATGGACAGGAAGTTAAATTGCCTTGTAAGTTTAAGCTTCTTGACACAGACAGTGATGGGAGGATAGGTGTGCAGGAAATCCTTACAACCTTCTCCGGGCCTGACAGTTTTAAGTATACAACAACTTTGACTGGTGTAATGCGTGCATTGGATCTGAACGGTAGGCATACACTACTATTTACTGAATTCCAGTTGGTTTGTCAGTATCATGTAATCGTTTAACATTTTAACTTGACGATAGTATTGTTGTACTTAGAAAAACGCATAAAGACAAATCTTTTCAATATGTTATTTGTTTAAATTCTGATACTATGATATCATATCCAGTATACATGGTACTGAAAAATATTAAATACATAGTTTTTTCATACTTAACAGGTGATCAGTATGTAGATAGAAGTGAATTCTCTGACAACATACATACCCTTCAGCAGACCTCTATTTTCGAAAGTTGTTAATAGTGAAAGATATTAAAATAAAAAAGTCACTTTGCATATTTCAATAATCATGTGTGTGTGTGTATGTGTGTGAGGGTGTGTGTGTGTGTGAGGGAGGGTGTGTGTGTGTGTTACAATATTTTGATAATTAAAGGAGATAGTCTTAAAATTAAGATTAAATATTCTAGTTACTCGCATATTTCCTGTGATGTGAAATCAAAATTATAATAACACATGCACTTTCCAAAAAGAGTTGGGGTTTATTATTGTTAATAAAACGCGTCCGTCCGTGTATATGTCGTAGGTTCTATCTTCTTCCTCAAAATTTTGTTGCATTTTAAGAGGTATCGAATTCATCTTTTGAAATATATTTGGCGGTATTCTGTAGGTGTACAGCAAGATTTCGGGAGTTTTTATTTTGAGGATTAAAAAAAGCTTTTTCAGAAAAAATTGCGTAAAATTCCAAAACCCTAAATGCACATATACAGAAAGGATTCGAGATAAGATATCCCTCCTGTGATTTTTGTAAGAGGAGTTCTGGAAACAAGTTTTTTTTTTTACAAAAAGGAAGTTTTTCTACCTATAATTGGCTTCAAGATAAAAATTCAAATTCAGAAAGCTTTTTGCACATTTGCAGACAATATCAATCACATTTCAAAATATGATTTTGCTAAAATGTGAAATAATTTCTGGGAATCAGAATTTTGTAGAAAAATGTTATTATTTGACTCCTAATTATCTTGGCCCAAGAATAAAAAAAGAAAATACTGAAACCTTATTGCACATCTACAGGACACCACCCATCATATTGTTTGTTTTAACATACATGCAGTTTTTAGCTCACCTGAGCTGAAAGCTCAAGTGAGCTTTTCTGATCACACGTTGTCCGTCGTCCGTCCGTCTGTAAACTTTTCTCATTTTCAACTTCTTCTCAAGAACCACTGGGCCAATTTTAACTAAACTTGGTACAAAGCATCCTTGGGTGAAGGGGAGTTTAAATTGTTAAAATGAAGGGCCAAATCCCCTTCCAAGGGGAGATAATCAAGAAAAGACAAAAATAGGGTGGGGTCATTAAAGATCTTCTTCTCAAGAACCACTGGACCAGAAAAGCTGAAACTTAAGTAGAAGTATCCTGGTGTAGTGTAGATTCTAAATTGTTCAAATTATGACCCCTGGGGGTAGGGCGGGGCCACAATAGGGAATCCAAGTTTTACATTGAAATATGTAGAAAAAATCTTTATAAAAATCTTCTTCTCAAGAACCACTAGGCCAGAAAAGCTAAAACTTAAGTGGAAGCATCCTGGGGTAGTGTAGATTCTAAATTGTTTTAATCATGACCCCCGGGGGTAGGGCCGGGCCACAATAGGGAATCCAAGTTTTAAATTGAAATATGTAGAAAAAGTCTTTTAAAATCTTCTTCTCAAGAACCACTAGGCCAGAAAGGTTGAAACTTATGTGGAATTATCCTGGAGTAGTGTAGATTCTAAATTATTCAAATCATGACCCCCGTTGTAGGGCGGGACCACAATAGGGAACCAAAGTTTTACATTAAAATATGTAGAAAAAAATCTTCTCAAGAACCATTGGGCCAGAAAAGCTGAAACTTATGTGGAGCATTCTGGGGTAGTGTAGATTCTATATTGTTCAAATCATGACCCCTGGGGGTAGGGCGGGGCCACAATAAGTACTACAAGGGGGGAAATCAGGTGAAAAACAGCAAGGCCAAAGTTAATCAGGTGAGCGTTGTGGCCCATGGGCCTCTTGTTCTCTTTAGAGGCTAATCGACAACTAACAACTCAACTATATAACAAACGGGATGACTTCAGTTTTCCCATCGTCAACCTTCCCTATTTCTCTTGTATTATTCCACAATCACCTGCATATGGTTTTAATATCTCCCAATTGATTCGAAACTCAAGAGCATTATTAAACCTAGGCAAACTATTGACAAATAAGTTAATCTAACAGCTTTTCAGTTGTGACCGTCGACAGGAAACGCTTACTCCTCCTAAGCACCTGATTCCATCTTTGGGTTGAAGTTTCCAGAGGTCCGTGTTTCGCCCTTGTCACCTTTCGTATTCTATACTGGATTTACGAGATTAAGAACTGTTTATCTTCACTTTTTTTTCATATAAGAAAAACACTGTTCTATTCCTCCACCAAAATATTACATTTCTAAATTGTTTTGAAAAAAGTCCTTTGATAAAGATTATCTTAATCTTTATTATCTTATCTTATCTCTGCTCCTGATTTGTATTGTTTGTGAGCTTGAATACTGTTCGTTATCTCCATATTTCATTAGATTTATCAGGAAAGAACAAGTGCACTTATGGGCCCCGGTAAAAAGTGAAAAAATGAAGATTCAAATTAAGCATAATTTTTCATCTCACATCATCAATTGATATCTAAACCATAAGATTCAACAAATTTTAGCGCTGAAAATCATGCTTTTACAAAGAGCAAAATCATACAATGTGGTAGGGGTCAGCCGACATTTGTGATTTTCTATAGTAAATCGGGGACGGGCATTCATTTCAAAGTCTTTATTTTATGTCAGCCTTACATTGTACAAACTTGTGTCAAAGACAAAAGACGCATTATACATTTATAAAACTTGTGTGAAAGTAGGAAATTTGTAAAAGATTAGGCTGGTACTCAAAATATTAAAAATGTATGAAAAGTTCCATGTTTTTCCTATAGCAAGCAAGAGCTATTTACCTCTGTGACCTTTCTTGAACCCACCTGTGGAATGAATTATTTTAAATAGTACTAGTCACGTGAGTTCTACCCGGTTTAACATTCATCAAGAGTGCTCACCGTAAAACACAGCCACGTTTTATACATGTATCCTTCGCCAAAGTGGTGCTGCGTTAGAGATGTTTGCATGTATTTGGTTTTAGTAAAAGTGGGAGGATAAATAGAGTTTAGTGTCGTTTAAAATATCATAAAGATCATTAAAATATCATACATAAAATGTCAAACATTTTTAACATTAATGAAAGATGATGGTACCGATATTGAAAGCCGTAATATTACGCAGTCATAAATAAATAAATTGATCACTATGGCTACAGGCAACTAAACAGCTTCATTCGATTTTTTTAAATAGATAAAATATAACGCAAGACGTATCATTCGGCAAACGCGCCCTCGATGATCCACCACCAGATTGTTCAAGTGCCGATTTAAATATCTCCTCCCCCTGATTTAAATAGACGTAACTCAAATAGGTTCGGTACATCTTTTCCGGATTTGGTGTATCTATAGGCATTTAAAAATCAATTGTTTAAAATCCATGCTAATTTACGTGATGTTTAACGTGATTCTGAATTAGAGATATCCACCAGTGTTTAACTTTTACCAACAGAGAAGGATTTGGTAATACTTTCTGTATTAAAACGGCACTGAAAAAGGGCCCATTCTCTATTGCTTAAGTGCACTTGTCCTTTGTCTTTGAAATAGGATTTCCGAAAGGGTTGGTGAAACGAGATAGTTTTATTCATAACCTTATCTCGATCCATGAATCATTATATGTATCAAAGATAATACAAAACTGTACCAGGTGTTTAAGTCCAATTAAGATGTTTTCTAAAAAGCAACTTAGATACGTATATTGAATATTTATATATTGTGTTCTTGAGATGTACTAAATATCATATAGGATTGAAATATGAAAAACATTTATCCTTCTGTGTTCAGTAATGCAGAAGTGAAAAAAGAATTAGATAGATTACACGATCAGTATGTACTGGTCCCAGCTGACAAAGCAGGAACAACATTGCCCTTGTTTTTAAGGCTCATTGTTTTAACTGTATTTTAGAGGAACTGGGATTTAATTCTATAAATGGTAATCCAACCATAGCTCCCTTTCTAAGGAGGAAATTCTTCAAAAACATGCCAGTTTCGAATATTTTTAATATTCCCAACAATCAAAATGAATTTGATTGAATATCTATTTTCGATTCCGATACTTCATAAAATATCTTACAAACAAAGATGCACAGCGGGTTCCAGTAAATGTTCTACCATGCCTCTTTCTTTACTCCTCACTAAAATATTAACAGCAGAAAATGAGAAACTTAAGGAGTACTGTGCAACAATACATTCGAGAAGTGGTGTAAATCAGATGTGGATACTTAAAAATTCCAAGGAACGTTTGAAAAATTTGAAATCACAACATTTACCAAAATCAATAACATCAAAACTTACGACTTTTCAACTCTATATACAACTATTCCTTACGAAAAATTAAAGTCCAGACTGTTTGAAATCATTGACAGCTGTTTTTTCAATAAAAATGAAACTCGTAATTTTTTTTTACCTTGTCATTCGTCATTTGCAAAATTATTTTGTTAAAAAACATTCCGACTGTACACACAAGTACTCTTAAGTCTACACGATATATCCCAGCGAGCTTGAAATAAAAGATATCACAGAGTCTGACACATCTATTTCATATTAGGATATTTTACTAGAAAAAAAACCTTAATGGTAATCTAACAACAAAGCTTTATGATAAACGTGATGACTTTAACTTTTCAATTGTCAACTTCCCTTACTTATGCAGCAATATACCCTTATCACCTGCATACGGGGTGTATAACTCTTAGTTGATTCGATACACAAGAGCATGCTCTATGTATTAACAATTTCTATAACGGGGTAACTTATTGACATATAACTTGATGAAACAAGAATATCAACAGTCTTGTTTAAAGTCATCATTTTGCAAGTTTTATAGTCGATACAATAACCTTGTCAGCAAATACAATCTATCATTAAGTCAAATGCTGACTGACGTTTTTCATACTAATTGTTAAGCCATTTTTTACACAATGAATTGTTATTTCCCGATTATGACTAGGAGCATACGGCGGTTGTGACCTGTCGGCACTCCTCCACGGCACCTGATCCCTCCTCTGATGTTTTAGA
The DNA here is from genome assembly GCF_033153115.1 of Saccostrea echinata. Lineage (NCBI taxonomy): Eukaryota > Metazoa > Mollusca > Bivalvia > Ostreida > Ostreidae > Saccostrea > Saccostrea echinata. The sequence continues at coordinate 35,923,856 of NW_026889758.1, read as the reverse complement.
GGTCCGTGTTTGCTCTGCTCCAGATTTGTATTGTTTGAATGGATTTTTGGAGCGTGAATACTGTTTGTTATCTCCATATTACATTTAATTTATAAGCTGTAATGTTTAGGGGAATACGCCATTTTAGCTATTTTCAAAAACTTGATAAAAATCTGCTTATTGGATAAATTTTACCTTTCCTGTATCGATATATTTAATTTGAATCATACTACTTATACGACTACATAGAGACGAAAAATATTCTCTGAGAGAAACGTACAGGATGTCGGATTGGGTATCTATGATCACATCTATCTTCTGTTTCATTTCATGGGTGTTTTCACCAAGGTAAGATTGAAAAGGTATTATAGTTAATAGTTTAACCCAAAATAGGATAAATTTTAAATATATTTAGCTGATGATTTAATCAAACCACTTTGAAAATCTATTTCAGCATTACAACTATCAAGACAGGTAGTCTCTCGTTATGCTACATACATGTTAGAGATGGTGAGCGCTCCCAAATGTAATTTATAATTTAAAAGATACATACACTAGTGCGTGTATTTAAAATTTATTTATTTATTATAATTATCATTTTTATATCTTTAAAAAATAATTTATCATTTAATACAAGCAAACTTCTAACATTAAAAGTGACTTCCAGCTTATGAGCTTGGTTTCAAGTGTTTATGACATCTAAATAAAAGAACTTTTCGACCTTGACCTTTAATCTAGAAAAAATGATTCAAGATCACTGCAATTCTCTACCCACAGGAATCTATGGGTGAAGTTTGAGTCTAACTGAGCCAAGGGGAGAGAAATAATGCTCCGGAAAAATAAAATCGAAACTGAAACTGCCGGATGGACAGACTGATCACTAAAGGGCACCCGCAGAGTGGTGCCCTAATTACACAGTGTAAAATCTTAAAAAGTCAGATCAATTAAAAAAAACTTGTCTTGTAATTCCATTTTAATTTTGGGCCAATGTAGATGTCAGACAAAGAGAGAGAGAGAGAGATTACCCTTGGTATATGACCGAATCCAGGGGTCATGACATTTATACCATTTAATGCTTAATTACGCAAGGAACGAATTATGTATTGTTAAGAGGGAAAGTTTTCAACCATTTTCGAGATATATGATCAATTGTAGTTTCAGGAGGTGGAGATGACCTCCGTGGGGTCATGACCCCATATACCATTTAATGGGTCATAATACAAAGATGACGTAGGGGCTATAGATTTTAAGCTATTTGATTGTTTCGGTTCCAGAAGATAGGAATGACCCCCAGGGATTTGCTTTCATGCATAACTTGCATGTGGCATCCAATGATCTTTGACCCTTTTCAAGCTAAAGGCCCCTAATCATTTGCATTTCAAATTATTTTACCCCGTTCTATACCTAACTTTTTAATGGCACCCAAAAATTATAATGTATTTACCGCCAGTTATAGGCACTGTCGTTAACTTCGTAAAATAATAATCCATTTAAAACACGCTATGAATTCCTATTGATAATAATCCAGCATGTTTACTATACACCACGTGCAATCCAATAATGATACGGTAAAACTAGTACTGGTATGGTAAAACAAGTCCAACGCCTGGCGGGGGTCTAGAAATGTTCCGAAGAGGTGTACATGACTGTATAAAATTTATATTGTGATTGCACACAATTCGGTCATTTCCGAAAGTTGTCATTTTGCATCTAAATTTTAAGGTTCATCAAAATTGTTAGTCATGAACAAGGTGAAGATAAAGAACAGTGATTGATCTAAAAATTATAAACAATATAGGTATGTGAAGAGAGCATAAAACACGGACCTTTAGAAATTCTAGAGGTGGGATCAGGTACCTACGAGGAGTAAGCATTCCCTGCTGACCGGTCACACCCGCCATGAGTCCTATGTATTGATCAGGTAGACGGAAATTTTGAAGTCAAATTCATTATAAAAACAAAGGCCTAACAATTTCATGAAACACGTCAGCAAAGATAAAACCCATTGATAGGTTATATTTCCTAACAAGATCATTATTTAGAATCATTATTTACGAGATACTTACTGTAAACGAGGATGTTGAAATACCTGTAACATCACCTTATCTGTCAGTTGCCTGCCTCGGTTTAAAATTGATCGTACTCTGAGCATGCCCTTGAGTATCGAATAGCTTGGGAGATGTATACACCATATGCAGGTGATAGCGGGATCTTACTACATAAATAAGGAACGTTAACGATGGAAAAGCTGAAGTCATATCGTTTGTCATACAATTTAGTTGTTAGTTGGCCCTTATCTTCTATAGTCAGTAAAACATCCAAATATGAAACAGATGTTGCAGACTCTATGGTGTCTTTTATGTCAAGTTCACTGGATATATCGAGTCGAAATATGAATGGAATATAAACTATTGCTAATTGAAAATACGTCCTCCATATATCTTAATGTCGAGTTGAGGGCCACAACAAGTGTTTTCTTCTTTTTTGTAGAAGTTTTTGAATAAATTCTGCTTCATGAAATATATGGAAATAACGAACAGTATTCAAGCTCAAAAGTTTAGTTCATAGGAATATAAAAACAGGTCGGCTAATAAAGGTGCACAATTAGTGCCCATTGGATTGCTAACTGAATGCTAACAGTTTGTTGGAAGACCTGGTCTCAGAAGAACTTCAGAGTACTTGTGTGTAGAAAGAGAGTGGTTTTTAACAAAGTAATTTTGTTGGTGACCAATCACAAAATACGAAAATTTCCGACTTCCATCTTTATTGAAGAAGCACTAAAATAGTAATATTTGTTGATTTGACAATTAATCCAACAAGTTCTACTCATGGGCCGACCCCCCCCCCTTTTTTTTTTTTTTTTTTTTTTACAAAATCTTCTTTCGAAAATTCTATTTTAAACAGAATACACCATTAAATTCTGTAATATCAGACTGGTAATGAATTTAGCATATGAAATACTTATATTTAAGAAAGGCCCATGGGCCATATGTTCACCTGAGCATCTTATGCTCGATTTGATAAATACATGTATATATTTTGTGTTAATTAAAAATTATTGTGGCTTCGTTCCCGGACCATATATGAAGGAAAGTATATTTAGAGGCAAGAGCCTAAGTGCGGATATACCTGAATTATGAGAGCAGTGCATTATGATTTATTATACCCCCACCTGAAATACGGCGGGTATATAGTGATAGGAATGTCCGTCCGCCCGTAGATCCATAACACTTGGAGGTATGGAGGTAGGGGGTAATCATCTCTTATCCGCAACTCTTCTGAATAACTGAATAAAATTTAATGAAACTTTCACAGAACCTTTATTACATAGAGCCATTGTGCACATTTTATTTTCCATTTCGATAAGACAGATATTTGGGGTTTGCAACAGCAAAACATAAACGCTCTCATTCTTTCTTTAACACTGAGGGTACCATCTCTTATCCACAACTCCTCGTATACCACTGAATGAAATTTAATAAGACTTTCACGGAATCTTTATTACATAGTGCCATTGTGCACCTTCTATTTTCTGTTTATATCGGGCAGACTCTAAAAAAAATTTCTAAAGTTAACGATAGTTAGTTTACTGTAGTTTACTAAAGTAAATACTTTCATACTTTGATCTAATATGAAATTTCTTTTAGAACTTTTTTGAGATTTCAAAGCTTAAAATCGCTTAAATTCTATACCAATAATGTAAAATTTGGAATTAATACGTGAATATACAGGTATTATTTCCATTAAATATCAAAACTGTGCACGAATGAGATGAACATAAAATATAACAATCTGAAATCCATAGTAAAATTACGCTGATTTGCTTTTGTAAAAAATTTGATACTATAGTTAACTATTGTAAATTATAGCTTACTTTAGTATTTTTGTCGGGGGATATCTTGGCTTCCCCATAGCAAAACCTGGATACTGCCATCCTTTCTATAATATTGAGGGTATCCATCTCTTAACCACATCTTCTCCTAAATCACTAAATAAAATTTAATGAAACTTTCATAGAATCTTTATTACATAGCCCCATTGTGCACCTCCTATTTTACATTTTAATCAGAAAATATTTGGGTCTCTGGCGTTGCGCAGTGGATAGAGCGTTTGCTCTAGAGTCGCGGTGTAAGGAGTCGATCTTTACCTCGCGGGTTCGAATCCCACTGCGAGACGTGGAGACTGGTCCTTCAGATGAGATCGTATAAACCGAGGCCCTGTGTCACAGTTGGTTCTGGCACAAAAAAGATCCCTCGCTGCTCAATGTTCCTGAGTGCAGAGTGTAGGTCTAAATTTGTAGCAGTCCATCGGCAAGTGGTGGCGTCTCCATATGAATGAACAATTCTCGAGAGGGACGTTAAACAACAAACAAAAAAGAAAGATATTTGGGGTTTTCTCAAATCAAAACATGGACACTGCCATTCTTTCTACACTATTGATTATATTGAAGGGTCCAATTTCTTATCCGTAACTCCACCAATACCAATGACCGTCACGGTAGCTCAGCCGGTAGAGCGCTAGCTGATCGGAAGATCGTGGGTTCAAACCTCGGCTATAAACTATAAGCCGATAAAAGAATAGGTACCTACTTTTCCTTTGCCAAACACTCAGCACTTTGAAGTGAAAGTTGTGGGTCTTTCGGATGAGACCTTGATTTAAACATATTTTATTGAATAGTTCAAAAGGGATTGGGAAACAGGAAAAACCTTTGCATACCCCCTTCTTGTATAGGAGGTCAAGACAAAGATAATAAGTAATAATACTTGTATACTTGGTAATTAAAATGCTGATAATCAAAAATAAAGATTCACAATCAAGTATTATATATAAAAAAATATGACCCCCTAATTATATATGAATTATTTACTTATTGTTCAAGTTTTAATACAAATATTCTGAAACTGTACATTTAACAGAGTATTAATATTATAGTATACTTAGTTAAGCCTCTTAGTAGATTTAATAAATATCAAAGGATATTAATTATGTCCGGAATTGTGTGAACGTATTGATCGCGATAAAAAAAAATTTTCTTCCAAAAGACTTTTTTGAAATTAAGCTGATTTTTTTTGTACCTTTCTGAGATGTATATAATTGTTGTGATTCGTGATTTTTGTGAGATTTTGACCATTCCTAGACAGACGGACAGTTACTGCCCAAAGTGATCCCCACTACCTGCTATTCTACGCAATCCACTCTCTAAATTGATGCGTTTTATTGCTAGTCTTTCTTTTTTTATTCTCCTGGCTTGAAAAGCGCTGTGTATATGATGGACATGTCCGTCCTTCCGTCCGTTTGTCCGTAAAACGTGAGAGTCCCCATTATGATAAACCTGATGACTTCAACTTTTCAATTGTCAATTTCCCTTACTTATGTAGCAATGTACCCTTATCACCTACATATGGGTTTATGTCCCTTAGTTGATAAGATACGCAAGAGCAAGCTCTACGTAATTACAATTTCTAAAACGAGACAGCTATTGACAAACAAGTTGATAAAACAAGAATATCAATAGTCTTGTTTGAAGTCATCATTTTGCAAGTTTTATTGTCGATACAATGACTCTGTCAACAAATACAATTTGTCTTTAAGTCAAATGCTGACTGATGTTTTTCATATTAATTGTTAGGCCATTGTTAACGGATTTTTCCGTTTTTTCCCGATCATGACAAGGAGCACACGACGGTTGTGACCGGTCGGCAGGGGTGCTCACTCCTCCTTGGCAGATCCCACCTCTGATTTTACTAAAGTCCGTGTTTGTTCTGCTCCTGATTTGTATTGTTTTAATGGACTTACATTATGAGCTTGAATACTGCTCGTTATCTGTTTATTTCATTCATGAAATTCAACCAAAGTCAGTTTTGGTCATTGAGAACGATTTCTAGGAATGATTCACATCTAGATATTTAATTTTATATAGGAAAATTCAGTAGATGTATAAAAATTGAAGCTAAAACTAATGTACTTTTTTATTGCAAATTGAAACTAAAATAATGTACTTTTTTATTGCATGATACAATGCTGATTAATGATCCATTTAGAATTATAAAACAGCAACGATATCAGCTATTATTACCGATTGATCTAAATAAAGTGAAAAAAATATCCTGAATATATGTCATGTTGTGAAAGTGAGGGATGTCTCCATAAAAATAACCCTCATAAGGAAGGCAAATTCAAAGAGACTATTTAATATTTCTTTTCGTGATGCCTAATCGTTTCCCACTTGGACGAGTCTTTTCCGCTAGGAACACGGAAATACTTTGATATATATGCCATACTTTTCGAGAAATATATTTGCATTATTGTTCATCGATAATATTTTGTGAAATGTTGATGGAAAATATCGTATTCGCCTACTTTTTGTTTCTCAAAGAAACAGCAAACCCCACAGAAGGTATTTGTAAATCTAACATTTAAAAAAAATGATAATCTTAAATTAAGAAACATATTTTTGCAAACATTTTAAAATCACTTTTAGTTACAGAAACACAGAGTATTGACATTCCTCCTGTGATAAGCTCGGAGTTTCAACTGGAATATTATCTACCAATTCATCATTCAACTCCACTAACCATCCATTGCCAGGTTGAAAACGGAAATGTAAAGTAAGTAACAAGCCAATACCTATGTAGTCTTTGGAGACCAGTTCTTATTCCACAATCTGTTGGAATTCCAATGGGCACTAATTGTATCCCTTTATTAGCCTTTCTATTTTTATACTCATATGAAGAGAATTTATTCAAAAACTTCTTCACAAAAAAAAAGAGAAAATTCTTGTTATTGCCTTCCACTCAATATTTAGATCTATATCGAGGACGCTTTATCAATTAACAATAGTTACTTTCTTTCAAATGTCGACTCGATATATCCCAGTGAACTCGAAATAAAAGACACTACAGAGTCTCACTTCTGTTAAATATTTGGATGTTTTATTTACTAGAGACGATGATGGCCAGCTAATAACTAACGGTATGACAAACTGGATGACTTCAGCTTTTCCATGGTCAACTTCCCTTATTTATGTAGCAATATTCCAATATCACCTGCAGATGGTGTTTATGTCTCCCAGCTGATTTGATACTCAAGAGCATACTCTGAATACGATAATTTATTTAAACCGAGGCAAGCTACTGACAAACAAGTTAATGTTACAAAGATTTCAACATTCCCATTTAAAGTCAGCTTTTCGCAAATTCTACTATCGTTATAATGACCTTGTTAGTAAATACAACCTATCGTTGGATCGCATTTTGTCTGACATGTTTCATACTATTTGTTAGGTCATTGCTTTTTACACTAAATTTGACTACGTAGTACTCCGTCTACCAGATCAATACATAGGGCTCCCGACGAGAGTGGTCGGTCAACAGGGGATGCTTACTCCTTCTAGACACCTGATCCCACCTTTGGTGTTTCCAGGGATCCGTGTTTTTGCTCTGTTTACGATTCGTTTTGTTTACTGGATTAATGAGATTGATCACTCTTCGTTATTTTCACCCATCTCCCCTTTTTATAGAACTTGGTATGATTGTGTATTTTATTTGTTTCCTCATTTCTTAAATTTAAACTTGGTTTTAATATATTGAATTTGAACATCTTTTCATGGAACTAAAGCTTTGAATGGTACAAAAGTTTTTTGAAACTTGAAAATAATCAACGAGTGACGTTTAACCAGTTTACTGGTGAAATCACATTCCAAAATATCACAACAGAGGATTTAGGAATATATTACTGCTTAGCCAAGAACGAATTTGGGGCTTCGGTGTCTCCTTTTTTCAAGATATCGAAAACAGGTGAGCTGTTTTTATTTATACAGGTAGAAAAATATATTTTTTCTTTTAACTTTGAAAATATGAAAAGAGTTTTAAAGATGAATTTCCTCTTCTTTTACGTTCCAGCAAGAATGTTTCACTAATATAATTTACCCGCTGTAGATAAGATAACACTTTCTATGCAGAAGAAACAGAAGAAAATTAGCATTACAATAATCTAAATATTTCTGACACTGTTGGAGTCCTTAGTAACGATGGCATGGTAACACATTGTTTTTGCCCGTTTGTTTACTCCAATTTACTGACAATAATTATATTCTATATGCTTGTCTTTATATTATACATTTATTTATAATTTTTATGTTGTTATTTTATCTTAATGGATGTTCAGAGTTTTATTTTATTATTTTGAAGTCATCAAGCATAACAGAGCATTCAGTATTTCTTATCAGTGTTAGTGACTAAAATTAGACATATTTTAAGCTCTTGGTATCAGTTTTAGTGCTTAAATGTAGACATATATTTTAGCTCTAAGTATCAGTGTTATCGGCATTTTGTAAATTCTATGGTTGTTATAATGACCTTGTTAGCAAATATAACCTGGGTCGTATTTTGAATGACTTCATACCAATTCTTAGGCCTTTGTTTTTATACTTTTGACGACGGAATGTTCCGTCTGCCTGATTATTACATAAGGCTCACGGCAGGTGTGACGGGCCAACAGGGGATGCTTACTCTTCCTAGGCACCTGATCCCACCCCTGGAATTTCCAGGACTCCGAGTTTTATGTCCCCTTCACAGATTTGTATTGTTTGTGGATTTTTTGAGATGATCACCGTTATCTTCACTTTTTTTCATTTTAGTGACTTAATATAGACATATATTTTAGCTCTTGGTATCAGTTTAAGTGACTAGATGTTTTTTCAATTTTTTTTTTGTGATAAGCGTTAATGATTTTATTTGTAGGTCTATATTCATTATATGGGCCAAAAGAGATAAGCCACACGTGTGAAGAATTCCATCACTGCAACCTTACTTGTTTTGATAAACCACAATGTCAGCCGAAAAATGAATGTGATGTTGAATGGAAAATTGGGATTGGGACATTGAATATGGTGAAGACAAACGAAAATGTAACAATAGATAGTGAAGGTAATAATAGATAGTGAAGGTAATAATGCAAATCATATCGCCTCGATTAAAACCGTTTCCGACAAATAAAGGAATACTGCAAGAGGTTAGATTTAAGCATCGTCCTGAAATATAAGACCGCGGAACATTAACTGGCAAAATTGGAAATATACGTCTTTTCCATCTGTTACAGTCAAAACATTTAATGATAGACAATGAAATGGGCGGGTACAATTCGGCACGGACGTCCGAGAAAACATTGGACTGAAATTTTAATTTGAAATTCATTTTTAATCCACCTGAGCTGTTTTCAAACGCAGAGTGTGAATGTATGACCCAAAAGACAAATCATTTCAATTCCCAAATACGCGTTGTTTGAAATTCATATTTATCATTGTTTATATGTGTTTTTAGTAGGGATGTCAATTTTGGCAATGATTCATATTCGAATATTCAATGAAAGTATTCGAATATATTCGAATATTCGATAAAATAAATTAAATCTTTTTATTTTTAAAATGCAACATCCTAGCTACTGTCATGAAAGGTTTAGCGTAAGATATTGGAAGTAAAATTGTATGAAGACTTTTGTAGTTGTACAATAAGAAATTTGATATTTGTCAATGTTTGAAATAAATAATTGATTTAAATGTAGAAAAGCATAATTTTAACAAATGAAACTTGTGTATTTATAGTAGCTCCAACTGAGGAACCGGTCGTCTTGCCAAAGGCAAGATAATCGTAACGGTATACTGTTCAGATTTCAGTATGTGTAATAAATTACAATTATCTGCCTAATTAGAGATATAATTATAATCTTTGATACAATGTTTTTTAAATATAAACAAATATTTCCAACGACAATTTTCCTACATAATTAACTAATTTTCCGATAATGAATATGAAATTCAGGATTATGTACAACCCAATATATAATCATTTATTCTGAAATTGAGCCCTTTACAATATTAATTACAGTCTAATTCTATTGGACATTCATTTGAATGATCAATTTAATTTGTTTTGATAAGTATACGCTTCACGTCTTTTAGACATTCTAAGAAGGTTTTCATTTTGTTGTCCTCGATTCTAGATCCGATCGTATTTAACTAATAAAACTATGCAAGTACGTTTTGTATTATACATAAAGCATTATTGTACAATTCTTTAACACCTTACTCAAAACAAATTACATGTAATTTAGTAAATCTATAAGATAAGAAAGTAGTGAAAGAAATTAGGCGATCGAAATTAATCGCTAGTAAATTAAACAGGGATAATTCCAGCACTGTTCTAACCAAACTTTATTAATCACAGTACTTCTTTTTATGAAATCTGAAAAAACACCGAATATTCGAATATTAAATTCATATTCGAATATCAACTCATCGAATGAATATTCGAATGTTCGAATATTCGTTGCCATCCCTAGTTTTTAGCCTATAATTTTGAGGACGCGTAAAAGTCATAGAAGACAGGGATTAATTTTTCAGGGAATGGCTATTTAATTCTAGAAGGGGGGGGGGGAGGATTGTCGAGTCAGATCATGCCTTCACATGACAAAATATATTTATTTCTAGGATGACAAGAGGTATTTCCTTTATTTTTTACTTCACTGAAAAAATGTTTAAAAATCAAAAACAGGGAGGGGTTGTCCAAACTAAAAAAAAAACTTTCTTTTTTAATTCCAAGACCGTTCAGCCCCTCCCCCCCCCCCCAACACACGTATGTACATACCTAACAGAAATAAGATATTTGTCCCTTTATATTTCTTTAAAACTACTGAACAGAAATTCTGATTTATATATTTAAACTTCACAATATTCCGAAATTGAAATTATTTGTCTTCTGGGTCAATCAGTAAGAAATTGCCTTCTAGCGTAGCTGAGGTGGATTGAAGTTTCATTCTTTCTTTATTTCCTCCGAGACGGAGATTCATAATCAGCAATACAACATACAATCAAACGTATTTACAACATTATTGTAGATAATAGATTAGGAAAAAATGTTATAAATAAGTAAATAGATAAATAAATTAAAAAGAAATTTGCTTGAACAAAAGTTGCACAGAAGTGAAAAATCAGGCAAAAGAACACAAACCAGATTACTGAGATTGAATAATTCTGTAAAAGTGAGCTGCTGCGTCCCTAATATACCTAAAGTTAAGCAGGTATAGATCAGGGTTATCAAAAGTAGAGAATCGTGCAGAGAAAGTTCGGGCTCCAAGAAGGAACATGTAAAGGTCTCGCTGAGAGAGCCCAGAGAGTTCTGCACCAAGGGTAATATCAAAATCTTCAATTATGGTTTCCCACCAAGCGTTTCTATATGTGGTTGTTCCAGAGCATGAAGTAGACAGATGGTCAAAAACGTTTGTGAACGTTCTGTTGCAAATAGGACAAGATAAGATTCTTCAGGTATATCCAAAAGGGTCCAGAGTTTAGCGATAAATTTGTATAGCTGAATTTCATATGTGTTTGTAGGGAGATACCAAAGGCTTTTAGGCGAATTTCCTAAACACACAATATTAAACTGCGAGAAATCGGAGTCGTTATTCATGCACTCTTACCGGGATGATGAGACGTGTGCAAGAACAGATGTTCTGACAGTTCTTTTCAATTCAAGCTTTGAAGGAAAAGAACCTTCACACAGGTACTGTTTAAGGAAGTGACAGAGGTTGTATTTGGACAGTACCGAAATAATGTCCGGAATGAATCCATACATAGCGATATCTGTGTTTTGCAGGTAGTCAAAAAGACGATACAGGAATATTTGTTTAGTGAGAATACTGGGATCTAATTCACAGAGACGGCCAAAGAACTGAAGCTTTTTGATGTCAATTTCAGCAGATATTGGAGAAAGGCCTAGTAGGCTCTCACACATGTCGGATCTAGTTTGTTTTGGTAGAGACATGGTATGTTTACAAATAAAATGCTGAAAGGTGCTGAGAACTTTCATATCCCTTTGCCGGAGATCACACCATAGTTCGCTTCCGTATAAGACGGTAGGGAGCACCACCTTCTTATACAAGTTTGCAACGGTCAGGGGGTTTAAATGTTCACACGCCTTCAAAGCAAAGTTGGCTTGGCGTCCCTTCCTACAAGCATTGAGAGTTCTCTCACTCGGATCCATCTTACAGTGTAGGAAGATCCCAAGATGGTTATAGGTCTCAGACAGATGTACAGGTTCTTCACCTAACCTCCAGGACAAAGAGGTACCAAGACGGTTACCAGATCAGGCGAAGCGAAGTACACTTGACTTGCTGGCATTAAATTTGAATTGCCATCGCGTGGAATAACTGTACGCAATGTCGAGCATCTTCTGAAGCCCTGCAGGGGAGAAAGCTATGCAGGAAATGTCGTCAGCGAGAGTTGGATTTGAACTAGCGATATTGTATATCCCGATGTTGTTGCCTGTACTTTGGAGTTCATTAAGTAGGTCATTGTTGAACACTAAGTACAAGAAAGTAGAGAGCACTCCTCCTTGTCTCACACCTTGGGAAACAGGAAACCATTAGGAGTTCGTTTGATTAACAGCAACAGAACAGGAAGTGCCGGTGTGACAGTCATCAATGAGAGACCACAAGAGGCCGGATATACCCAACTGGTATAACTTGTACATGAGGCCATGTCTCCAGACGGTGGCAAACGCCTTCTGGGTGTCTAGAAAGGCAACAAAAACGGGACTTCCGTGTTCCATATTGTGAAATATTGTTTCTTGTAGATTGTAGGAAGCAGTGATACATCCTAACTTTTGCTGGAATCCTTGCTGTTGGGGATTGGGGAAATGGATATGTGGCAAATGAAATGTCTTTGTTCTCGTTAACAACAGTTTTTCGAAAATTTTAAAAAGACAAGGAAGTAACGCAATCGGCCTGTAGCTATCAGGAGATTTCCTGGGTTTATTGCTGCCTTTATAGATCGGAGTGATGAGATCGCGCTTCCATATTGTGGGCACGTTTCCTATCTTTGAGGTGAGCAATACATTTGGCTAGGCCCAAGCCACTGTAAATGAAGTGTTCATGTTGGATGCGGTCGATCCCCGGAGCCTTCCTACGCTTGAGGGTAGATGTAATGGCGAAGATTTCCTCGGGAGTTACTGGGCCTCCAGGTATCGACAATCCCCTGGCGACGAGAATTGATTGTTTTATTTCCTTATATGAGCTTTCGATAGTGTTTTTAAAAGCTAAGTCGTAATGATCACAGTCATTGGAATTATAAACGTAAGCTGTATATTTCCAATTTTGTGAGTTAATGTTCCGCGGTCTTAATACATGGCTGAGGTCAATTCAAATCTTTAAAAAAAACTTTATACCAGGAAAAAAATTCTATTTACTGGTATAGTATTGTTGTCCTTGAAAACAGTAAGTACTGTATTAAAAAGAATTATGAGAAAGTTAATAAAATATTCATAAATTATTCAAAAGTTATTGTCCTTGTAAAACATTGATTTTACACAATAATTAATTATTGTATGGATTTGACATTACTACGGAAGCCCGTCGAGGCCAGTTCAAAGAAAGAAATATTTTCTATTGCGATTAAACGCAATAATTATTGCGGCAAAACATTGCGTATAATCGGAATAGTCATTGCGTTTAACCGCAAAAGATTGCGTGTAATCGCAATGTATATTGTGTTTAAAAGCAAAACATTTTGCTTTTAATCGCAAAAGATTGCGACTAAACGCAATCTTTTGCGTTTAAACGTAATAATTTTGCGATTAAACGCAATACTTATTAGGTTTAAACGCAATAATATTTTTGAGTTTAAACGCAACAATTTCTGCGATTGAACGCAATAATATTTGCGTTTAAACTCAATAATATTGCGATTAAACGCACCACTTTTGCGATTGAACGCAATAATCTTTGCGTTTAAACGCAATAATCCTTCCTTTTAAGGATTCGTTTTGCATTTAAACATAATGATACTGTAGTTTCAAAATTAGACATCAATAAGCCAAAGCTTATAATTACTAGGATCCGACACTTCAAAGAACCGTTTGGTTCTGTATCTTTTTCAAAATTTCCAGTTTTTGAAAATTGTAGTAAAACAATGGCATTCTAACAACCAGAATGTCTTAAACGTATTAGAACCCAACTCTCTTAATGAAGCCTTTGATCAATTGCTTATGTTTCATAATTAATTAAGAACGTTTCGGTGGTATTAATAAAAACTTGTCAATTTGGTAGTAGAAATCGATCAATCTGTTTTCATTTGATTTTGGTCTCAAATGATTCCATCACCTATGTTCTTGTGTTTACTGTATGCAACCGTAGGAAAGGTTGTGAATTTACATTTAAGTCTAAATACTTCATCATGTTTTACGTAATTCCAACATTTCATTAGTCCTTTCCTGAATCCATTTATACATGGGTTAAACTTTGTAATCATTTTTTCTTTAATCTTTTATCTAGTAGATCCATTCTAATTGTTTGCAGAAATTGTTTCAAGGTAGGAAAATAACAAAATAGAAAAGCGATTTGTGATTGTAAGCAACTGACCAAATCTTCATTAAGAATATAGCGATCTAATAAGTTAAAGACATGTCTCGTTCTTAGGTTGCCTTTGCTTTTACAACCCGACAGTTTTTTCTCCTCTATAAATTCATATCAGTGATTTATCCTTTCATAGAGCGTTTGCTGGGAGGAATCTGATTCTATAAAGCTAGAAATTCATAATTTCCTAACAAGTAAATAAGAGAAAGAAATATATCGGTTTGCGTGGGTCCGCTGTATTCTGCAAGGTTTGATACAAATGATTGCCTTTAATCACAAAGATTATTCGTTTAAACGCAAAAATTATTGCGTTTTAACGCAAAGATTATTGCGTTTAAATGCAAAAAGCATTGCGTATAATCGCAAAATGGTTGCGTTTAAAGGCAAAAGATTGCGTTTAATCGCAATCTTTTGCGATTAAACGCAAAGTGTTTTGCATTTAAACGCAATATACATTGCGATTAGTCGCAGTCTTTTGCGTTTAAACGCAACGATTATTGCGATTAAACGCAATCTTTTGTGTTTAAATGCAATAGAAAATATTTCTTTCTCTGAACTGGCCTCAACGGGCTTCCGTTCTGAAATGTGCAGCGAAAATAAGGTACGATTCTTATATCTTATCAGGAAATCTTCATTTTTTGAACGTCAAAAGAGTAAACGAAGCAAAGAGTTATAGTTGTGGAGTATGGAATAAAAGATTAAAAAGACTAGTGAAGGGCAGTTCAATAAACTTACGGGTAATAGGTAAAGATGCATCTACTGTTTAATATTATTTTCTTCGTCATTTTTTTTTGGTAGATCTTCACCATATAATTGTCTGGGTAAACTTTTGAATATTAATGAATTCATTGTAGATGCCGCTGAAAAAGTTTCTCCTCTTGCCATATATCAAAGTATCTACAAAGTCTTTGTTGGAGAAACTGCCAAGCTACAATGTATTTTTTCTGGAATGTAAATTTTTGTTTGTTGGTTGTTTTAATTTGGGTTTTGGGGGTCCATTTATGATCTGAATATTTATTGAATAGAAATGAAGTAATAATTGATACATAGTAATATCTTTTTTTTAAGTCCTGTACCCAACATAGAATGGAAGAATAATAATGAATCATTTATCAGAACAAACCATAAATATACTATTGGGCAGTTTGGGAGACAACTTCAAATATTGAATGTCACCTTTGATGATGATGGTGTTTACAAGTGCGTCACTGAAAACAACCTGACACTAAATCCCGTACTTAATGTCACTTGTAAGTTTAAATTGTTTTATTTAATGACTTACCTTATACTACACCTTATAGAACTACACTTATAAATATCTAATTTTGATGCCATTTCTTATAAATAGCTTTTCCGTTATTCCCCGATGTTCAAAGGAACTTTATGACGAAAATAGTAAATTTTTCGACCGGAAACGATACCAATCTATTATGCGATGCTGCATCTGCGCCGGGCGAGCTTCATCCTATTGTAGACAGGTGGATGAAGAATGGAAAGAAAATAAACCAAGGTTCTAACAGTATATTTAAAAATAAATCGCGTGTATTTTTAATTTCATAGACAAAAGAGATTTTAAACAAGATATTTAAAAAGTTAAATAAAATTTCTAAAATTAACAATTTATTTTGATAATAATAGAAAGATTAATGCTTTTATACTTTTTTGTTCTTTTTATTATTATTATTTACCTTACGGATACAATAAACATTGAAAGAAGTTTAATAAAATTCAGCTATTCTTTAAACATGACCATTTACGTTCTAATTGCTGGAATCTTTCATACATTATGACATTTCATTTGTACCCGTAAAAAAACTCATAGAAACATATTTTTATGCATTTTCCATGTAAATGTAGTTAAAATTTTAAATTATACAAATTATTTTTAGGTTATCCTTATAAACTTTCTAACGACAAAAAGACATTACACATTTACAAAATGAGATTAACTGATGCTGGATGTTACACATGTGTGGCGAAAAATAGCGAAGGGATAGCAGTAGCAAACTTCTTACTTCGTACTGGTAATAACATTAAAAGTATGAAAAACTGACATTTATTCTTGATATCCATTTTTCGGTTAATGCATATACTTACATCAAGTTTAATTAATCAATTATTAAAGCATATGCTGAAATAAATCCGTAAATGCCTTACATTTTCATTTCATGCTATCAGTCATTTCATTCAAGATTTATTTATTGGGTTATAATTTCAGACTCTTTAGGTGATGGAGAGCCTCGTAAGTAAACATGTTCCTGTCAAAATTATAAAACAAACTGCAATATTCAAATGTTAACATTTTTAAAGCATCTATAGGCTTACTTTGTTTCATTGAAAGCAATATTTCATAATAAATCAAGAAAGAGAAAAAGACTTATTAACATCTGAAAAGTGTCACTCTGATACATGAAGCATATTTTCTATTTTTAATCCTAGATCTGGGAATGTAATCAAAACATCAGCCAAACAATCTGGCTGAAGATATAAATAAATATTTTTTTTAAAACTAGTTTCAGAATTAGTTGGATGTCATTGTAATTGAATACTCTTGTATTTTAGATGACATTTTAATTATTGTGATAGTGACCATTTTCACCATCGTAGGAGTTATATTATTAATAACTGTGATCTTCAAACGAAGGTGAGAATATAAAGAAAAGAATTTTTTATTTGATAAGATATTTCTTGCTTAAAGCAGCATGATGTTAATAGCACCGGTAAACACTTGTAGAATTTGCAAGGATAGAAAAGGCAGAGAAATTTCCCAGACCCATAGACAACCTAATAGCATCATACATTCAGATGCAACAATCAATGTCTACACAGAACCATTTACAGAACGAGAGCACATATATACTGAAGATGTAGAAGGGCTTAATTCTGGATTAGATTTACAGCCTGGAGATGCTAATGCTGAGAAAAATTATGATGTTTTACGGGATTGTTTCTCCAGACCACCTGACACAGCTAACTCTACTTGTTATGATTGTTCAGAAAACATGGCCGGAATTTATAATCATACTCCTAGGAGAGGGGTTTATATAGTTAGTAATCAATCACTGGAAGAAACCAAGAGAGTGGGAAGTTTTGGAGAACAGTTTACAATGCAAGAAAACACGTACTCTTATCCTGAGAATGTCAATGGTGAGGTTGGAGTACGGAAAAGTTATTCAAACAACACAGAAAGAATAGGAAACCCCTGCGGTTCAGCGGAAAGTTCCGTTTTTCATAAGAAACAATCTAAGGCTTTTAACTGTACAGAAAATATTCTCTCTGGCGATGGATTAGAGGTTATCAAAATATCAAAAGATTCCAATGACCCACAAGAAAACAAAGGACATCAGAATTCTAATGGAACTATTATTCCGGAGAATGTCAGGTCTACATGCAATGAGTCTACAGACAACTACGGTGCTTCTGTGGAAAAAATTAATTATACTCGAGAATGAATGGAAAGATTCGCTTGAAAACACAGTAATAGTTTGAATTTCAGTATAACACTTTAAAAATCCAATGAGAACATTCATAAATTTAACCCTCTGATAATTCTGATAATTTTGAAAATTTGCCCTAAATACTTAACCAATCCGACACTTTATATAAATAAGCATATTGGAAAAAGAGACAACAAACAATAATTTATTTTAACAACATATACTCATGAAAAAAAACATTGGTTACCATTTCAGCAAAACCACTTGTATTGTCATTTTTTGACAAAGATGAGCTTCTTTCTGTTGGAGATTCTCTCTGAATCCGATACTGATTAATTACCCTAACTTATTTGATTCTGCAATTTTTAGTTAGTTTTAGTTATATGGGGCAAAAAAATTATTAGATTGCCTCTATATTGAGTTAAGAATAATATTTAAGTCTGTATCAATTTCATAGTATTATCACTTTATGAATATCCTAAAACTTGGACCAAACGATTGATACAAATGATTGGAGTATTTTCATGTCACTCAGTCCCCATGCATACCGGTGAAACTAAAGATGTCATCTCAGATTTTTTAAAAAAAATTTCCAGGGTAGGATGATTGTTATTGACGATTTATCTGCGATTTAAAACGTATTAATGTATAAATGACAAATATTGTTTTGATTTTTTAAATTAATGACCAGTATTATGCAATTACATAATTTGAAAACAATGATTTTTGTAGGTGTCGTAGAAAGGACCTTCCGGACTACTATGACACAACTCGAAGAGATTACGTAGATTGTCACTTCTACGAAGACATCTGAGAGGAGCCAAGAACATGTAATATATATTTTATCAGTTGAATAATTCGGGACACTCTAAAACATGTGATTGCCAATGATTCATAAGACATAGAGACAAACGTGCCAAAAAATCAGTGGAATAGTTGTATATATCAAATCTCTGGCGTTAATTTCATTGCGACCCGGCTTAATGCAGTAGATTATGTTTGTCATCTGGAACATGAAGTAGAGAAATCAAAGGCCGAGAAAATAATCACCGCCTTCGTATTTACTTGTCTGTGCACTTCTGTCAATCAGATAAATTACGGTCCAGAATTGGTTGCGAGAAATTAATTGACAATTACCTGTTATCCTGTATACCTTGTTTAGTGGACCTTCAAATTAGCTTTTTTGGTCTTTTGATATTTACTGAAAATATACAAGCGTGAAAAAAAAAAGCTGTGGTGGTATGAAAATTGTATGTATAAGTACCTGAAGTATGTAAAATAATTATATTGTATAATAAGATTAATGTTTCATGATCATAATATATTATTGCTTCAACATATGCTAGAATTTCTTGTTACCTCGAAAATAAAGGGTGTCATTTTTTTCAACAAAAGAATACATGGGGATAAACCTATCAAACATGTTAGAGAAAAGACATTTAGTATAAAAGAATGTCATAACGTGGAGGTATCCCATACTACCTTAATTAAATGTTTGAGTAACATTAGTTGCGTTCTTTCTGTTAATCCCAAAATGCATTGTGTAGACATTCTTTCATACTAAATGTCTTTTCTCTTACAGGTTTGAAAGGGTGTTTAAAATTAATGAAGTTTTTGTTGTTTGAATACATGTACATATCGTGAGATGCTTAAATGCATGACTTCATGAATATGAATTGTAAATCAACATACATGTTTGAATTTGAAATAAAATGTCCCTAAAAATGGGATAAAGATGAGAACTCTGACACTAAATTAAGTAGATGGTAATTTGTAAGAAGATATTTTTTCAAACTCTAGTCTGACAGGAAAAGGTATAACTTGTAGAAATTAGTTTAGTTTTGATTCAAAATAAGAACTGTCAAACTCGTTTAGAATTTATTTAAAATCAGAATGGTTTGTGTTTCAGGCCATTCATACTTATCGTCACATGCTTTTTATCTATTGTAGTCATTTACATATTCATAACCAATAAAGTTCTTGTGATTCCTAAAGTATTGATACAATGATCATATAGTATTATTATATATAATACACAATTATATTGAATGATACCAAATATGCAATACTAGGATGCACTGTATTTTGGAAACATTTTTCCTCTACTGTGTTTCAAGTGAGAGGATTAAGAGCCGTGTCCATAAGACATAAAATTATCTTTCCTCTTGAGCGCTCTGAAATACACACAAATCGATACTAATTTTTTTGAAGTAAAATTGTAATTATAAAAAGGATGTACTTGAAAGTTCTCTTTAGGATAATTCAAAGCATAAATAGTGTAATGGACATGTGATTCTTTCCTGTTTTGAAAAACAATTGAATTTCAAGATAGCTAAATGATTATCAAAAGTACGAACAGGTGGATAAATTTATATTAGGAATATAAAGTCATGAAGCACAAACACGATGAACAACATCAAAACTAGAACAAGAAACATTGTATTTTCTATCGAGTTATCGAAAAGAATTCAAAATGTTTCCTCCAAAGGAATTGATTAACATTCTTTCTCAACACCGATTGCAAACTTTGGGACAAGAAAATATAATCTCTTTCTACAGACAATAGAGCATTTTTGTGCGAAAGATGTGTGTGTGTGTGTGTGTCTAACGACAAATCATTCAGTATGACAATGTGTCAGCATGTAAATTAAAAGTGTAATCATGTATGAAGAAATATCAGCAGTTAAAGACAAAGTAGCAGCAAATTAAAGCAGCATATAAAGTCAAAGTAACAACATGTAAAGCAGCATATAAAGACAAAGTATCAGCATGTAAAGCAGCATATAAAGACAAAGTATCAGCATGCAAAGCAGCATATAAAGACAAAGTATCAGCATGTAAAGCAGCATATAAAGACAAAGTATCAGCATGTAAAGCAGCATATAAAGACAAAGTATCAGCATGTAAAGCAGCATATAAAGACAAAGTATCAGCATGTAAAGCAGCATATAAAGACAAAGTATCAGCATGTAAAGCAGCATATAAAGACAAAGTATCAGCATGCAAAGCAGCATATAAAGACAAAGTATCAGCATGTAAAGCAGCATATAAAGACAAAGTATCAGCATGTAAAGCAGCATATAAAGACAAAGTATCAGCATGCAAAGCAGCATATAGAGACAAAGTATCAGCATGTAAAGCAGCATATAAAGACAAAGTATCAGCATGCAAAGCAGCATATAAAGACAAAGTATCAGCATGTAAAGCAGCATATAAAGACAAAGTATCAGCATGCAAAGCAGCATATACTGAATACTTCATTGTACGATAAAACCTTGACATTTCATGTACAGCTCCGCGCACTTTTTAAGCTCACATGGTTTTTCGCACAAATTAAAGTCACATTGTTACAATGTGATATTATGTAATGAGACAACAAAATATATTTAAAGGTGATTTTTCATCTTACTTTATTTTATGTCATTTATAAAAAAACAAAATTCACAAATAATATTTGGTAGGACTTGGATATACTCTTTGCTGGAAATATTACCATACCCAATCGTTCTTGTGGTCGTCATTGCAGCCGTCTCTGTATCCATTCTTATGAAAGACGTGCATTTTGCAGGAACGAAGCTCTTCACTTATGTCCTTCATATAATTTTTATAGAATTGCTGTTTCACTTAATTAGGGATATCATGTTTTATTTTACAATCCTTTCCATCTTCAATTCTCGAACTGATTTGCATTTCCTACATTGCTAAACTTTTTAAGATTCTCTCTTGACTATGGGTGACCCTATTTTCCTTGTCTAGACACAGTTATTGTTACTTCTATTTTCTGTACATTTACATGACTCCGTAGCACAAGATGATAACGCAGTATTTCTAATCTGTTCAACTGCTTTCCATGTTAAACAAACTGGCATTTTTCAGAGTTACTATCTGAAATCCAGCTTCAAAAAACATCCTTCCTACTGCAAAGATACACAGTTTCAAACCTTAAATATAAAAGAATTTTTCTTTCAATACTAACAATTTATCATTTTTAAAGATAAGCAATGCTTTATTATCCTACCTCTTCTGGCATGGTTTCCATCTCCAGCTATGTCCGTTTTCGGCATTATATATACATTTCGATAAAATCAAAAGGAGTATGATAAAAGCGAAGTACTTTGAAGAATATTCACCTTTAAGATGTCAGTTTTTTGTTGTTTTTTTTTAAAAAAATCAACTAAATAGTATCAAAGCAAGCTCGATTAATTCTATTTGTAAATATTTATGGCAGAATCATCAAACTTGTTACATCGTACCATTTATAGGTAAACTCCCCTTTGAAACAGCGACTTTGAAAACTTACGGTAATATTTTTAAAGGACATGTACCTTTAACATGAGATATCAAATGCATCTCAGGGTTAATTTGTCGTACTTTTGTTCGATAATGTGAATTATTATTATTGTAATATGGGACCTTAATCTGTGCGAAAAATCATGTGAGCTTAAAAAGTGCGGGAGCTGTTTATGATTCGATTTCTTTGTTATATAATACTTTGACATTACGTGCTGAAACCTTGTCTTCATATGCTCTCCTCTCTAAGGGTTTTAGAGGTCCGTGCTTGCTCTGCTCCAAATTTGTATTGTTTCACTGGGCTTTTGAGCTTGATTACTGTTCGTTTTTTTTTTTTCATATTTCATGCTGATATTTTGTCATTATATTCCGAAAGGACATCATCATCTGCTGATATTTCGTCATTACATGTATATCATGATACTTCATATTGTGATGAATATTTGTAATTTTTCGGAGCAATTTTATGCAATATTGGTGAATTTTTAAAAATCAAACTTCCAGAAAGCAAGACAGGGGATCATTTAAATACGTGTAGAAAATTGCAACACGCTTATGAATGTTCTAAAAAAAAAAAAACGCTGAAAGTGATTTCAAGTAAATTTTCTAATGTCGATTTCAGAATATTTAAGTTTGGTTGAATCCCAACATAATCAACACAGATTCTAAAACTCTTTTTAAAATACCAATGGCTTCAAACATTTGGACAAACAGTTTACGAACAATATTTGGAGTTCTTTTTTTCCGTTTCAAAATGTTCATAAGCATGATGAAGACATAGTTTCTCCCATACAAGCAATATGATTTCCAAACGTGTTTAAATTAGCCCCGATTGCTGAAATAATCATCTCAGCAAAGACATAATTCATTACATTATGAAGAAGCACCATAAAACATGAAAGAATCAGCATATAAAGTCAAAGTACCTTCATATGATGAAGATTTATCAGCATAATGTCAAAGTACATTTATAAGCATATAAAGACAAAGAATCAGCACGTTTTGTCGCATTATTATCATGTCATGAAGACAAATTATCTGAGAAGTACCAGTATATAACGGAGTATGTAAAGGAGACATTATATGTTGAAGAATCTATCAGTATGTAAGGACAAAGTATCTCAAAATAATGGGAAAATATCAGCATATAATGAAGAAAGTACATTATGAATGTTATCCACGTAAGGCAGTTGAGGCTTTCCATTAAAAAAAAAAATAAAAGATGAAACGAGGATTTAATCCATGCTTGATGCTTGAAATGAACAATGATAAGAATTAATGCAATTATAAAGTTTTCCACTTTTATTCGATTTATTGATCAATGATTATCCCGTTAACTAAAATAATTAGCCACTCTGTTACTACCCAATGACTTAAAATTTCAATATGTGACAGAGATAATTTAATTAAGGACTTTCTTAAAATTACTTTTTGTACATTAATATTATCTCAACCAATACAATAAAGAAAGAAATAATTATATTGAAATTAATATTACGAAAGAAGGCTTACAAATGTTTGTCAAATACATGCTTCATTCTGGCATAAACACTTGACTGAGGGAAATTTGCCATTCCAAAATTTGCATGCTAGCAAAGCTATGTCTCGTGTTGACTTTTTATACATACACTTGATTTTTGGATAGGGATCAATAAAATTATGATTTTACATTTTCTAGAGTGAAGGAAATAAAATTTACCTTTTTGTCACAAAAACAGAAAGGAATTTAAAATGAAAAAGATTTTTTTTTTATTTTGTGTTATCTTAGGTTTCACAAAAGCCTACGCAATCTCCTGCAGAGATTCTTTTCACAAACATATCCGAATGGACAGGCACTACAGCTGACCGCCTGGATGTATGGCCTGTCATGCAAATCACTACTGCAAAAAAAATCATTTGCATGTTTTATTAAGTCTAGTAAGAATATTTGTATAGGTAAAAATTCATACACACAACTCTCTCTCTCTCTCTCTCTCTCTCTCTCTCTCTCTCTCTCTCTCTCTCTCTGTGTGTGTGTGTGTGTGTGTGTGTGTGTGTTTTACCTAGGTCCATAATTACAGACTACAAAAGTCTTCGTCCCACAGTCAGCCTTTCCACATCCGACATATTCTGAATCTGCCCATGTCACCTTTGATTCCAAAAAAATAGATTTGTGCATGATTAAGCAATTATGATAATGACAATTTGATAGAGGTTAAGTAATTATTGGATATGGAAAACCCGATTGCATTAGTCAAATGCCCAAGTGAACTTTGATATAATAAAAGTGGTTACCTGTGTGTAGAACTCGCAGAAAAAGAAGAGTTGACATTCATTTGTCTGGATGTTGTAGAAGTTCCCTTGCTGGCTCCAGTATTGAATTGCATTAGAAATGTTTGAGCCTTCTGTATTTGAATTGTATATGCAATATTAATGCTAGCATTTTTCATTTTATTTAGCATTTTAATAAGCATCTTAATACTTTGGTACTGAGGTTTTTTAAGCATCTTGTAAATTTTTAAAAAGTATTTGTGAAATGAAATAAGTAAATTAATTTCCGAGGCACCTGCAATTTACCTTTTTGCATACTTAGTGAAGAAAAGGATTCTATTTTGTATTATTTCAATAATATATTTGTCAGCTTCTCTTGCTGTTTATTTTTGGTGTCCAACACACATATCATACTGACAAACAAAAGAAACGCACCAAAAAGTTAACTACAAAAATAATTTAAATATTATTTTTATCTTCTGATATTTAAAATTCATGAGAGAATATAACAGATGAAATTAATTAGACATTTGATTGAAAAAGATCTAATATTATCCACAGGTAACTGTTAAGCCCCTCCACCCCACATTTCCATGCACATCAGTTGCAGCTGTGATTCTTCATAGCATCGAATTCATTAGTCTCTTGATTTGAGCAAAAAGAATATTCCGTCCGCCTTCATGTAGTGCCTGTTTCTCAGATACTGTATTGGAATACCTCAAACCTGGGGCAACGTAATAATCATTGGTCCTCCGGTCCGAGGACTGTCACCGTTTGAGCCATTGAATAAGATGTTTTTATAGAGGCGTGATATACAGCATCTTTGCACCTATAACACTCTTTCAACTTCATTCGGATAACTTTTCTCGAGAAGCAATTTCAGTAGGTTCATATTGCCATTTTTAGAAAGCCTATCACGTAGGGAAAAGAAACGAGAACTTTTTTCCCAACATAATGCTACTAGATCTATACTTATGATGTACAGAAACAAACTCATGTTAGCACAAATCATAACCGAATTTGTTGAAAAATGGGTAATTCAAGGTTTCGTTTTAATTTGGATTGGAACAGGAACTGGAAACGGAATAAGAATCAATCAGCCGTTAAATAATAGATTACACAAAATTGAAAATGTCCTACCTCTTACAGTACAAAATTATACCCTTATGTCCGATTTCTTTCTGAAGAATGGATGTTGCGTTTCTTTTGCGTCAGTATATACAAATTCATAATTTTTAAAACCCACAGAATCAAAACCTTATCATAAGGGATGTCAAACTTTGGCATACAAAACAATAGGGGAAAACTTTTCAAGAATGACTGTGGCACAAGTGCTCAAAATAATATATTCAGTACTAGAAATCTTATTGAGGTTAGATTTAAATATTTGGTGTGCCCTCACGTACTTGGATTGGGCCACAATTTGAGGATGAAGCTTCGGTTGGAAATGTACAGGGATTCTTTTCACAAAAACAGGTAAACCGTCCTTTCTGACAAATTTTATTTCTTAAATAAAATCTGCAACATGACTACTTCTGTGAAAATTCACATCTCCTCAAATTATTGATCAAGGTGGGCCCACAGTAATGTTTTTTTTTTGTGTTTGTTTTTTTTTTTTTTACGAAGCAATATATATATATATATATATATATATATATATATATATATATATATATATATATATATATATATATATATATATTCAATTAAAAAAAGATTTAATGAATTCGTTTGGCTATTGATCCAAATATATGTAGTTGAAAACATGCACGAATACTATAAAACACTACAGCGTGTCAATCGCAAAGTCAGGAGGGAAAGGAATTGGACTCAGCTGAGCGCGATGTGACCACTGAACCTATAGTTATATAAATACATAAATAAACTTACTTATTCCTTGAAATATGTTTTCACCAACTCTGCTGAATGTGTGCGATTCTCTTGATCGGTTATCATTGTGAAGAAACGAGCACCTGTTTGCGTGCTGTTGTGCAATTGATTCAAGTTCCCGAGAGTACATCTACAAGTATGATCAGCATATCATTTCAATGATTGCAAGACAATCTGTTTTACCTCTAATGTCAACACATTAAGTCAAGGTAACCTGTAATGACACTACGATATCCTATAGCAGGCTATCTTGCCAACCTTAGCTTACTCTACAGAAACATATTCTGAAAATATGTCATAATAGTCAAACCCATAACCGTCATTAATTTAATTGTTAACCAGATGCGTCAAAATTATAATGCCTTATTGTATCAGCAAATTTTCACACTGGCCAAAATAACGCGAATTATTATTCTCGTTAATAATTATTTGTTTTGACAATTAAAGCATATTTTATTCAATTTTTTTACTGGCAAATGTCAAAAAGTTATAGAAAAAGAAAAAAAATATTCGTGGTCATTCTATTTAGTTTTATTCATTGTCTCCTGGTGTAATCTCAAAACTGGTTAAATATAAATATTGAACTGATAGGAAATGCATGTATATGTCAATCTTGTAAAGATGAAAATACAACGGATACCAGAAGAATCGGGGTGGAAAAGCATTAAATTTTTCTCTGGCAGCTTCAAGATAAATATCTGGTGGCAGCCCTTTACTTTATCTGGTGGCCGCCGTTTGAAAATTCTGATCGCCGCCAGATAATTATCAGGTGGCGGCCCTTTACTTTATCTTGAGACTGTGATATGAAATATCTGACAGCCGCCATAATAGTTTATGGCAGTTACCAGATAAAATATGGTTTGCTTCCCTGGTGCATTTTGGCTTTCCTTAATAGCTGCAAACGTACCCAAAAAAAATCAAAATTTATTCATTTTTTAACCATTTTATAGATTTTAGTCTCCAGTTTTCATAAGTATTTGAGTTCTTCCTGTCTACATAATTGAATAAGTCAATACATACCAGTCTCTTCATGTTTGCTGCTGGTGGAATGGCATTTGATCGTATATCATTATGCTCCTGCAAAAGACAGAAAGAACTTCAATACATTAATCCTGTAAAATATAAATACATCAATGAGGTAGAAAGTCAAAGACTCAAGTCAAAAACTTTTTTAAATGCATGATTAATTTAATGCTACATGTATTTGTTTTGAAACTCCTCATTAAATAATTTATAATGTGGAATTTTTGGAAATATAATGTAATATTCAAATGTATATATGCACTTAAATAGGATTTTACGCTAAGGCAAAATAACTTTTTTATCATAAAGGATTAATTTCGTATTATTTCTTCTTTGACAGTCTTTTGTACGCTTTTTAGATCTGATGACTTTCCTTGAACAAGAAGATAATTTTTCTTCAAGGTGATAAGACTAAGAAACGGCAAATGTATTCTTATCAAAAAAAAAAACTTACCTGAACATATTCAACCCAAGCTGTTGCATAGACCTTGACGACCAGTAACAACGGAAGAACTGGATATTTAGCCATGTGTGTGATATTAACGACTGTCTCAGAGTGATTGGTGAGTATAAGCATGTCCTACTGGTAGAAAAGCCGAGTTTTTATACACTTGTGATGAAGAATTTATTTTGGAAAGTGCACATTTATCATGCTATGTATTAATGTCTTTTCGATAATAGATGTGATTTTTGTTGAAATATTTTCATGTACTTTGTATTTTTTCCTCCAGGTAGCAGACATGTAAACATGTTTTGTTTTTCTTTAAAAATTACTATTGAAATTCAGTAATTCCAAAACAACAAATTAGTAATTCATCTTTGAATAGAGGAAAAAAAACAATTCAATAATTATCCTCATATATAAAAGTACAAATTGATTGAAAAAAAAAGATCAATCAGTGTCTGTACCGATATGTATTATAAATGTTAATGAAGGCGTCGTTTTGAGTTGCAGTTCATGGTGTAATTATATCTTTCTAATCTAAGTTTAAAAGAATATTAAGAGAATGAACCATAATAATATTAAGAAAATTAACAAGATAGAATATGTCAAATAAATTAACACATACCGTGATCTGAAAATTCCGGGTTTATAATTTTTATTATGTTTACTAAATAAACAAGATGTCTACATAATTACATTATACTGCTTTGTAGCAGAAAAGGAGCGATTTGAAGTTGACTATCAATCATTGTAATTTGCTCCGGATTTTAAACATTGTCTACAGATTATCGACCCTGCGCATGCATATCGTTTAGTCGCCAAACGAGTAAAGAAAAAATAATTCAATACATTGAACCATAAATACATGATTTATTCAAAATATACATCAATCTGTAAGAATCTTAATAAAAGATATCATTATAATTCGGAAACAGATTATATCAATATCTGTGATATTTGTT
The DNA here is from genome assembly GCF_033153115.1 of Saccostrea echinata. Lineage (NCBI taxonomy): Eukaryota > Metazoa > Mollusca > Bivalvia > Ostreida > Ostreidae > Saccostrea > Saccostrea echinata. The sequence goes on along the minus strand of NW_026889758.1, from coordinate 35,895,177 downwards.
GGTGCGGATTTAGCCGTGGTGGTGGTGCGGTTTATGCGTCGTGGTGGTGGTGGTGGTGGTGGTATGGGTGTTGTGATGAGTGGTGTGGGGGTGAGTAGTGTGAGAGGCGGAAGATTTTGTACACAGTTTATTCTCACAATGATAACCATGTGGACATTTGCTGCAAGGTGTTCCATGGGTGTAAGGAATTTCTCCACGATAGTTTCCGCTACAGATGTAAAATTTCAATGAAATGAAGGCAAATGCAGGCAATATGAGATTTGAAAAGGAATTTATTCATAAACAATTATATATCTTCAGATTTCTAATTTTGGACTTTGTATTAGTATGATGAATTGAATTACATATTTAAATTTAGGCTATATGTTATTTTTTAACATTTACCCTGGTCCATAGTCGCAAACGATAAAATAATGTCCGTCAGGACAATGTTTAGTAGCACATCCTACATATTCAGTGGTCGCCCAAACTTCCTTGAAAAAAAAGAACATATGTAACAAGATTATGCCTGTCCAATATGCATAAAATACTGAAGTTTCAAACATGCAGACAACAGTATACTGTAATTCTGTCAAATAAAATGCGCGAACAGCCGTATGAATGTTTTTTAATTAATAAAACAAAACGTTTATAACGTCTGAAACTGGTGTCGAAGATGAAAATGTTATGGTTAATTTTAAGGATAATATAATTCTGTACCGTAGAGATAGAATCTTGATAAATGTCTCTGTGCCAGATTTAAGGTAAAATAATGATGATTCGGGGGAGAAGGGGGACAGAATTGTACCAGTTTGTGAGTTCGTCTTACCTGTGTGTAGTGGCCGCAGTGTCCCTTTAAGCAAGTGTTGTTGGCGTAATTGTAATTTACATGTTCTGCGAACCAACGGTCTACAGGGTATTCTTCCGTATGAGCTCCTGAATTATAAAAAAATCTTATTTCAGGGAGGAAATAGTGTACACCAAAAGTTTTTATTATCCTATTTCTTTATTCTCAACGAAATATTAACAGCAGTTAAGGCGAAACTTCATGAGTACTGTACAACAATATATTCGAGAAGTGGATTAATCAAAAGGGGATACACAAAAATTCCAAAGGGCTTTTAGAAAATTTGAAATCACAAATATTTTACCTTCTCAACAGTATCAAAGTGTACTACTAATCAACCTTTTATACAACCATTCCCCTGACCAGGCTTTTAGACATCATAGACAAATGCTTCCTCGATAAAAAGAGTTTTAACTCGTAATTTTGCATATCGTGTCATTGATCATCTTCAAACTTATTTTGGTTAAAAAAACATTCGGATTCTACACACAAGTACTCCAAGTTTGATAGTTTAAAGATGCTCGATTTTCTCATTGCCAATATGTAGTTTTTGGACACCACGTCTTCCAACAGCTGTTGGAATTCAATTCCCATTGGTCTAATTGTGTCCCGTTATTAGGCCAACTTAAAAATGTTTGTTTGCCCTCTCCCGACTTGGGATGTAAAAATTGGTAGGTAGGTAAAAATTTATTTTTCCAGGAAAATTTCAAAATCTATGCTGAATTTTTTAAAAATCTGGAATGCACAAAAAATTGCTTCCTGGGGGTTTATCAAGTTTTGAGTCAGGCCAGTTTTATCAAGTCGGTCGGGAGAGGGTAACCAAACAATTTTTGAAGATGGCCTTAGCAGACCTATTTTTGTACTCATATGAAGCAAAATTTATTCAAAAACTTGTACATGCAAAGAAAAAGTCTCTTGCTGTGATCTTCAACTGATATTTAGATATATCGACGACTTTCATCAACTAACAATATTCATTTTCATTCCTACAATGATTCGATATATCCCATTAAACTAGAAATAAAAGACATCACAAAGTCCGACACATATGCTTCATATCAGGATATTTTATAGAGAAAGAATTTCATGACAAACGACTAAACTTTATGGGGAAAAAATACTTCAACTTTTCTATCGTCAGCTTCCTTTACTTATGTAGCAATGTACATGTACCACTATCACCTGCATGTTGACTTAATGTTTCCCAGTTACGCAAGGGCATATTCTACGTAAGAAAACTTTCTGAAACGAGGTAGGCTATTGACACATTCACATATACTAGTAAATTGATGATACAAGGATATCAACAATCTCATTTTGCAAATCCTATGGTCCATACAATGACCTTGTTTCGAAATACAATCTGTTCGTTAGGTCGAATGTTGACTGACTTCTTTCATACAAATTGTTAGGCTATTATTTTCACACTGAATTGTCTACGGATGTTTCTGTTAACGCGATCATGACAAGGAGCACAAGGCGGGTGTGACCAGTCGACAGGAGATGCTTACTTCTCCATGGCACCTGATCCCAACTCAGAGGGGCTTTGTTCACATTTGTATTGTTTAAAAGGATTGAGCATGATCAGTGTTCGCGTGTTATTTTCACATCTCATGTACGTATTAGAAAGATAGTTTTGCAAAAAGTGAACAGAGATCTGTGATAAACTAAGATTAAATTCAGGCTTAAGATTGCCAGCTAAGAGTAATATTTGATCGTGAACGTCAAATTGGCTTTTATTCAGTATTTCCCAGTACATCTTCATTGTACATGTACTTTAGTAGGTGATCTACAGATCTATTTAAGCTTCAGTTGTCATAAATATATTAACTATATGGCCAAAATTGAAAATATGTTTAATGTTTCCCCTAACGCGACCGACCCAATTAAATCGCGCCGACTGAAAAGTTTTTTAAAATAAGTTTATTCAAATATTTTTTTTTATTGTTCATCAACTTTCATAAAATACAATTTCACCAAAATCCGGTTTTTATGCGAATGACCGATTTTGATCTACTGTGATTTTCAAGCGTTTGTTGGAAACAAAATGGTGCCCATAACATTGTGGTTTCAGAGGGTTCTTGTGACGTATTCACCTTTTGCCTTTAGCTTATTAGAATCCTACTCACTTGTAACATTTCGTTAATAAAATTCACTATGACTAATTATGATTTGGTGATATTTTCAAACCTATCTTTTAAAATTAAGGTACAGAGTAGTCCCCTTAAAAGCAGACGAGGGTCCAACCTTGTGAACACATCAATCAATTTTAAATTTTATTTAATCTGAGACAGTTCATTTATGTTCTTATGTTTACTATATGTGATTACAGGAGTTGTATGATATTTCATTCCGATGAATAAAATTCAGACGTTCTTTATTCATGCCTTTTACTCTTGGGTTAAGCTTCATGACTATGACATCGTGTATGACATTTTATCATTTTAGATCATGGTTTGGTTCAATTGAATATTGTTTACAAACTCTTTCCAGATATAATTTTGAAATCGTGATACAGCTTCCTGAGACGTCCAGTGTATTTTTCTTTAATTAGGCCCTTGGAGATAGGTTGTTTCTTTACTTTAAATACCTTTGAGAACTGTTTGAACATTTGCCCTGTGAAGGGCTCCAAATTTAGACGTTTTTATTGACGGGGCACAAGCATATAGTAGCTTTGTTTATATAGTATACTATATATCGGCAAAATTATTGGGGGGGGGGGGGAGGGGCATGGCCACCCCCCGATTCCTACGGCCATGTATCCTGAATGTATAGAATGTAATAGAGAGGTTGAGATTTCATACGTGTACGTGTACGGATACGTCTAGTAGGGGAATTCCCGAAATGTTATTTTAAATATTTGAAAATTATGAGTAAAATGTTAAAACTGGTTTTGAACTATATGAAAGTCTTAGATGTTGTTATGTTTCAATTTAATTTTCACTTCTCACCAGATAATCCTTACTTTATGACTTTATTAAAAGGGTTTATAATAGGTACTCCCCAAAATGGGAGTGTGTAAGATATGATAATATGATAAGAAAACGATTAGTTAGCAATAATTAATTTGATCGTTTTTGTCATCTGAAATCTTCATACCTATTGTGGGTATATAAAAAACGTTTCTCTTTGATGATGTAACATATTTATCATAATTAGTGAACTTTATTTCGATTAAGTAATTTACATTGAGTAAAGTGGTATATTGCCATTTCCGTTTATCTTGTTTTTTTTTAACTTCAGGTTCCGTTTTGAAATTCAAATACTTCGAAATCTTGTGTTTTCGTTGGACTCTTCATTTTTTTGCGGCCGATTTGATGCTTTGTATCACTCTTGATTAAAAGCCTATAGTGGCTTCTTTCCTGTCAATCTGTGGTGCGCAGGATTACCGTCAAACATCACTATTTTACGTGTATTACAGGTATGAACTACAATTTCATTTCAAATATCCGGGAAATGCCATAAATTACGGAAGTGCAACGAAATTCTCAAAATGACAATAAAATAGATGGTAACTTTAAACGTATTCATTTTTAATGCAACTTTTCATTTTATGTTTTTGTTATTAAAGAGTACTAGTACTTGTGTATTTTCTGAAAAAAAAGTCTATTTTTTTGTTTGTACGCCGTATGACCATACGACCATACAATAACACATTTAAGAATGATAAAATCCTTATTCATGGCTACTATAGTATATATTTTACTACATTAATTCAGTTTTACTCAAATGTGACGGATTAACACGTTGTGTTTGTTTTCAGATTAACGTGTCTCTTATTATCATTTAAAACGTGTTGCATGTTTCAACGATTATACCAGACAACCGTTGTATATAACAAATATTTGGCATTTCTTTAGAGTACAAATAGCTTTAATTAAAAAATAAACCAAAAGTTTTCAGAACTTCTTGAAAAATTCATAGTAAAATTTCCCCAAAATTTTAAAGAAGAGCCTATATTGGTTATTTTGTATAAGAAAGTAACATATGTACATATGGAATAAAAATAACCAATTTAAAAGGAATGTTAAAAGAAAACCGGAAAAGATATTGTTAAGAAATAAATTGTTTAACAACATACAAATCTTAGAGTTTTATGTGAGAAAGTTTCATTTATTTTGATGACTGGGCCGATTTAGCCCCTTCGTGGATTTAGCTCTTTTATAGTCTGACCAGTCTCAACGTCCCACAATGTGATTTGAACCTGCGACTTAGAATTACATTGTAGCTCCTGACTTCGGAAGCCCAAATTGAAATTCACAATTCGAGGCCCTTGAAAAAGTATTTTGCATATGTAAGCATTTGAAGCTGATAGTAGGTTTGAAAAATATACTCGGATGTCCAGTCTTTACGTATCTAAGTATTTTTAAAGTCTTTTTTTAACATTTGATTTCAATAAATTTACACTTGCTTGAGATATTTTACAAGGAATAATTGTTGTGAATTGTAAATTTACCTAAAATTTTGCTTTTAAACGGCAATTGTTTGATATTCTGTTTACAAATTACTATCTTTTGTACTTTGTATTATTCCATTAAATTGCAGAATGTATTTTCAAAGCTGCTGTCAGGAAAAAAAATTATTTGCCTACCTACCTATCCCACTTGAGATTTTAGGGTCGGGTTAGGGGAAACAAAGATATTTTTAATGATGGCCTTATAACTTGAATTTTGCTTTACAAATGTTCGATCTTTTATACTTACTTGTAGACCACTGAATGTTCTCTCCCACATAATGAAATGTCGCAGATTGCTGAGATCTCAAAGAATTATGTGATAAACTGCAGCCATCTGCCCATTTTTGTGCTATTTTTGCCAGTTCATCGCTCCAGATCTTACAAAATATATTAAACACAAATTTATTTGGAATATGCAACTTGATTATTCACTGTGTAAATTTATTACTATTGTAATGTGTTAAAAGAAACATCCTGATCAATTATTTATTGTTAATATTTTATCTATATCATTTAAACATCGAAATAAAAATTTTGAGAAACTTGTATTTGCAATATATTTCGAATTGCATTCTTTCAGAATCTCTTAAATCAATGATCATCTTCTAGTTCACCATTAGTAATACGGACTATTGTATGTTGAGAAGTACTTAAAAGAATAAGTTCAAATTGCATATTAGTATCCCTTGCTACATAAACAAATAAATGCAAATAGAAACAATGTAAGTGTTTAAGAAATGTTGAACTGGAAATGAATTGTTGCGGCATCTTAAAAATCACATGGTATTTTAATACTTGAAAAAAAAAACACTCACCAATTTCTTCATGTTGGCGGCTGTCGGGTGAACTGAAGCACGCAACTTGTTATGTTCCTGTAAAAAATATGAAAAATTGGGATGTTAGATAAAGGAAAGTCTGTATATAAGAAAAGTGGACATTAGGTAGATTTAAGTTCCATATGGCGTGTAAAACGTTGCATTATTACTGTAATAAACAAATCTTGCGCTGTACTTGATAAGTCTTGTGTCTTGCATGCAAAATCTTGTTATTTTCGAAAACAAAAAAAAACTTAATTGTTATTCGAATACTCGTTATTCATATTCAGATGCATGTGCTTTATGTTCTAAATCGTGTAAAGTCCATAATTTTTATTCATGTTGAGAATTATCATTTTTATAGGAAATCCTAGTATGATTTATATGGCGTCTCCACATGAGTGAAATATTCTCGAGAGGGACGTTAGACAACAAACAAACAAAATATGATTTATTTGTTTATATTCATTTGTATGTTTAGATTTATATTATCCCCGGCGATATATATTTATAATCTAGTAATTCATATGTGTTAATCTTGTGATTTATATGCCAAAAGTTGATATCAATGTTTACAAAGTTGATATATTTATAGGCAAATATTCAAATATTTTCTGATTCATATTCGAAAATCATATTACTGATTTAACTGATTAATATGCAAAATTTTGTTAATATGGAAAAATGGAGATAACAAACAGTGATCGTCCCCCGAAAAATCTACAATCAATATAAATTTGTAAACGGGGCAAAAAACATAAAATCCCGGAATTGAGAGGTGGGGTCATGTGAAATATGAAAATAAATAAATCACTAGGATAAAAAAAAATATAAATCACAAACTTTTCCGAAATAAATATCACGATTTTCATATAAATTACAAAAATTCACAAATAAATCATCAATTTGTTGCAACATTGGATTATTCTAATATGAATAACAAGTTTTCGAATATACATACCCAATTTCTTTCATATAAATTTCAAGAATTCACATCTAAATCACATGTGTATTGAATATGATTAATAATTATCAAACATAAATAAAATTAAGAATATGAATCATACATTTACGAATGTGTTTTCGATAGGGATGTCAACGAATAGTCGACTATTCGACTATCAGTCGAATGGACCGACGATCGAATAATGAAATGACATTCGAATATTATTATAATTTAATGCTTACTAAAATAAAAACTGACTGCATGTACAAACAGATTTATGAGTTCAATTGACGGGAAATCACACATTTTGGAAAATTTATAAAAGTTTCTTAATTTATTTCATATAGTCATGCTTTTCACGCATTAAGTTGCATTGATTTTGATGTTACTTTTAAAATAGATTTAGATTTTGAGTTATAAGTACGCCATATACCAGTGAAGTTTGAAATAAAATTTTACGTTCAGAAAATATTCCGAATATTCGACTATCGTTCTAATAATGCAATCGAATAATCGACTAAGGAAAATAAATATTTTGACACCCCTAGTTTTCGAATATGAATACGAAGTTTTCGAATATGAATAACAAGATTTTGCATATAAATTACAATTTTTATCTAAAACAGCAAAGATTTATATTATAATGCAACGGTTTACATACCCCAGGTTTAATTTCAAGATCAATTGGTAATTTTAACAGAAGACTGCATACTTTGATTCATAAAACACATATACATTCGGATTGGATCAAGTGAAATGTTTATTAAGAATATTGACGATAATGGCATTTCTCAAAGCATTGTCTTAAACTTCAAGAACAAAAAAAAATCCCAATCGAGAATAATTTAAGTAACTTAAAATTTTGTGTTGTGGGTTTTATTTTTGATTTTAATATTCTCTTGTATAATCAAAATGTTTTCTGTGATTTGAAATTCGGATAAAGGACATGACAATGTGTCAAAAACAAAAATACGTTTTTTAAAAAAAATATTTTCCTACCAAGAAAATGCGAGAAAATTTTACTTTAAGAAAGAAATTATACAGAATTTAAATATCAAGAACCAAAAGTCAGAAGTCAATGAGAATAAATATTCTTCAAGTCAATTTTACCCTGCATGAATTTGGGTGATTCTTTTAGGAAAATAATGTCCTACCGATAAAAAGTCGCACCATGATGATACAAAGAAACTTGCTGTAAGCACCACACACAATAAAGATCTTGGAATCGTCATCTTTGCAAATGAGGAGTCAAATCTGTGTATCGAGGTTAGATTTTATACTACATAGATAAGGTAATAATAATGTGGGACTAATGAACGCCCGCCGTAACCTAGGTTAATAGATAACCAATGAAAACTCTCTGTGTATTTTCTTTGAAAGTTTGTCTTTACTTTCGAGAAAACTTGATAAAAATTTAAGTAATCAAACTTTGATCTACTCATACCTTGACCTAAATCTGAACATTAATTTAAGTTTTATCTTTTTTTGAGAGTTGAAGGCTAAAAAATTGCAAATTTACGCTTTGACTCAAGGAAGACGAAAAACAAGGCAGAAAATGTTTTGGATAAAAATGATTTTACAGAAAAACTCCAAACTTAAATACAAAAGTATGTAAAGAAAACCAGATTTGACCCAGTGCTAAATGAATTTGAAGGTCTTGGTCAAGTTTTCGTGGCAGTGTTTCTAGGAGTATAACATATGTTAAGTAAGATAAGTAATCCTAACCTTTTCCATGTTGTTTTTATCCAATTTTGGTAAAGCTAATATTGCCATTAGATAATGAACATTCTTTGATAAAATTGATGTGCTATAATTAGAAGAAATAACCAATTAAGAAAGCTTCCTTAAAGGGGCTTTAGCCTTGTTTTTTTTTTATCCTTGAAAGGATTAATATTTTTAGAATAATTTGTTTAATGACTTATTTTAAACAACAAACTGTTCCAGAAACAACGTCATTGCTTTGGCAATTTTTGGGTTTGTTTAACATTGCGATTATGATTAATATGACTTTATATATATTTCAGGTGGCGTGTCTGTCTGTCTGTCTGTCTGATATTACTCGCACCTTGCGTTTCTTTTTTGACTCTGCATCTTTACCCTTTTACCATTTAATGTAAAAAATTTATAAGTAAATTTTACAAAATAATTGCAACAAGAAGTATCTGACTTTAGTCATAAAATTTCATCAGTGGATAGACTAGATCATGTTACCTTGTCTTTTTATTTTAAGATAAAATTTACTTTAAAATTGGTATAAACGATAACAGTAGTAAAACTGAAGATATACGACAATGGCTTAATTCTACCTATCTATCTGATCTATTGTGCTGTTCTGGCATTTATCTAGAGAGGTGATCTGAAAGATACCCTTTCTCCTTTCTGGATAATGTCTTGGAATTTGATCTCAAAGACACTTTTTGTCCAAGGTTGAAGATTATTGGAGTATTGCTTATAACAGAAATCCATGAAAAATATTTCATTGCATACTACTATAATGATTTTCACTGCATACAAGTATAATGATTTTCACTGCATACTAGTATAATGATTTTCATTGATTATGGTCACACTTTTTCTTTAGGCCTATACCATATTTACTCTTTTTTTATGTTTTGAAAATGTATGTCTATATGAAACGGAGAAGATTATGCCAATCGAGGAATTTCTTCATCAATCTTTTTAGCTCACCTCGATGAAGTCAAGATAAGCTGATGCTATACCCCAGCGTAGGCTTTAGAGTCGGCGTCCCGGTTAATGTTTCAGGAGCAGGTCCATTCCCAAGTATCTATTAGCCCTACCTGGACCAAACATGAATGGATGACATCTAAGGATATACACTTAAAACTTGCTTCAGATGCTGGATATGACCTACATTTTCCAGATGAGTGACCACTGACCAGGTTAACGTTTTTGGAGCAAGTACATTCCCAAGGACCTTTAAGTCCTACCTGGACCAAACTTGCAAGGATGGTGCATCTAGAGATGGACACTACCAGACTTGATCTGACCTACATTTTCCAGATGAGTGACCAAGTTAACGTTTTTGGAGCAGATCCATTCCCAAGGAACTATAAGTACTACCTGGACCAAACTTGCATGGATGATGTATTTAGGAATGAACACTACCTTACTTGTTCGGATGCTGGATCTGACTTATGTTTTCCAGATGAGTGACCAGGTTAAGTTTCTGGAGCAGATCCATTCCCAAGGAACTACACCTACCTGGACCAAACTTGCAAGGGTGATGCACGTATACTATGGACACTATCCAACCTGCTTCGGATGCTGTATCTGACCTAATGTTCAAGATGAGTGACCAAACTTGCAAGGATGATGCATGTAGGGATGGACACTTTCCAACCTGCTTCAGGTGCTGTATCTGACCTAATTTTCAAGATGAGCCATCAAACTTGCAAGGATGGTGCATGTAGGGATGGACACTTTCAAACCTGCTTCGGATGCTGTATCTGACCTAATTTTCAAGATGAGTGAACAGATTAAAGTTTTTGAAGCAGGACCATTCCCAAGTAACTTTTAGCCCTACCTAGACCAAACTTGCTTGGATGATGCATCTAGGGATGAACACTACCCAACCTGTTCGGATGCTGGATGTGACTTACATTTTCAAGATGAGTGACCAGGGTAATGGTTTTGGTGCAATTCTATAACTATATATAGCCTGCTATGATTAAACTTGCATGGTTGATGCAACTAGGGACAGGTACTACCAGACTTTATTCGGATGTTGAACTGTCCTACATTTTTTGGATGAGTGAACAGGTTAAGGTTTTTTGGAGCAGGTCCATTCCCAAGTAAGTACATGTATAAGTCTTACTAATGGTAACCTAACAACAAAACTGTATGATTAACGTGACGACTTCAACTTTTCCATCGTCAACTTCCCTTATTTATGTAGCAATATACACTTATCACCTGCAGATGGAGTTTATGTCTCCCAGTTGATTCGACACGCAATTAATAGCATGCTCTACGTACGAACAATTTCTAAAACGAGGCAAGCTATTGACAAACAAGTTGATGAAACAAAGATATAAACAGTCTTGTTTGAAGTCAACATGATCCCACCCCTGATGCTTTTAGGAGTCTGTGTTCGCTCTGCTCCCTATTTGCATTGTTTCATTAGACTTTTGAGCTCGATTACTGTTCGTTATCTTTATAAAACAAAATATTTACCTTATATACCTTTGCTTGCACAGAAATAAATAGTGAATGAAATGGTTCGTAATTTGAATTTCTAACTAGGACATCTTTCAAAATTAATAAAAAAGGCAAAACATAGGTTTTTCACTTTAAGAATTAACACAAAGCATTTATAGTGGTTTGAAAAGGCCTAGTCAAAGACTGTTGAATTTAACGTTTTATGACATGCAATATTATTTAAATCCTCGTTCAAGAATAGCCTAACACTATCACTGACTCTGTAATTAAAAGACGAATACATGCTTGGTAAAATATTGTTGATATCTTCATTGTTAGATGTTGAAGAAATAATTTTTCAATACTCGTCATTTTCAAGATAACAAATTTTTCACTTTCATACATGAAATGAACAGATGAAATGGATCTTCTGTTATTTGTGTATATTATAAATATTCAAGGTGTATTTATAAAAGTAAAAGTTTTTTGACGTTAAACTGTCCTTAATTATCTTGGGGGAAAAACACTAATATAATTTTCCTTTTCAGACAAAGTTTTTGTGATTCTGATAAGTGCAAAAATTTATACCCTCATAGTTCTATATATAGCAATTTCGATGTTTCAATGGTTACTAAAAAGTGAAATTTCGGCAAAATTCTTTTAAAAGTCTCATCCTTTTTAAATATTTGTTCTGATTTCAGTAAAATTTTGAACACAGGTCAGCTACACCTGTACAGAATTTTGTAAAAAAGGTTTTTGATTTCAGTAAACAATGTCGCAATAGTTAATAAAATAGAATGACGTGTAGAAACCATTTTAAAAAGTATACAATGTACCTCCAACATCAATAAAAATTGGAAGATAAGTGCACTGGCCTTAAGTTCATGGTTCTATATATCATTGTTGCCATAGCTACTAAGCTACCATAAAAAGAATATGGAAGTCTTTAAATAGTGCTACTCCTCCTACTGATTTGATTGATTTCAACAAATCGATTTAAAAAAAAATCAGAATACGTACATGATTCTACATGTATCAATGTAAAACTAAAATAAATACCCAGATGCTACTTTTCTCTACAAACCAGTAGAGCTACAATATCATCTATGGAAATTAATTGTTGACCGTCTGTTACTAAAATGAGTTTTGGATCTTACCAACCAACCCCCCTTTTTTTATTCGTGTATAACCCTCCCCCCCCCCCCCCCCGAAAAACGATGCTAAATTCATGTAAACTTGTAACTTGTAAACTTGTAACAAATAGTTGCAAAGTAATGGTAAACTTCAATAGGTTGATGGGTGCAGTTTTTTACTCTTTACGTAGAGAATGGCACTGGTATCGTGATCTTTGACCCTGGTGTTGTGGAAGATCGTGAGTTACTAAGATCCGGCGTGACAGTAGAAGACTAGATAAGGCCATTCCACTTTCCTGTCGCCTGTTTACCATTGAGTGGTGTTACTAGGTTAACAATGCAAATACGAGGTTAAAAACATCACTATCTAGTGTTTTTCCGCCTTGGTAAGCAGATACAGAGGTAGTTTTCAATTAATGAGCAGACAAGAGATCGGAGTTAAATGGGCAAAATGAGCCGAAGGTTGATTGACAATGGATTTAAAGAAATAAAGATTTGGATGTGGTTGCTTTGTGTTGTGGCTTACGGTAAAATCTTTTTAAAAAATATATAAAGATTTGAAGATTTTATCAAATCACCAGTTCGAGTAAATTTTGCAAGTGAGAATTGTTGCAAATGAATGTGTGCTTGATGAGAATATTTCTGATATCTTTCCATAAGGATTTAACAATACCTTGGACTATATTTTTCATTGCTTGATTATAAGTACAATATGTTACAATACAGTATTTCAAATAGCATCAAATCTTCTCAAAATGCATTAAACATTAATTGACTAAACACATTTATTTATAAATTCAAAATGGTTCCATAAATTATAACAATGAAATAATAATTATTCTTACATGCAATATTGTGTTAAGGACAGATGATACAAACGAAAAAAAAAATGAATGCCTGGATTAGTATATATTTTCTGATCTATTTTGGTTGCAAATGATGCAAATAATAAATTTCAAAATTATTGACAAATTGTAAACTTTTTTTGGTGTTCAAAATTCTACCTTTCTGTAACCATCCTTATTACTCTATACAAATTTTTGTCACTTTAAATCCCATTATTGTTAAACTTTGAATGAAAAATTAAAATATATTCGGTTAAATTTATTCAACTTATTAATTATATAAACATGACTGCAATTGTTTTTTTTTTTTTCAAAATTTTTTTTATTAAAGTTTGTTTGTATCATCTGTCCTTAAGACACTGGTATTTTTTTTTAAGGAAAATTATTAATAATGGATGAATGCATAAAAAGATTGCTTATATACGTAGTAAAAAGCCGTCTTAAAAAAAAATGCTTTTTAGATTTACTTTATAGCTTTGAGCAGTGATCAGCATATTTGTGCGAAATAAGGGCCACACAAGAGTAAAATTTTAGTCGATATCTGAAGAGTGTTAAATCAGAATATTTATGTTTAGACGTCCTGTTAGATATCGAAACTGCGGTATCAAGCCAGTAAAGTACCTTGTATCCGTAAATGAAATTTAAAACTGGCTCTTCTTGTCTTCTACTTTCGCTAAAGGCGAGGATATTAATTTAAATCTGTCTGCCCATCTGCCTGTATCTCATTCTGTCTGTAACACTTTAGTTTCCAGACAATATCTCAAAAAAAAAATTCTGTGAGCTTTAAAAAGGAAATTTTGTATCATAACTTTCCATGACTTAGAGAAGACCCCTGTTGACTTTGAGATTTTATGACACAGCATTCGTATATTTCCGAGAAATATTTGAAGACCATTTGGTCAAGGGTCATATGAATGCCGCCAACTGTCATAAGCTGTAAAGTGGATAGCGTGTTAGTCTCGAAGAAAAAGACTGATACTCTGAATTTTATTGCTTTGGTTCGAACCCCCAAAAAACCCACTTTTTTATCATAGAAATCAATTATTTTTTTCCAAAAGAATTTCCTGCATAAAAGTTTTGTTTGTCCTAATTCCATACCTTTCAATAATAAGAACTTTAATTTAAATAATAGATTCATAAAAAGTGTGCTTTAAGGTATAGTGGGTGCTTCATGTTTTTGAAAAGTAAATGTATACTTCCACTTTGAATATAAACACGGAGTGAAGCCCTACTCATATTGACAAATTATGTTAAAGTAAAAACAAATGATCATTTTTACCCTCTTTAGTGTGTGTGTGCTATTTCATAGATAATATCAATACTTGTGAAGATTGAGCAAATTTTGGAAATTTTTACATTAAGTTTTACATTAATGTTAACTAAAATTTTGTTATGATTGAAAATTTATTTTTTTTCGAACCATGGGGATCGGTCACGGTAGCCTAGTGGTAGGGCGTTCGCTTGATCGGGAGGTCCAAATTCGATTTCTGTTTGCCGTGCTGCCTCAGATCTAAGATTATACATGTACATACGCAGGAGTTGTTCCTTTGCCAAGCGTCCGGCATTAGAAGTGAAAGTCACAGGTCTTTCGGATGAGACCTGAAAAACCGAAGTCCCCTGTCACGTGGGTGTTGGCACGATAAAGAACACTCACTGCTCAATGGCCCTGAGTGTCGAGTATAGGTCTAAATTGAAGCCCTTCGCTGGTATATGGTATATGAGTGAAAATCCTTGAAACATCAGTCGAACCATGGGTATTTTTCTCGGCTTATTTGCCCATCTTCTTCGTTAACAAATCATAAACTGTTTTGCAAGCATGAAAAAAATACAGTTTCAACTGACTGAATTTCTGCAGACTACATAACTTCTGCATTTCCAAAATTGACAACTAATAATTTCTGCATACTTATGAAGGAGAACGTATTAAAGTATGCTACGATAATACGGGACAGTCTGCAAAGGACAATAAAGTACAAATTTATGTTTTATAAATAAAGAAATTTCGTATCATCTTTTTCTAGCGAAATAATTTTCAAAATGAATAAAAGATTCAATATTTACCGACCATTTATCAATGAGATATTCAAAAAAGGTAGATAAGAAGTTTAATAGGATTCCAATGGGTGATAAAAAGATTTGCTCGCCGTCTATTTATCCCTTTGAAATGTCGCTGCTCTTGATCAGTTGTGTACATATTCCACAAGAGAAAAGGTTGTTTAACAACAGACATTACACAATAAAGCCCGATTAAATATCTATAAATATAAAAAGATTATATTTATTTCATCTCCGCGATACCCTGGGGAGAGAGAAACCTTTCTATATATTAATACATATTTATAAATTGTATGGAAAAATCAATCGATGTGTTATGAACTGTATAATGTAGAAAACACCTTCATATATTGCTTGTGCATTTTTTGAACACAAAGAATTGTCATGTTAATGAAACATTTGACAATGAAAACACGTATACTTTGATATACATAAACAAATATACAGCGCAATAAGATATCTAAAGATGACTAAAGTACACGCAAAACTTTCCTTCATTTAAATAACTTTATTAGTTTTTCAGTGGCAGGAACACTATTATCTTCTGAATTCAAAAACAAAAGTGATTTACTTATTAGTCCCTCACGCTGAAGTATGAATTCAAACAATTGTTCGTTATCTACAGCAATAAAGCCAATTGTCAGTAAGCTAGAGAATCAAGGCGCCGAAAAAACAACCCTGTTCTTTTGTCCTACAGCATTCTAAGTGTTGATTGTTGACTTTTGCAATACTAACCATACTTTGTTACATTAAACATACTCTTTCACAATGAATTCTACAATCAGTTTTGTAGGTCCTGTTATGAAAACTCAACATGGAATCCAAAATCATAGTTTCACTGAACGTCAATTTTGCTGAGAGGGTTCGTAGTACTTATGATTAATTTTGTGCGCCAAAGACTGTGAGCTTTTAGAATCACTTTTGCTCTCCTCCAACATGAGTTTCCTCCTCATTATATCCTCAGCAGCTCTCTGTTTCTTTTTTAAGTCATGAAGGTACATCATAATGCCAAAAGAGTCTCCGTATCTCATAGATTTGGCCACATTCGACTGCACGGCCGGAGAAACAATGTCTCTGTAATTAATGTCAAAAATGTTTGGATAAATAAATCCTCCGATTATTTCCTCCGCCGGTTCCTCGTGAGGAACAGGGGTGGTGGGTTCCTCCGTCTCTAAATCCTCGGACATCCTCACAATTAAGAGAAGATAAAATGAACTCCGTGAATTCAGTTTAATGTCTTAATGAGAAGCCTCCTGTATGTCAATAGTACAGCTGTCAATTAAGTTAAGCACAAACAAATCACTTTTGGTTCGAGATATCGATGTCTGTAACAGGTTGACATGAGAATACGTAAAATTATCCTTCTTTATAAATATTTGTCTGCCGATTTTCAAACAATCCACTTTCTCTTCTTTTCTTCCATTTAAATATTTTTTCCAATAGTCTCGTAATTTATCAAGTAATCAGGATCTCATGCTAAACACACTTGAAAATACACAGAATGATATCCTTTTTAAATGTCCAGATGCGCACGTATTGTGTACTTTTTTTTTCTCCTTTCCTGTTTCTTTGTCGAGCACTTGCAGCGTAGAACGATTCCTCTGTGTTACATGGTTTTTTTGGAGAGACTGCCAAGAATCGGGTATCCCGCCAAGAAATTTTCTTATTCCTCGTATTTACGATTGTATATAGACAATATCACAGATTTACAGCTTTTAGTTCCCCTATCAACTTCTAAGTGTCATCTATTGAATTTATGGCTATAAACAAAATGGAGAAATTAAACCTACATGGTTATCCAGCAATGCTGTGTTTGTTCAATCAGAGTCCCTGAAACACATTAGTTGTACCTTTCAATGTTATCATGAAATACCAAAACAACACGGGTAGACCTTAATCTACTCCCCTCCCTCTCCTTTGTCACTTTTGAGGCAAACAAAAGACACTTTCTCCAGGGCCCAAAAATAAATGGAGCCATTAATATTAATTCATCATTTCCATATACATATTCTTCGCTCACCTGTGCGAGGGATCAACAAAATGACATTTAAAGAAATAAAGTTTTTGACGAAAGACTGATCACAGGTGACTACATAATACAAGATACATCATTAGAACTGAGAAAAGAGGGTCAAAAGCCTACAGAGCTAACAAGATGCATTTTTTTTAAAACTCAATCATAGAAAAATGGCCATGAATTCAGGAAAAGGTGTACCTGACATTTAGTCTATTACTCAGTGTATTTAAATATTCATAAACAGTTAATTTTTTCAGAACGTTTTGGATACTGAAACCAAAGTTCTCAATAATTACAGGTGAACTAAAAATAATTAACCTGACAAAAAATGAAATGCACTTGAAGAACTAGTCAACGTGGGGTAGCTTATTTCCTGTACAAAGTTGACAAACCCAACTATTTTCTCAATCAATTAGGAACTGCTATTCAAAGTTAATTATCCTGGTAACAATTTAAATCTGGAATAATTATTCCAGAGTCAGCAACTAGCTAGAAATCGATATCTTACCGCCCTCTAATTCCTCAACTAAACCTGTACCGTTCACACACAAATCCCTCTACATTAACTACAATGGTATTTTCCCTGTTAACTGGGAAAATAATATTTAAATACATGTATTCTTATTAATCCATAAACCTGGGAAATTTTATAGGTTTATTATGTATGAAGTGTAACTAATAATTCATTTTTTTTGCCAGCAAGTATATCCGTAATAAATTTCTCATTAACATATATTCCTTACAAAAATTTTTCAATAATCTATCCCTTTGAACAAGTAAAATTTCTCATATCTCAATTTCTCTACATAATTCAAGTTATACAAAACATGCCTTTGGGAAATGTACAGAATAGCCAAATTGCTGATATATATATATATATATATATATATATATATATATATATATATATATATATATATTTAGCATATCTAAAGCAAATTTACAATGTAACCTTTTTTTATGTTTTGTTTGATAGATTTTTACTAGGAGTTTATTTTATTGAACCTTACACAAGTTGCTTGAACTATTTTATCTTTCATAATATTTATTTTTAACATTTGTCAATTATTTACAACAATGAAATAATTGAGTGTCTAATAGCATGATATGGGTAATTCACGAACATAACACAAAGGTCAGACGGTGCAAATAAAAGTGGAAAGAAAACTTGTAAGTAAAAGTTTTCAATGAATATGAAATACATCTACTAGTAAATCTAGGTTTAAATAAAAGTTCTGTGTTTCTCTGTTAAATAAGACCTAAGAAATATAGTCAAACCCTGTTATCTGGAACATCATGAAACTGTGTTAAAACTTTGAGATACAGTGTATCAATTATTTGTTACAGCCTGAACTACTGGCTATGACACTTTTCTTATATTACACATACAGATGTTCCAGATAAAAAAAAAAGGTTCAACTGTATATTATGGAATTCATAAGTTTATTTATTCCAGAAACTCAAATTCAGAACATAAAATGTCTGTTGAACATAATTCCTCCAAATGTAGCAGAAAACTTTTGACTACTGATTTCTTAATTTGTCCTTGACCTGACATGAACCTGAGTTCCTGGCTTTCAATTAGATCATGTATCTATATCAAATATTCTTAAAATGTTACAGCCAAGAACATAAAGATGAAAAACACACCAATAAATAAACATGTGTATCTTCATTCTCAAGAACATGGTAATGAATGAATCAGATTATACTACAAAGCATTGCTAAAGAACTGGGACCAAAATACAAACATAGATAGAAACTAATTATTGTTTGATTATAACACATACTATCACATTAATTCACTCTCACAATACAATAGGGTTCAACAGTATCACAGTCTGGAAATTGATGTATAAGAGCTTAGTGTCAAAAACAGCTACTTAATATATGTAAAAAGCAGTAAACAACTTCACAGAACATCATTCTTTCTTACTTATTTTATGCAACCTACAGCACCCCATCAGTGTCATTTAAAATGTAAAGAAGTAGAACCAAAGTTCAGTCATTGTTGTTAATACTATTCAGATGAGAACTTGATTGTGTCTTCTTACAATGATTGTTTTCTTTAAAAATATCCAGAGATACAGACACATTATAACAGATGCTTAATATAGATCAGGTTAGTTCAAGATTTGAAAAAATCAAGATCAAATAATTGAGTTTCAAATCATCAACTACTTGTACATATATATCAGTTTAAAAGATTTTACCCTAATGATTGAGCTACTATGACTGAAAATTAATTCAAAAAAAAAAAATTAAAGATAAAATCTTAAAAAGTGCAACATTTCACAAACAAGAGCAACATTGAACACAAGGTAAACACAAACAAATACATGTAACTGAATTTTTTGAAGACATTAGAACAATTTAGAGCTCTTTCCAGCTACAGAACCCTAAATAATGTAACTTTTTTCTTCATATTCTCTGCTGCACTCTTTGAGCCAAACATTCAATGGTATAAAATATTTCAACATTTGAAGGGAAATGACAACACTAACAAGATATGATGGACGTATGCCAAAGCATATTGGTGTCAGATAAATATACAAATAACATGTAGTCAGCTCTACACTGTTCATTTTCCACTGATTTTGTACTTCACAGATATCACAGTTGCCAATAAAATATATTTTTTATTTGATAAAGTAATCAGATAAAAGAAAAACTTCACAAACTTTCAACTAAAGAAAAAAAATCTGTTCTTCTTGAATTTGGTAACTATAACATGCGTGTACAATTGGTAAATTTACCATTAAACTTTATCAAATTGTTGGTAACTACTAAACATTACTAAATAAAAAAAATATTTTTAAACAATTTTCAATCTATAGCTTAGGCTGGCTGATTTTGAATCTGTACTAAATATATGATAAACATTTAGCATAAACACAATGCAGAGGTAATTTTAAAAAATCAACAAATTATGTAGATACTGTAAATTCAATTTTGTTATTAGTGAAATGAACACGATTTAATACTACAACATATAATGAAATGTTCTGATATGTGACAACAAAGAATAAAAATAGAAATCTTTTTTGGATAATAAATAACACAGAGGTGGTAACTCTAGTCTGTAATAAATAAGACAAAAAACAATCCCAGTCATGTGACACAAAAATACATTAAATGTACAGTGTGCCATGGTGACTCCCTCTATCTCCAATGTCAAGGTCAAACTCATCCTGAAGGTTGATCTGACTGAGTGAAGCTGAAGCCATTGCAATGTCTGGCATGGTGTCACTTAAGGCACTGTCACTACATGGACTCAAGTCAGTCTGAAAAACATGTATTACAAGAGTTATTCCTCTTTTCACATAAATCAGTAAGTACAACATTTAGAACATAATTAGTGTAGTCTTTGTGGTATTGCCTTAAATTTCAAAATATGTTTCACTTTTTAATCAATACATTTCTGTCCTTCACAACATCATGTATTTTTTCATAGTACAGTAAAACAAGGTTATATGGAATATGCATTCACACTTACAGCAAAGTTATTTTCATTCCCCGTCCTTTAAAACTTATTGTGAACTTAACAGATAAACAATTACATTTTTAACAAATCAAAATTGTTGGTCCCCAGCAGTTCACTATAAGCATGTTTTACTGTATATGGCATAATGAATGTCCAAATGGTGCTTATTCTATAATAATCTCTATGAGTACGAAGTAATCAAATTTCTTAACAAAATAAAAAATTTCACAGCATAGTAAATATACAGAATTTACCTCTCTTGACGCCCCTTGTGATAAGCGAGTGGGAGGAACACACTGTACAGGCTTGGTGGGGCTCCCCAAGGGGGTCCTCTTACTGAGAGGGGGGCTCTGCTTGCGTCTTCGTGGAGATATCAGGTACTTTTTCAGTGAATGTGTTTTTGCTGGGAGAGATGGAGGTAGTGGATCTGGAGGGTAGTAAGAATTAGTGTTCTGCAGCACCTCTATTGTGGAGTCTGGCAGTCCAAATTCACGGACTGTTCTCAGGCGAAGCTGGTAGGAGACAGCCCGACGATCACTTAATGGCAGGCTCAGAGCTCTCTGGGCAGTGGGACTACTTTGTAATTCTCTTTCTCTGTGCAACATTCTGTGTATTGTGGCATTATCAGGTACTGAAGGAAAGAAAAACAAAAATTATTTTTTAAAACATAAATTTAAGTACACTGTACAATATTTAAGATATTTTTTCTGCATTTATCATCAGTGTTTGTGTACTACATTACTTTTGGGATTGTTTAATAACACTTTATAAACTCAAAATTAAAAAATCTGTAATTTGGGGATCTTTTTTTTTTTTTTAATAATTTTCCATCCTTCCTAACAGACCTATGAAGAAACAGCTCAATGGACTCCAGACTGAGTTACCTGGTATGGTTCCTGCTATGATGTCCACTGTGTTACAGCTAGGAGGGTTGACGTAGTTGCTGGGATACTGGCTATTATCTACCATGTACAACGTGTCTGGTATAGATGACATCTGAATGGTTCTGACACGCCCTGATTCCTGATCCGGACCCTGAGAGAGCCGCTCTTCCAATACAGCCTGGCATCAAATCAAGTTCACATTATTTTCAACAAAAAATGATTATTATTTTTATTTTTTTCCAGATTATATATTTTGTAGGTAGATGTGTTACAAAAATTTCCATAAATTATTATTCAGATTTTTATGTTCAAAATTAACTGAACTATCATAATAAAACAACAATTACAATCCCTAATTTTAAAAATACATTTCATATTATTTCCTTTTTATTCCAGTGTGAACTTCAGTACCTTAGCATCTTCATAATATGGACCAAACAATCGGGGTCTAACAAACATGCCATTGTTTTTTCCTCGTATCCAGGATGATGACGGTACTACAAAACCCTCATCTCCAATCATGTGACTGGGCGGTCGACTGACAAGCCCTCGTTTTATTGCACTGTTGAGAACATCACTGTTATGGGGTAGGATATGATCCGTCCTTATTAAGCACAGGAAATCTGACAGAATATCCTTTAACTCTTCATCATTGAGATCGCGTTTCTTAACACCCTTTTTACTGATGCTGTGTGCTGTATGGCTAAGTAAGTTGGGCTCTGTGAAAAAAAAATTCCAGAATAAAATCAAAATGTCTATAAATTAAATGAGGTTATGACAGACTCTCTAAATTTTGTTCAATGTGATTTAACCTGCCTTATCATCTACTTACAGTGTGATAGGCAAAGATAATCTTTTTTTAAAAATCTTTTTCCGAAACATACAAATCATAACTTATAAATGTCTTAAGTATATAATTTAACAGTGTATTACTGCAGATAAGTCCCTGAAGATGTTACCTCTTTCCTCCAATCTCTTCACTAAGTGATTCTCTCCCCACTTGATAATGGCCGACAGAATGTCCAATTCACCTGCCTACAATGAAGCAATACAAGTGTTTAACTCATTATATACTAAACCTATATGTATAAAGACTTGGCTGCACAGCTTTGTACTAACTGCTCAACAACCCAACTTCATCATACAATCTGCAAATTATATGTTCAATTGTTATGACTAAGATTCTTTGTTTTATTTGCCAATTGTAAGTCCATGCTATACATGTAGTAGCTAGAAATTTGGATTCTACAATTGTGTAACCTTCTACTTTTAAGCTGATACAACTCTGGAGTACCAGACTTTTTTTTCTGGTAATCAATGAACATATTCAATAATGCACAGCAAGAACACTGTGGTAATGGTGTTACTGATTTGATGATTGCTGTAAATGAGCAGTTCTACTCATAAGACTGAAAAATAATGACAGCACATATAGAGTTACAGAACAAGACTGAAATTACTAGTAATAAATAGGTGAATGAACGCTTCATACTAGTCAACAACCTCTGGAACAACATGCTGAGGAAAAAATCATTTTGGCTGAGAAGAAAGTTACTAGTAGAGAGAGAATGTTTTTCCACCAAACATCACATGACAAGTAATAGAGGAAATACGTCTTCAACTACTCTGAAACAAGTAAAAATGACCTTTTCAAAGTCATTGTCATCATGGTCACGTCACTGATTAAAAAAACTTAATCAGGGTTTTTTTTTATAAAAAGTAACTAAATATTCACCGTGTCCATTTTCACCCTCAACCTCTTCCATGACAGCATATTTAAAATACTAACAGGGATAATCTGTATTACTTCACATAATTCTACAGTAGCAATAATACATTAGGTCAACTTTATCCTTGAATTTCTCTGACCAATTTGTATTTTTGTCAGAAGTTTAATGAAAAAATCTTGAACAGTTTCTTGGAAACTTAGGTAAAGGCAAAATGATGAAAAGTGAAGTCAAAGTCATAGGGAAGGTCAAAGACAGAATACTATGACCATGTTGAAGTGCTCTCACCAATATGTAATTTTATATGAAGTTTGATAAAAATTTTGAACAGTTTCTTCGAAACTGATCAAAACAAAAAGTGAGGTACAGGCAAATGGATGATGGAAGAATGGAAGACGGATATGGCAAACACTATACTGTAAACCACTATTATTCAAGACATTTTTTATTTTATTCACTCTTTGTTGGTTTGAAATCGATCTGTGACAATTAATTTTCACAACTAAAGAAGCATTCTACATAAATACACAACTAAAATAATGGTTCTTGGCAAGAAATATTTTTGAGTAAAAGATGGGAGAAACTTGTGGATATTTCTTGCATGCTAATAAAAGTGGGTTTAAAGTATGCCCCAGTTATATACATGGTGGGGAATAAAAATCTCTAGTTTTGATATTTTAGGTATAAGTGTTACAATTAGGGATGTCAACGAATATTCGAGTACTCGACTATCGTTCAATCATATCGACTATCAACTAAATTTTTTTAGTCGGTTATTTGTTAAAAAATTTGCTCCTTAATAGTAATCTTAAATTCAAGGTAAAAAAAAAATTGGATCTGCTCAGTTCATTTCTTGACGTATGGGTGTTGAGTGTTCTCGTGAGTAAAACTCGGGGAAAGGCTTAACTGGTCTTCGTTAATAGTTTGAAGGATTTTTTTTTTTTGTTCGGCCAACATGCATTGGCATACTTTAAAAGATATCAGATCCAAATTGTAAAGTTTCAACCTGCAATTCTGTAAGATCTTGTATAATGCAACTATCAATTAATGAAGAAGAATTAAATAGCTGTTACATATTTGTATATACATGTTAATTGGGGGACAGTTATGAGTGTGTTTCTTTCTGATATTAATAACAATCATTTTAAAATTGTATTGATTGTTTGCAAAAAGTTGCATACTGGGTAATTAAAATTTATCGGAAGCTCTATTTGTTTTTATAAGAGTTATGCTTTGTTTAACAATCACGGGTCACTGACAAAACACATTCAAATGGTTTCATGCAAGAAATCAATAACGGGTACATGTACTAGCAGCATGAAAAGAAAGAATAAATGCGAGCGTTTGATTTTAATAATCTGTAAATAGATAAAATGTGCAGTAAATATTATATTTGATCAAATACATTGGATACATATATTTATTACTACGTAAATGTTAACGATTCAATAATTCATTGTATAATGGTGATAGCATAGTGTACATTAAATATTGTATAGGCTAGCAGTCTGTTAAAGACAAATATGAAAAATAAAATGAAAAATTAATTTGAATTTCAACGAGTACTTGACTATCGTTCGACTAAAGCCTCCGACTATCCAACTAAGCTGTCCAAGTAAAATTGACATCCCTAGTTACAATATACTCTTCTGACCAGATCTGCAAATGATACTTTTCACAAAATGTTTGAATGTGCTTTTACATGTACTTTTGGAAAGCAAGAAAGGACTTGTCTGCAACTGTGCTACAATACCAACTCATACTAGATTTATTTTTGAGCTCTTACCTGTAAAAAGTCCGAGGCCAGGGCCTCCTTCAGGTACTCTCTAGACAGTTCAGTGAGGACCGAGGAGTGCACAACCTGGAGGAATTCCTCGCGGATGAAATGAAGAGCCTGGTTATGGACCCACTTTGACCCATGGGGTTCTGAGCTCCATGACAACACACTGATCAAATTGTCCAGGGAAATACCCTCAGCAATTATATCCTCACAACCTTAAATATATGTACATTAAATAAAGAAATGTTTTTTCTAAAAACAAATTTAATATAAAATGCTGAAAAAAGAACCCCCCTTCTACCTTGGAAATCAAAAATATTCATAGAAATCTACATCAAGTTGTGTTAACAAATATTATAATTTTACAGATTTGAATAAAATGTGATATTTTTATATTAACAGAGTCCAGGAAGAGGGCTAGAGGTGCTCAATATCAGGGTAAATCTGTGGAAAAAATTCAGCTTGCTTTTACAATGGTACTACAGTGTATATCTGAATATTCTTGCAAAAAAACATGCACACCACACTCACTCAGTCATACTTTAACAATCAGAAAAAACTCTCTAAACACGGCATTCATCTTGATCATAACAATATACTGAATTTAAGTTGGTCCTCATCAAAAAGGACAAATGCAACAACACATTTAGAACATTATATAAATGATCAAAAGCACATTATTGTAAAATTTGGGTACAAACCTTGAGATAGAACAGGGAAATCCAGGAATTGCCCTATTTGGTAAACCTCCATTGCCTCCTCTATCAGTGTCATCTGTCCCCGCCCTGCCACAATCGCCTGTACCTCACTAAGACTGCACATGCTTGCACTTCCCCTTAATATCAGTGACAGGTCCACACTGTCCTGGTATATAGTGTTCAACAGCACTCTGGCATAACGTCGTGGAATAATTGTCTCATCTAGCACTATTTTTGATTGTGTGTTTAAACCTTGATCCTCCCCTGATCTTGCTCTTCGGATCAGCAGATTTTTGAAAAATGGTGACCTAGCTGCCAATATTGCTTTATGGCACCTTAGTTCATGTAGCACGGATTTACATGGAGCTTCATTTTCAGATGAAGAGTCTGTACAATTTCCATCACAAGTGAACACTAGCACAGCATCACTATAGTTCCCAGAATCTAATAAAACTCTCAGATCATGCTCCAAAGCATTTGGAACACCAAATTCATCTGCCAACTTAGCCAAAGTCTCTTGATGATCTGGACGCAGATCATGAGAATTGATTTCATCAGTATAAAGAAATCGCAAAACTGTAGCAAATAACGCAACATCCACTCCAATAGTACGTAGTTTAACAGGAATCTGACAACCCACCCCTGGATACCGATTTAACAGATCCCTAAAATAAGGACTCCTCACTGATAATATAGCACGATGAGCAGGGAAACAGGCTCCCTTATACACCAGGTCAATATCTGTACAACATTTAGAATCAAACAACACTGCTAAATCCTTTTTCAAAGAATTTGCGACAGGTCTAGCAAGATTGGCTGCCATGGCTAATTCCTTAAGTGCCACCAAAACTTCATATTCCTGAATGAGAGCTTTGAGTTCTCGAATTGACCATGTTGCTATCATTTCTCGTAAAGCTTTCCCATAATCCATTGAGCGACTATGTCGCCTGGATCGAATAAGCCTCTTTCTAAGCGTTGTTAACTTTGAAGTCTTTTTCTTCTTTTCCCTGGCACTAAGGTCGGAATCAGACAAATTGTATGCATGAGTCTGTCTGTTGAAGGCAGGGATTCTGCCACCCGGGGGAGATCCCTCCGGGAATGAGGAGTTAGTCCCCATTTCTTCTGTTTTCAAAGGGAATTGATTGTCATTTGTCTCCTTCTAACATTATTCCATGGTCTGTTCACTTCATCTTCTGAAAATACAAAAAAAAAATTGAAGAATTTCAATACCTGTAGCCTTAAATGTAAATTTCTGAGGCTACTGCACTGTCTATCCAGAATGTTGAAGACACATGTACTAAAATAACACTACAAGATTTAAATTTCTCTTGTCAATGTCAAAGTAAATGTCCAAGTATTCACACAACAGCACTGAGAACATTTGAGACTTCAACTTCCCTTCTGGAAAAAAAAAATCTGAATCATATCCATTCTAAAATTACAATTTTTATTATACATTTCAAAATACGCTGACTCTCCTATGAATAAAAGATACATTGAATGAAATGAGTTTGTAACTTTAAGAGGATGTAAAATTCACTGTGAATTTCTGTGTAGTTTACTGGTATTCAGTGTACCACAATGCACCTTGTATTCAAATAGCAGATGTAAAATTGATCATGACACATCAATCATTTCCTTGTGGATAAAATGCCATATCAATGCAGAAAGTTGATAAAAAATGCAAATTTTCTTCCCACACATAATGTTAAAAAGCAGGGATAAGATCATGGACATACAGGTATCCTATACAATCACTTTAGAGACGTGGACATGCACGCTTTTGCCTATGCAAAAGCCTGTCCACTTCTCTAAAGGAAAATGACTGAAAAAAAAGCTGAAAAATTAGCATAGAAAATAAATCTTTATCAAAGACTTAACAAAGAAATGAAACTGACCATGTAATCAACACCTTTATCCTCAAATGCATGATATGAGTGTGATGAACAGAAATTCCTTAAAGCAAGACTGCATGAGTAAAAATCCTGTTTAATAGACAAATTTAAAAATATCATCTCAAACATGGATGCATTAACACATACCAGTATTATAAAACTCTACAAAATCCAATTAATTACTGCAGATACAAAGAAACTGAAAACTTAATCACATTTGTTTTTTCTGCTAACTTTATGTCAAATGTACATAATGCACTGCATTTACATGTACTCAGTTTTGTTTCATGAAAAATTAACACATACAGATGAAATGTCACATACTAAGTCTATATACTAAATCCACATGTTCTGTAATTAAAGAATCATGACTACAGAATAAAAACTACAGACCACACAGACAACAGGCTGTCACAAGCTCAGACCTTAATCCCCAAACAATACAGTAAGTTTATTTCTTCATTATAATCCAATAATTCTAATGACATTGCACAACCAATATTTTTCTAAATCATAAAAAGCTTATATTACACCTCAGCTCTCAGTTTTGAAATTTAGAAAGTTCTTGATTTGCATATTAAGGTTTTATTTCGGTTGGGATATATGAGACAGGAACTACATAATAATGGCCTGCAGGAAGGGAGGGCTGGGAAATGGCTCTTAATTAAATCATATTAAAAGATTCAATTACAAAAAAAACCTTCAACAATGCATGCACTGATTTAGTGCAAGCAGTAAGCACCATCTCTTCACCAAGACTGACACAGAATATGACTTCCTCTTCACAATAAATGATAATCACCAACCACAAGGGTTTTATTTCAGAGTTAAGCAATTCTATATAAGCACCACAAATAATGGCACGAAAAACATGAATTATGATTATTAAATCTTACTATACATACTATAAATTTTAAATTATGTCTAAATATAGCTGATGGTATTCCATTAGCTTACTTTTTCGTGTCAATGATAGTTTACCTACGATGAGAAGTTAAACATATTAAACATTATCCAGACATCACAAGTCACCGAGGTTTCCACTAACATTGTTTGTCTACAAAGATTCACCTTAAAAATTGAAAGGTAACTACAATTGTAGCCTACTGAAATTCAATTCCTCTGCATAAAATGTAGGCTTTGGCAACATTTAATATCAAATTCATAACTTGGCCCCTTTTCAAGTATCTTTTATTACACAAGCAGAGTCAGAACATTGATACTACATGTAAAATCCCTTTCAGGAATGACAAGTAAAACTTTTTTTCTTTCTGTGCATGGAAACTGTTTGCTTAATTCCTCTGGTCAAATATCAATATTTTTTTATGAATTCAAAATAGATTCCTGTCTTTCATGCCCACACAATACACAGCAAATAATGTGTAAATATATTCAACTGCAAATGCACCAACAATGTCAAAAATAAAAATTAAAAAACTAAAGAAAAGAAAAATTGCAAAGTCATTCAGGTCCTCTCAAAACTCTTATTGCTTATTAAGCCTTAAAATCTTATTGCTTAATTAATAAACCTGATTTATTGACCTTTATTTTTTTTTTTAATTGAGCCCAAATTAATTAGGCCATCTTTAAAAAATTATTTGCCGTCTTCCTCCGAATGGCTAAAAATGGCCAGACTCAAATTTTTTTTAAACCTCCAAGAAACTCTTTAACTTTTTTATTCATAAATCATTCTGGAATTTTATCATCCTGCAACAACTATTTTAATTTCATTAATACCTTTAATTTTAATAAATATTGAAAATTCAGCATACAAAGCCATCAAGTTGAGAAAAATATGAGTTACTGCATCACAAAAATGTTCCAACTTGTATGACAATAAATTTGAGCTTAAATCTTGGTGCGACTCCACAGACATCCCCAATTAGTCATATTTTCATTCCTAGAGAATATGAAGTGCACTTGATTAGGATAAAAAAAGATAAATGGTATTTTGTCACATAAAAGTTCTAAAAGCCACTAAAATCTCTTCAGTAACTCATCTGGTAGCAGGAATAAAATCATGATGGTAGTTTATTTCAAAATAAGCTATTTGACCACATTACAGTAAAACCTGGTTAATAATATATGGAAGTCAAAAGGGACCTTGAGTTTAACAGATTCTTTATATCCATACAAGGATCATAGTAAAAAGTCACCAAGGGGATTCATACAAAAATCAATGTGCACTTTACTAAAATTTGTACAAGAATGTTTGTCAATTATTAACTGAAAAGTTGGGCAACTCAAGAAGTGAGGCTCAGTATGCCTTATTTCATTACTTAATATAACCATACAATATGCTTTGTAAAATTTGATCTTGTGGTTATCTATTTTTGAAAGTATTCAGTTTTGTTAATTAATTCGAATTCATTAAAATAACAGTATTATATATACCAATATTACAACTGGTATTAAATAAAACACTATTTTTACCAGTATTTTCAAAACAACTATTTGGTACGGTATGAAAACCAAGTACATGTTAACTGGTGTCCAACCCTAGATCTAAAATGTTTTAAGGTCTTAGGACTAAATTTTTTAATGTACATTATATTTCATGAATGTATTTGTGGAATTAAAATGAAATTAGCACAAGAGACTCTACCTTCTAGTTCTGCAAGATCATTATTAATTAATATGACTATATACCCATGTACAAAGACATTTGAAGATATCTACTGTAAGTTCACGAATTTTAGGAATACAGTAAAACATGCTTATAACGAAGTGCCAGGGACGGGACAATATTGTTTCGCTATCAGCATATTTCATTATATCCATAAAATTACAATATACTTTTAAAGTTTGTATGAAACTCACTTCGCTGTAAGCGTTAATTCATTATAAGCATGTTCGCTGTAAGTGTGTTTTATTGTACACAAACTTTGTTACATATGACATTGTATAACATTTTATTAATATAGGGTCCTCTCTTTATGACGTGTATTTTCCTATCCGTACAACAGATGCTATGTGACTCTTCCTTGATCATGTTGATAATTTGAAACACCTTCCTTCTACTAGTAACAGGAAGTACAAATAAATCAATATTTCAGTTCAAATAAGATCAGATAATTTTAGATTTAAAATTAATATTTGTAATGATTAATATTTTCTGAACATAATACATAAATATATCTCGTACCTAAGTTATTCTTTCTGATCCAACAGATCAAATTCTTTTCTTTACACAACACACAGCAAATTATGCATCAGTCATGGACCCATTTTACACTGTTACTTTTCCATTTACATAAAACATGTAAAAGCAATCTTTTACCTCAATCTTAGTATTTGAAAAATGCATCATAATCGTTAGCTTTAAAGGGGAACTCTCTGTATGTCAAACACTTTTCACACAAACTCTGAAATGATTTCTTTTTTTTTTTTAAAAAAACTAACATGTTCAAGAGTCAAAATCCTCTTCCTTGTTAAAGAGGAAGGTGCACCAACTGTCAAAAAGTGATCTGTAAGAAAAGCTGCAAAAATCTGTTAAAATTCTCCAAATTCCTCCACTAACAGCCATGGCATTTTTTTTTTTTATCTTTGGCTTTACATAAGCTTTAGACAAGTTAGAAAAACTAAAATTTTAAAAATTCATGTAAGTAAGATATATCACCTTCAATGTTTAAATGATACAATACCCAGATAATTCAATAATAAATGTAGCTATAGGAATTTTTACATCACTGGTTAATAGATACAACACGTGTACATGCAGATACCGGTATGTCAATGAGTTAGCAGATGTTAATGATATGATAGATCTACCTATACACATATGGTTTTCATTAACAAAAAATTTTGAAAATACCAGTAATATACAGTAATACTGTATACAGGTTATTTTCGTCCCGTGTTATTTTCACCCTTTCACACTTGCAAATAATTTTGCCCCATCTTAAATTCGCCCAGTTACAGTTCTGATGAAGAAATAAGTGTTCTTTGAATTTGCCCTGTTTTAAATTCGCTCACCTGTGAGTAGGGCAAAAAACAGGGGCAAAAATTTCCTGTATACAGTATTTGAATATTTCTGAATTGTACATAAATCCTTCATTCCAAATTGACTCATACAAAGTTGTTTGGGGATCTTATGAAAATGTTAGGGCTATTTGGCCTACCACTTTCATCACCTGATGTATAAATTTATACACAGAATGTAATAATCATGCCAATAGAGGAAAAAAGACTTATCAGTATCTGTAATGAATAACAAATTAAAATCTGGTGAGGCTATATCAAAATTGAATTGAATTTTATAAAATGCCAGTTATATACACAATTTAAATGATAATACATAAAATGTGATATGTTGCCAGAGAACCATAAAAATTAGGCAACTTTTAAATCTCTTTCATATGAATTGATATCAACATGAGATTACCATCTCACACATACTATCAAAATTGAGTACAGTATCATACTTTTTTAGTAGGCAGTAGTTGTTTTATGACAAGGACCAATACATATGTTATAGATCTGCCTGAGTATAGGGTTTACCCTGTTGTATGTTTTGGTTTCATTCACTCTTTAATACACACATGTACAGACCCAAGGTGAAGGAAAATCGTTCACTCTACTAAAAGCAAGCAGATTTCATTGAAACTTGTTAAGCTTTGTCCTTAATGACATTTTGCCCTAATGCCAAGTATTGAACAAGACTGCAATTCATGACGTAATGCCAAAGAAATAACTGCAAGTAAAGCAGGTTCCTCTCAAGTAAGCTTCGTAGAGAACCAACTAGAGGAACTGTGATCACAGAGCTCACAAAATGATACCCCCACCTCCTTTTGTTTAGAATATGGCAAAGTCCATGTTTTGCAATGAGAGACCTGAAACAAGTGTCCGATCAAAGAGTTAAATAGGAGTGGTGCACAATGGCACTATGTACCCGGTAATAAAGAATCTGTGAAAGTATCATTAAATTTTATTCAGTGGTATAGGAGGAGTTGCAGATAAGAGATGAGTACCCCTCAATATTATTGAAAGAATGGCAGTGTTCTATGTTTTGCTATGGGACACCCGAAATCAGTGTCTGATCAAAAAGTAAAATAGGTGGTCACAATGGCACTATGTAACAAAGATTCTGTGAAAAGTCTCATTAAATTTATTCAATGGTATAGGAGGAGTTGCAGATAAGAGAAGTGTACCCCAAAGCATAACAAACTATGTGGGATTGGCAAAAATATTTAGGGTCTGTTGGGTAACTATGACATATTTTTTCTTCATCCTAATAGATATGCTTAGATTCAACATATTCAATACTGCATGTCATCACATGGCTATACACTTATTTGAAACATGTCCATGTGCATGCTAAAAATACCGTTTTTGCACCAATGCCCTGTCCTTTTGAGATCCTAGTTGGACATTGTTTCATGAGAACTTCAACACAATAAATGAGAAATAAATCATATACAAACCAAAGTGTTCTTACACAGTAATCTTAACATCAATTTACTTTACAGGGTGAAAAAAATATGCCAACTATATTGTGACCTTTTAAAGTATTAACGACTTGTTTCCATCTTTTAGTGATTCACATAATAGTGAGTGCAGCTTGCACAGTAAATCTTTAAGCTTTACCTGTAAGGTAGAGGAGACTCCAATCAGAACCTGCATACTGATCAAGAAAATTTTCAAAGTTCTAAGAATCCACAAACTAGCTTTTAAGTACAATTCCTTGTAAGTTTACATCAACAATGACTGGCAAACAAATCTGTATGAGTAACATAAATGTCACTGTAGTAGAAAATACACATTTTCCCATGGTATTTTAGAGAAGCTGACTTTAATAGCAATGTTCTGTTTACAGTTGATTTTCTGTGTCAAAATTGGTTCTAACCTACAACTTTGAATGGATCAAGATCCAAGAGAAACTATGTCTTGAATTTAAACTGCAATAACATTTGTGGTGATATAGGTGACCAAGATTCGAGTTCTAACTTCTTACACAGTATTGAGAAAGACAGTAATCATGATAACTGCATCTTCTTCTGAAGGATTAACTAACCCGTCATTCAGTTGCCTTTATCATTTTTGGAGTCTGCCTGGTAGTATATTATGTGTGTAAGAAGAATAAAATGAATAAAACATTGACTCTTTTTGGTATGGGGCCCTATATCCTTTCACTTGGGAATTTTAAATTGAAAAAGGGGCAATTTTTTGAAATACTGCATGTTGACACAGTTTACTGTAGAATAAACACAGACTAAAGACTTATCCTCTTTTGAATAATATTCACATCTTTATGAAGAATTATAATCTAAAAATTAATTATTTTTTTTTATAAAAATCACTGTAAAAAATTTATTCTTCTTGTCAGTTGTGGAATTTTTACATTTACTTTGGGAAAAAAAAGTCAATTTTCAATTTGGACAAGATCCTTTTACCGGACCTGCATGCAATAGATATCAAGCCTTTAAAACTGACTTGTACTCAATACACACACCTGTGGTTAATACTTATTTCATTCTGATAATAACAGCAAGTGGCACAAAGTGCAGTGTTTTCTCTTTATTTCAAAGTAAAGGGTTATATATCAATTGTAACAGGCTAAGGGTAAGGATTATGAAAAAAAAAATCTTTGTAGACATTACAACAACTTTTTAAAAAATTTCTAAGATACATTTTTATCAGTTGAAGTGGTCAATTTGACCAGTAGCTGGTTCTTAGGGAAAACACTGAAAGCACCGCTCGCCCTGCAAGCTCTAACAACAATGCCTGAACAAAGAGAAAATTTGGACCTTAACAATTAACATCTTTTAAATGAAACACTTATCACTAGAGGAAACAGCCCTAAATTAGTGAAACATAGATATAACAGAGAAAAATACTGCTTCACAAATAGAGTAGTTGACTTGTTGAATAGTTTACCAGACTATGTCAAAACAACAAAAACTTAACACCAATTTGAAATTAGATTTTACAGATACTGGGAACATCACCCACTCAAATACGATTTTACACAGGATTACAGACCGTTTACCGGAAAAAGAGTAGTGGAAACATACTATATTGAAAAAGAGCTGCCTATAGAGCACCAAAAGATGCTGTGGGCAGAATCAACATAAGGTAACATAAAAGAAAATGTGAGGTAGCGAAAAATTATGTTTTGATTCTTCCCTGGCCTTGTGTATTACACAGTGTAGGACAAGAAGATTAATACTGTTACGTGCCCCTGTGGACTGAATGAATTAATTCATTGTACATATAAACATTTTACAAAACAATAAATAATAATATGTTATCTGCGATATATAATAATGTACCATGAAATATAAACCAAAATAGACACATGGGTGCACGATGTTTCGGGACCACGACGTTTCGGGACCTGACTAATACGACGTTTCGGGACTAGCAACAAGACGGTTCGGGACTTGGGTAAAGACGATTCGGGACTTGAGTTATTTTTTTTCGGGATCTAAACAAATTATTTTATTATGGTGATATAGCATATTATTCTAATTACACATAGTACGTAATATTTCAAGCTAAATCCGAATTTTAATTTTTATGTATATATATAATAAAAATTGTCATAAAGATATACTTTGATGGGGTTTTTTTCATAACAGACGAAGAAGAATAAATCTTTACAATATTCATTTTTATTTCTTTTTATTTTTTATCATTTTTTTTATTAGTTATTTTTTCTTGTGTGTGTGGTGATGGGGGGGGGGGGGTTCCAAAATTTAATCTTCTCAGTTAGGTTGATGATAGATATTTTAAAATATTCAAGTGATCTCCAGCTACCGTCGAATATATCTTTAAAAAACATGTCAGTAAATTGTTAAAACAACAACTGGGATCAGGTACACATATCCCAACTGATACTCTGTACATAGGGAGGTGTTACGTACATGTATAAAGATGCCGCCGGTAATGGGAACTAAAAAGATTGTGTGGTTTCTTTTGAAATTATTTTAAGAAAATAGAAATCTAAAAATATGGAAAAAATATCGTTTGTTTATTGGTAAAAGAAATAATTGAGAATCAAACAATAGTTCAACAAAATATAAAGGTTTTCAAAATGTTTTGATCTTGATTTTGTCTACCTTTTCCCAAACAGTTTCAAATATTTTTTTTCCAAAAAGTTTTGGCATAGTATCTGTAAGATTCTTCCCTGGAAATGTTACGAAAACATTTTTAAAGTTTCCAAAACATTGTAAATAAACATATTTTACAGATGTTGCGAGAACATTGGCCCTAAATTTAAAAAAAATACCATACTTTAAAAAAAAGCATTAAATGGTATAAACAACATGATTTCATTTGATATCGTTTCAAATAATGTCTTTAAAAACATTTCAAATTTCATCATAGCTTTATCTATTTAATGTGGCAAGGTGGAAATTTGAAATTTAAGTTGACCTGTTAACGTAGTCAATGTGGAATGTCTTTTAAACACTTTTACAACATACATGTAGCATGAAAAATTTAATATTTGCAAATTAAATAATATTTAGTATTTATTTACAGTATTATTTAAAGTTTGTCATGTACCTAACTATGTAAAACCACATATAATATTACGCACTGGTCGGATATATAAGAAGATCGATAATTGAGTTTCATTGAGATTTGTAGTCTGTGTATACACAGTAAACATAAATTCAGACATCCATATCATTGTAGACAAATTAACAATTTTGATAGTACAATAAAATATAGCGGGAATATTTGGGACTTTCGTGGGAATAATTTTTTTCTAATTGAAATAAATGAATAAAATCGATTACTTTCATCATTTTTCTTAAGCCATCGAGTACATGTACTTTGCATAGACGAAGAAATTGTCTAACTTTGAAACGTTAAGATGAAAAATAAGTTAAATGTGTTTATATTTTGAAAATTAGTAAGTTTGGTTTATTTCCAAATGTTGCATACATGGTATATATATACACATCATACTTTCAGAAAAATTTACTTTACAAGCCGTTCTTTGACGTTATATATATTTGAAATGTCAAATACATGCTGATTTTCTTACCCATTTCGTTTTTTTCCCCTTCTCTGCTTAACGTATACATGGATGAGTAGGAAGTTTATAGCTTAAGTTATAACATTTCTCTTACCCATAACATTTTGTATAAATTTGCTTTTATGATTTTGTTGCATATATAACCTGAAATAATAATTATAAATTTCATACATTGATGTTTAAAAAGTTGAACATGGAATATTTCAGATTCTGATTCAAAACAACTACCCGTAAAACGTAAAGTTTTTACTGCACATGTGCTAGCTTGAGTCTTTGTAAATTTTGTAAACAAATATGAAATCAAATACATAAAATTATTATTAAAAAGGAGAGAAAGAAAGTCTTAGAAAGAAAAACACGTCCGTGGTCTTCACACAGCAGTTACGATGTCTCCCGGCTTTAATTCTACAAACTCTCGTATCAAACACTATAAATAAATCAAATAAATATTTAAAAAAAAAATTGAATTAAATTTTGGTCAAATGTTAACCAAATACTTTATAAAGGTAATATATCAAATACTGTAATAAGAAATTAAAGAGACAACACCGCGGGCGTTTGATTTTCTCGGCAGGCGTGCTCCATGCCGCAGGCAAACTTTAAAACTAATAAAAAACTCCAATCAGTGCTTCTTAAATTATAAATTGTGTATCAAACTGAGAAATTATACATGTATAAACATAAAAACACAAGTAAACAAGTTTTATTTCATTTCCTTTACAAAATATTTAGAAGTCCCGAAACGTGTTAGCCCAAGTCCCGAAACGTGTTAACCCAAGTCCCGAAACGTGTTGTCAGGTCCCGA
Source organism: Saccostrea echinata (assembly GCF_033153115.1). NCBI lineage: Eukaryota > Metazoa > Mollusca > Bivalvia > Ostreida > Ostreidae > Saccostrea > Saccostrea echinata. The sequence goes on along the minus strand of NW_026889758.1, from coordinate 35,857,667 downwards.
AACGTCGGGGTCCCGAAACATCGCGGTCCCGAAACATCCATAATTCATACACATGAATGTTTAACTTTCTATCAATCATCGAATGCCACTTTCATCGTCGATTCATAAATAATACACGAATATGTACTCACTGACATATGCCGTAAGTACATAAAACACATTTAAAAACAACTATAAGAGGCTACTCACACCTGTTTGAGTTAAATTGAGTTCCCATGAACGGTGTCAGGTGGTTACGTTCCGATTCCGTGTTCGACCCGCGTGGTTACGACCCAAGTGGTTTCGACCTACTCTAATATATATCCCTACATGTCAATACCTGAGTACAGGGGTATACACTGTGCGGTAAACAAATGGATATCCGGTAGCTGTATATTGTATGGCTTCAGAGATGTGCGTGTCAATAGGTAGTTGTTTCCGTATGTGTAGTCAACATGCAGGTTTCCTAACATTTTTTTCTACTATCGCGGAGCATGAATGTTGATAAATTTGATTTAGTAATGAATTATATTTGAACAATTTTCCATAAAAATTAATCAAATACTTCTTCAAATGTACCGTGATCACATATGCACTGTCTGAACAATGTACGTTTCTCCAAATTTAATTACATACGATAATTACCACAGTTATACGTGGTCAATATAAAAAAAAAATTGTAGACGAAAAAATAAAATGTAAAACTTTTGAAAGTGTTAATTAATTTCGTTCCGAAGCAATTAATTGTTAATTAATTGCTTTGGAACGAAACCACTCGGGTCGAACATGGATTTGTGTCGAAACCACGCGGGTCGAACAAGTCATCGGAACGTAACCACCCGCATTCCCATGAACAAGTCACACAACTTTGACATTTTCTAGTAGCTATCCCGCACTGAATAAAAAAAATTAGATGAAAAAATATTAATGCTTATTCTATCGTGAAACATTTAAAGATGAATCAACCAAGATAACAATTTTTGTAAAAATGATAAAAAAAAATAATAATAATAATTTCATTTATTTTCCAAACATAGTAGAAAAATTAGATCGGATAGTGATAAATGCTAGGTCCTAATTAATTGAATGGTATAAATATTTTGTTTTAAAAACAAATGTTGGTTTAATTCTTTAAAAACATCAATGAATAATTCTACATGTTCTTATAACCATGAACATTTATAAAGAGTACAGAATTTCAAATGCAAAGGTTTTATTTTCAATTCTATCCGAATAAATGTATTCCACTACTTCCTCTCAAGGGCAAGTAACTTGAGTTTGACCGAATCAATATCAGAGGGTCAACGAAACAATGTTTGGTTTAGTAAAAAACACAGTTGTAAGGTCTCGTCCTGCAATTAAAAATGCTGTAAACCGACAGGTTGCCCGAAACTATGGTGCAGATATTCAAGTCGGTAGACCTAGATTTCCATGGGGTGAATACGCTATGTGGGTAAGATCTCGAATTTCCTCAATATTGTGCACATCACGTACACCCCCGTTTTAACTCGCATCTTAAAACGGGGAGTTAATTTCTTGCGCCATAATTTGTTACACAATAGTTTTTCGTTTAAACGCATGATAATCTAATCATTGATACGCCATTATTAGTTATATTAGGTACATTTGAATTCATTTCTGGTTAATATGCATGAAAATTATGATGTATTTTATTAAATATGGAGATAACAAATAGTATTCAAGCTCAAAAGTCCATTCAAACAATACAATTCAGGAGCAGAGCAAACACGGACCTCTAAAACATTAGAGGTGGGATCAGGTGCCATGGAGGAGTGAGCATCCCCTGCCAACCGGTCACACCCACCATGTGCCCCTTGTCATGATCAGGAAAAATGGAAAAATCCGTAGAAAATTCTATCTGTAAATAATGGCCTAACAATTAGTCTGAGAACAATAGCGTTCCATTTTAGACAAGTCATACTTTAAAAAACTTCAATATAACAAAAACAACAACGAATTTATAAGGGGGTAAAAGCAACTGAAATTGGGAAAAAATCTGTAATTTAGATAGGGGAAAGGACTGATATTAGGACCTAAATTGAGTGTAGAAAAATTACTGGAATGGAACTAACTATTGTTAATTGATAATACTTTGTCGATATATCTAAATGTTGAGTTGAAGGCCACAGCAAGTGTTTTCTTCTCATGTATGATTTTGAATAAATTCACATACCTCTCTCATGATATCCTGATGTACATTTTTTTTCTTTTCAGAAAAAGGGACTAGCTTTCTCCCCATTTCTGTTCATTATCTGGTACCCTTCCTGGTATGTAACAAAGAATCTGAGGAAACACAAGGAAGCTAAGGAGGCCCAGGAGGGATAACTTACAGAACTCTTAGATTATTACAGAACAATGTATAAAACATCAAACTCAGTGAAGAAACAGTGTCAGTGATGATAAATTGTTGTTTATTCATAGATTTGAAATTAAAGTGATACCAATAAAAAAGGTTATATTCATTTGATATGTTTAACTTCAGTGTTCTTGGTATGTTTCAGTGGCTTTTGCAGGGGTCCTGGGTACTCCAAAGTTATTTAAAGTGATATGATCTGTAACTTAACATATATAATTAGTTAAAATTACACACACACCCTCACGCACACATTTGTTTTTGCTTATTAATCAAAGTTATGGTGATTTTGAAAGTAAGAATATGGAATTTTAAGTTATCATGAAAAAAAATACAAAATATAGCAGCTTATTGACAATAAAAATTCAAGATATAAGTAGGATCAAAAGAATGTTTGCACAATAGAACAAAGTTTTCATGGCCTTTCAGCAAATTTCATCTGTTTATCATGAAGTATGTGTCACAGTCATACTAGGTCTTTCAATAATAAATATTCGTAAAACTTTGTTTTGTGTCAAAAATGGGAATTTATTTTATTTCACTTTATGATCTCCTCTTGAACAACCAGTACAATATCATTTGCCACAAAGTTTCTATGGGTAAAGGGAATAATCTGAATTCTACATAGCGGTCAGAAAGAGAGAGGGAGGGATGCAATTGCATCCCCCTCAAAAAATTGAAAATATTCATTTTAAAACAAAATAAATTCACTATCTGTTTAAATTAATGCTGCTAGATTTTGTTAATTTTATGTAATATTTGACTACCAAAATGTTTCAGACCTCATTTTTTTTTTTTTTTGAACTGTAGATGTACTTTTTCTGTGTGGTATTAATTTACATTATGTACTTGATCACAATTTTCCGCAGAAATTTGTCCTGGCGTACTTGAAGAACATTCAAGGCATATAGTGGCATTCTAAGAAATCCATATAATTTTCTATCTGCGGATTGAATAGAAATTGTGATTCTATGTAATTATGACCCCGTGGGAAAAAAAGTTTACAGAGTTTAAAACATAGGTAATCAAAGATTACTAAGCTAACCTCAATGAATGTTATATCTATAAGTAAGGCAAATCTCATATCATATTATTTTTCTAGTTGGTGTGCATCCCAAAATCAATATCCATGCAAGTATGGTTTATAAAGGATTTATAGTTACTGTACTTGGAAATGGATCTGCTCCAAAAACTTAACCTGTTCACTAATCAAGAAAATGTCTGTCAGTTCCAACATCCTTAGCAAGTCTGGAAGTGTCCATCCCTAGATGCATCATCCATGCAAGTTTATTAAAATCATAACTATAGAGCTACTCCAGAAACATTACCCTGGTCTCTTATCTGGAAAATGCAGGCCTGCGGAATACAAGGAGGGGGGTGTAAACCCCCCACTTTTTTCTGAGTATAGTATTTAAATTTTCTTTAGATGCTGGTAGGACCCCCACTCTTTGATGTTGAAGGTCAAGCACTGGCAAATTCCAGGATTTGAACAGTTAATTATCTTTTTTTTTCCTTTTGTTTGCTTGTCAGATAATTTTGGGAAGTTGCCCCTCCCCCTTTTGGTCAGTTTAGGGTTTTTTTTGTTTTGTTTTTCTCAGATTTTTGGGGGAAGTTGGTCCCCCCTCCCCACTTTTGAAATCCATTGCTACTGGCCTGAAACATAGGTCAGATTCAGCATCCAAAGCTGGTCTTAAGGTGTCCTTCCCTATATACATCATCCATGCTAATTTTGTTAAAGTATTTCTAAAATTCACCCATCTGGAAAATATCAGGTTGGGAAGCATACATCCTTAGATGCATCATCCATGAAAATTTGGTCCAACTTGGAAATGGACCTGCTCCAAAAGTTTAATTTGGTCAATCATCTGGGAAACAGAGGCAAGGTCCAGCATCCAAAGCAAGTCTGGTGGTGTTCATCCCGAGATGCATCATCCATGCAAGTTTGGACCAGGTAGGGCTTATTAGTTACTTGGGAATGGGCCTGCTCCAAAACCTTTAACCTGGTCACTCATCTGGAAAACAAAGGTATGATCCAGCATCCAAAGCAAGTCTGGTATTGTCCATTCCTAGATGCATCATCAATTCAAGTTTGGTCATGGTAGGGCTTATTACTTACTTGGGGAAGGACCTGCTCCCAAAACTTTAACCTGTCACTCATTTGGAAAATGTGGATCAGATCCAGCATCCTAAGCAAGTCTGATAGGGTCCATCCTTAGATACATCATTCATCCATGCAAGTTTGGTCTAGGTAGGGAATATAGTTACTTGGGAATGGACCTGCTCCAAAAACTTTAACCTGGTCAATTATCTGAAAAAGACCTAGGCAAGATCCAGTGTTTTTACAACGTCATTATTATATTTTTCATAATTTGATGTCCCTTAGAATTACTACATGTTACAGCTACATGTAGGTAGACTCACAAAACAAAAAAAGTTTGATATCTACAAGAGTTTAGTGGGAAAAAGCAGGAAAACTGCATGGCCCCCAAAAAAATTGAAAAAAGGCCATAATTCTGTCAAAAATCCCTGAAGCGGAACAAAATGCAAACTTGTTAAGTACTTGTAACTCATCAAGGTATACACTCACAATACCAAGTAGCAGTTCAATGTCTTTTTTTTTTTTTTTTAAATGCAGAAAACCAGGCGGGACAGTCACAGACAAGGAGGAAACTTAAAAGTTCTCTCTCAGGTTACTAGTAGGAGACTTATGATGTATTACTTAGTTGGTGATCAAATTTCTAGACCCAAAGTTTTTGGAAACAAGATGTGTTGTAACACCACAAATGCCCCCGTAGGCAGACAAAATTCCAAATTCCATGTGCAGTTTTAAATTTGTTTGCACAAAAGATTTTTTTCTAAGTTCAAGAGGGATAACTCTGTCAAAAATCATTGAACCACGACTAAATTCAAACTTGAACTGTATTTTCTGGTAAAAACCTGCATATGCAATTCCAACCTTATAGTTACATTCATCCCTACAAAAGTAAGAGAGCGGAAACTGAAAATTTCTCATTTTTTCTAAGTTCAAGAGGGATAACTCTGTCATATATCATTTGACGACAACCAAATGCGAACTTGACCTGTATTTTCTGGTAAAATACCTGTATATACAATTCCAACCAGAATATTCAAGTGCCTATTTAAATGTTTTAAATAAACAAAACTCATATAGGTTCAGCACAACTTTTCTGGATTTGGGGTATCTATAGGCATTTAAAAATCTCCAATTGTTTAAAATCCATGCTAATTTAAGTGATGTTTAACGTGATTTTAAATTAGAAATATCCACCATGCAGTGTTTAACTTTTACCAAGAGAGAAGGATTTGGTAACATATTCGGTATTAAAACGGCACTGAAAAAGGAGCCTTTCTCTATTGCTTAAGTACACTTGTCCATTCAGTATTTATTGTGATTAATCATCATAGGTGAATAGCAAAGGGAAATAACCTCAGTTTTCTTACAAGATCAATGGAGCCTTGTCCAGCACCAAAACACTTAAAACAGTGGTCTAGAATTTAACAAACCTGGTAAAAAAAAACTTGCTCATTACAACCTTGTATTTTGTTTGCCTTGTAGATGCCCTGGAACAGAAACAACTTTCAAAATAAAGTTACATGTATTTGGTGTTCATGTTTGGTATTATGGAGCATATAGTGCCCTTTTTTTAATGAAGTGGACTGCTAGGATATGCCAACTGACCAGACTCGGCCTCCAGTTTGCAAAAGCAAGAAATGATCTGAATAATGTTTGACTATATATATATCTATAAAATATCAAAATGAAATCTGTGTGATCTTGTTCTTGGGGTCAAGAGGAGTATGCTGTTCTTCACCAGATTTTCCCCCTTGTAATACATATTGTGGGCCCACCCTACCCCCGGGGTCATGATTTGAACAATTTAGAATCTACACTACCCAAGGATGATTCCACAATAGTTTCAACTTTTCTGACCGAGTGCTTCTTGAAAAGAAGATTTTTAAAGATTTTTCCATTAAATTTCAATGTTAAACATTGATTTGCTATTGTGGCTCCACCCTATCCCCAGCAGTCATGATTTGAGCAATTTAAAATTTTCACTACCCCAGGATGCTTCCATACAGGTTTCAGCTTTTCTGGCCCAGTGGTTCTTGAAAAGAACACATTTAAAGATTTTTCCTTTATATTTCAATGTAAAACTTTGATTCCCTACTGTGGACCCACCCTACCCCCGGGGTCATGATTTTAACAATTTAGAATCTACATTACCCCAGGATACTTCCATACATGCATAAGTTTCAGCTTTTCTGGCCCAGTGGTTCTGGAGAATAAAATTTTTAAAGATTTTTCCTATTTACTTCAATGTAAAAATTTGATTCCCTATTGTGGCCCCACCCTACCCCTGGGGTCATGATTTGAACAATTTCGAATCTACACTACCCCAGGATGCTTTCATATAAGTTTCATCTTTTCTGGCCCCATGGTTCTTGAGATGACCCCACCCTATTTTTGTCTTTTCTTGATTATCTCCCCTTGTAAGAGGGATTGTCCCTTTATTTTATCATGTTAAACTCCCCTTCACCAAGGGATGCTTTGTACCTACTTTGGTTAAAATTGGCCTAGTGGTTCTCGAGAAGAAGTTGAAAATATGAAATCTTTACAGACGGACAGATGGATGGACAGACAGATGGAGGGATGACGGACAACAGGTTATCAGAAAAGCTCACCTGAGCTTTCAGCTCAGGTGAGCTAAAAATGTGAAAAGTTTACAGACAGACAGACTGAGGACAGGTGATCAGAAAAGCTCAATTGAGCTTTCAACTCAGGTGAGCTAAAAACAAGTCTTAAGACAGACAGATGAAAACATTTTTTCTATAAATTTTAATCTAATTAACATAAAAAATAAATTGAACAACAAACATGTATATGGAAAAAATGCAAATCAAGACCAAAAAATTGCAAAATAAAACTTATAATGGGTCAAGAGTGCAATATGGAAGGACAGTTGAATATAATATAAATGTATATACAGTAAATGTACCAAGTACATGTATTAGCAATCCAAAGATTATTCCTACTTACACTAATTTCAAAACACTAGGTTGTACTTCCATAGTGAATAGAAAGCTAAATAATTATGCAAAAAGATGTACAAATGGGTTTGATCTTGCTACAGTATAGTAACTTGTAGTTAACTTCAGTTTCAAAAGTGTCCAGAACCTGCAGTACTGTATAAAATAAGAAAACCATCATTATAATTAAATGGTATATATATATATATATATATATATATATATATATATATATATATATATATATATATATATATATATATGTATATATATATATATATATATATATATATATATATATATATATATATATATATATATATATATATAATAAGTAATAAGTAGCTTCCAGCTGCACTGAATCAGTATCTAAAGAAACTAAGAAAAGAAAAAAAGAAATAGAGGATATTCAATGTTTTGTAGTTGGATATGGAATTTCTTTCACGAGTGGGACAGGATTTTTTGATATTTTCACGAGTGCGAAGCACGAGTGAAAATATCAAAAACTCCTGTCTCACGAGTGAAATAAATTCCATATCCAACTACAAAACATTGAATTTCCTATTTATTACATTTTCTTTGATTTTCCCTTTGCCTCTGTCTTTTGTTAACACAATGAAATAGGCTGTGACGTCATAGTTGAGCATTCGAGACGTCATGGCTCAGCAGTTGTGAGATGAAAACATTGTAACATGGATTCTAGCAACATATTTGGGAAGAAATTGGCAGTTTTAGTCTCTGTCAAGATGGTTTAGTTACTATCTCAATCTTATTACAGACCAGAAATTATATTTTACTTACTTTGATATCCTTTCACACTGTGAGAGAATATCACTTTGGTATCCTTTCACACTGTGAGAGAATATCACTTTTATTCAATGAATAAATCACAGTATTTCACTGTTGAAAATGTAATAAATTGAATTATTATTCTACAGTAATTCATTACTGTCATATATTTTATCACAGATAAGGAATAGCAACTGTTTTCTTTGAATCACAGTGTAAATTCAGCAAACAATATAGTAAAAATGAATTAGAATGGCACCTGGCTGATTTAGAAAATGCATCTGCTCCCAACACTCTTACATTTGATGTGACACATGTTGTAGCACACTAAATCTATTAATCACAGATCTGTGTATAAAATATAAATAGTCTTTTTTACAAAATTGATCAAATATGCACAACTGACTAAAACAAAGATAGACATAACATTCTTCTCCTTCACTATTTTATACACAGTACATGTATATATTAGTTGTACATCATACAGCACTAGGAACATACACATGATTTCAAAAATGTCCAATGAGGTAAACAAATAACAAGGAGAGTCATTTTTTCTGGAAAATTTGAATATGGCAGCAAACACCATATACTGTGCTTGTATATTATAATTTTACACATGTACCAGGAATAAACGCTTACAGGAATTATAAAGAATATGATTTCATAAATTGCACAATAAAAACACCTTTGTGTCCCACGTCTAAATTATATGTCAATTGAAAGTAAATCTTAAAAAAGGGGGAAAAAATCTAATCTAATTGGATTACAATTACTAATTAGAACACACATACTGTCCTTTGAGAAGTTTTATTGTATTTTCATTTTCTGAAGGACAAGGATTTCCCTATTCCGCTGTGTTTCTTCACAAGACGGGGATTTGGCTTTCCCTGAGTCAGAAACACCTTTATTTCTGCCTTGTCTGAAAGCTGCAGCCATTTCTCCATCCCTCCTTCCACATAATCTAAAGGTCACATATCAGGATATTAACAATAAACACATAATGCAAAGATTTATCAAAACAGTCTTTATGCCATAAAAACTTTACACAAGAGTTTAATATAAATCAAACATTTACTGCAAAGTTTTTTTATTTACGGAAAAGTAGATCTGTACAACAATTAACATCTTTCAAATTTAAAATGAAATTTTAAGGAAAGGAAAGAAATAGTTCCATTTATAAAACAAAAAAGTGAGTGTTTTGCCTTATTACGTCAAATAAATGCATTTAAAAAAATAGTCCACAAGAAGAGTTTTTCTATAAATGGTTGACAATTTGACACATAACCTGTATTGTCATCACAAAAGTCAACAGGTCAACAGTTGACACCTAATTGGTAAACTCTTATCCATCACAAGAAAGGTCGACAGTTGACACCCAATTGGGATACTGTTTTCTCGAACCCATCGGTAAGATTAGGGTTAGTTCTCGAACCCACCTGAGAGATTAGGGTTAGTCCTCAAACCCACTGGAAAGATTAGGGTTAGTCCTCAAACCCATCTGAGAGATAAGGGTTAGTGCAGAAACCCACTGGATATAATAATCTGTCGACGTCTCAACCTGTCAACCTGTCGACTCGTCTCCCTGTCGACCTGTCAACCTGTCCACCTGCCAACCTGTCGACCTGTCTTCCTGAATACTTGTAGACCAGTCAAGCAAACAATCTGTCAACCTGTTGACCTGTCAACCCGTCAACCTGTCTTCCTGAATACATGTAGACCTGTCAAGCAAACAATCTGTCAAACTGTCAACCCGTCGACCTGTCAACCTGTCGACTCGTCTACCTGTCGACCTGTTGGCCTGTCAACCAAACATTCTGTCAACCCATTGACCTGTCATCCTGTCGACCTGTCTTCCCGTTGACCTGTCAACCTATCCACCTGTTTACATATCCACAATTTTACCAAATACTGTACGTGTACATATATTGGCGCATTCAAAATTTAGTGCAATCAAGGGGTATGGAGTTGTTGGCATAATCATGAATTAGTGCTACACATGTCTGTGCCGTGTATGGAATTAGTAAATGATTTCTTAGCGGTATTCATGAATTAGCGCCAAAGCCGCTAAAATATGAAGCCCGTTTTTTTAAGTACACGTACAGTAGTTCCTACACTACATAGAATTTCTCCAGTTTTCCTCATATTCTTTAGCAATGCACATTAATTCTTCAGCCCTTTGGCGTATGAAATATTTACTGGTACTACTTATCCATATATCCTAGTTGAGCCAGTCGGTCCGCCTATTATTTTTTTAAGCTTAAATTAGAGGAATTGACCCACTAAAATACCAATCTTCTTATAACTTGCATATAAGTTGGATAAAGAGTTTTGGACCAAAGTTTAACTCCCAAAAAAACGACTTATAGGCGAGCATATACAGTAGGTAGGTGCTAAGGTGTCAGTAGATATATTATAACATAATAAGTTATCATTGCATGTTTTCATAATAAGAAATAAATTACTGAGGGGTATCATTCTCTCAGATCACAAATTGATGGCAATTTTGAACAGCTGTTTGAACACACTCTTGTGAAAATGAGTAAATCACTAGAAAGAATAACATTATCTTTAAATAACTAAAATGAATTAATGTATGCCTGAGATAAAAATGTGAAATAAGTCCAAGCACACACTAGCAATGATGTACATGTTATTGTACAAACAGTATGTCAGTTTTTGAAGCTCTTGAGTCCATGCCAGTCTGATGACTGATGAAGAATAAGATCAGGAAATTATACCAAGGCTTAGAAATGTTGGGCATTTTTTTCAAATAAATCTTAAATAAACAAACTATTTCATTTCAATCTTCAAGTGTCGTAAATTTAACGGTGTAATGTTTTATGTTGATTCGGGTTTGTCTACGTGTTTTAGATAGATATCAGGATTTTAAAACGACTTTATGGGCTAATTTTTTGAACTTCAGTTATATTGAAAAAAATGTGTTGGTCCCTTGAATTTCAGTATATCCAAAGTAGAATGTGTTTGATTTTTTGTAGACCCTACCTGAGAACAACTCCTTTAAACTAAAGGATTTCTGAGCCAGATGGTCTTTGTTTTCACTCTTGATGTCAAAGATAAGGTGTGTGTTCACACTGACACCTGCACCACGGTCCACCTGTTAAAAAATACATGTATATCATTATTACCTGTACTAAACTTTTACATCAATACATACAATATCCACAGAAAAAAATCTGGTACACAGACTTACCTTATGGAAGTAATAAAGAGGAGGATAGGTGACTTACCTCAAATGGCTGATTGAGAGCAGAGGCACTGACAGGGAACAGATAGGACTTGGCAATCACACGCCCATGGTGAATAAATCTCAGTCTGCTTCCCGAGCTAAAAATATTAAATAAGTATATTAATGTTAATTGGTCAAATCAAGAACTATTGTCACAAAATTACAAATTTCCTACAAACTTATAATATTGAAACTTCATGAAATCTGACCAAGTTTCAGAGTTTTCATATACTATATAAGGTCAACTTTGTTACTAAGTCTATGGAATAGAAAAAGAGTGATTAAAGATACTTGTACAGAGATTGACAGAGTATGAAATCAAATTGTTAAAAAAGAGAACACTGATTCAAACAAGTTAATAAGGACACAGAATTCTAACAAAATGGATGTAGGTGTCTATAACTGTGAACCAATCACCAGTGTAAAATTTCCTCTATGAAGCTGTTTGATGACTGAAATTTAATGAACAGATTGAGATACAGTTACAGCTGACATGATCACTATACACAGCGACTCATACCTGTGCCTTTCTCTGTGGCTGGATTGAATAAAAATAACACCATAGTTTAAATCACTTTTGTAATCATATAAATTGATCCTAATTGCTTTCTTCATTTGTTTAAAAGCGAAATTTTGGTACCATGTAATGCATTAATTTTTGCCACACTGTCTGCATAACCTTTAGCTACCTCAGTTACAAGTCTGTATTAAAAACATTGTGTCAATCATTAAATTACACTTAAAATTTTTAATTTAGCAGCAAAGGAATTTAAAAAAAAGTGATATGAGTGCAAAGGAAGTAGGTTTCAGGGAGACATTGCTGGGAAGCTTTTAGTGCAGGTGTACTTACTGTTCCAGACGGACCTTGATGTAAATATTCCCTGAACTCTGTTTCAGTCCACTGACCTCAAGAATCTTCCCAGACACATTGTAAAGCTTCTCATGACCTGGCACAGTGGAATCTGGAAACCAAGACATGGAGTTTTATGCAAGGAAATCAATTTTAGTACTTGAATTCAAACATAGCACAGCTTGTTCTAACAACAAAAAAGTAGCCCATGGACCACAAAGCTCACCTGTTTATCCTTGTACTTACACAACAGAAGACTGCAGACTTTTTTTTAATGAGATTTATACATGTGTATATCATTATTTCTATCAAAAAAAAAAAAAAAAAAATGATGCAACCCTTTAAGTGTGCCTCTTACCCCTATAAGTAAATTTTAATCTATCATATATGAGGATGTTCATCTTCATTTGACATTTGGAAGCCTACTAGTTCTCAATATAAATATTCTTAATTAGGATATATGTAAAACCTGTCCAAAACTTTAAATACCTTTTGTGGTCATATCTTGTTATCAACTTGAATTTTTTATACCAGATGTTCTACTGAAGTGCTGAAGTTTACCATAATCAACTTTCATTCTTTTTCTTTTTTTTTTAAAGTTCATAAACTTCTCTTTGATAAGAGGTATATGTACTTGATTTGTATACAATTTCTCCTTGATCTTCAAAATTTTCTAGCAAGTTTGATGCAATAAGTTCTGTGGTTAAAAGTGAAAAGTTTAGACAGGATAACAGGTGAAGAACAAATTTTATCTGAAAAACATGCTAACGTTTTTTCCCCCTCAGAGCCAGAGATGAAAATTGATCCTTTAATGAGTACTTGCTTGCTTTTTTAGAGTACACTGTTTAAAATTAAAGATAATATCTTATTATTGAAAATTCAGGGAAAAAATACATATAATTCATTTTATACAAGTTCCAAAACATATATATCATTAGTTACAGTAGAATCCCCATAAAAACCTCAATGCAAAGTTAAGAAAAAGCAAAAAGTTTTGACACAAAATTATGAAATTAATTTAAAGTAGATTGATTGATCTATTTGCATGTATTTAAGAACTTTAGAATTTCAGAGAGGCATACACTGAACCCTGTAAAAATTCAGACGTCATTCTTTTTTTCTAATGTAATTGTATATAAATGTAGTTTGCATGCATAATTTACAAAAAAAAAAAAAAAAAAAAAAAAAAAAAAAAAAAAAAAAAAAAACTGAACATGTATTATACACAAGTATAATCTTAATGCTACAAGTTAAGGATTTTTAATTTCCTTAAAAAAATCTCAGTTGTAGGTTTCAATGAAAAAGTTAGACTTTCATTGAAATCTTAAAGCATTAAAAACCAAAAAACAGAGACATTGTCAGTTTAATTCCTACTTTAAAATGTATCATTTCTTTAAAATTTGATTTAACACAGCTAAATATGATGAAATGAAAATCTTGGTTTTTTTTTAAAATTTTTTTTTTAATAATGCTGGTGATTAACACAATCTTAGAAATATTCCAGGAATTGTTTGGTTTAAAAACAAAAACAAATTTAATCTGTAAAAATTGTGAATTGAGATGTCATTTTCTTATGATAGTCTTAGATTCTCTGAAATTAAGGTACAATGTAATTTTTGATTTTCCTTTAATATGCCAAAGTTTTTAGCTTCAAGGTCTTTTACGCGTACATTCAGATGTCATATGTAGGTTCAACGTAGGTTCAATGTTACGTATTTGATAAACTTTCCAACATTACGAACTTCAAAGGATTTTTTTTTTTTGAATTAAAATTTAACATTCATGCAGATTTATCTTAATTTACCATGTACAAGATAAAACTATATTTTTTGATTAGTATACAGCATTAATTCATCTTTATAGTAATTGTTATACATGTATATTATTATTTTCTCTATTATTTTTCTCTAAATTCTTTTTAGTATTTGCAGTACCTATGGCATGTGCATGCATGCACCAACTTGATCTACAAGTTTGTATAATAATTAAAAAAAAATTGTATTAAGTTTGGGGGAAAGGATTTTGGGGAATGAATTCCATTCATGATAAAATCTATAAAAAAAATTAAGCAGGAAACTTCTGTATATAAATAATATGTATCAATCATGCTGAAGGAATATCTCAATCTGCTTCTCTCTCTCTCCAAAACTGAGGAAGGATAGCTTTACATGTTACATGCCATTAACAGTAATACCTTGTCATGGGTTTCTATCTGTCTGTTGTTGCAGTGGAAACATTGGAATTTTAAAAGTTAATAAATCAAGTCATGTTAACATATTAAAAACATTTTCACATTATCAGTAAATTCATTTTTAATTTCAAAGGCTGTTTTGAAACACTTTACAAGTTGTGCAGAGTAAGTTATATTATAAGTAACTTTGTGAAGGTCACAGTACAATACACATTTACTGTACATATATATACACCCACAACATATTTCTTACTTTTCTTACGATTCTCTGGGGTAGCTTCAGTTGTCACTGTTAAAATATGTTTGTTTCATGTTCTTTCTCTCTGACAACATTTATTAATGATGACCTATTTCTCTCTTACACACAAGAACAGGACGCACTTATAGGAATCACTGAAGCTAGTTTATTACTTTCAGTATACATGTAATTCACCATACCCTTTATAAAATACTGTAAATCACTTTTTATTCACAAAACTCTATATTCACGTATTTACGCGAGACCGTCTGCTCGCGAAAATTTCATTCTCACGTATATTTTTGTTAGCATAAGTTATATACAACAATACCCAGAATTCATGAAAATTTTGTCTACCAAATACATATCTCGCAAAATAAGGTGTCACGAAAATCTGGTGATCTACAGTAGTACTTTCTGTTTAGCTATATTGCTTTATAGAAACTTCAAGGTCATTGTATAACTTAATGGCAAATATCATCTAAGTATAAAAGTTTATTTCAATAAACCAGAAGCATTAGTCAACATTGATATTTTTTGTTGAAAAGTGAAAGAATACATGTATAAGGGACCACAGAGAGCTTACCTATAGAGATGGTATCACCATGATTCAATGCTGATATGGAGTTGCTTCTGAAATACATTGTAGATTTAACGACAGTTACAAGACACCAAGTATTGTTTTTGATTTTTTTTTTTACTAATACATGTATATCTTAATACCGCTGTACTTATTAGAGGAAATAATACCCAAAAAATCAGCAGCCAATACAGCTATTAAAAATTTACAACATCTTACATATCAATTGTCATATTTTAGTGTAATGGCTACATGTTTTTTAACTTATTTGAGATTACATGACTGTGTGATTACCAGTTTTTTTTTACTTACGAGTCTGTATGTTTTAGAGTTGAAGACGTTGGCATCCCTGAGAAGCTTTTTGTCTGTTTTTCTGTCTTCTTGCTAACATTGACATCTGAGGCTGACCTCCTTAACCTAACTTCAGGGTTCACAGTAAGCTGGTTAGCTGAAGGGGTAAAGGTCACTGGTTGCACTTTTTCTGGAATAATCTGTATGTCAGTGGGACTGAAAGATTTTTCCTCTCTTGTTGGGGAAATATGTCCCTCTGAGGATTTGGGAGAGCTTCCATTCACACTGTCTGGGGGTAGCGGACTCATTGAATCCTGCCCTGAGGATAACTCCCCTTTATCAGATTCCTGTCAACAAAATTAATATGCCATTTCATACTAAGACCATCATTATACTATATATTCTTTATATTCAACCATGATAAAAAGAAATGAAATGTAATTTTTGTACTTTTGAGAGTGCAATCAAAAGCAAGGTCACAAACCTGAAAGTGGAAAAAAAAGGGGGGGGGGGGGGGGGGTAAACAGATTTGAGTAGAAGATGTTTTCCAAATTATCTAAAACCTATTATGTAAAACCTTTATCCACTTTTGCCACCTCATCCTATCCTAAGGGACCACCATTTGAACAATTCATATCTGATCTATCTGAAGATGCTTGCATATTACCAGTAATATATTTCACAAGCTACAAATAGATTTACAAAGAGCAAGATGAAAGGTCTAATTTTAATTAGATTGCAATAACCATGGCACTGCTGCTCTGGAAAAGATCTTCTCTATATATTCCCATGTAAAACTTTTATCCCCTATTGTGGCCCCAGCCTATCCACAAGGGCCACACTTTGAACTAATTTGAACCTGCACTACCCAAGGATGCTTGCATATCAGCAGCTCTAATCATGACCCTGCTGTTCATCAATTTCAAGAAGATTTTTTTTCCCTTTTTATATTCCAACATAAAACTTTGACCCCCTATTTTATCCCACCCTAACTCATGGCCAAGGTTTAAACAAATTTGAATCTGCTTCGCCTGAGAATGTTTGCATATTAATATATTGATGAACATGGTCCTGCTGCTCTTGAGAAGATTTTGAAAGATTTTTTTCTCCTACATATTCCCATGTAAAACTTTGATCCCTTATTGTGACCCCATCCTACCCCCAGCAACCAGAATTTGAACAAACTTGAATTTACAAAATTTCAGGAAGCTTTACATAAGTTTCATGTTTTCTGGCCCAGTGGTTCTTGAAAAGAGGATTTTTAAATTACCATTCCCTTTTTGCCTTTTCTTGATTATTACCCCCTGGAATAGAGCATTACACTTCATTTGAAATCTAAATTAAATTTACTTCACCCTAAAATACTTTGTATCAAGTTTGGTTGAAATTGGCTTACTGGTCTGGAGAAGGAGATGAAAATGTGAAAAGTTCACAACAACTGCAATAACCAACATACAAATTTTGATAAGAAAAAGCTCATTTGAGCCACAGGTGAGCTATATATGTCATTCTAAAATCATTTACTAGGCATTATATTTCATAGAATATCCTACATACTTTTCAGGACATACTTGTATTTATACCAATCTAATACATTTGACCCCCTCCCCTTTCAAAAGTGGGGGCATGCCCTTTCCCTCTTCCCTTTTTCCTTTGACTTTGCTTATGGGACCAATTCTTAAGCTTGTCTTTCAGTTAAATTGTAGCTAATCTAGCCTGTGGTTGAACTTTAATGATTTGAAAAAAAATGGTTTACATGTACTGTGTCCACAACTGGTAAGAAGACATCATTGTTATTCTTTGCAGAGTTCTGATAACCGCTCCGCCTCAAAGAACGTGACTTCTTGACTGGTTCCTGTGTATCACAAGCAAATATTTTCTTAAATTATCAACCAAATTATATTAAAAAAAAAACAAGAAGTCTGTGAGCCAATGCTCACTAGTAATATGCCTGTTCTGATATGAATATATGCTCTCATGAATCCCACCATATGCTGAGAAAACTGCTACAAAAATTTGTTATGGACAGACACACAGACAGATGGACATACAAGAGTAAAACAGTATACCCCCTCTCCTTCGAAGCAGAGGTATAATAAATTCCTGTCATTAAACAAATTCATTATTGTTCTATTTTTAGGAAAACTGGTCTTCAAAGATTGAAATTAAAACAAAGATAAAATAAATTTATGATGATAACAGCACACTCGTTTCAAAATACACAGTCAGTTTGATAAAAATCAATGACATACACTTATGGCAGAAAAGCTACTTTGTATTATGATAGACATTGTATGCACATGTATTTTGGAAATTGACCCCTACCATGGAGCTTGCAAATGTCAGCACCAAAGAGCTTGAACACATCCCAGTACAAATAATCACCTACCAGAAAGCTTGTACATGTCACAGGACCAGAACTTGCACATATCACAGTACCAGAGAACTTGTGAATGTCACAGTACCATAGACCTTGTACACATCACAGTAACAGAGAACTTGCAAATGTCTCACACCAAAGACCTTGTACATGTCACAGTGCAAATGAACACCTACAAGAGAGCTTGTCCATATCATGGTATCAGAGAGCTTGTACATGTCACAGTGCAGTTGATCACCTACCAGAGAGCTTGTACATGTCACCGAACAATTAATCACCAACTAGAGAGCTTGTACATGTCACAGTACAGTTGATCACCTACCAGAGAGCTTGTACATGTCACAGAACAATTGATCACCAACTGGAGAGCTTGTACATATCACAGAACAATTGATCACATTCCAGAGAGCTTGTACATGTCATAGTACAAATGAACACCTACAAGAGAGCTTGTCCATATCACGGTACCAGAGAGCTTGTACATGTCACAGTACAGCTGATCACCAACAGGAGAGCTTGTACATGTCACAAAACAATTGATCACCAACTAAAGAGCTTGTACAAGTCACAGAACAATTGATAACCAACTAGAGAGCTTGTACATGTCACAGTACAATTGATCACCAACTAGAGAGCTTGTAAATGACACGAACAATTAATCATCAACTAGAGAGCTCATACATATCACAGTACAATTGATCACCTACCAGAGAGCTTCTACATGTCACAGAACAATTGATCACCAACCAGAGAGCTTGTACATGTTACGGTACAATTGATCACCTACCAGAGAGCTTGTACATGTCACTATACAATTGATCACCTACCAGAGAGCTTGTACATGTCACTATACAATTGATCACCTACCAGAGAGCTTCTACATGTCACAGAACAATTGATCACCTACAAGAGAGCCTGTACATGTCACTATACAATTGATCACCTACCAGAGAGCTTGTACATGTCACAGAACAATTGATCACCTACCAGAGAGCGTGTACATGTCACAGAACAATTGATCACCTACCAGAGAGCTTGTACATGTCACAGAACAATTGATCACCCACCAGAGAGCTTGTACATGTCACAGTACAATTGATCACCTACCAGAGAGCTTGTATATGTCACAGAACAATTGATCACCTACAAGAGAGCTTGTACATTCTATGGTACAATTGATCACCTACCAGGGAGCTTGTACATGTCACAGTACATTTGATCTGAATTTGTCCAGACTTTGTCCTCTGTAAAGGAATCCATTCAGCTGTACCCTACAATAAAACAGGGTTCTTCTTTTATTCCTCTACTTTAGGTAACAGGCTACAAAATGTTCTCCTATTAAAGGATTTAACATTAAAACAATATTTCTGCAGATTCAGACTATATTTCAAAAATTAGCATAATCTTACTTAAAACTGTATTTATTTTCATCGATAAGTGATGCCATTAGTTGAACATGAAATTTTGTTTTAGTTTTCTCCTCCTTACCTTATGAGAAATTTCTTTTAGTTTATCAATTGTTAAGATGACTTTGCCAAGAAAATCTTTTGAAATCATGTCCTTGTCATATACAAACTGTAAAATAAATGTATAAATTAGATCAACTGTAATTTGTCATGTTCTTTTTTTATTATTTTTTTTTTTTTAATTTTTTTCATTTTTGATTATCACACAAACCTACATTTCATTTCAAATCAAAGAAATAAAAGTAAACACCACATAAGTATACACACTACATTAAAATAAATTGAAGTATTATCAGAAGAACAAAAACATACAATCTCCAGTAAGTGGTTGTCTTCAAGCACTTGGAAGGAAGTACTCTCATTCCATTTTGGGAAAAGTGTGTTTTTCTTCACTGAAGTTTTGAACACCTTCTTACTCCCCATCAAAACACTACAGTAAGGATCACTCAGTCCTGAAAATCAAAATGTTGATACATTAAATCTCTACAGGAAGATATGGATATGTTGAGAATTCATTCAATGATAGTAAGATTTTTCTTCATCTTTAAAAATAAGTTAAGATTATCCATGTTTTTCTTACCAGGTGCAACTCTTTCTTAAACAATAATTAGGTAGCTCTCCCTAGAAGCTAATGTGTCTTTTACTATAAATATATTAGCTTTTTAAAAACATTATACTATATAATTATATTTTTCAATGACTTACCATTACGGTCAGCAGGCATTAGATCTTTGGCTTGCAAGACTGTTAAATCTACAAATGTCTTATCTGGAATAATAAGAAAAGGCATTATACCAATCTTATAAGTATTTACAAGTACATACCGGGTATATGTATTATATAGTTGAAACCTGTATGTGATATCTTTATACTTATACTCTGCAAACAAGCCTTCATATCCAAGGTTCTTTAAAAATAATTGGTTTCTACATAAAAATTAAACACCAATACTTAAATCTGCCTTGAAAAACCATGAGACTTAAAAAAGGCCAGGCCTTAGTTACCCTCGATCATGCCTCCTGCCATAGATGCTGAATTAAGAACTGTGTCACTGTCAGGTCCACCCCCCTGTGTAAGAAACAGAAATGTTTTACTACAAGGTAGTGATCTAAATAATCTATTCAGCTCTTCTCTAAGAAATATCTATCAATATATCACAGAACAGTTAGGTTTTACAGCATTTTTTATATATGTCGTAGCTATAAGTATTTTGTTTTCAGATTATAAAAATTCCTTGTATCTATTCAAGAAATTTGAGGCATAAGCAATACTATTTTGCAATAATTGTCCTATCCTCACTATTAGACATATCACATACTCTAAGCAAGTAAGATTCACACAATCATGCTTTTAATATTAAAACTGTATTCAATTACAAACTGTATGAATGTATTACAAACAAGATGGATCTTCCCATCTCTAAGAAATAATAAAAATCCCAAAACAAGTTCCTTTATATTGGTAAGGAAAAATGGTTTTTCTCCTGAAGACATTATAATAAAACAGTCTATTTGCAGATGTACTGCAAATAGCATATCATTATCTATCTTTTCACCACATGTCACATGCATACCAAATAATCAATATATAAATGTCATTTACATATCATTCAAATAGGTCCTAGCCAAAAGCATGCATATAAGACTATAATTCTAATATATTTTTGAATACATTTGTATAGTACAAGCATCTCTGGCAGTGAATCTACATCTGCATGAATCTACTGATCTATATTTTCTTACTGTGATTTTATCTGATTAAAAGTCTGTGAGTGAGAAAGTATGCCTTCATGATGAAATTCATGTATCATGTATCTATTTATAATTAATCAAAAATTCATTTATCTTAAATTGATAAAATATTACTATTCAGTAAAACCCTTTCAGTACAAACAAGGATATTGCAGTTTTACAGATATATTGAAGTTTCATTGTATCCCCGGTGAATTTTTGCAAAATTTTTACTGTAAAAATGAACTCTGACATAATGGATTAATGGATATAGAGAACTGATTTCATGTCGCATAGTGTTTATAAATAACAAATCTACATCTTTTATAGTGAATTTTTAAGTTCTTGAAATTCAAAATATTGTTTCAACATTATTTTTCGTAAGTATTTATTTTTGAAATTAATTCGAAAAAATTTGTACCCCAAGGTGAGCTTTGTATTTAATACTTCTTTCAACATATTTGGCAGTCATACTTGAAGGAAAACATGTATATTGCAAATTTGCTATATATATATTATAATGAAACAATAATTTGTTGTATGGACATAGGTTTTGACAACAAATTGCATATACAGCCATGTATATTCATTCACAAGTCCCTAGGACTTTGGTATAACCATGTTTTACTGTAGTGTAAAAATTTTAATGATGATGAACTTATAAAGACAAAAGGACCAAATTCTTGAATTGTTTACAAGATAAATATTGGTATATGAGGAAGAAGTTAATTCATTCTTATGAAAAATAGATGTTCTGAGTCTGCTACCACTTTTGAGAAGTGGTAGCAGATTCAGAAGTTAATTTTTTTAATTTAATTACTTTTATTTAATTTTTTTAATTTCATTAAAAAACTTCAAAAGCAACAAAGCAGATTCAAACAAAGCATAATAAAAATATTACAGGGAAGCAGTGCTTTTGTACAGAATTACCTGAACATTCTCACTAGTGAGTTCACTCACAGAGAGGCGAGTTGCCGACTGAAATGTTAAAATGAGGTCAAACAATGGCATACAAAATCATGAACTGTGAATAGGAGAAAAATGACTTTGTCAATGAAAATATGAGGAAAATTATTATTATCATGTCAATGAAAATAATAAATAAAAAAAAATATGAAAATATTATGATCTCATGAACTGATGGATGATACTAATTAAGAGTGTGTTAATATTACAACATAAATAATGCAAAATTAAGTTAACATGAAATGTTAGCACCATTCCCTCTGTCTCTACAAATAATATACTAAAAATGGTAGCAAAATATATGATATACTATATAACATTCACATCAATCTGTACACACAATCCAAGCAGCATTAGCTTAAAGGGCAATATTTTCCTATTGTTAGATCTGAAATACAGTAGTTGGGTCCATTGTAAAGCATTTATAATTAAATAGAGCGAAATGAACAGGTCACAAGAGACAAACACTGTTCAATTCACCAATTACAAGCTCAAACATCAAGGCCAACTAGAACTGTCCAAAAGGGACAAATACCCCCCGCTGGGTTTTTTAGAGAAGGTGCCAAATTACTAATATTTTATGGATCTAAGTGGTTATATTCACAATTTTCTTATAAACATTTAGAGTAAAAATATAATTGCTCATTATATTTTTTATATGAATGAAACTAAGGTGCAACCTAATAAAATAACAACACTAATACATTGTAATTACTTTGTTTTTTAATACATTGCAACTATCTTTCATCTTTGTGGGAGATGACACTGAAATTGATTGTTGAAAAAAAAACAACATACATGTATTATACGAAATCAAATTAATCTTGATAACTTTATATCAAATTTATTTTAAAAATAAAAGGCTGGTCAGTACTTTGACAGACAATAAATTACAATTAAGAGAATTAGAGAACAGAAATCTTTAATTCTTTTGCCAAATTCCTAGGAGATATAGATAACACCTGCTTGATCAGAGATGCCCTAACAACTTCCCACACTGAAATCATTAATTAATCTTTAACTGGATCCATGTCCACTCATTACTCTCAAGGGACAAATGGATTTACACTATCTGCTGTGTAATGTAAAAATTGTTTTTAATATCTGGTGATGTTTTTTTTTTAGTTTTAATGAGTAGTTTTAAGCTGTAGTTCACATTTTTGTACACTTCAGATGTTCTAGATTCTATGTCTCAAACCTTAGACATATATAAACCCATAATGACTAAGTCAATAGAAATGAAAAAAAAAAAATCTGTAAAATGCAGAAAAATTATCGAATAATGTTGAAAATACCAGGTGTACATCTTCATATGGTAAATAATGAGTGTACAAATTTTCATACAAATCTATGCAATAGCCTCTGAGAACAGGTTCGGACAAAACCACACAATAAAAATGAAAAAAAACACCTGTAAAATGCAGAAAAATTATCCAATCATGATGAAAAAACCAGGTGCACACCTTCATATGGTGAATAATAAGTGTACAAATTTTCAGACAAATCCTTGCAATAGTTTCCAAGAAACAGACTGGACAAAATCCTGTCTACAGACAGACGGACAGACAGACGGACATGGTGATTCCAATATACCCCCCCTAAACTTCGTTTGCGGGGGGTATAATAATAACCGCATAGGTGGTATTTGAAATATTTCATCCTGATGTATAGCTATCCATGATGTTTGATGGTAAAAAAAACACCACACACAGAAACCATGGGGTGATTTCTCACAATTTGTCAACATTGTAAATACACGTTTGTTTTTATTTTTAAAAAAATGATAAAGCAGAACTGACTCTTTATCTGCTTTTCACTCAAAAAATATGTCTAAAACTATACAAAATATATAATTTGGGCCAATAATCTGCCTTTTGTTCCATATGTTCTTCACAGCACAATGTACTTTAAATGTGAAGAAAAATTAATACATATGTAATATTTGAAGAAATTCAAAAATTGTTAAAGTTTGAAACCTTCCAACTTTGTTTATGTTTCCTTAAACTCTTAAAATCAATAGGAATCAATACAGGTGTTTGCATGATTATCATTGATTTCATTATACTGAGTGTTGCTCCTAAACCTCCATTGTTCTTTGAATATTTGACATTATGACGTGAAGAATACTGGCATTTTTTTCCGTGCATTACAACACAGTGTTACACTAAGACAATTAATCCATTATGATGCATTTATGATGGACCTACACATATTTACATTATACTGCATGCTTTTGAAATTTTTATCTCTTTTAGTATGATCCCAAATATAACAAAGGAAGAAGCATGATAAATAAGCATGAAATATGAAGGACATATATAAAAGTACATACATTGTAATAATTTTTTCCTTTCTACAAACTACAATTTTTTAGTGAATATCAATATATGATCTAAATGCCTTTACCTTTGATGGGATTATCTATCAGTTGATAATTCATACATTTTCATAAGTACATACATGTACTACTTTAATGTAA
This sequence comes from Saccostrea echinata, assembly GCF_033153115.1. Classification (NCBI taxonomy): domain Eukaryota; kingdom Metazoa; phylum Mollusca; class Bivalvia; order Ostreida; family Ostreidae; genus Saccostrea; species Saccostrea echinata. Next base: position 35,833,055 of record NW_026889758.1, on the reverse strand, counting down.
AAAAAAAAAGCTTAAACTCTTTTTGTTATTCAAATAAAATACTTTGCAGATTTCTATAAATGACGCATTAATTGAAACTATGTAGTTATTTTGTCTATGTCTTATCCTGTTATCTCGAAATGTGATCAGTTAGACAGAATTTAGAATCTAGGGTGGAAAAGTAAACAGTATAAATGTGAGCAAAAACATTTTTACAGGACAAATTATGAATATGAAAACATGAAATGAAACACTCCAATGATAAATTAAAGACATAAGTAAATTAACCTACCACTGATGAGGGGGACACACGATCCTCCTGGTACAAATAGTTTGTGCCACTGGTACTGGCAACTCTGAACTTTTCTACAACAGAAAGAACATGGTGGTCACATACAATATCATCTAATAGCTTCTCCCCATCAATTATTTCTTAATTAGCATACTAGAGTCAGCTTGTTCTGTGATAAAATATGAAATCCAGACTAAGACAATGATTGCTACCTGACTTTCTGACAGATGATACTGGTCTAAATACGATGGAAACTGTCAAATATCCATACTCTGCACTTTGTACAATACCCTTAGTGGGATCTTGGTGTCCCAACACTAAGTTCTCCTTGATCACTGCATGCTGGTCCTAAAAAATTAAAACCATGCAAATACATGTATATTTCACTAATATCAGAGAATTGCCATGACTCTTATCAAATAAATTTGTACCAATTCTTATTTCTACTATATAATTCTACAACAATGTGTCAACATGTAATAGTTTTAATATTTTCTTGACTTATTGAAAATTATACACTATTATCATCACTGTCTCTTTACTGAAGAATACTGAGTTTTTAAATTCTTTGATATACCGGGTACATGTATTTGAGTATATATAACTCAACAGATGATTGTAACTCTCAATACCTCTTTGAAAGCAAAATGTGCTGATCCTAGAAAGTCATCATCAATGATATTGGATCCATCCCAATCATACACATAGAAAGATAAAGGTGTCTGTAATTTCAAATGAAGAGAATAAAGTTACCCTCTTAAGTAACAGTTAACATGTACTATGAGTATCTACACCAGTATACCATTTAAAAGTTACTTTCACCAATTCCATTCAATATTGTATTACCTTGGTAAAATCCTGAACAAAGAACTCTACTGAGGACTCCCATGTTGGATTGACGGTTTTCAGGATGTATGGAGTTGTCAAAACCTATGCAAGATCAAAATACATGCATATGTGAAAATATTCAAATTTGCTGTATTTCTTTCCTACTAAACCAGGTAGGATACTGTTATGATTCATCAATGTCATATTTTGTTATACAAATCTTAAACTGAAACATTTGACTTCTGCAGTCTTGATTTATTTTGGTCAAAATCACTACTAACCATATCTACCTGGTATTTCTTGTATCTTTTACCATCTCACATTTTATCACTGTAGGAAAGCCGATGACCGTAATATAGTTTACGGTCATCAAAACATGTCGGCCGAGCTGACCGGTAAGAATTTTTCATTCAAGATATCAAACATTTGATAGCATGTCTGTGTAAATTCCGCTGAAAATTGAATGTACGCTAATGAAAACTTGCTATTGGTTATTATAGCTTACTTGAACTTAAGGAAATAAAGCTGAAGTACGACCTCAAAGTTTTTGAGAATGATGACCGTAACAAAATATTAAGATGACCGTAATCGAAGTTTATTCCGTGAAGAGGGATGACCGTAAATTTATGATGACCGTAATATCAAACAGAAAGCGTCAAAATAAAGATTTGAAGTGTACACGTGTCAAACGTTTTTTACGATCGGCAACGATTCTGTGTGCGATCATACAACTAAGAAAATATGATAAACATGCGATCGTGCAATTTGAAATTCATTAAATACCCTTAACAGTTTAATGAAATATAGTAAGAGTTTACCGATTTACATGGGCTGAAAGTCTGTCGAAACAGAACAGGGCACCGAACATTTGATTTTTAAGAACGGGGGGGGGGGGGGGGGGGGTTGACAGATTTTCTAATCTTCTGCTTGGATAATTATGTCTACATTTTAAGACAGCAAAATCAAAAATCCAGAACTCTTGCTAATAATTGTCTATTGGCACTCGATTAAAATGAATCAGATACTAACAAAAAGTATTGGAAGGACCGAATTTTAGGATTATAGAAAAACAGGTTTTATTGTCTAGGGAATGGCTGTTCAATCACAAGAGCTGGCATACCTATAAATTTTACCCAAATTTTCAGTAAATAAAAAAAAATTAATACACTATACTATAAAAATAACAATTACAGGAGTTGGGATATCTATCAATTAAACTAAAATTACAAGTGTTATCATTTTACTGAAAATTGTTATTATTGTAGTATTTATATTTTTTATTTACGGGATATGGAAAATTTAGGGGAAATGATAGGTATGTGTCCTTTTTGACATGTTTTATTGCTTTCTTACAAAAGTCGTCATGTTACAAATTTTATTTAAGAAATAAAATATGTCAGAAAGGCCATATTCCAACTCCTTCAAATAATGATAGCTAACTCTATTAAACTCAATTCAATTCAAATCTTTATTGCCTCTGAGTTGTACAACTCATCGGGATATCACAAAATGTGACGGGGGGGGGTTGGGGGTTGGTTGGGGGGGGGTTAGTGAGGCTGCTTCCTTCCACTTTTTTAAACATAACTTTTTACTGTAACAGTTGAAATGTTTATTGAAAGGTTGGTTGCCCTCCCCCCTTTTTTGGCAGTATAGTTAAATAGTGATACTCTGGTACTTTGTGAATAAAATTTGATTGTGAAAGAAGAAACCAAACTCCCCCACCCCCACCCCCAACACACACACATTCAATAAAGGATTTTTCGAATTTGGACAATTTTCCTTTCTTGTGACATGACCCGGCGAGTTTTCCTTTGAAGTCAGCCGTACAATAACTGCGATACAGAATACTTTTAGTGAGCGTTTCTTATGCAAATAAGCAGAAACTGTTCTGTATCTGCAAAATATCAACGATACAGTACGGTTTATTTCTAGCGATGACGGATAACTGAATCCGTATCTTAAATGATATAGACATAAGAATCAATCAAATCGCATGATAGCGCTGTTAGTATTTATTCAAAATTTGAGATGAATTAAGAATAGAATTTTACAACGTAAAGTTACCAGTGGCGGATTCAAAAATTTTAGAAAGGAGGGAGTTGGGGCAGTACACAAATGGTTTTCTTCGAAAAAAAAATGTCCAAACTGGAAAATCGGGGGTTTCGTGAGGGGGGGGGGGTAGATTCATAATCAGGCCTGACACTATATGTGCGTGATCGTTTCGTGTTTATAAATTAAAAGTGTAATATACAAGTTTGATTTAGCAAACATAATTTACGAAAGCCAAAAAAGAAAAAAAAAATCTCGAAAAGGTGGGGGGGGGGGATACCGACGCGCGCGAGTGAGTGCTGGATCTGCCTTTGGTGCCTCTACATTTTGTTTCAAACATGAAGGTAATATGTCCCCTTTCTTACATCTGTTTATTTCAATTTGGAGCCAAGAATTTTGTATACACATGTATGATGACCGGTCGATGACATTGTCGGACATTTCTCTCAGAATACAACCTCCCCGAAACATTTTTGCTTCAAATACATTCCCATTTATGATTCTTATGTACCAAAATGTTTTGCACTAAATTTGTAGCTTAGATTTTAAAAAAAAGTGAGCAAGAGCGAAATAGAAAGGAAAAAACCTACGCAATCAAATATAAATTAAATTTTGGGAAAACACATTATATAATGCATCTCCTAATTATAATTAAATCAATTGATAGATACCTGCACATCCACCTCACTCGACATTTCAGTTGCGATTGCTAAAAATGGGGTACTAAATCGACTTTCTGCAAAATCATCTGATTAGTTGAGAGATATATACCCAAATACACATGTAAATTAGCGAGGTCATAAGAAAGGTCATGTCACAAGTCATTTAGAATACTCGTTTCCTACTGTATCGGAGATACAGGGCGGGGCCCGGCTCGAGCTATCGCTCTCGCCTTAAGCCCCGCCCTGTATCTCTGATACAGTAAGAAACTCGTACTCTAAATATAACTTATTTTGCTTGTCAAACTTTCTAAGGTAATTTTACATTTTACCCCCCCCCCTTTTTTTTTAAAAAAAACAATACTGTGTGCCTGCAAATAAATTCTATTCTGTTGAAATATATTATATGAGATATTATAACTGCTATAACTTTGAGGTAAAACTTTGCGAGCCCTCCAGTTTGTTTTCCTTAGTATCTCCTTGATTAACATAGTTAAGTTTAATTTCTGATATTTATGTAGGTCAATTTTAATGGTTAAAAACGATATATCACAATGACCGACTGCCTTGTTTGAATTTAATAATATATTATACATCGAAATAACACTTCCTAAACAGAATTTACTCTGATTTGTTTTTTTTTTCACGCTATTTCCCAGTTATACGATCGCTTAATAAACGATACATGTCGTTGACGATCGCCTCGCAGTTGTCAAAGTTTCCAATTAAAAGTTGTTTTGATGCTAATGTATACAGTTTTAATTTTAAAATGTTTAGTTCATACCTCTAAGAATGACCTTCAATGTTGATAGATGATAATAATCTAAACTATCTCAAAGCATGAAAATTCGATGTTTGGAGCATTGTCGATTTGATCCGTAACATTTGCACAGAAATTATTTTACAAATTTAATCTGGGTGATATTTGCCCGAATTAAATCTTTTCTAGCATTATTTACAGTTGGTTATACTCCAGCACATACAAAACTGCTTTAACTTATTCTTTACGATATTTTCTTCAAGTGTTGCCGATCACATCAGAGTTGTTTACAGGGGTGTTGTGACACGACAGTGGTGTTTTTCTTTGAAGTTTACTCTTCTGTATTAGCAATACAGAACGGGTGTATGGTGGGTGGAGCTACTTTCCGTTCTGTATTAGCACTGTATACCGTATTCTATTAGCCAACTATTCTGTATCTAAAATACAGCACGGTCTAAAAATAAATCTGATTCAATTTATTAAAAAGCACGTACAAGTTTGTAAACGCTGAAGTTTTTCTATCATAAATTTTGGAGAAATATTTCCCTGGGAATGAAAAATGTCAAAAATTCTCAATCACTTTTAAAAACATATTCCACACAGAATCTACACGTAATTTCGATTGAAAGGAAAATTCACAATAATGGAAAATACCACTCTCCTTGTGCAAACTCGTTCAATTAAAAATTTCATCTTAAATCCTTATCGCTGACGACAACCGCACGTCTCTTTCACTACGTTTTTAATGTCGCAATTCAATTAGAAAATAAAAATCTGTGGCATCAAAGTTCATCGAAGAGTTTTCTGTATATCCTGTTTTTGTAAATCTAGTTAAACCGGGATTTTAAGATCCCTGAAATATATTATGATCAATCTCCATGTACAACAAACCACAACAACTACTGTTAAATCCTCCACCTTATCCATTAAGACTGACTATCACTCGATTCAACTACCCCATTTAATTGTCAAAACTGATCTGACCGAATCTTACGTTTTCCGTGGAAATATATATACTGCGGATGTATACTCCCCATCGAGGCCTCATCTACAGAACTCTGACGGAAGTTTGGATGCTGCACAGTTATAAAGTGGGCGGAGCTATTTTTCTTTGATTGATCGTGTCACAAATCATTTAGAGAACTCGACAGGTTCTGTATCGTAGATACAAATTTGGGGGTGGAGACTCGTGCTACGCACTCGTCCACCCCAAAATTTGTATCTACGATACAGAACCCATCTCGTTCTCTAAATAATACTTATAGAACATGTAGAATTGATGTTAAATAAGATATAAAACATCTAACATGAATTTTGTACAAAGATTACGGTCATCTATATAACTGTTTTACGGTCATCATCTTCTCGTTGGAATGTGTTTGTTACGGTCATCATACTGCAAAATTTCGAAGGCCTTTTATCATTTCATTTTCTTTTGTTTGGGTAAACAACATCTACTGGTGTGGAGATAACATCGATGTTCGTTTAACCAATACCTTAAATTATTCAGTTTTATTGAATAATGTTTATAATCGCCGTTGAAAATTTTCAACCGATCATCTCAGCCGACATGTTTTGATGACCGTAAACTATATTACGGTCATCGGCTTTCCTACAGTGATTTTATGTCAAACATCCGTTTTCCATCTGTGAAAATGTCTTTCACAGAGTACACTTACCAGTTACTAAGAAGAGAAAACTCTTACCCTCCTCCTATCTGAGAAGACCACACAGTAGGGATCAGAAAACCCTCCATAATCTGAGGCCATTACTTTGGTAGCACTGTGTACACAGATGTACATCACACCAGCCACTGTTTTCAGGAAAAAAGTTATCTTACACAAAAACTAAGCTACATTGTATGATTTCTCATTTATTATACATTTAAATGAAATTTTTAGTATCACCAAAGATTGCAGTAAAATAGATCAATATTTGAAAAGTAGTGGAAATGTTCAATAACGACATTCTAGGCAATTGTATACTGGTGAATTAACAGTTATCCATTATCTTGACTTTTTTTTTATAACCACTCCCTGATCACATTACCTTCTGGATTATCAACTGGATCTGTGTCCACTCCTGGATCCAGACAGATCGGGGGGAGCTCAGTGTACCTCATCTTTACCTCCAGCTTACTCCCATTCTTATTCTCCAGGGTGGTTGTAGCTCTGTAAGGGGGAACGTAATCAGTAAGTGACCAACTCTAAGTGTAGAAATACTAAATCATTGTTAAATTTTTTTGTTTGTTTGCTTTGCAAGCCTTTGAGAATATTTCATTTATGTTGGGAGCGATCAACTGCTGGTGGAAAGCTGAGAATTTAGACCTGTACTTGGCACTTAAAGCCACTGACTATAGTGATGAGTCTTTTTTGTTCGAGATCTAACTGTGACATGGGACCTGAATTTTATATGTTTTTATCCAAAAAAAAATCCAATCATTTTGTAATATATGAATTAAAGACATTGGTCCTGAGAGATCAGCAATCTTTTTAAAAGCTTTAATTTTGCTTATGATCATTTTTTTCTGAACAAAATAACTGTTGCCCCAATTTCTATCCATATCTGTTCACCTACTTATGAAGTTCTCATGTGTTATATTTATATAAAAAAAAGAATGTTTTTGCTTCATTGGAAATTCTTATTTTCTATTCATTTTACTTTTTTCAATTTTTGAAGATGATCTGACTACTACGTAATTTTTCATTGATTCTTCTTTCTACAAGAACAGCAAAATTAAACATACAATAAAAATAAAGCTTTACACAGTACAAGTTTTATCTAAGTTAAATATTATTACTAAAAAATTAACTTCACTGTTTCATCATACCATAAAAGCAATAAAAATAAACTTTGAGTTAAATTAAATCTGTTTACACTTCTTGAAATACACAGCGATAATTCAGATGATTGCTTACACTGGTTTGACTTCTAGAGGGAATGATGACAACTCCAGGTCATGTCTGTCCAACGTCACATTAGATAGCAGTCGACGGCACTTGTTCTTTACCACCAACTGCAAAAAAAAAAAAAACACACAAAATAAAAAACATATCTCCAAACTTTGAAAAAAGTGCTTCAACAATGAAGGACATTGAAATGATGATCTTTCCATTGCAACAAGAGTAACATAAGTACAATTTTTTTTTTAATGATTTCATTAATATCCAGCTTTGGAGTTTATTTTACTTGAATTTCACTTAAATAAATTTGTTAACCCATGATTTATAGTTGTGCAGTTAATAATAAACCAGTATCTATAGGAGATCTGTTGACTCACAGAGTCTTTACTGATATTGTAGACAAAGAAAGAGCTGGTGTCTGTCCAGTCATCTGTACACAGGTGATCAGCTGTCTGTCTCTTCAGGTCTCCAATTCTCAACATTGTGTACAGGACCGCACTCTTGTCTGCAATGTTAAATCAATTTTAAAGAAAGAAACATTGGGTTAATGGTCCACAGCAGTCTGAAGAGAATGAATGACAAGATATATTCGAGTATTGATCTATTATTTTTGCATTTCATTGCATCAGATATCACACAAGCTGTGCATACTTCATATTTAGTAACACACATAACAATAATTCATAAGCAAACCTGGTTAATTTAGGACATAATAGCCATAATACTGTAAATCACTTTTTATTCGTGAGAACTTTATTTTCGCGTAATTACACTACATTGTAAGGTCACAAAAATTTCATTTTCTCGTATATTTTGAGAAGTATAGATTACATACACCAATAACCAGAATTCGCTTATAAATACCAAATATGTATCTCGCGAAAATAAGGTGTCGCAAAAATTAGGTGGTCTACAGTAATCATTTACCACTTATATTTACATTCTTTCCACACTTATTTTAAAATATATATATATTTTTTTTTTATTTTTTCCTCAGTTTACCATTGTGAAGTTTGCATTTCACTGATTCATGAATTTTAATTAGTTTACAGCAAGTTTAAAGAGAAAGGAATAGTTGACTTTAAATTTAGAGGAATGCATTTGTAAGGGTAAATTGATGTATGGCTAGACAGGAAAAATGCAACAAATGTTAACCCATGTCATTAGTTTTTTGGTCCATTTCATTTCAACAAGCCTAATTTGTGGAAATAATATGGACACAAAAACCTATGGTTTGTGATGATGCATGTTAACCATACAAAAAGAAAGAAATATGTTATGTCCAATATATGCTAATTAAAAACATGATTTCTTAGTAGTATGCCTACCATATATTTCAACATTTGTTTTCATATGTTGAACATATTTCAGATTTCACAAGTCAAACATATTCTAAAATATTCATATATGAGACATATATGTATTTAATGCTTGTTTATGAACATAAATTCAACACAGATCCTGCTATTTTTTTAAAGGAAACATACATGTAGGTTTAAAACTCATACTGAACATACATGTATCTTGTCTGTGTTCATAATTTTTTTAAGGTAAAATACTTATACACGTTGAACATATACATGTATATTGCTATTTTATCTATGCACGTTGAAGGGTAACTACATTAACTCATACCTAGAGTGAAGTCATTTTCATTCCCTGCAGTTTTAAAGCATAATGTGAACTTTACGGATATGAAGAGTTATGTTGATAACATATCAAAATTTTTCACCACTAGCATTTCACTAAAAATATGTTTTACGGTATATATAAACACATATTATATGAATGCTGGAAAATAAAGTTCAAATGAAGTTGCTTTCACTGATGATAAAAGTAAAAACTTGAAACTTTGTATTCAAAAACTGATTTAGTAGCTACAAATGTAATGAATCCAAATAATATATATATATATAAGCCAAGCAAATAATCTGATGGTAAGAGATTTTTCATGTTTTTATGAATGTCCAAATTTGCAAAGTTTGTACATGTAGGAAAATTATTTTTAATACACACTACAACTGAAACTGGCTTTGAAGATCTGATTATATGTATAATTCACTAAAAAATAAATCTGCAAAGTATAAATAAATCTGCTTTATTTACCTGGCAACAGGTACATAAATATCACTTTAATATTTTGTAAACCCACTTTTAACAACAAATTCATGAAAGTATTCACTGTTGTGAAAAAAGTTTTGTTGTAAGATGAGCACACAGTAGGAGTAAATGTATGAGAAAATGTTTTTATCCTGTTTTATTCTGTTATATGCTTCCTTGTTCATATAGCTGCTTTCATCAGCTCTCATTGACATATAAATATATGCAAGTATAATATGCTAAATAATTTCTTTAATTTTTAAAGGATTGTAAATTTACCCCAAAGATATTTAACAGTATATCCAGCACTCGATCTACATGTACCGGTATGTAAAGGACAGAAAATGTACCATATTTGAAACAATACAAATGTACAGCATGGAAAACATTATATAGTTTCTTTTCTAGCTACACATTTCTATTTATCTACTTGCATCTAGCAAAGTATTATTTCTTGGGAACTCACCAAGAATTCCAAACTCTATTCATTTTCAAAAAAACAAATTATTTCAAGCACAATTTACCCTGCGATTGATCATATTTACATCTTACACCTAAACTTCTCCATTAGATGTTAAAAATTGTCATAAAACTAGCCCATGTAAACATACTGAAATTATTTTCCATTAAGTTATTTTTTGATTATTTGAGATATATCACACACATTTAAAAAACTTGCCTTCACTTTGAAAAGCATCTCCTTTAAGTGAAATAGTCAGAACTCCTTGTGCTGAAAAAAGTTAATGGAATAATGAGCTAAAAGTAATATTGATTTAAATATGCATAATTTAGGTCAGATAACGGCTTCCGATATACATTAAGGATAATGTACACTTTATCTTGATACATGCATCACATGTACCCTTATTAAATTTAAAATAAAGAGTATTTTAAAAATTAGAAAATATGTAAACTTCCCTTTTTCCTCCTTACCTAGCTTTTTGGACTGTGAATTTGGTTGTGTTTTTTGTCTTAAAGGCCCTGCATATTTCACAATGGGAATATCAATTTTACCAGGATCAACCAAAGCTACAAAAAAATTTTAAAAGATTTTACACAGAAAACTATTTTTTATTCTATAGATAATGTTTTTATTATATCAAATAAGAGATAAGTTCTGCAACTTCAAATCATTGTACATGTATTTGTAATTTTATATTTACATTTCCAATGTCTTTGTCCGAGATAAAATTTCAAATAGTAAAAAACTTTATTTCTACATAAATCTGCTGATTCATCGATAGGCGTGGTGAAAAAAAAAAATCACGTGCAGGGCGGGAGAAATAGAGATAGAAGCGGGGCTTGTAGCACGTGAATTTGAGAATCAAGAGCATGTAAATACCGGTATAAGGAATAACTGTCAGATTTTTTGGTTTTATGACGATGATTAATCGATTGGCTTGCGTGATGCAAATTATCATGAAAGCCAATCGATTGATCAAATCATGAAACCAAAAAATTAGACAGTTATTCCTTAAATCAATGTTGTTGATTTAATCTTTCCTTCAGTTAATTTCCTACATTGAGGATACAGAATTAGAATTTACCACTTGATTAAACCACAAAATAATGCAAAAATTATATGCTTAAAGATTTATAAAAAGTATATGAAACTTAAGATATTTTTAGACACTAAATTCCTTTCAGAAAGACCATACCTTTAGTAATCCCATCATCAATGTTTGCCTGAATCCAGGATTTCAGTAATGGAACCTCCATAATTTGTAATGACTTCAAAACCTTAACATTAAACCAGACATCTGGCCTGCAAGATATGAGAATATTCATGTCTGCATTATCCTGATTCTCAAACTAGATATTCTGGATGATTTTTTTTCATTTTAATTGGGATTTACACTAGAAGTGACCTAAAGAAAACAATGATTGTATGGTATTTACTTTTCTCTGAAGGATGCAGTGACTTTCGAAACATGAGGAAATGGTACGTCCATAGACATGTTACATATAAGCTGTAGATTTCCATTTATTGACAGCCCCTCCACAGCAACATCAAAGTTCAGTCCAGCCCTGAAAAAGTCTCCATTTATTCATTAATCAAACAGAAATGGGACATTTTATTAAAGAACAAGTTCCACAGATAGAATGACTAAATAGTGCATACTTTTCAGAATTACTCTAGATTACTAAACACATTTACCATGCAACTTATTGTTGCATGTTAAAAAAAACCCCAAAACATAAGATTTCGAAAAATACAGTAAAACAGATAATTTCTGCAGTAACTTTGCAGTAATGTCAAAATCACAAATCTACAATAACAGAAATTAACTTTGTTGCTTTGTAGAGTTTTAAAACCACAAATATTTTAAGCCACAAAAATTACCCATTATGGTATATATGATATATTCATCAAGTATACTTCTGATTGTATTTGACCTTCTTACATACCTCCCACTGCCCACTTTGGCCACAAACATCATAAGAAAATCCTCTAGATGGGATTGTAGGTCCAGCTCCAGTACTACCTGATAGGAGGACATGTTCTCAAGCCCCGGGGGTGGGCTCCAAATAGAACTCCATGCAATGGGTCGACGACCAAAGGGGGGTCCATCGGTCAGCTCGAAAGCCTTTATATGTTGGACTGTAGGAGTGGTTTCCCCAAATGTGAATGCAGATAGATGTAATTGAGCTGTTAATTCAAAAGAATTAGTAAATCATGAATTTCTTAAACAAATGGAACATTTGAATGTAATTCTGTCTTATTAATGAAATTTAAATCATGTACATAGATTTTTTTCCCTTTATTTATTAAGGAGGTTTGCATAAGCTCAGACTGCTTTGATAATTATACTGAAATGTACCATGCTTGTCTCTCTCTCACTTATTTTGGCAAAAAATAAAATACTGTTTACCAGGTCTGTTTGTTATTTACCAATTACCAATAGAATGACCTTGACTTTTCTGAATCAATTCTTTATGTATATACTAAATCTCAAAACCACAAGCAATCAATAAAATAAATATTCCTAATCATTGTCATATAATACATCTACTACTTGATCATTTATTCAACATTTTGACAATTATATCCAGAGTTTATTACGTTTTCAATCGCTCTGGATATAATGCGTAAATATCCAAATCTATCTGTCACCACTAATAAATCACTCTGTAATCTTCACTTATAACCCAATATAGCAGTCTCTTATCTATGTTTTCACCTTGTTTAAGGAAACCAAAATTTATTAAACTGCTCTACTCTATACTACATATCAACTGCGTGTCAGAAGAAAAGCTTAAGAGCTCTGCAAATAATTTCTTTTTAACTGCCCTTTTCAAAAAAAAATTTGTCAACAAAAAATGTCCTTACATAAGTAAAAAGCCTGTATGCATAGATACAGAAATAAATTACTTAGAGTAGGATTACACCAATCTAGACTCAAATCCTCCCAACTAATTACTTACCTCTTTGGGATTTTTTGTTTTGTTTTGTTTACTCAACTTTATACATAGCACTATACATTCTTACATACAATATTCTTCTAATTTTTCATTCCAGTTTTCAAACCCTTTACTTCTAAAATTTGATTGAAGTAAAATAATAACAATTGAAATCTGATAAATAATTTGACATTTGATACAAAAATATGATAACCTATTAAGCATACTTTTTTCGAAAACCTTGAAATCAATAATAAACTTTGTCAACCGAACACAGGTAAATAATATGAATCTGTTTATTGATGTTTTTTGCCACTGGCTGGCTAGGGCCATACATACATTTTATGCTTATGGGTGACTGATCAATAGGACATTTTAATATTTAGGCAGGGTATTTTTATTTCAATGTGTAGAATAATTCAAAAATGTATTTAAAATGCCAGAAACTGTATAATGCATTCTTCATCTCTTGAAGCTGTTTAGAAATTATTTATATGTTTATTGGCTACAGTAAATGCATCCATGCAGAAATTCACACTCCATGAATTATTTTTATGAATTATAAGGATGAAGCTGATGCCTCAACAATCATACACTACCTTTCGAATTACCTATATCTACTGAACAAATTACTATAACCTAGTTATAAAAAATAGTACTGGCTCTGAAGTCTTACAAATGAATCCTGGCTTGATGGACACCAAGCGATCATTGATGTGTTTCTTTACAATGTCCTGGATACTACTGGATGCAAAAACCCACCTATAATTAACAATAAACAAAAAAAGACTCATTAAGTTAATGAATCATATGATGAATTAAATGCTGAATCACATTACAGATAACTCAGGTCAACAAATTATTGTATTTTCTGAAATACTCAATGCATGAATTCATAGTCATAAATCTATGTTAAAGTCAGTGACAGGAAAAAAATGTTCTTTATATTCAGACATTTTAGCATATTTAAATAATACAATGATTTCTCTGGATTGCATTGACTTACAGTTGTAAAAGTCTTTCCCATATCTACATACAAATTTGCACATAAATTTGTACAATATTTTGTGCAGAATTGACAGATATGTAGGTCTACATTGTCATTTTATTGACAAATATTCTATAAATAATTGTTTATTTGAAGACTTTTTCAGATTTATGTATATTTGCATAACTCACTGATCATGAAATGAAGTCAAAAAATATAAAAAGGAAAAACAGTTTCTTCTAATACTGCTTGACCTAATTTTGTCAGGTTAGATTTGCTACTTCCCCATCTTTCTTTTTTTTTTCCTTTTATAAAATCAGTAAACCTGGAACAGTGTAGATATAATATCTGAACATATAAATTTTTGATTATGAATTTTGTAGATAAGAATTTTTAAACCGTAGGATTCTCTAATCATCATGATTATCAAAGACATCATGTCTTTCATCCAAAGCATTTAAATAATGCATGTGTTCATTTTGCATTGGTCTCTTGCTATAAACTATATAGCAAAATTTCAAGTTTCACCGTCTCAAAGGTAATAAATCTGATTATAAGTAATACTTTAAGCCTCTTAACAATCCATTTATTAAAATTACGAAGTGAGGTTATCTTTAAGCATTTTAAAATAACAAACATATGTATTGTTAATGCATATTTATTGCAAGCTACTTGTTAAGAAATTTGTACAAATTTCATTAAATTTCAAAATAAATTTTGTTTTTAAAACAAGCAATGAACATGACACTTAAATTTAATCAGCAGTTAGATACTAAATTATTGTGAAATATTACGGTATGAATAAATTAGACCACTATACCATGTTTAACCTATGTTTCCGAGTAGATGGGAGTTAAAATAAATAAAATTAAGATATGTTTGCAATCCTCTTAATTCTTTGTACAAGCAGCTGCACTAATATGTCAAATGTTCATATTGAAACTATGCAAAATAATTCAGATTATTTCAATTAATCAATAATATTGCAAGATCTACTTTATTCTTTAAGACTTCACTTTTTCTCGAGCATATATTTTCATTAATTGCAATCTCGAGCATATATTTTCATTAATTGCAATGTTTGTTTTAAAAAGGAATTAATAAGCACTCAATTAATTAATCCTTATAAAAGAAAAAATTAACAAAATAAAACTGATAGCACAGTGAAGTAATTGTCTCCTGTAGTATTTAGTTAAAGAGCACGTCTACTTGACAAAAGAATGAAACTGACTTACCATCTATTTAAAATGAAGTTCAGCCACTCACTCGATTCATCTTGACGCAATGCCCTTTTTCTGTGAATAAGACATTCCACTGCAAATATCTTATTTCTCAATATCTGCCTTAATTTAGTTCTCCACACAACAAAAATTACCCCAAAGAGAAGAAATGTCCAGTAAAATGCCATCTGTAAAGTCCCTAAAACCCATGATGTTGAAATGGCTAGAACAACAACGAAATACAACCCCATCAACTGTGAAATTGTATCTGCATTTCCACTTTTCTCTGCCTCTTTTAAGAAGTCTTTCCGACTTTGGGGAATTTTTGCCATTTTAGCAAATACATAAACATTAACAATAACTAAATGCAGTGACTGAATGTAGACCCCAGCACATCACTGATTGATCGGGTTTCGACTGTGAAATTGAAAGTACATTAAACCGTTCATATTACGATTCGGATAAAATTTAGACTGTTAATTTTCCTTATTTTGCTATATTATTACATTTCTATAATTCTAGTGGTTCAACAACATATTGCTCTTTATGATATGGTATGTAATAGAGAAAACAAATGGGAAAAAACGAAATGTTTACGTACGACTTACTATATTTACAAGACTGTCAACCAATGAAATTGCATTAATCCATTTCAAAACAAGGCGGCCATTTCAACTTGTGTGAGTGTATCAGTGCCAACATTTCAACGATGGATGACAGTAAATTGGAGAAAATGAAGTATAATGAGCTTCAAAAGTTAGCAAAGCAAAATGGAATCAAAGCAAACATGAAAGTAAGGCCATGTTCTCTTGACTTGGTGTATGAAATTGAGAAACGGCACGATTTCCAGTATATTCACAATATTGCAAGATATTGTCAGAAGTGGTGAATTAATTAAGCATTAATAAAGCAGGGCAAACAAATAATTTTTAGAGCACTTTCACACAGGAAAGCGCATGTGAAAAATTCACACGCTCTTCCCATATTTTTCCTTGCGCCGACATTAATTATGAATAGGGGCATGTTATATATAAAACAAAATATAGTTCCATTACTTTGTTAATCTCGGTTGAGATTCGACTGGGCTAGATATTTGGTCTGACGCCTGGGCATCAGACCAAATATCTAGTCCAGCCGAATCTCAACCGAGATTATTACTTTGTGTCCTATTTAATATTTTTATGATAATGAAATTCATCATCCACTTGAAAATGTTTGCATCTTTAATAGAATGTGTTGCATTGGGGGTTGGTGACAGGTGGAAATCACAGGATACTGTCACTTGTGCAAGGCATCTGTCTGACCAGGAGGTCTGACCACAGAGGCATCTTTGTTCTCTATTACACATATAATAAATACACAAGGGAAGAATCAAAAGAAGCACATGATTTGTAAACAAATTCAAAAAACAACTTACTTGAGAAAAGTTATACAAATCTAATATGTACTAGCACAAATGATGTCCTAGTACTTTATATTAAATCATGATAAATATAATATCATATGTAAGTTTTCAAAGTTAAAACCATAATAAGATATCAATTTTTTATTAAAAAAAAAAAAAAAAATTAAAATACTACTTCAAAGATTTTGGTCTGATTTCAATAAAACTTGTAAAACGAGCAACATTTATTCTGTATATGGGTTGTTGATCCAGGGCTCGACATTAACTTTTTTCCTACTTGTCCATTCGGACAAGTGACCAAGACATTTACTTGTCCGAACTTCAACTTCACTTGTCCGAAAATTGTTCAATAAAGATACAATACTGTCAACTTGAAAACTAAAACAAAGTCCATTACATGTGATTGATTTGTGATGTTATTGATAAATACAACAAGCACATAAAAACAAAATTTTATCTACACTTTCTATCCTGACAACAACATAAATGTTCACAAATGAAACTGTCAACATCAAACAGAATCTAAACTTCTAATTCGACGTAACTTTCATGCCTTTGCAGTAGTGTGCAATTAGTGAACTTTGATCCCGATCGAGTGTGAACTCAATTACATAGCGATCCATATTGGGATCGAAGTTCGTTTTTTATGCACTGCTTCTGTCTTTACTGATGAACTTTCAACAGTCGTTCTTTTTATTATTTGAACACTTCTTTACATTAAAATGCACTTGTCCAATTGCCCAGCAATATTACCTTTTCCGTATTTTTTTTCCACTGGTACCGGACAAGCGTTAATGTTGAGCCCTGTGATCATTGTTACTGTGGCCTAGGAAATTTCTTCTATCAAAACGTTCATCTTCCAAGTTTTGATCCAATTTTATAAACTGGTTCATTTGTAAGCTTCACTAAGATATATTATTCTGCTTCTTTTTTTTTTAATTTTAACTATTGTTGTTGCCATGGTAAATAAATTAATCCATGAAACCAACCATTGATTTTGAAATCTAGATGAACTCGAACATTCATTTCTGCTTTTGATCACAATTTGCTTTCGCGCAGCTTCCTCCATGGTTAAATTTTCAGATGTGGAGAACTCTGATAATAGTTGCTAAATTAGGACAAATAAAACATTTTAACAGGATGTGAATGGAAAAACTTGTAGAGCTTCATCTCTCTTATCTGGCTCTTGCTTAAAGTCCATTATTAATGCTGTATAACTGTTGAATATTCTCTTGAAGCATTGGCACTCTGTTTGTTGATAAAGTTTTGTTTCCTACCTTTTTAGTACATGTATATTACATACCCATAGAGGGGCAATCTCTCACATTTAAACAAAACATGGAAATAATATCAGTCAGATATCAGAATTTATTGATAGGATAAAAATTCATTTACTTTTTTATAAATTTTCTTAATTTAAAGATCTTGCTTTTCAGAAAGAAAGGGAGGCCGAGGGGGGGGGGGGGGGGGGGGTGGTTAAATTAATCAGGTGCCTGTGTGTTGGAATCTCCCAGCAGCATTGCTGCATGTACAATACATAGCATTCTTGGCACTATTATTCTATACCAGGGTTGGCAAAAAACTGGGAAATACTCATATTTCCCAGGACGGTGGGAAATACTGGTAATTACCAGGAATTACTGGTATTTCCAGGGAAATACTGGGAAATAAGAAATAGCTACATATTTCTTTCATATTGACATGTAGTACACCTTATTGGCTAAGATATCTACCTGGTATCACTGTCCCTAATTTCAAAAATTCTGGTTTCCAAGTAATTCATTTTATATTATCACATCACAGTATATTCATATACCAGTCGTGAGTGTCATTTGTTTGATGCTTGAGTCAGATGTAGTCTATAAAGGTCCATGAAATGAACCCAAAGATCCCAATTGGGTTTTCTATGTAACGAAAGAAGGATCTAAGAAAATTCTTAAATGTACAGTATGGTATAAATATCAAACCTAAGAAGATTGAAGCCTTTCAGTTCTTCTCAAAGTAATTATCTCTCAAAACAGGAGCACAAAACTGTCCAAAGCAATTTGTTAAAACAACATTATTGTTTGTAATAACTACAGTGTTTATAAAAGGATAAAAACATGTTGTTTTTTTTTGTTCTTGGATTTATGATTAATAAACTTAGAAATTTTACAAAACTGAAAAGAAGTTTGAATTGGAAAACTTCAGTTATATACAGCCAGGGAAATGTTTCAGAATCCTTATGAGTATGGGACCTCCAGAGTAATGATACACTCTGAATATGCTAAATTACAATTTGAGATATATATTCCATATTATTCATCTGTTTCTATGTTTATTTTATTTTTAAATTTTGTAAAAGATTGAATGAATTAAAGAAATAAAAAACTTTAACTTTGTATTTCCCAATATTTCCCAGTTTAGAGAAAATTTGTAGTATTTCCCAGGACGGGAAATACCGGTATTTACCACTGGTAATTCCCAACACTGGTATTTCCCGACCAACCCTGTTCCATACAAGCTGTTTTTGTTTATCTTGTTATTAATGTGTGTGTGTGTGGTTTTTTTTTTGAGGGGGAGTGTTTTGACTCAGTCTATTTTCTTGATTAAGCAATGCTACTTAAGGGACTTGGGCTATTTTAAAGATGTTTGCGCCTCTGCCACCAGTCAGTCGGTGGTGGAGGCTTTTTTTCTTTGTTTCCTTTGATTTAAATTGTTTTCTGTCTGATGTCAGTTTGTCTTAATAAATTCTTACTGAAACTTTTAAATAAAAGTTGTCCAGTTGTCACAGTTAACTGTTTTGCATGTAATGTACACTACTAGTTACGGCATTTTTATCAATTGAAGTGGTAAATTTGGCCAGTAGCCGATTCTTAGGGAAAACACTGATTTAGAAGATGGAAATAAAAGCTAACATCTACAATTAATTGAAAAAAAAAATCCCTATATTTAAACTACCTCAAACAAATGTAATTAAGTGGATAAGTTTGTTTCTGCATCATATTTTATTTTGTCCCAAGCTGTGGATATCAATCAGTTGTTCAGATCTACTTCATTTTAATTTGCAGCTTGATAAACTAAGGAAAGCTTTATTAGACCATTTCAAGACAAAGACAAAGAACATGGAAAAGCCTCAGGTATGGAATCAAAGGCATAAAAATTACGTTTTCAGGGTGCTCATGCTACTTTTTGGTACAAGAGCCAAGGCCGTTAAAATTGAGAAAATTAGCAACATTTTTTGTGTGAACTTGTTGCATTTGAAGTAAAAATATGAATGACCTTTCAAAAATCATATAGGTAGTAAGTAGTTTTAATGTCAGAATCACAGACAGATGCTTGATTTTTTTCATCTCTCAGTCAAATGACAATGGTGTCACACCAAAGTCTACAATAGGGAAGGCCTCCAAGACACCAACCACAACAAAGACACCTAATGTTGTGAAAACACCTAATGCATCAAAAGTAGTTCCTGTGGCTAGAAAACTGAAAGATGAGAAGACTCCAAAAAATATCAGTTCACCTAAACCTGCTCCAAAAGCCTCCAAAGCCACAGAAATTCAATCCACCACTACATCCTCTGGGTCAGGTTCTCATCAGAAAAGATCCATACCAGAAGAGCCAACTCCAGAGGTAATTGAGTTTGTGTTTCTTCAAAATAAGGGAAAGTTAGGATCCCGTTTAAAATGTTCTTGTAAGTAAATGTGGAAAGTTATTTATGTTCTTTATTAACCAAATCTCTGGCACAATAGTTTCTTACTGCTTTCAAAATTGTAACTTGTTCTTGTGTGTAACATGAACATGGTTAAAGCTGTATACTCCGATCTTTTTGATCTCAGAAAATTATGATTTAATATCATCACTCATTCACAGTGTAAAAAGTTTTGTTCTAAAAGTCTCACTTTCCAAAAATGACATGCTTCACAAAGACATCTTGTCGTTATTTAAACATGTTTTTAACAGACCTAAATGATAATATCCATAGGTAAAAATATTGAACACTAAATAGCTTTAAAATTGACAACATTGATCTGTTTATGTACCTAGTTTCCAGTGATGGGATCTTTGATTGTTTTATGCTGAATGTAGAAGTCTATTAGACAATAGAATTAACCAACATCAGATGTAAAATCATTTAGAAATGCCATCTGTCATCTTCCTTAATCCCTGCATGACAGAAAATTAGAGGGTTTTCAAATGAAGTATCTTCAAAACATTTCATCTATTTGTTTATTTTCCATGTCATGTAATTATTTTTATTAAAATTAAGCCACCGACAAAGAGGAGAAGGTCCACTTTTGAGAAAGTCCCCACTCCTGAGTTACACTCTGACAAGGCCCCTGAAGTAGAACACACCAGAAGGAGTACATATGTTGTCAAGACACCTCAGTCAGAGAAAAAGTCAGACAAAGGTAGGAAAGAGTTACTTGGTAAGTGTTTCTGTAAAGAAAACCTCATTTAAAAGTAATAAAATGGTATAAGTTGGTGTTCAATGTACATGTATCTAACAGGTAAGCATTAACTAAATCTCATTTTACCAGTATGAATCATGATGTAGTACTGGAAAACATATAAAAGAATTTTCGAGTCGGTGATGTTAAAAGCCATAATTATTTTGTTGTACTTTCTGTCATCAAAGGAAAACTGCAGGCCGGCATATCGTGGAATCAATTTCGTAGGGGACAGTATTCGTGGGCAACAAAAATTTTGCTAGTTCATGGGAACATAATGTCATGGGAACCTAGCAGAGTTTCCACTAACTTTGAAAACCATTTACCTTGTTTAATATAAAAAGGTTCAGAACTGTTTTTAGGCTTTTATATATACTTGAGGTTGTGCGATAATTTTTATTTCCTAGAATAAACTTTTATATGGGACTATAATGGAGTATGTTTTAACATATTTACTTTACTATTACGTGAAAATCTAAAGATTATTTTTTCCAAAGCTTAATATGCAATTTGTTCTTTGTAGTAATGAAGACACCAAAAGAGATTGAAACTAAAACACAGATTCCCCGATTTGCAGCTTTTCTTGCCAAGAGGAAGCAGGAGACAGAAACAGAGTCCAAGCCAATAACGCCTGGTATGTTGAATTTGCTTGATCCTTCACAATAAACTGTAACCTTGTGGTGGGGGTCACATGATGTGATTTTCATTTAACATGTTTAATGAGTATGGCTTGATAAACAAACCTAACTAAATATGTAAATGATTGGATTTTATCAATTTGCTCATTCGATTTTACAACATCTCATTTTACCTATTAGGACATTTGATGTTGATGTAATTTACACTTGTTTTGTAGATCTTCTGTCTGTAAGAGTTAAATTTTGTCATTGATGTTTATACTCACAGGAAAAAATAAAGACTGGAAGAAAATTCATGAAAGAAATTTTGATAAGATGGAATCCATTGACGAATACCTTGAAAAGAAAAGAAAAAGGAATGAAAACTATGCTGATTCTGTGAAGAAGACCAAACAGATCCTAAATGATACATTAGCTATGGTGAATAAACTAAAGAGCTACAAAACCCCAACAGCAATAGTGGATGAGAAGGTATGTTATATTAATCCTGTCTTGGAGTAAAACTATTGTTTTGTAGGCCAGAGGATTGTCAGAGAATAGGGTCTTACTCTGAAGTACATGTATGACATACAGTTACATATAAATGTATATAGAGAAAAATACAATTTAAAAATTACAATTAAGAAATTACAAGAGCAATTTATTAACAATGTAATATAGTGACTGTGAGAATGCAATTGGAGTGTTTTTGTATGTAAATTTATTGAATTATACAGTACAATTCGTTTATTATCATAGTTTATTTGTCAGGCCAAAACTTTATAATAAGCGACTATTATAATAACCATGGTCTGTTAAAATTCTAAAAAAAAAAAAAAAAAAAAAAAAACCATATGATGAAACATCACGTATGCCTGTGTTCTTTTTCACATCTTATGTTAATTTCGTTTTTGCTTTTCAGGCTTCTTTAAATGACAAGATGATTAACTATCATCATATTTACTTATTGTTTCAAGACATTTTTCAATCATTAAATCAAATAAATCATTTAAATATCGTTAAACACTATTCAAATTCAAAGTTTTATATCACTTAGCATCCATCTTTCTACTTTCGTTTTTAACTCTGATCAATTCATACAATCGACATTTCGTTTTATTACCTTGCCTTTCAAATAAAATAATACCAAAAACATTGAATACAATCAAAATGAGAGAATTATACATAGAGATGAAAAAACAGAATTACGGAAAACTAAGAAATGCTGTAATTATAGCATGACTTAAACAAAACACTTTTGCACCAAGCGGTTTGCCATGATTTACACTCGATGTCGCCACGTAATTAAAAAAAAAATGACACTGATAAAAATCCAAAGCCGCTTGTAAGAATCAAATCGACTTCTTAATTAATCTCTCAATTTAAGATTGTAGACAAATATGAAGAATAATTCAGAAACCATGCGATCAGAGGACTGAGTTAATAGATGTATGTTTGTATAGGTTCATTTGGAACATTTTGTAAAATACCTTTATTATCAATCTTCAAATTAAAGAAAAATACATATGCAAATGGTTTTAAATAGAAACTGTAACTGCACCCTGAACTAGTGTACAGCAAGAAATAGACAAGTAACTTGTCAATCGCTCAGGTAAATGCACAGGTGCGTGACTAATCATCCCAGTCCTTCACTGTCGGTTAATTTCAAAGCGAAATTCAAGCCACTGTGTATAGACAATGACGGTTAGGTCTCTGACATGACCTGAATAGGTGTGATCTTTTGTTTTGTTGAGTGTCCCAAGGGTGAAAAGGTGTGAAAAAAATATTACATACGAAAGTTTTCTATTATAGTAAACAGAGTGTACACTTTTACCTATGATAATAAGAGGAGGAATTTACATTGAATTATTAAGAAATGGTTTTGTATTTGAAAAAACTATGATAAAAAAAGAAGAATGATATTAAACCGGTATGATAAAAAACACATTGTACTGTACTGTTATTCTTTTCAGATTAAAATTTACAGCAATGCATCTTATTTGCATTGGCTCTTACTAAGACAGAGTAATACAGGGAATATCTCAGAAGTTTAAATGTCGATTTTTCAGAAAAAGAAATTTATCAACAAAACACCTAATGCAGTTCCCTTCAAGCCAAGTGTCCTAACAACACAGGAGATGAACCTGAACTTCTCAGAAAGTAGGAAGTCACCCAGAACAAGTTCAGCTACCAAGCCATTCAAACCCACAGTGTTCTCCACAAAGAATATGAACCTCAACTTTTCATCTCCCACACCCTCCAGAAAGTCTACTTCATCAGCATTTAACAAGTCAAAGAGTAAGCTTTATTGGCAAAACTGCACTCAGTTACCAGTACATGTTACAATAACAGGTCCAGGAATTAAAATGTTCAATTTAGTCTTGGCACAATACATGGTAGTAGATTCTTTGAGTGTTTTTTTGAGGGTTTTTTTTATATAGAATAATAAGGGAAAGTAAGTCTGATCACTTGAATGAAACTTCATATAAAAACTCCTTATGGCCTAAAGAAGACCCCAATTTTTTAAGGCAAAACTTCAAGGTCAGAAATTCATACATTCTGTAAGTGAGTAGCACTTTCATTTCCGGATTATATCATAAAAGCCTTTAAACTTTTGCAATTAAATTTTATATTACACCTTTTTATGGCCTAAAGAAGACCCCTGTAGATTTTGAGGTTGAAGGTCAAGGTCATAAATTCATACATTTCAAAAATGCAGTTTCTAGATGATAACTTTAGTTATGTTTTCTTTTGAGTTTTTCCTCAATGAAATTAATATCGTAAGTTTACAATTGATTTTGAGGTGAAAAGGTCAAGGTCAGAAATTCATTTATTCTGTCTTTATGTAGCACTTCTGTTTCTGGATGATATCATAAAAAGCCTATGAGCTTTTCCAAGGAAATGTTATAACACAACTCCTTATGGCTTTAAAAAGACCCTATTGCTTTTGAGGTCAAAGGGCAAAGATCAAGGTCAGAAATTCATATAAAGCTGAATTTCAGTATCTCAGACATAGATATCTCGAATACCATGGATATGTTGAAGTGATTTGGAAGTCCCAAGCATGTTTTTCTTAGAGTATTTTACCCTCTCGAAGCCTTGGATATCTTGGAATGTTTTTTATTTTTTGTTCCCATCAAGTTTGAGATAAGGTTTGACTGTATTGCAAAAAAAGGTTTCCAAATGATAACTTAAGTTTTCTTTGAGCTTTTTTTCAATGAAGTTATATATCATAGCAGAAGACCCCTTTTGATCTTTAAGTCAAAAGGTTAACTCAAGGTAAGAAATTTTATACAATGCAAAAAAAAAAAAGGATTCCAGATGATAACTTTTGTTTTTCTTCAGCTTTTCTATGAAATTATACATCATTACTCCCAATGACTTAAAGAAGATCCCTTTTCTTTCGGTTAAAAGCTCAAGATCAAATATTCATATCTTCCATAAAATGGTTTCCTGGTGATAACTCTAGTTCTTTTTGAGGTTTTGCAATGAAATTTTATACCTTTGTCAATATGAAAGACTCCTATTTTGAAATCAAAGGTTGAAGTCGAAGACCAAGGTCAGAAATTTTTATGTTGCATACAAACATTTCAGGTGATAACTTTAGTTCTCAGTAAGCTTTTGCAAGAAACCTTGTCATGAATTTCTTTCACTAAAAAAAACCCTTATTGACTAAGGCAAAAAGGTTGATTTTATTTTCTTTCTCCTTCGGCATATTTTTTTTCATTTCTTCCACCCTCTTCTCTTTTCCTGAAGTGGGGCACACAAATTTTCTGAATTAGTTTGTTTTAATTTCAAGTACTGCAAAGAAAAATTGTTAGTATGGTAGAAAAATTAACTGTTGTATTAAAATATTGTTCTTTCAGCTACACCATTCAAATTCAATGCCTCACTAAACAACACTTTAAATGGTTCTATGTCAGCCAAAAGACCGACCTTTGACCTTCAGGCTAGTCTTGCACGTCCAATGACCTGGAAGGCTCATAAAGGGAAGCTGAAACCTTTCAACAGTCAGGCTGCATTCAACAAATCCAGCTCCATCAGTGTAAAAACCCCTAACACACAAACACGGTATGATAAATTTTCAAAATCAGTGAATTTTATTTTCTCAACACTTAAGAATTTTCAATAAATAGGAAAATTCAGAGTATATTGGTGAACATATGGTCATTTACATGTTCATCCTTACATTGAATTTTCTTTTTGTCTGTCCATCTGTCCCACCTTGCATTTTGTTCAGTTTGAAATTATTCAGGATTATTTAAGGGCAAATTTAACACAGGACCAGTTCATATAACATCTTAAACAGAACTGTGATTGGGCGTATTTAAAATGAGGCAAATTTGTAAGTTGAAATGGCGAAAATAACACGGAGCGAAAATAACTATGTATACAGTAGCTATATGTAAAACGTGATGAAAACAATCTACCATTGGTTTGTGGTTGGATATAATTTTTATCCAACTCGTGTTTTCTATCCCCTCACCAAGGCTTGGGGATAGAAGACACCTAACTCATTGGGCAAAATTTATATCCAACCACAAACCATGGGAGATCCTTTATTTATCAAAGTTTGGACATAGAGCAATATATCTGTCTCAGTATTTCTGCAGTGACCTTCCTTGTCACTGTGACCTCACTTTCCTTGAGTTTGCAGTCAGCTCAGTTCACTGTTTGAAAAAAAAAAACATGTTCAAGATACATGTATTATCAAATTTCATTCAAATTTACTGTATACAGGGAAAACTTTTGCCTTAGTCACCAGTGGGTGAATTGAAAATGGGACAAATTCAGCAGAGAGAGAGTGTTATTTCTCTGAGAGCACAACTGCATCTGAGCAAACGAGCAAAACGCTAGCAAAATAGTTTGTGTGATAGGTGAAAATAACTCCAAGCAAAAATAATCCTGTATTTACTGTATAGGGGATTAATTTCACGTGTTGTAATTTTCATGTTTTTTTTTTCTTCTGACAAGATAGCGGTTTGTTGAATTCGCGGATTTTTTGTTTATAAAAGTTACCTTCCTTTATGTATATATATTGTATAGCAAGAACGACAACTTGGTATGTAATGTTTCACTTAAGAACAGTGAGATATATTTACTACATGAACAATACTCGGGGCTTTTTTTAAACAAATAAATATAAACAAAAAATACAAATGTACCAGAGTTATACTGCCAAATTTTCGTTATGAGACAAGTGCCCAAGGTCATATTTGTAATGCATGGGTAATCATAACCGATATTGTGTTTTTAATTAACTGGCTAATGGGTGTTCAATGAAAAATTATATGAGTTTTTATCTTGTGATCTGAATGAAAAGGAAAATGTGGAAATTAAATAATTGAAATAATTAAACATCAAGTTCCATTTTTATGCCCCACCATGGATATGGCAGAGGCATATAGTGTTTGTCATGTCTGTCTTCCGTCCTCCCGTCTGTCTTTCTGTCACACTTTGCATTTAGCTCTGTTCAAACCTCAGTTTCAAAGAAACTATCCAAGATATTTTTATCAAACTTCATATGCTGATAGATATTGGTGAGAGCTTTTCAACTGCATCAATATTTTTTTACCTTGACCTTTCCTTTAACCTTGACCTCACTTTTCTTAAATTAGTGTTTAGCTCAGTTTTAAACATACCATTCAATACAGTTTTATCAAATTTCATATGTGAATACATACTGATGAGAGCTACTCAACTGCATCAACATTTTTTTCCTTGACCATCTTTGACCTTGACCTAACTTTTCTTAAATTAGTGTCAAACTTCATATGCTGATACATACTGATGTAAGCTATTCAACTGCATCAATATTTTTTTACCTTGACTTTTCCTTTGACCTTGACCTCACTTTTCTCAATTTGTGTTTGACTCAGTTTTAAAGAAAACATTCATAACATTTTTATCAAACTTCATATGCTAATACATATTGATGTAACCTTTTCAACTGCATCAACATTTTTTGACCTTGACCTTTCCTTTGACTTTAACTTCATTTATTTTAAATTAGTGTTAAGCTCAGTTTTAAATTAACCATTCAAAATATTTTTATCAAACTTAAATATGCTGATGCGTATTTGTGAGACGTATTCAACTGCATCAAAAGCATTTGACCTTGAACTTTCCTGTGACCTTGACCTCACTTTTCTTTGATTTGCATTTTGCTGAATTTTAAAGAACCATATAAGATATTTTTATGTAAATTTATGCACTTTTACATAATTTGGCAAGAATTTATCATCTATATCCAACTTTTTAGATTTCAATTTCAATTTTAAAGAAACTATTCAAGATATTCTCATCAAATTTCATACACTAATACAAATTTTCATGTTGCATTACGGGGCATTCATGTCCTATGGACATATTTCTAGATATTTACTGAACGACCGTGTATTTACATGTATATCTATGTATAACTTCCGCTAGCTTGGACTCATATCTTTTATTAAAAAAAACCTCATAATTTTATCGAAAACTTATTGACTGTTTCTTGTATTCATGGATTTATTAACACCGTGAATATAGCGAATATTTACACCATGAGTTATTTTCCCCCTATACACATACTGAAGAGAGCAACACAACCTTCTCTTAATTTTCTGATTTTGGTCTTTGGTAGTACATTAAATCTACTTTTATTTCTTTTGCATTCAGACCAGTTAAAGGAAACTGTTTAAAATATTTTATTATTATTAACATCGAACACAAATATTGATGAGAGAAATTAAATGTTGTATTAATATTCCATTATTCATAGCTTGGGGGTCACCTGTTTATCTCATATACCCACATCAAATATATTCTGTCAGACCAATATTTCAGAAGCCCTTTGCTTAAAAGTCATCAAACATTACAAATTCATACCTCTTCTGATTTTCCAAGGTCATTAAAATTTGTACATATGCATGATCATGTTAAGAAAGAAATATGATAGGTCATTTCTAATTTAAATTTATTTTGTTTCTGGCTTTAGGGATGACAGAAGGAAAGTAATGGCAGCTAAAAGATCTAGTGCTAAATTCAACACTGCCATGGAGAGGAGAGGAATCAAGTCATAAATTGACCAATATATGAAAGAATATGTCCCTAGTCTTCATGTCATTTACACATCAAATTTTCACTGAATTCATTTGGTAGGCTGTTCTAAAATTAATTCTATGCTTAACATCACCTGAAAACTCAAGGGAGAAAATTCAAAAAGATTTCAAAGAAATGAGTATTAATCAAAATACCTGAATACCATGGAAATTTGAATACCAGTCAACATATAGGCTTATTGTTTAGATTTATCTTAATAATAAATCTTAGTTAAAAAGATAACTTCAGTGAGTATTCCAAATATACTTCTAAACGGACCCAAATGTTGTCTATTCCTATGAAAGGCAGTTTTTTAGTTGCTAAAAATTCAAGCAAACTGGAATAGATTTTTTTTTTAAGCAATGAGAGCTGCATTTTTGAGAATTTTATTTTGCTGTTAAAATGTGCTGATATGATAAATCTGTATGTAATTATATCCTTTATGATCAATTAGACTAAAATAAAGTATTAAATTTTTTCATAGGAGATTTCTATACAATGGAATGTATAGTATTACATAAGAAATCAATATTGTACGGGACGACAATAATGTAATTTTGCTTCAAAGCTTATAAATAGTTCTTCCATTGCAAATATAAACAACAGAAGTTTATAAATGTTCTTTTTTTTTTCGTCATTGAAATAGTGAATTACAATATTGCAACAAAATTTCCGACTTCCAAGTTGCAGCTCAAATTGCTTTAAATGATCCAATTTTGTTGTTGTTTTTAAAACCGCAACTTCTTTGAAACCTTGCATGTGATGTTAAATATATTAATTTTGGACAGCCTTGTCATTATTTTTTATTCATTTCCATTTCTGTGTGCATCTTTATCTCATGATTTCTTATCAATCTCATCTTTCCTATGCTTCTTCACTACTTCTCTCATTCCTTCTGTTCCTGTTTAGAATACAAACATCCACTTCTGAACAAATTTTCAGAATAATTTGTAAATATTGTACCATATCTATAGGAATATGTATATTTTTAGTACTTGTTAATCAATATATCAAACAGTAGCATTGTAATATAATATTTTCCTTCCATTTTACTAGTGATAAGACTGTCAGATGAATTTCATATAAAACAACTCTGAAATTTTCCTACTTTTAACTACAAATATTATATAAACATACTTTATCTGTAATGTCATTATGACATAGCTTTAAACAATAAAGCATTGTCCAAGTGACTGGTGAAATTACCATACCATAGATATCATTTGAACTAAAAAATGCTTCAGCTTTGATTACGGATATTCTCACTTTTAAATTTCAGATTTACACCAAATATTGTCAACTAGATTGCTTTTATTAGGATTTTGAGTATACTGCTTACAATGTAAATTTATGATTGAATTCTTTTGGAAATTTCAAAGCCCATGATTTTAGTCTGAAGAAACAATGCAATGGGAAATTCATCATTTATTGTATATATGAGTTCAAAGATAGGTAAATTCCATCCTTCTATGGTGGTAAAACATAATCCTACACTCCTGTACTTGAATGATTATTACATTTCTGAACAATTAAGTATCCATGTGCTGTAAATATTGTATCTTTACATCTGTTAATGTTCAACACTGCATTTTATAATGCCTTACTACTGGATATTCTGTTATAATGCATGTAATATTATACAGGGAAGTAAATTGTACCAGTATTATCTTACAAAGTATAACATTGTATGTCATGTCTGAATTAGTTCTGCTGGCATTTCATCATTATAGTTGTATTTTACTCTTAGCACTATTCTCCCCCCCCCCCCCCCCCCCCATTTTTGCATGTAGTAGAAATTGTCTGTATAGGCATATACATGTATATGTTCATATATCTTTTTTTCCACTTCTGTATATGAAGTCTGTATATAAAAAAAGAGAAATTTTCATAATACTATTGTATCTTAGAAAACCAATGGCATTCATTTCATGGCACAATTTTCATTGTAAATCCAGTATACTGTCAACATCTCTTGAAATTTATTTTTATGTACTTTTTTTATATTTTGGTATATATCATACATATATTTTGGTTTTTTTAATGCAAATCAGATTTTACTCCAAGTCTGTTAAAAAAGAAAATGTTTTAGAGTAGAAATAAAATATCCATAACTACAAATCTGGCAATACATCATGCTCTTCTTTAGAAAAAAAAATTCAAATGCCTGTCTTCTGATGGGCCATTTTATGATATGGGCTCAACCATCTGTCTATCCATCTAATAGCGTTTTCATGTCTGCAGGTTATTATCTTTTACACTGCAATGTCTATGACCAAAAATTATTGATGCATTTGGGTCAAACTGAGGGGGGTATTAGTATTATAACTGTGCTTAGATCATATAAAATCTAATCAGTAGCATACTGTTCATGACTTTTTTTCTGGATAAGTGTCTTCTTGGGGCAAGTTTTATTGCAACTACATCACATCTCGAGTAACTTCCCTTGAGTGCAGTCTTGTGCAAAAGTTTGATATGGTTCAAATCTTAAGATTTCTTGGATAAATCTTTGACAGGGTGAACAAATAATCACATTCTCACTCAGCATTTGCAACTTATGTGATTAATGCCTCATTCTCTAAGGCATTCTATGAACTCTGGTTTCATTATCTAACAAAATAAAATTAGTTCCAAGATTTTGAGCTACACTGCATCAATTCTCATGTCATTTAACCTCATGCATCTCTAGTAAAGGAGTCCCTATATAATGTGATAACAGTTATTTTTAATGGAATATCCATCTTAGTAAATAAATTATATAGAGTTGAACTACCATGGATATCTCAAAGTGATTTGGAAGTCCCAACCTCTTATCCTTTAATATTTACATTTGCAAATGTTTTCTTTTATATAACACTATTAAAAGCAACGTGTATCTGTATCCGTATAAACACAGGTTCCTCATGTCATAAACGTTCGACGTAATTTCTCTGTGACGTCATCGAGGGTCGACGCGCAATGAATGGATTAAATATGTGCCGTTGAGTTTGAAAGATAAAACATTTCACACGTTAAAGATTATAATCAGGAAAATATAAAATATGAATAAGTCATAAATGTAAATATAAGTAATAATGTATCATTTTTAAACATCTATCGGGATATATTTACATTTCCAATGTCTTTGTCTGAGATAAAATTACAAATTGTAAAAATACTTTATTTCTACATAAATATACTGGCTCATCGATAGGCGCGGTTAAAAAAAAATCATGTGCGGGGCGGGACAAATAGAGACAGAAGCGGGGCTATTAGCACGGGAATTTGCAGAATCAGGAGCATGTAAATATAAGGAATAACTGTCAGATTTTTTGGATTCATGACGATGATCAATCGATTGGCTTGCGTGATAATTTTATGCATAAACGCCTTCGGCATTTATGCAAATTATCACGCAAGCCACTCGATTGATCACATCATGAATCAAAAAAATTAGACAGTTATTCCTTAAGTAAATATGGGTTGGTACGAGATCAAATTTGATCTTGTGACCAACCCGTATTTATATCTCGATAGATGTTTACAAATTATTCATTATTTCTTAAGTGTTTTACCCTGGATATCTCAAATCCTTTGATATCTCAAAGTTTTTTCTCGGACTCTTTGAGTTTGAGATAACAAGGTTTGACTGTATTTAGGGATGCACTGCATAATGAGCACTGGCACCTAAAATTTTATCAGTAATTAGCAAAAACACTCCCCCTCTTTATATTACACATACACACAAACATAAATATATACAGAGAGAGAAAGTTTAATCTGAACACCACTGATGCCAAGATTAAGCAACATTCTGTATTATAATCGACAACATTTTAACAATTATGTAATGAAAGGGAATAAAATTTTACATCATAAGAGGCAAGATTTCTGAATAAACAACATCTGTTTTAGGTAAGTTTTACTGTACCGGTATATTAAATGCAATTCTATATGAAGGGGTTGGAATCATTTTATCTAAGGCTCTATTTGCAACATTTGATAAAATTGCAGTTGCCTTTGATCAGGGATAGCATATAACTTATTCTTCAGATGACTTAATTAATAAAGTACGGTTTTCATGAAACTGCCTGCAAGATGATCCTACAATGCATACATCTAGCCCAGCCTTGGGTGAATTATTTGATCTACATTTTAGCCTATAGCATGAAAACAAGTTGAGTGTGTAAATTTTATAGCATGTGTCATCTGCTTGTCAATTAATACATTCCAAAATCTTTTTAAATTGCAAATGGTTTCATCCACTACATGCATTCCATGTGTGTCTTTTGTATAAAATCTCTGGTTGAAGCTGATATTATGTAATACATTCCATATGGAGTCGAGGCAATTTTAAATAAACACTGTATTTTTAAAAAAAAAAATGACACTTTCAAAAGTAAAACAAGTATCCGTCATGGTCTTGAAACACGAGAAAAAAAATTAACACATTGACTTTCCAGTCACCATGTTTTGAGAACACGTCAAGGGTAATTTCACACCACGGTCCAGTAAGTTTATCAGTTCTGCGCAGCTTTGACAACAGGCAGCACACGGACTAAGGAGACAATAAAATAACGCACAAATCAGTCCAATCGGCCATCCAAACACGATCAGAATCACTGCCCACATAACACTCCACAGCAAGCCACAATCACCCATTGCACACTGGAAAAAGAAGACTTCCTTATCTAATAATTACCAACTCAACCCATTACTATCGGCAAAAACAACATTGTGCTTAGTGCTAAAGGATTTAAACGTGTTTACGTGTTATATCTGTTTAAAATCTGAGAGCAACTAGCAGAAGATGCTGTCACAATTTATAGACTCGGGTCCTTGAGTGACTAATAAGCACAAGTTATCATTACAGTTAAGCTTAGAAAAACAATACGAACCTTTGATTTGCTTATACAGGATTAAAACTAGAAGCTCTCATTTGTATTCCATTATCATGTCATGATTACAGGAATGCCCTACTTTTTTCTCCAAAAATGTCACTGACGCACCTATCCGTTAACGATGGGTCCTTTTCGTTGTTGTCACTTACTACGGGAAATAACTCGAGAAATTGCTCTAAATCAGCAGGTGGATCTTGATCTTGCGAAGAACATGGGCGAATAAGACGTGGAAAAAATATTGGATCCACCCATCAGTATCAAAATAAAAACAATTCAACAATTGCATGTTCTTTGATATATCAATGGAGAGCCAAATAAAATACTAGTATCGCACCGGTTTCGTAGGTCAAAACCAGGCGCGGATCCAGGAATTTTTTCCAGGGGGGTCCACCCCAGTCAAAAAAATTTCCACCCCAGATATTTCTTGACAAGCGAAAAAAAAACAACAAACAAACAAACAACGTAAAATCCATTTCCCTAAAGTGAGAAAAAACCTATTTCGTGATGGTGGTGGTGGTGGGGTCCACGTTTTCCAGGGGGGCCCAAAGTCATTTTTATTTGCTTCAGTATATACTTTTAATAACTCTGCAAATTCCAGGGAGGGGGGGGGGTGTCCGCACGACCGGCAGACATCCCCCTCTAGATCCGCGCATGGATCCTGATTAAATGCTGGATTTCGTAACCATGGTGACGTGCTGGGTACCTCTACTTTCGACTCACACCATAGAAAATTTCTGAACCATTTCTTGATTTTATTCATTACATTTTACTTGAGCATACGTAGTGAAAAACTGTAATTTATTAATTGAATAAAAGTGATATTTTGTCACAGTGTGAAAGGACATCAAAGTGATATTTTGTGACATCAAAGTGATATTTTGTCACAGTGTGAAAAAATATAAGAAGTGCGACATAATTCTCACTTTCCTTCCCTTCACGAAAAGTGTTATAAAAAATACTTCTTGGCCAGAGTAAATAAACCATCCTGACAGCTGCAGGGAATAAAATTGCCAAAGTTTCTCATCAAAACCATGCGCTTAAGTTTGTCTTATGTCCTGGAGCAGAGAAAAAGATTTTCAGAGAATTAATGCATTTTCACGGTATGTTCAATAGGGCGCCGAAATTTGTTCAGTGGTTCAAGAGAAGACCGATACACAACAAACGTGATGACGGACGAAAAGAGATTGCAGTAGGTCACCCGATTCACTCAGCTGACCTAATAAAACTAATAAAATGCTTCTTTCATTCAATGTCATGATTCTTGCTGAACAGATAGTATAGAACTTATTGTCAGTTAATAGATAACCTTTTAGCCTCTTGTGCTCACCTGGTACTGCCCATTATGTAAAAAAAAATTGCATGGATGATTTTTTGCAGTATTTGTTAACTTAAAAAAGATATTTATGAAACACTGACCCCCCCCCCCTCCTTTAGCAGCTCATTGCCATGGTTAATGTGATATGTCACAGTGAAAGCCCTAGCACCGACCATCCAAACGTTATGTTTTACAAAAGTAGGTCAAGTTCCAAGGTCATGAGTTCAAAAGGGTTGGAAACCAAAGAAAGGTCTTGTCACAAAGAATACTAGTATATTTCTATAACCGTTCTTGAAAATGTTATGGCCAAGATTAAAGTTTGCAAAAATAGATCAAACTCAAAGATGAAGTCAGGATATCAAAATGTTAATACCCATAGAAAGGTCTTATCACGCGCATGTGAAATCCGAAGCACCAACCATTAAAATGTTATGGCCAAAATAATTTTTTGTGGACAAACAGAAAGACTAAAAAATGTACCCAGTATGCCCCCAAATCTCCAATAAAAAAACATGTACCTAGGACAATTCTATTCTCAAACAATGCTAACTGTAAAACAACGCATAATTAAAAGTTTTGAAGAAGTCATATTTTCTGGCACTATTCATTCTGGCCTTTTCTCTACATATCTTGTGGACATCATATTTGTAGTCTTCATCAATAATCTGTGGCACATTATTGTCCCCCGGCTTCGCGAAAGCGAGGGGACATTAAATCTCATTCGTCTGTCTGTCACAAAAACCTTTGTCGTAACGTTTGAATGGGAAGAGATAGAACTTTATATTTCACATGCACATGACCTGTATCAAGACCTTTCCAAATATACTTGATTTTTGACCCCATAACCTTGACCTTGAAGTGTGACCTACTCTTCTAAAATTTTAACATTACTTTGGTCAAAACTTTTGAATTAGAAAAGATAGGGCTTTCATATTACAACTGTACATTACCTGTGACAAGGCCTTTCCACATATACTATGATTTTTGACCCCATGACGTTGACCTTGAAGTCTGACCTTCTTTTCAGAAATTTTATCTTTGCTTATAACTTTTGATTGAGAAAAGATATGGCTTACATATTTGACATGTCCATTATCTGTGACAGGACATTTCCAAGCATGCTATGATTTTTGACCCCTTGACCTTGGCCTTCATGTTTGACAAAGTTTTCAAAAAATTTAAATTTGGTGATTACTTTGAATAAGATATAATAGGGCATTCATATTTGACAAGTGTATTACTTGTGTCAAAATGTTTCTGAATGTGCTTTGATGTTTGACCCCGTGACCTTGACCTTCAAGTTTGACCTAATATTCAATTTATCAGTGTTAGTAACTTTTGAAGGAACGAAGATAGGGCATTCACATTTGACAAGTGCATTACCTGTGACAAGACCTTTCCTCATGTACTATGATTTTAACCCTATGACCTTGAACTTTCAAGTTTGACAGCCCAATTTTCAAAAAAAATTAACATTGCTGTTAACTTTTGATTGAGAGAAGATATGACGTTTACATTTGACATCTACATTACCTGTTTCAAGACCTTTCCGATTGTATACTCTGGTTTTTGACCTTTTGACCCTGACCTTGAAGTTTTTTAATTGTCAGTCGTTTTCAAATTAATTTTACATTTGTAATAACTTTTGAATTCAATTATTTCTGTCTTTTTTGTATGATGGACAGACAAGATAGGACACAAAAACAAGGCAGTTACAATACTGAGTATGCCATAAATAATGGCATCCCATGCACTAAGACACCGAAAGCGGGGGACCTTAATTGTTTTGTTACAGTAATAGAGTATGCATTCCATCCTCGGATGATAAGAGTTAATAATATAACAGAACCGAACGACATAATGTCTCATAGATCTACAATATGCATTTTTAGGTCACCTGAGTCACTCAGGTGACCTATTGCTATCTGTTTTCGTCCGTCGTCGTACGTCGTCCGTTGTGTGTTAACATTTGAACATTTTCAGCTTCTTCTCTGAAACCGCTGAACCAATTTCAGTCAATTTTAGCATATGGCGTCTATGTGTGAAGGGGAACAAAATTTGTGAATTTCATGGTCCCTGCCCCCCTGGGGCCTGAGGGGTGGGGCTAAAACCACCAAAATTCATGCATTCTTTAAAAATCTTCTTTACTCCTGGACATCAAGCAGTCAAACTGTTGGCATGATTGTAATAAGCATTGAGCCTTCTACCAAAATTGTGAAATTCATGGCCCGAGGGTCAGGGGTTCTGGTGCTAGGGCGGGGCTATATAGATCATATAGTGAAAGTGCATTATTTCTTTGAAAATCTTCTTCTCTACTCCTGGGTATAATTGAAACAAATTGAACACATAGTAATGATAAGCAAGGGTGATTCTACCAAAATTGTGAAATTCATAGCCCCAGGGTCAGGGGTTCTGGTGCTAGGGCGGGACTATATAGATCATATAGTGAAAGTGCATTATTTCTTTGAAAATCTTCTTCTCTACTCCTGGGTATTATTGAAACAAATTAAATACATGTACATAGTTATGATAAGCAAGGATGTTTCTTCCAAAATTGTGAATTTCATGGTCCCTAGATCAGGGGTTCTCGTGTTAGGTCGGGGCTCTATTTATTATATAGTGAAAATGCATTCATGCTTTAAAAATCTTCTTCTCTGCTCATGGGTATTATCTAAACAAACTAAGTACATTGTTATGATAAGCAAGGATGCCTCTTCTTAAATTGTGAAATCCATGGCCCCAGGGTCTGGTGTTAGGGCGGGGCTATATAGATCATATAGTGAAAGTGCGTTATTTCTTTGGAAATCTTCTTCTCTACTCCTGGGTATTATTGATACAAATTGAATGCATAGTTATGATAAGCAAGGGTGACTCTACCAAAATTGTGAAAATCATAGCCCCAGGATCAGGGGTTCTGGTGCTAGGGCGGGGATATATTAGATCATATAGTGAAAGTACCTTAATCTTTTGAAAATCTTCTTCTCTACTCCTGGGTATTATTTAAACAAATTAAATACATAATTATGATAAGCAAGAGTGACTCTACCAAAAGTGTGAAATTCATAGCCCCAGGGTCAGGGGTTCTGGTGCTAGGGCGGGGCTATATAGATCATATAGTGAAAGTACCTTAATCTTTTGAAAATCTTCTTCTCTACTCATGGGTATTATTTAAACAAATTAAATACATAGTTATGATAAGCAAGAGTGACTCTACCAAAAGTGTGAAATTCATGGCCCGAGGGTCAGGGGTTCTGGTGCTAGGGCGGGGCTATATAGATCATATAGTGAAAGTGCATTATTTCTTTGAAAATCTTCTTCTCTACTCCTGGGTATTATTGAAACAAATTGAATACATAGTAATGATAAGCAAGGGTGACTCTACCAAAATTGTGAAATTCATAGCCCTAGGGTCAGGGATTCTGGTGCTAGGGCGGGGCTATATAGATCATATAGTGAAAGTGCGTTATTTCTTTGAAAATCTTCTCTACTCCTGGGTATAATTGAAACAAATTGATTACATAGTAATGATAAGCAAGGGTGACTCTACCAAAATTGTGAAAATCATAGCCCCAGGGTCAGGGGTTCTGGTGCTAGGGCGGGACTATATAGATCATATAGTGAAAGTGCATTATTTCTTTGAAAATCTTCTTCTCTACTCCTGGGTATTATTGAAACAAATTAAATACATGTACATAGTTATGATAAGCAAGGATGTTTCTTCCAAAATTGTGAATTTCATGGTCCCTAGATCAGGGGGTCTCGTGTTAGGTCGGGGCTCTATTTATTATATAGTGAAAATGCATTCATGCTTTAAAAATCTTCTTCTCTGCTCATGGGTATTATCTAAACAAACTAAGTACATTGTTATGATAAGCAAGGATGCCTCTTCTTAAATTGTGAAATCCATGGCCCCAGGGTCAGGGGTTCTGGTGTTAGGGCGGGGCTATATAGATCTATATAGTGAAAGTGCGTTATTTCTTTGAAAATCTTCTTCTCTACTCCTGGGTATTATTGATACAAATTGAATGTATAGTTATGATAAGCAAGGGTGACTCTACCAAAATTGTGAAAATCATAGCCCCAGGATCAGGGGTTCTGGTGCTAGGGCGGGGATATATAGATCATATAGTGAAAGTACCTTAATCTTTTGAAAATCTTCTTCTCTACTCCTGGGTATTATTTAAACAAATTAAATACATAATTATGATAAGCAAGAGTGACTCTACCAAAAGTGTGAAATTCATAGCCCCAGGGTCAGGGGTTCTGGTGCTAGGGTGGGGCTATATAGATCATATAGTGAAAGTACCTTAATCTTTTGAAAATCTTCTTCTCTACTCATGGGTATTATTTAAACAAACTAAATACATAGTTATGATAATCAAGGATGCCTCTTCCAAAATTGTGAATTTCATGGCCCCTGGATCAGGGATTCTGCTGTTAGGGCAGGCTCTGTTTATTATATAGTGAAAATGCATTAATGCTTTAAAAATCTTCTTCTCTGCTCCTGGGTATTAATTTATTCAAACAAACTAAGTACATTGTTATGAAAAGCAAGGAAGCCTCTTCCAAAATTGTGAAATTCATGGCCCCAGGGACAGGGGTTCTGGTGCTAGGACGGGGCTATATAGATCCTATAGTGAAGGTGAATTATTTCTTTCAAAATCTTCTCTGCCCCTGGGTATTATTTAAACAAACTAAGTACATTGTTATGATACGCAAGGATGCCTCCCCCAAAATTGTGAATTTCATGGTTATCAAAGAAATTTTGACTTTTCACCACTATATAATCAATAGAGCCCCCCCCCCCCCACTTTTCACTGGTGAAAAGTGGGGGGGGGCTCTATTGATTATATAGTGAAAAGGCAAAATTTCTTTGATAACATTCTTTTCTGCTTCTAGTTAAAAAGCAAAGAATTAAGTGTATAGTTATGACGAGCAAGAGTGCTTCTTCCAGAGTAGTGAATTGCATGACCCCTGGGTCAGATGTGCTGGTGTAAGGGTGGGGCTCTTGATAATATAGTGAAATGCATTAATTCTATTAAATAATCCTGTCTCCTTCTTAGTGGTAAGCAGATAAACAAAGTGATTACTTATGATGAGCAAACTTCAGGTCCAAGGGTTAGAGTCTCTGGTGTTTCTCGGTGGGGGGGGGGGGGGGGGTCTATTGATAATTTAGTGAATCTGTAGTAAAAATGCATTATTACTTTGAAAATTTTCTCTGCACTTGGGCATATCAGAGGCAAAAAGAGTAAAGTTTTTAAAATAAGGAAGGGTATTTTTACCAGATTTTTGAATATCTGGACCATTTGGTCAAGTGTTCTGGTCCTCGCCAGGGCTCTATTAATTTGTATCTACTGAGTTATTCCCCTTCGCCATTTACTTTTGATAATTAATCACCGTAAATAATGTACTTGAAAGGTTAATAGAAAAAGAGAATTATGCAAGAATTTTTATTGTATAATACAAAAAGTACTTTCATAGTTTTAATGATCAGGTAGACTTGTAAGTAATAGATAAATAAAAATGAGGCAAAAATAACTTGTCTTATTAAATGTTTATCAAGACCAAGAGAGGCCAATGTAAAAGATTCCAACAAGGAATTAAAATAGTACAGAAACACTGATAGTTTGTTCATTATACTGTATGGTAATAGTGATAAATGGGGAACAGATTAGAACTTAATTTATGAACTGTTAATGAATATTAGACTAATTATTTTGTTGATCCTGATCACCCTATTTTTCTTGCTTTTGGGCAATAAAGCTTCACCTTTCAGTTTTTTTTATACTCTATGGATCCTCTAAATTGTTGTATTATACTCAGGTGACCGTTAAGGCCCTTGGGCCTCTTGTTAATGAAATTGTCGATGTCAGACAACATATATCTTTGGGGTTCTTCAAACCACACCCACACCCAACTCTTTCACTCTTTGAATTTATTTTTTGAACATGAAGAGCGATCTGTCCATTTTGGTCCTTCTTTTTTCTACTCATTGATTTGGTAAATTTAGCTTAATTGACATTAAATTTTGTCATTGTAACCAATTATGTTTGTTACTGTTGAAATTTGATACATTAGTTTAAAAACATTGCATTGAAAATTAATTTTATTGAGTTTCACAAAAATAAATTGACATAAAAATTTTCAGATTTAAGTATTCATGTTTTGCATGTTTTTTAAAAATATTCATAAGAAAATTCAGATCTAAATTAATTTCAAATTAGACATTGTTGAGATGAACACAATCTCAAAGGGCCTGGCTTTTAGCAGATGGCATTAGGATGAAAAACCCTTTATCCAAGGACATTCTTTGGGTAAAGTTTGAGCCAGATGGGACCAATGGAAAAAAATGCTCAAGAAAAAAATATTACAGATATTTGAGATTTGCTATAAACCACCAACCTAGGAACTTAGAGTTTGAGCCAGATAGGGCCAAGGGGAGGGAAATTAGGCCTGGACAAGGATTTTACACAAAGAGGTTTTCTGAACTCGACCTTTCATCTTTAAAAATAAGTTCAAGCTCACTGCACACCCTCTGCCCATAGACACTCTATGAGTGAAGTACAAGCCCAACTGAGGGAAGGGGAGAGAAAGTATGCTTTGGACAAGAATTTAACTAGAAATGTTTTTTGACCTTGAGCGTGGAACTAGAAAATTGATTCAAGGTCACTGCACACCCTCTACCCATGGGTCTATGGGTGAAGTTTGAGCCAGGAAGGGCCAAGGGGAGAGAAAACATACTCCAGACAAAGATTTTTTTATGCAAAGAGATTTTCTGACCTTGACCTTTCTTCTATAAAATTGTTTCAAGGTCACTGCACATTCTCTGAAGTTTGAGCCTGACAGGGCCAAGGGAAAAGCATTTTACTGTCTATCATTAGTCATTATTCAGACATGATTATGATAAATCCAGCCTTACAATATCATAGATTTCAGAGTACAATTTCATGCCCCCATAATTGAAGATTCTGGGGCTTATAGTTTTTGATCTGTCCATCCGTCTATCTTTTTGTCCGCATGCAAAAACTTTAACCTTACCCCTAAATTTTGATTGATTGGAGCTATGGCTTTCATATTTCACAAGTGTATTCCTTGTGACAAGAACTTTCTTTGGGTATCAATATATTTGACCTCTTGACCTTGGAATTTGACACGCTTTTGCAAAATTTTACCAAACTTTAACCTTGTCCATAACTTTTGAACAGTTGGTGCTAGTGCTTTCATATTTCACATGTGTATTCCTTGTGACAATACCTTCTCTTAGGTACCAACAATTTTGACCCCTTGACCTTAAAGCTTGACTTACTTTTGAAAAACTTTACCTTTGGTCATAACCTTTGAAGGATTAATCCTAGAGCTTTCATATTTCACAGGTATATTCCTTGTGACAAGACCTTCCTTTGAGTAAACAATTTTGACCCTTTCACCTTGACCTTAAAGTTTGACCCACTTTTGAAAAACTTTAACCTTGGCCATCTTTTGAACAGTTGGTGCTGAGGCTTTCATATTTCACTTGTATTCCTTGTGACAAGAACTTTCTTTGGGTATCAATATATTTGATTTCTTGACATCGACCTTGGGAGTTTGACTTGCATTCAAGAAACTTTAACCTTGCCATGATCTGCATTGGGGGCATCAGTGTTTCAAAAACACATTTTTTTCCCCTGACGAATGAATTCTGTAGGAGATGTCACAGAGTACAGCTCGGCATTGGTAGTACTGAAGAATACTCATTAGAGTACTGTTGAAGGTCATTGTTAAACTTCCTTATCTTGAATGCTAATATTTTAAAAACCAGGGATTTGTTGAAAATATTTGACAGTCTCAACCACTATTTCTTAATTATTTTTTACTTTGTTATTCCAAAACATCAAAGTTTAATCCCTGTCCCATTGAGTCCAAGATAACAAGGTTTGACAGCACTTTTGCTTCATGTCAGGAATGCATAGAGTATTATAACTCTGCACTGACTGTAGGGATCAATATAAAGAAGCACTATAACTTTTTTCTATCATCATTACTTCAACTCATTACTGACAGTAGTGAGTACTGAAGGAATAAAAAGTACTCTAAGGATATATTAACTATATTATAAATATAGACATTATGATTGGAATTATTATAAAAAAGTATGGGCATTAAAACTTAACATATATATATTCTCGCCTATAAGTTGGTCCACCTATAAATCGGTTGTATTTTTTCTTTTAGCTTATATTGGAAGAATTTGCCATTGACAGACTTATAAGCCGGTACAACTTTTTGCCTAAATCAGTTGACAATTTCAAGTCAATGCTCCACTGAATGTTTTAACCTATGTTTCAAATAATATTTTGAGAAATGACGCCAAAGTTTTATAATTAAGAGGTGCTCAATGTCTAGTCCATATCTGTTGTTTC
The DNA here is from genome assembly GCF_033153115.1 of Saccostrea echinata. Classification (NCBI taxonomy): domain Eukaryota; kingdom Metazoa; phylum Mollusca; class Bivalvia; order Ostreida; family Ostreidae; genus Saccostrea; species Saccostrea echinata. Next base: position 35,789,749 of record NW_026889758.1, on the reverse strand, counting down.
TGATTTATAAATGCTACACTTGATCTATCATTGGCAGTTATCATGATTAAGTTTTCATTTCACATTCAGACTTTTGTCAACGACAATCATCAGAGTTGTTTAAAAAATACTTAATTTCATTGTCCAGAAAAATATCAATCTTTTTAGGATTCCCCTATAACCGACTTTAGGCGAGAATATACTGTACCATTGACAACAATGTATAATCAAAAAGAAAATTAATGCACAAGACATACATGTTTATTTTGTAAATTCAATGTTTATTTGGCAATGTTTATACACATACTCTGTTGTATATATAAATCTTTCTCTTTACAGTCTTCTTGTAAAGTCCACTTCACAAACCAGTTGTGTTCACAATATTCTATTCACAACATTCATAATACCATCACTATTTCTATGTTCATTCTCCTATTTCATCTTTTATGTCCAGTTTTATCTCTCTTCTTATCTTTTAGTGTCTTGATTTTCTTTATTTCTTTATACAACACATTTTCTCTAACTGTAAAAGATAAAATAGTTCAAACAAATGGAGTTATGATGACCACCATTATATTTTTCTTTTTTAATCCAGGTTAATATTTACATCAAATGATAAATGTCAGGTACATTACATGTACCGGTACAAAGAAATGACAATCAATATTAAAAACCTTGCTAACATAATTTTTTTTTTTTAAATTACCTATTGGGTCAAACAATATGGCCTCTCCTGGTCCATCAATACGTGGTCTTAAACGTACATATTTATGTTTTGTCCCTGCTAGACTTTCTAATAATACCAAAACAGTCCTGTAATGATAACATTTCCTTATGAAATTTACATCTTAATTCTTACAGTAAAGTCTTGTCATCTCCATCTCAAAATAAGTTTTAAGAAATGGATATTCAAAAGTTCCCAGTTTTAAACAAATGCATGAATTCACACATAAATTTTACAAGTAGGGACCTATCTTAATTGACATATCATTGTTAGAAATATCAAAGTTCAACTGCATTTTTCTTCACTGGGTTACATAGAGCTTGTATGAGTTATCTACGAGATGTTCATAAAATTCATGAACATTTCAACAATTATAAAAAAGGTGAAAATTAAATTTTTGCTACATATAAATTTGAAAATCAAAGATAACAGTGCTCTTTTTATATGATTAATCTTATCTTAAGCACTCTAAGCATTTCAAGCAACTCCTGGGCAAAGGGAAAAATTGGACTGTGCAATTCAACTCTTTTGTGTGTGTGTGTGTGTGTTGCAGCAAACTCAGTATCCATATCATTTGTGAATTGCATATGGCTTTGCTACATGTATTTCTCATGATAACCAAACAAAAATTTACAAGTCAAAAAAAAGAAAGTAACTCATGCTTTCAAGTTAATGGAAAATGCAGATAGATCTTGCTGATAATAAAATAAAAATATGCACTATAAAGACTTCATTGTGAAAATGCAACTAACACAGGAATGATATTTCTTCACAGTCTAGATCAAGTGAGACCAACTTTAAACCTTCCAAATGTATCATGCAATTTGAAGAAGGGGTAAGTAGTCACTACACCCATTCTAGGCTCATGATGAGGGCATACAAAGTAGTTTAACACACAAAAAGAAGAAAATTGATAGCAGCAACATAACATAAGATGAAACTATATGCAAAACCTTTACCTAAGGCCAAGGTAAATAAATATTGTGTTTCCTATTCCAACCCAAGAAAAAATAGGGTAGGTAGGTAGGGAAAACATTTTAATTTATTTTAACATTTTATTAGTTAAAATTCAACTTCGACAATAAACCAAATGAGAAAAACAAAGAGTTCATTTTTTTCCCCCAAAGGACGGCTTACTAATGGCATTTTTGTTTAATGTGTATAGGATATGCATTATCTCAAACACCAAAGTGATTGAGATTAGGATTTCTAATAGTGAAAATGGAATTACATGTATTTACTTCTGGAAAGATATTGGTGGATAAATTTTTCAGGGTCAGCTCATATATTTTAGGGTCGGTCGGGGAACTGGAAACACACAATTTGTTTATCTAGGCCTAAACTTGAATCCATCTCTTAAATTGCACTAGGCTTGTTTAGACTCCACTATACAGAAATGCAACTTACATAAGACCTCATGTGACCTCATACTCTATATTGTGTTTCATCTGATTTGAAGAGATGGATCATATTTACCAGGTCTGGGTGATCTCCGTTTTTGGAGGATAACTAGTTTCAATATGGCGGCCAAATTTTTTAACCATTTATGGAAAATCACATTGCATTGTGGGATAGCTTATCCTCCAATTTCAGATATGTTAGCTGCATTTTGATAAACAAAGTAAGAAAAGTGCAAAATTTTAACAAAGAACATTTAATCTACTATCTGTATGGAATATCCATTTAATTAAGGTGAGTTTATTTTTTGTGAATTTTTAGTGGTTGTTACAGCGAGAACAACACGGGTTGCATTGTGGGTCCTAGATAGAATGTTCTATCATTAAAATGATATTGTCCTACGGACCCGGTTTAACGATAGAATTGTTTAACGATGTTCCGTGTATTGGCAATTAGCAAAATAAACATGAGTGATAACTCGAACTCAGTGCATTTACTATGATCAATCCAGAGAGTTCCGAATGTCAACATGGCGTGTAAATTTGAAGCAAGAAAAAAGTTGAGAAAATGAGTTGAATTTTGGTCTTTAGGCCATAATAAATAAATTCCTAGATTCTCATCCCCACCTGCCCTGATTTTTTACCCCCACCTCGATTTTTTAATTTCTGTTTTTCTTGATCAGGATCGGTATTCAACTACCATTAACATTCGTTTTAAATCCCACGAATGTCGGCATGATTTTGACAGCTGACAAGATGGTAATTGCTGTAATATGCATTAAACAAGAATCATTGGTTGTGAAAGATTAGTGATGATGTGTAATGAGAGAAATGCATATTTAAATGGACCTCTACTATGACTTTTTTTTGGGCATTATAGATAAATCTGCACCGATTGATCAGTTCAACAAGAAATCTGCACAATGCAAAAATAAAAAATATATAATAAAATCCGCCCGCCCAACTCGATTTTTCAAAAAATTCGGATGAGAATCTAAGAAATTTTTTTTATAATGGCCTTACTGTAGATTCCTAAATATACCCGAGGAATTTTATTTCGCGAGAAACACCACTCGCAAAAAACAATTACTCGCTTTTATTTTTATGGTGCTGAAACTAATGTAAAATCTCTTGATCAAACGTCCACTGGTGAATAATTGTGATATGATGTTAAATAGGCATTTCGCGATAAGTACTCCCGAAAAATAAGGAATCTACAGTATCTGAATTATTTTTTAGGTTTAAAGGCATATACAATCTCAAAAGGGTTTGTTATGATTAATTTGGTAGTTATTTTCAGTGCAACTCCTTTTGTCACAGGAGTTGGCAGTTTAATCCATAAAGCAACGTAAACAATAGCCAGTGAGCTTCACAAGTGTAGATTGCGAAGCTCACTGGTTGTTGTTTACGTTGCTTTATGGATAAAACTGCCGACTCCTATGCTTTTGTATACTTCAAAATCATTTTGGAGCAGATCCACTCCAATTTGCTACATTGCAAGTATATGGGACGTATTCTAACTGTGGTGAGGGCTTGTTCCGAGACACAGTTAGATTATTCTAACTATGTGGGTCTAAAGTTAGTAAGTTACTGCATAAAAAATTCTATTGAATAAATGTGCAGTAGTCAGAATTTTCTCTTCACCTAGACGTTGTCCATAGAGCTAACAATGACGGCGCCGCTCACTATAAAGAATTAAAACAAACGCACTATTTCTTGTGCTTATCACTGCCATGTACGCAAGTCAACAATAGAGGTAAATGTATGAGCCGATGGTAGAGAGCATATGAAGTGTAAGCTGCATTTCCAAAGGTTTTTGATGGTACAACAGCGCTCGCCCCAACGGTAATGGTATCAGGTTCGTTCATCCTATCTCCCTGTTCACATGAGTCCGTTCGCACAGGGTCTGTTCGCCATAATTCTTGTTCGCCCTGTATCCTGTTCGCCATATATCCCTATCAATCTATCGTAAAATTCTTACTGCAAGAAACACTTTGTTTGTTTGGAAAATAATTAAGGAAATTAATGAGTAACATAAATCATGTTCATATATAGGCCATTTTAATTGGGGATAATTAAGCAGCCTATCATAAAAGGTTTCTTTTTCGAAGAATCTTTTATTCTTAATTTAATATGTTGTAATATGTTTTACGGTGTGACCGTTAGGGCGAGCACAGTTGTACCATCAAAAACCTATAATATACACAGCTTACACTTGTAACGTTAGCTCCAAACCATACGAGACACAGTCGAGAGTGTGACATCAGATGACATCGGAATTTATGGAGACAGCCGAACGTCTGGTTCCACAGTTCTTGTGAAAAAATTAAATGAAATACATTGCAGAGTAGATGCAATTATTTTTTGTTTCTCTTAAGCTCTCTGCAAAGAAATAAAAGTAAACGTATCTCTTGGTAAGGAACAATTATCCTTGGTCTTTTACGTTTTGTAATAATTTCGCATGGAACCCTGGTAGCAAAGGAATTCTGGGAATGTTGCCCAAGAAAATTTGCCTGACGTATGTACAGATTTCATTCCGAATTTCCTCTGTTCTTACACGTTAGTCTAGAGCGAACGGACTCTGGAAGAACGAGAAATAGGGCGAACGACGTCAAGGGCGAACGAACATACATTCAACGGTTTACACCGTAGAACTTATCACGATTGCGCTCGCCCCACAAACCATCGAACATACTAATTACATTGCTCATACTTCTATTATTAGAGAAAATAAAATTTAACTACATACTTTCCTTTCGCAGACATTCTTGTGCAATGTTAGTTTACATGTTGAATTGCAATATATTTTCTCCATTTCTTGAAGCGTCTATGCGATCTTGTTTTTAGATAAGTTTTACTCTTTGAATTCGATAGTTCAAAGGTTATCCATCAATACATTTTGTTTTGTCTTACAACTGCTACTGATGATCAATTATAATCAAATTAAACAAAATACAAAAAGTAATCAATTCATATTTGAAACTAAAATGTGGACGAATATCAAGCGAACGCATTTCAGCAAACGCAACTCAACCGGATGTTACTTTCCGGATTTTAACGAAAACTCACGAATGCCACGTTAGCAAGCAAACGTGCGAATACGAGTGACCATATTCAGCATTGTACCGGGACCTTTTGTGCAAAAATGGATGTGTTGCATATGTTGTCCTTTTTGATTGTTTTGACAGTTGTTTCAGTTGATTCTCTCATGTTTCACTTGGGAGCAAATCAAAAGAAATGCCTGAAAGAGGAGATTCATAAAGATGTTTTGGTAACCGGCGAATATCAACTCTCTGATGTGCCAGGTCACAAAACACAGCTTCTGGTACAGATATAGTTATTATCATGATTACATCCTACTATTCAATAGTAATTTAACTTAGGAAATGTTTAAAATTTGGTTAAAGAATTTTAGCAACAGTATTAGAGTCACTGTTTGAGATGTATCTAATCGTCCAACATTGTTTACTTTTAAACATGTTCAATAAGGTCATTTGTAGCTAGCCCCCTGTTCACATGGTTAACTTAGGCCAACAATAAAAAATGATGTTTTGATGTACTCCGACTGACCCATCAAAAATGCCCCTACCAAATCATTTTTTTTTTCAGTACTTCAAATTCTTTTTTGTTGTTGTTTCTGGGAAAATTCAGATTGTCTGGATTGTGAAGGATTGTCATTCCCCGAACACTCTTCTCAATTTGGAAATTCTAGGGTCTTTATAATGACCTTGTTAACAAATGATATGTATTATGGTGTGACCGTTGGGGCGAGCACAGTTGTACCATGAAAATCCTATATACAGTTTACTTCAAACAGCACAATTAAGACACATTCTAGACTGCAGTCTGACTAAAGCCATCCCCTATCAAAGTTATTTAACTTTGTTGTAGGAGCTGGCTTTAGTCAGACTATCTAGACTGTGATGTCACATGACTTCGGAATGTACGGAGACAGCCGCATACATGTGATTCTTCCGGCGGGAGACAAAATCTCCCGATATTTCACCCCCCCTTCCGCCCCTCCCGATTAATTTTTAAATCTTCCGTGTTTTAAAATTCTTCAAATTAAATATTATTTGCAATATGTTTTTGATCGTGTTTCATATAATTGCTCAGAATGAAAAGAAATTGAGATAACAACGCCAGTGCAATAAATTTTCACAGCGGTAGGCTTCGTAGGAATCAACATGGGGTCGTATAATTATGTTGTAAAAATTAGTGATATATCAACTTGATAAAAGACCATTGATGTTTATTACTGAATGCAAAACATTGTAATTAGTTGCTAAAATACCCAGTTGCCATCTTCTAATGCTGCTTTGGTCATTAAAAGATACAGTTATAATGTAGGTCACACTCTAGTTAAAAATAGATCACACTACAGGGTGTTGCTAAAATATACCTGACTCTAATTAGTTAATTTTTTTAGAGGGTACTTTTTTTTCATCTGTACATATTCTATTTAAAAACAAATTACTGACATAGAATTTGTTACATAAAACCTAGCTATGTTTTACTTCACTTACCAGTTGATATATCAATACTAAATCAAAAATAAAATTTTATCCAATGTTTTAATGATGCTGTTAACTCTGAATTAATTTACTAGGAAATGAGTTGATTTCATTTTGAATACTCAATTTCACGTCATTTGAATAAAAACTTTATCATATTTTTCTTAAAACTATAGACAACAACTTTATAAAATAACATTTGTAAAGTAATAAACTGGGAGAAGGTATTTTTTTCCTGAATTTTCGGGGTTGGATGGTCTTTTGCGATTTGAAAAAATGTCGATAAAAAATCTCCAGCTTTGAGACCCAAACTCCAGCTGAAAATTTTCAAATCTCCAGTTGTGATTTTTCAGTTCTGTCACATGTATGCAGCCGAGCGTCTGGTTGAATGAGACTACTGTAACAGGTCTTGTGCAATATTTAATGAAATATGTTGTAGAGTAGATGCAATTATTTTTTGTTTCTTTTAAGCTCTCTGCAAGAAAGAAAAGTAAATGTATCAAGTGGTAAGGAACAATTATCCAGGGTTCGACACTAACGTTAGTCCGTTAGTCTCAGACTAATACATTTTCATTCGGACTAATAAAATATGTGGCTAATTAGTCCGAACGGACCAATAAAAATTTATGAAAAACAATATGAATAAATTACCGATGTCCGACAACTTTTACTGGAAAACCCGGCGTGTATTTTTAGATTTCCAGCTTTTGGCGGGTAGTTATGCAATGCCGGGTCAGTTCAGCGCTTAATTTTTCGACTGATCGAAGTATAAGGTTTTAGCGATCATGAATTAGTATGACACTTTTAAGAAAGATGTTGACGTTTTGGATGTAATGTAAAGACAAAAAAAATCAACGAGATCGGGAATACGATCGCACTTGCTGATTGCGAGATTTCAATGAATCTGTGGAATAATATATTTCACGTAAATACTTTGTTTATTTCAAAAAATAATACGTATTTTAATTGTCACATTAAATTAATGTTAAAAAACATCAATTTGATGTTTCTTTTTTTTTTTTTGACGGACTTATAAAATCGCGTGCGGACTAGTAAAAGTAATGAAGCACTAGTCCGGCTGGACTAAAGCCTTAAAAAGTTAGTGTCGAACCCTGTTATCATTGGTCTTTTGTATGGTTTGTAATACTTTCGCATGAAATCCTGGTGGCGAAGGAATTCTAGGAATGTTGCACATGAAAATTTGTCTGATGAATGTACAGATTTCATTCCGAATTTCTCTGTTCTTACACTTAGTCTATTGAGCTCGCTGCGCTTGCTATAACATATCATAATTCATTGGGTCGTATTTTGGCTAATGTGTTTCATACCATTGTTAGGCTGTTCAGATGTACTGAATTTGTAGATTGAAGAATACATTTATACCTGACAACATTTCACTGTTAATGAAAATATTTTTTAGAACATGAATAAAAAATGCTATGTATTGGTACATATCTTGATACACAAGTCAACAATATTGATTTATTATGATATATTTTGTGTGTATTGATACCCATCCCTAGTACATCAGCCAAGTAGCTTAGTGGTAGAAGAGTATAACGGGGATTGGGAACATTGTCCCTGAAGCACAGTGATAGAGCAACTGCATGTTTGGTTGGAGGTCCCAGGTTCGATTCCCAGTCTGGCAGACACTTCTCCCTGGCCTGTTAAATATATATATAGGAATGCTCCAAAACTTATATTATTATATAATATTGAATTGTTCTAGGTGACAGATTCCAAGGGTCATATTCTTTATCAGAAGGATGATGCAAAGAAAGGAAAGTTTGCTTTCACAACAGAGGAGTATGATATGTTTGAAATCTGCTTTAACAATAGAATGCCAGGTGGTAAGTACTGCTTATATAATAACTTAACATACATATTCACAACTATTACTATTAACATGATTATATATATATATATATATATATATATATATATATATATATATATATATATATATATATATATATATATAGATGATTAAATATACAATAAAACTCAGTTTTTATCTAAGTCCTCCTGTGAATTTACTTCACTATGTCCATAGATCATATCCGTATAACATATTTATTAAAATATAAAAAAGCAAATTTGTAAAATACAATTTCTTTCAAGTATGACTACTGATTCAGAATATGTTCAGGGAAGTATTAAATACAAAACTTACCTAAGGGACTTAAGTTTTCTGATGTATTAAATTTCAAGTATACATGTAATTAATTAAGAAATTCAATTTCAGTTCAATATTTTAAATTTTGAGATTTAAACAAAATTGTTATGAAACATGTAAATTTTGATATTTTTAACCACTACAGGACACAAAATTAGTTTGCTATATCCATAAAGAACGAGTGCACTTATGGGCCCCGGTAAAATGTGGAAAAAATTAATAATCAAATTAAGCATATTTTTTCATCTCAGATCATTAATTGATATCTAAACCATAAGATTCAACAAATTTTATCGCTGAAATTCATGAATGTACAAAGAGCAAAGCCATACAATGTGGTAGGGGTCAGCCAACATTTGTATTTTCTATAGTAAATCGAGGACGGTCATTCATTTCAAAGCTTTTGTTTACTGTCAGCCTAACGTTGTAAAAACTTGTGCGAATGACAAAAAACGCATAATGCATTTATAAAACTTGGGTGAAAGTAGGAAATTTGTACAAGATTAGGCTTGTACTTAAAATATTAAAAATGTATGAAAAGTTCAGTGTTTTTCCTATAGCAAGCTAGAGCTATTTACCTGTATGACCTATGTTGAATAGGGGTGGGACGATACACAGATCTTGCGATACGATACATATCTCGATACATATAACACGATACGATACGTATCTCGATATTATGATAAATTATAAAACTATTTGAAAAACTTAGTATTTGTTTTCATTTTTTTTTCTTGACAATAAATCAACAAATTATTCTATATCAAATCATACGCGATTTAAAATTAATACTTGAAGTTCATCAGTGTCATTGACTAAATATTTACAAAAACAATATTACTTGTATGTATTGCCAAATGTCTATAAACAAGTTGTTTACAAATAGTTGTGTAGTTCATCAAGAACACTAAAAATTCATTAAAAAAACATCAAATGTATATTATTATTAATTCCTGAAAGTCTGTAACCAAGTTGAGTTTACAAAAAATGATTAATTTACAATTTGTTTCAAAATTTCAAATTCTTGAAATTAGAGAATCAATGCTTTGTTATGAGCTGTTAGTGCCAGATGGACTAACAATTAATAATAACAACTGTTGGGGAACCGATGCTTTCTGTATATCACACACTTTAGCGGCTTTACATACGGAACTTTTCTTGTCCCCATCTTCCAAGGATGCTTAAAAGTGAAAATGTTTTACCCTTGTCTATGACTTATTAGTTCTAAAGCGTGCAGTCAATATCAATATCATCTCTTCGCTTTATACAAGCCGCCATTTTCCAAGGACAACTACTTTCATTTTCAATTTTTTGATAGGTCGTTCGTGTATTGTTTCGTACCGATATTTTAATGCATGTATCGTAAACCGTATCTTAGCAGAAAATATCGGTATGTATCGGTATATCATCCCACCCCTAATGTTGAACCCACCTGTATAATAAATTATTTAAAATACCGGTAGTCACCTGAGTTCTACCCAGTTAAACATTCCTCAAAGGCGCTCACTGTAAAAGATAGCCACGTTTTGTATCATTATATCGAAGTTGTGCCGCATAGAGAAGTTTGTATGTATTAGGTTTTAGGAACACGGGAGGGTTAGGAGAGTTTATTGTCATTAAAATGTCATCATACATAAAAGTGTCAAACAATTTTAACATTCATGCAAGACAATGGTACCGGTATTGAAAGCCACCTAAATACACTTTTTTTCATTTTAAAATTTAAAGGAAATAATGTTAATTATACTTATTGTATTATTTCAAATGCAAGCGTGCAAATTTCTTAGTTTGATCACTATGGCTACAGACATCTATACAACTTCATTCGATTTTTTTTCTCAGGTAAAATAGCGCGAGAAGTATCATTCGGCAAACGCACCCGTCAATGATCGACCATCAGATTGTTCAAGTGTCCAATTTAAATAAACGAAACTCAAAATAGGTTTGGTATGACTTTTCCGGATTTGGGGTATCTTTAGGCATTTAAAAATCTTCATTTGTTTCAAATCCGTGCTGATTTAGGTGATGTCTAAAAGTGATTTTAATTAGAAATATCCACTTGTGTTTAACTATTACCAAAAGAGAACAATTTGGTAATATATTCTAAAGTAATACGGCACTGAAAGGGCCCGTTAAGCATTGCTTAAGTGCACTTGTTCTTTGTCATATCAGAGTTTATCATAACTGTAAAATTTAACAAGGAATTGTTAAGAATTTTGTTGTATCCGTAAATTTGCTATATCAAGTTTTACTGTACTCATGAATTATATGCATAGTAAAAATACTTAAAGCTCTCATCTTAATAGTTTTTTCTTCATTATAGTATTATACAGGGTTTGACATTAAGGTACGTCCGACCGACCCAGTCTAGTAAATGAGTGGTCCGGTCGTGTAAAATGTACGTGAACTAGACCGATTGGTCGTGTTGACAAATAACTGTTAAAACCCATTTCAGTCTTTCAGTTAATATTCCAAAGACTTTTAAAGAATTTTTCTTAATTTGTCCGATTGTAAACACAGCCAAGAATCCCCTTATGACACAGTTGCTATTTTTAGCCACAGCTGTAAAAGAGAAGTTGTGCTAGAAACTAGCGTCGTTCAGTATCAATATGGTATAAATAGTTACTGAAAAAATATATTCTGCAATTAATTTATTAACATTTAGGATAAAAAATTTATTAAAGTTCGTTGAATGATTTTTAAAGCTTACAATACTCGCATGTCTTGATGAACCCGACTCAATTGGCTAGTCGGTAAAAATCTTAATATGCAAGAGAAACGATTTCAAAATTATTTATCTCATTAAAAATTTAAATTAGTGATTTTTAAGAAATAAATAAAATTTGCAAGTTTGGTCAGGGCTAGTGATTGTATGGTCAGGGCTAGTAAAAATTATGGGAAGTAGCCCGACTGGTCTAGTACTCGTAAAAGTTAATGTCAAACCCTGATATAGTACATATATACATGTAGTACAGTTGAACTTTGGTATCTCGAACACTTATATCTCAAATACCATGGATATGTCGAAGTGATTTGGAAGTCCCAACCATTTATTCTTTAAGGATTTTACCCCTGATATCTTGAATCCTCAGATATCTCGAAGTTTTTTCTCGGACCCATCAAGTTCGAGATAACAAGGTTTGACTGTATATAATCTTTATAGTTAAGCAGCATAAGTCATCTGTTAATTACATGAATACTTGCTTACAAATTTTTTCTGTGTGTTTAAGGTGGCCAGAGTCCAGATAGAGAGGTTTCTTTGGACATGAAACATGGAGTAGAAGCTAAAAGCTATGATGAGGTAAATACGGGTAGATAAAATAGACATTGTATTATCACAATTAAAAATGTTTAGATTTGCATTGCCATTTAAAAATACCATTGGAATATGAAAAACCTAAGTAATATATATATATGGTACACAATTTTAATATACAATTGATTACCCCTTATGAGATCAACATGGTGAAATAAGGACCCTCGACCTGGCCCGCTCGCTGACCTGACCTGACCTCGGCCGTGGATTTATTAAAACACTCTGTGATTGTTAGTAACATGCATTTTTATAAATTCATAAATACCATATTCCTGAGTACAATGACAATCTGGTGCAGACTTTTACTGTACAAAAGAGCCGAGTCTGCATTCGTTAAATTTGACATTGTAACAAAAGTTTCAATGAAAACGATAAATTTTAGAACGCATCTAAACGTCAATCGTATTCCTTATCATAAAAAGATTATAGGGGCCTACATATTTTTATAACAGCATTTTTTGTAATGAACAATCATTACTGTATGCATAAATTTTCAATTTAAATAGAATTTAGATTAACAGGTCATTTTTAGCGGTCATTATTTATAATTACCGGGTAATTATACCCCACGTGCAATAATTCCTAGGTCATTATTGCTGTAAATGGTACTTTTTAGAGTCATTATTGAGTTTAAAAGCCTTCTAAAAAGCCAATCAAATTTGAGTATTCTTAATAGAGGTATAATAATTTCTAATATTTGAGGTACACTTTGAAACCAAAAAAAGTTCTCTGTTCTGCATGAAAATGTCTTTGAACTGATATTCTGATAGGCCTTTTCATCATTTATAAATTTATATTGCAGCTAGCTAAAGCAGAGAAGCTGAAACCATTGGAAGTAGAGTTGAGACGATTAGAAGATTTATCAAAATCTATTGTAGATGATTTTGAGTACATGAAAGCCAGAGAAAAAATGATGAGAGACACAAATGGTGGGCATCTCCAATTTCTGCTGGTATGGGGGGGGGGGGGGGCAACTTTGTAGCTTGAAAATTTTTTGTTGCTGTAATACAAAATGAGCAGCTTATGCTTTATATATTTAACAGCCATGTCTAAAAAGGGTATGAATATAATTATAGTAAAACTATTAATTTACATAGGGAACATGTTACTGTTTGAATCAACGATCTTTGCTTATTGCACTAATTTTATTTACAGTAAAACAAGTTTATAGCAGACATAGATCTATATATTATTCATGTTTTAACTAACTCATTTATTTATCCAGAAAATAATAAACTATTAACGTGATTAACAAGTTAGAGACATAACAAAGCAATTTCCTCTGTCCCTGACAACTACATGTGTAACCATTGTGATTCTGTCTGAATCAACCTATAAACTCAGTTTCACTGAACCTTATTCTAAGATAAGCATTATCTCATTTCAGAATCCACCCACTCCCGTGTGATGTACTTCAGTATCTTTTCAATGTGCTGTCTACTTGGACTAGCTACATGGCAAGTGCTCTATCTGAGGAGATTTTTCAAAGCCAAGAAACTCATTGAATGAACACAGAGCAATATAGGACTATTAGGAACATTTTTATTTATTTTACTTCTGGAGTCACTTTTTCTGTAATTCAAGAGAAAATTCTTATTTTTGGGATTGGTTTAAATAGTCATAATTTATTTTAGATATAAAATTTTGGAATTGGAAAAAGAATGTTTAATTATTGAATGAAAATACAATTTTTAATGTTGTTTTTTCTCCAAATTAGCTTTAATTTTTTTTTCTAAATTCAAGATTCAGAGAAGGTTACAGAAAGCTTTGTTTTATTTGGTTTGAGTGTAATATGTGAAATAAAATACTGTGTGTTTCATTTTGATCTATGACGAGGCAACTAATTGAAAGAAGTGTCATTCATTCACAAGTTTGAAAATGTGTAAAGTCTTGGGTTTTTTGTGTGTGTTCTATGATGAACCAAAAGTGTTCCCATTTAAAACATGTACATATGGTGTATTTAACAGTTTAATTTTTGAAAGTTTCATATACTAGTATCAGTTTTGTTGAATGTCAATCACAGAAGATTAATTTTTGTCATTTTGTATGATAAAATAAGCCATCTTAATTCTCAGTCACTGTATGAAACATGTTGAAATATTTGCTAGCCAGGATGATCAATTTTTCCAATTATTATAAAAATTGCTATAATTGTCAGCCCTGATAAAAGTTACTAGTCTTAAGTTATAGGGGGAATGAAAATTCTTACACTGTTCACAATCTATAAAGTTAATGAAAGAAAATTTCCAGTCATTTGAATGCAAGTTTTCTTGAACAATATGTATTACCAAGTTTAATACGTTTCAGAATAAAGAGTCCTGGACTGATCTCTGTGTAATTATATGTATGGTAGCCACTGCTTCTTATTTTGATGTGTAATCATTACCGTTTGGTTGTTCATTGTTTATATTATTTATTTCTCATTGTATGTAACATTTAACTGGTGATTTCTGCAGGTTAAAGTTTTTGCAATTTTGTTCTTCAAAGTGACATCTTTGGATTGAGAATTTTTATTGACAGTAAATTCAACGGATTTTTTGCAATTTTGTTTGGAGCTTAATATTCTTTGATAATAGTAAAAATTACCAGTGATATTGTAAAAGGGGTTTTAAAATAAGAGCTATTTTTGTACTATAGATTTGTTTAGAGAGATTGTTTACATTCCTTTTAGTTCCCAAACCTAGTACCCATATACATATTTGAATGTTTAAAAAACAAAGTTTAACCAGAGTGTTTGACTTTATGAGAGGCATGAAGAATGCAAGTCCCTGATTTGTTTTCTTGACTCATATTTTTCAGTTAAGTGATCTTGTTTCAGTGAATATTTATATATAGAATCTGTCATCTTTTATTATTGTCACTTGAAATGGAAGTGTGTGATGATTGTCTTGTGTAAGTAGTTAAATAACATCATGTGTGTAAGTCTGTGAAAAGTTTTATCATTGACTGATAAAAGTTAGATACAACTTTGTTCTGAATTATTACTTTAAGACTGAAAGTGGGAAATCAATGTATGTTTTCTTCCAAATATTCTTTTATCATTTGCAGAATCATACTTATAGTAACTACTTTCTCTCTCTCTCTCTCTCTCTCTCTCTCTCTCTCTCTCTCTCTCTCTCTCTCTCTCTCGATTGATGTAAACATGAGGGATTTTACAAGAGTATAGGCACATGTCTTTTTTGTTTGTCAATTCCATCCGTCGGTAACTTTTTCATTTTCAACTTCTTGGAACCAGTGACCATTTTCAACCCAAACTTACCACAAAGTATACTTGTGTGAAGATTATTCAGATTTATTCTAATAAAGGATCACACCTTCTTTCAAGGGGAGATAATTATGAAATAGAGAAAATTTGGTGAAATCTTTAAAAATCTTCAGAGTTGCTGGGCTTTCTTAATAAGTAAAGATCTAAAAATACTCAAATCATGGTTGGTAGACTGGGGCCAAAATTATGGATCAAGGTTTTTAATAGGAATACAATACTAGAAAAAAAATATACCTAGAAATGTCCATAGGACATGAATTCCCTGTTCAAAGGTTGTAAGGATGATGATCTGAAAATGAAGATGCAATTGAATTGTTCTCCCAATAGGTATCTTTGTTTATAAGTCAATAAAATATCAGGAAAAATAAAAGCCATAGGGAAGACCACGGTCAGAGAATAATGATTCTGTTGAATAACTCTCTCTAATTTGTATAACTTTGGGTGTGTGAAGTTTGATAAAAATATCTTATACATTTTTTTTTTCAAACTCAGCTAAACAAAATGGCTAAGTTCATTAAGAAAATAGGGGTCAGAAAATTATCACATAATTTAAGTAATAGTAAGATCATTTTAAGAGAAATCTTTGTTATAAAAATGGGCGGAGTGGAGCCCATTCTTTATGATGAAGATTCTATGAAAAATATCTCTTAAACAGTTACTTTCAAAACAGAGCTAAGAGGAAAATGAGGAACTAGTAAGGCCAAGGTCAGAAAATTCTGACATCATCAACATGTATCACAACATGTATCACAACATGTATCACAACATGTATCACAACATGTATCACAACATGCATCACAATGTGCATTTTGATAAAGTATCACGAGCAGTTTCTTTGACACTGAGCTAAACGCAACGTGTGACGGACAAGACAAACATAGGCGCTCCCGTCTAATTTCGTAAATTACTAAATGATGTCTATTAATAGTTCCACCCTCCTATACAATAAAATCAACATTAATTTTATGGTAAGATGGGGAGTGCCTATGATTTCAGCTTGGTGGACTGAGACATATGTAATGCATATGAAGTGTGTTATCTAAACCGGGACACAACACATAATATCAAGTACCCACTGCAGAGTTTCAACCAGCAACCTTTGGGTTACTGTGCATGCACCCATGTTCGATGCACCATGCGCTCCACAAAATGGGTGGGGTTAATAGGGGAAAATAATTGTGTTTGTGAAACACTGATGCCCCCATATGGCAACTTATAGCGAAGGTTAAACTTTCTCAAGTGCAAATCACATATATTGGTACCCAAAATAAGGTCTTGTCTCGAGGAATATACATGCGAAATATGAAAGCCCTCGCACCAACCGTTCAAAAGTTATGGCCAAGGTTAAAGTTTTTCAAATGTATATCAAACTCCAAGGTCAAAGGGCTAAAGTTGTTGGTATTCAAAGCAAGGTCTTGTCACAAGAAATAAACATGTGAATAATGATAGCCTTAGCACCAACTGTTCAAAAGTCATGGCTATAGTTAAAGTTTTTCAAAAGTAGGTCAAACTCCAAGGTCAAAGGGTTGAAGTTGTTGGTATCCAAAGGAAGGCCTTGGCACAAGGATTACATATGTGAAGTATGAAAGCCCTAGCACCAACCGTTCAAAAGTTATGGCCAAGATTAAAGTTTTTCAAAAGTAGGTCAAACTCCTAGGTCAAGGTCAAAAGGTCAAAGTTGTTGGTATCCAAAGGAAGGTCTTGTCACAAGGATTACACATGTAAAGTATGAAAGCCCTAGCACCAATTGTTCAAAAGTTATGGCCAAGGGTTAAGTTGGGTAAAATTTTGCAAAAGTTGGCCACACTCCAAGGTCAAAGGTCAAATATGATGGTACTCAAAGAAAGGTCTTGTCACAAGGAATGTACATGTATGTGAAATATGAAAGCCATAGCTCCAGCCAATCAAAAGTTATGGGCAATGTTAAAGTTTTAAGGGACAAACAGACAGACAGACGGGCGGACAGGGCAAAAACTATATACCCTCGAATCTTCGATAACAGGGACATAAAAAAGTAAAATCAAAGGACTGAAAAGGCGATGTTACGAAATAACACATGAAGACAGGTCTCATTGAACTGGTTGCTAGAAATAAAAAAAAACATACTTTTTATGTATTAAAAAGTGTGAAAGTTATTTAAAATAATTGTTATTATTCATTATTATACATTGTATTTTCTTTATCTATGCAATTTCTTTAAATTTATCCTTACTACACGATGTAGGAGTACCGTGTATCTGTTAGTACTTGAAATGTTAAAAGCTATCCATGTTGTAGCTGGAAGATTTTTTTTTCTTTCTTTTTTTTTTTTTTTGCTAATTGTATCATTAACTTATTTTTCTACATATGTAACTTTTATAGATAGGGAATTACTGACATGAAATAAAAGCTTCATAATGGAAATTCTCGCCTAGAACTTTCCGAAGGATCCTCGTATTCTCTCTTCCTTTGGATACCAACAACTTTGACCTTGACCTTAACCTTGGAGTTTGACCTACTTTTGAAAAACTTTAACCTTGCCCATAACTTTTGAAAGGTTGGTTCTAGGGCTTTCATATTAAAATGTCTATTCCTTGTGACAAGACCTTCCTTCGTATACCAACCACTTTGACCCTTTGACCTTGACCTAGGAGTTTGACCTACTTTTGAAAAACTTTCACCTTTTGAATGGTTGGTGCTAGGGCTTTCATACTTCACATATGTAATTCTTTTGACAAGACCTTTCTTTAGATACCAACAACTTTGACCCTTTGACATTGACCTTGGACTTCATGTACATTCTTTTGGACAAAACTTTACTTTGGATACCAACAATTTTGGCATTGACCTTGACCTTGGAGTTTGACCTACTTTTAAAAAACTTTAACCTTGGCCATGACATGTGAACGTTTGGTTCTAGAGTTTCACATTTCACGAACATATGTATCACTTGTGACAAGACCTTCCCTTGGGGCCCCATTTGACATTGACCCTGACGTTTTACTTACTTTTAAAAAAAAAATTAACCTTGGTCATAACTTTTGAACAGTTGGCGCTATGGCTTTCAAATTTCACAGGTATATTCCTCGAGACAAGACCTTTCTTTGGGCACCAACCTTTTTTATCTCTTGACCTGGAGTTTGACTTGCATTTGAGAATCAAACTTTAACTTTCGCCATAAGCTGCCATACGGGGGCATCAGTGTTTCACAAACACATCTTGTTTTATACAGATATAAATGTCTTTGTTTGTTAATATGGGAATTAACGTCGCGGCTATTGCAGGAAAAAAATTACATAACCCGCTTATGCGGGTTATGTATTTTTTCTGCAACAGCTGCGACATTAATTCCCGTACTAACAACAATTTATTGTTCAATCTAATTAAAATTAGATGTTCCGAATCTGCTACCGCTTCTCAAACGTCAATCTAATTTAAATTAGATGTTCCGAATCCGCTTCCGCTTCTTGAGAAGTGGATTCGGAACATCTAATTTTAATTAGATTGTTTATTGTTTAAATGAGAGAAGATAGAGCTTTCATACTTCACATGACCTTTCCAAAAATACTTTTTTTCACTCCATGACTGTGATCTTGAAGTTTCAACTACTTTTCAATATTTTTTTGTATCACTAGTCATAACTTTTCAATGGGAGAAGATAGGAATTTCACATGTGCACTATTTGTGACGAGAGCTTTCCAGATGTCTTATGAATTTTTACCTCGTGATCTTGACCTTGAAGATAAATAACATTGATAATTACAATTAATTGAATTAATTTGAAGGGAAAGTAGGGTTTTCATATTTTGAATGCACATTACTGTGACAACACTTTTCAAGGAGTACTAGATCAATTTTGACTTCATTACCTTGACATTGAAGTTTGACCTACTTTTCCAAAAAAATTAATTTGGTCGTATAGTTTTTCAACCGAAGAGGACGGGTTTTTCATGTTACAAATATGTGCATTGCTTGTGACAAGAAATTTCGAAATGTGCTATGGTTTTTAAAACAACTTACTGATATAAATTAAAAATGTGCAATTTATCGAAAAAATATTCACAGCTTCAAACATAACCAGATAATATCTTTTTTCAGGTGCTCTGATCCTTTTGTGAAATGTTGTGTGATGTCTTAAGCTTTTAATCATTCTTTCATCATCTTTACTGGGTGAAGGTATATACAAAATTTACATGATATTGTAAAGTTTGTATTTACTCAGTGTGTGTGTGTTGTTTTTTTTAAGTGCTTCATTTCTTTCCTTGTCCCCATTATGAATAACCCTGTGTTTGTAATAAGGTTCGTTCGTTTGTCGATTTCAAATTCACCTAGCTATCACTTTTGTGTATATCGATATCATACAGGAAACTATAATACTTGATAGGGACGAGCAGTTTTAAAATGACAATTAAGTGTTTCTTCTAAGGAGGGAGTGTTACAACGGAAGTAAGAAAATCAAGTTACTGACAGTCATTTAGCATGTTTAGGGTAAAATTGTATTTTGTTGAGACAAATATATAACCGAAACCTTATAAAATGGGGGGCATATATGTTGTTAAATAAAAAAAAAAGAATGCAATTATCCTTAAACAAGTGAAATAAACCATTTACATATACATCAATAGTTAAATTGACATTCAAGTATAAACATGCAGGTATCGGAAAAGCTTTTAAAATTAATTTCTTCCATTGATTTTTCTTGACCGTTCATGTTGTTATTTAGTTTATAAAATATCATTTCAAAAAATTTTGGACATCTTTAATAAACACTGTTAAATCACAATTTTTAAAGAATGTCCTGAGGAATAAATAATCCAAAAATCACTATATAGAGGATGATCAATTAAGTTTATGTTCAACACATCGATCTCCATGCATAAACAGTTCTTTACACACATCACACCATTTTCACAGGCACTTGGTTATTGAAAGTTCTATAATCAACGTTTCTTGAATTTGTCTATTTTATGTCCCCCTTTATATCCTACATAGACACCAATAGCAACTCCTGTTAGAAATGTGGCCGTGACGATCCAAAACAAGGCCTTCCCTTTAACTTCTACCTCCAGGCCATGCTTTCCAAACTCAATGTCCAAATCTGACATTTCTATGTCAGGGTATAAGCTCACTAGTGACTATCTGTGTTAAGAAGTGATACGTTCCGGTGATGACATCAACCCGAAGCGAGTGACGATACTTAATTTGCTCAGGTGAGCTAAAACAGTATTAATTCCTTATCCGGCTTTTGTTTGTCTTAGCGAGATTTTTTTTTCCATACCGGAAGTGTTTAAAAGTCAATAAAGTAAATATTTTTCGATAAAAGTCAGGGTATTTTAATTCTTATTTTGCATTACCATCTTTTAAAATAAAACCTTGCCATCGGTTTGGTGATAATAAAAGACCAAATTCATCTTATTAGAATTTGATAAGTATACGTTATTCCATGTAATCCTCGGTAGTATAGTGGTAAGTATCCCCGCCTGTCACGCGGGAGACCGGGGTTCGATTCCCCGCCGGGGAGGCGTCATTTTTTTCCCCCCTCTTAAAAATTTTTGAGATTAATTCTCCAATACTTTAAATCTTTTTAAACAAGATATCACATGTTCTTAATTCGCCCTAAATCTGGTAGCATTTTTTTTTTTACAACAGTTCATAGTTTACTGTTGTAACCAGAAGTGAATAAACCGGGGGACTTCTGTAATATTCTTCCTATATTTTGCAAAGGAAATACACATAGTGTTTCCGCTATAGCGGTGAGTATGAACTCAATTAATTTATTCTTTTGATATAATATAATAAGAGAAACACCGTTTACGTGGCTATGAGATGTCAAGTACAAAGTGAAAGTAAGAGGTTAATCCGAGATTCCTCTGGCTCCAACCCCTGCTTTTATATTGTGACATGTGCAATATAAAAGCAGGGGTTAGAGTCGGGTCAGAGGAATCTCGGATTAGTAAGAGGTGTGCTTTATGTACTAGTATATATTGAACATGTAGAGGTATTAACACACTTGCTAAATTTCATCTCATTCGCCGACATTGAATGGTGTGACAACCCTGTGCAATCTAAGTCTAATGTAATATTGGGCGAACTTGATTACTTACACCTTTTACACCGTGTACACCGTTCTTGATCAAGTGTAGGGGTGTAGACTTTTGGTGTACACTCGGTGTACACTTTCTTACACCAAATTTAGGGCATGTGTTGAAAGGTGTACACTGTTCCAATATGGCGGAGAAGGGTACGACTGAAAATTTAAAGCAATGATTTTATGTAATATAAAGGATAAGAAATCACATTCAAGTTGTCTTTTGTGTGTAAGTGATGACACTGAAATTATTTTTTAACCATTTTAAATAATTTAGTCATTTCTTCATGTATTTTATTTTTTTTTTTTACTTTAAACCAAAATAATTTAGCACTTGATTATACACCACCACCTTTCACACCGGTGTACACTGGTGTACACCAAGTTAAGCTAAATCAAGCACGCCCATTTGTAAATTCAGTATAATCTTTAGTTCATATTGTCTACTTTAATTTTCGTTTGTTTATCATTGACCAACATTTGATAATGAAAACACCTTTGACTAACAAGTCTCATGTTGCAGTTGTAGATCACAGGAGCTGACTGTTCTTAAAATATGGCCAGACTACGTGAAGTATCTGGTACTACAGCCCTGGTTTTGGCGGGTCTGACGTTTGCCTTGGGGTTCTACCTAGGGTACAAGGCAAAGGCTTATCGCCTACGATATCTCCATAATAAAAGGGATCGCCTGATGAACAAACTTAATAAAGCAACAGAGGATATACAGTATACAATGAACAATATTTGACATTAATTAGACTGAATAACTTGATTGAACCCATCTTGTCAGCAATCTCATTGATATTGTTGAGGTCACATAAATATTAATTGAATTGACAGCACTTGGGTAAATGTAAACAAAATTTATATTAATATAATTTGCTGTACAGTTATATATTTTAACATAATTTACATAAAATTTACATGTAGAATAATTCATATATCCATTTTCCATATCACATTATATATCAGCCCGAGACATCAATATCAGCCATAAAGCCGAAGGTCCCAGGATGTGATATGGAAATAGTATGTACATGTATTATTATTTATCACGTATACTTATAGTAATATGCCTGATGTCACAGTAGCCGTATCAGCTTTCGGGGCTGATACGGATTTATATCACACCTCTAGTAGATTAAACGTATATAAAACAGTACTTATGATAATACGCCCATTTTGTTGTTCACATTCTCTTCAATTTTAGTTACAGTTCTTTGATATAATAAGTACATGTTAGTAGTCAGTGCATGATTATATCTACTTATACTTCAATATTACATTGTTTTTGATTACATGTATATGACCCTCTATACACTGTGAAAAAAAGTTTTTTGGTTATTAATTAAGATTATATTGTATATTCAGTTTATCTATTTCAATTTCTACAAAGTATATATATATCAGTCATTCACCCCACCCCCTTTCCAAAAATAATGTTCAAAGACAACAAAGTATTGATGATCACTGTTACTCAATTAAACTACAAACTGAGTAGTTAAATACAATACGAAATATTTTCTAGCATTATTTTCCCATAAGGGCAGTTTACTTTATCTGCATAAAAATATCCAAAGAATTTTAGAGCAGTATAAAGAGGATCCTCATAGCGAAAAAAAATTTAGGCTTTGGGCCTAAACCAATAGAAGGAGGTCTTTTTAACCTGTCAGCACCTACCATGTAACGGGGCTTCGTCTTTCAAGATCTCTGTATGACTTCCATACTGAGTATCAAACGGTGTGAACATTCAATACCTGGAGTCTTATATGACTGATCTCGCCGGGACTCTGGCCCACGAAGCGAACATGCACTCTAAATGTATTGTATCACGATTAATATATTTTGTCTTCAATATTTTATTTGCTCGTAAAGTGATAAAAGTTCTGTGAAAGACTGAAATCTGTAGTAAGTTAAAAATGGATACAAAATAAGCTGAATTATTCCGTAGAAGTGGTCCTTTGCCATGCCAATATCCTGAAGCCCCACCATGGAGTTCACCATCCACGTGGACATGTTAATGCTAGATAGAAGAAGTATGAGAAGCTTGGTGCTTTGTGAAATATCAAGGTCATTTCCTAGGTCCTCAAACCTGTGACCCACGATGATGAAAATCGTTTGATAGAGGACCCCTACACTATTGGAGACTCTATAGACGATGAAATATGGTCCGCGCTCCTCTAAAAGAATAGAAGCCACACTGAAAGCAATCACTGCCATAGAACTCACTATTAATGCCATCTCATTGAAGTTTACATCTTTGTTGTGAAGGACAAAGTTAAGTTTACGGAAAAAGTTGTGATTTATTGCTAAAATTAAGATCAGAACGAATACTTTTAGGGAACAGAGAAAACCTATGGTAATAATTTGCAGGATAGGACTGGGTGCAATTGTAGTCCATGGGAGAATAACAAGCGTTGAGATATTCCAGACAGCTGCAGCAACCAAAAATAGAAAGATCTTCATTTTCGGGAAGGAAAAGATTGGCAGCGATTTTTGTAAAATACTCGTCGATTGGCTACAGTTACCAGACAGATAAAGATCACAATGCTTTTTAATTAAACCTGGAATAGTTTTTCTTTCGGTCAATCCAAAAACGAAGGATGTTGCCAGAACGGCAAACTCTAGGGTCACAGGCAGCCGGAAAGGCATGGTGATTTTGGCGAACTTTTTAATTGTCTCGCTCTGTACATACGAACAGTTAACCTGGTAAGTCCCGTTATCATCAGGGCTTAACAACAAATCTCTGTTTTCTGAAATTCGGAACAGTATAGACCTTATCCACTCTACTAAGTTTCCTATCGCAATGAGTGACATAAGGTATTTCATTTTGGCGGAACATATGAATGTATACCGACTTGTGCATGTCATAAAAATTACTTGCACAAGAACAAATGCAATATTCACGGAGCCATGAACCAAGAGGGAGTACAAAAGCTCACCTCGTACTGCATATTTACAGTGTAAGTAGAATATAATGTAAATTAAAGTGAAGGTACACTTGACGATACCAAAGAACCAAAGAAAACCCATGTTTACTTTTGTCACTGTCGGAATACGCGAGTCCTTGCACCTTATCCAATCTCTCTGATGGTAGAACACCGACACAATAAGGTATCCAGTGACAAGCAGACCTAAGAAACAAGTCAATATACAGATGATGGTCACCACAAGATTTGCGGTGACATCACTCATGCCTCTCTCCTCGTAGGTAAAAATGGCCACCCAGAGAACCCCAAGGATTGCCGAGAACATAAGCACCGATCCTATATCTCCGTCATAACGTTCTCCGTGGCGATTTCTTTGCTGTTGATGCATATCCATTTTGTTTAGAGATGGAGAATTTTATACATCTACTTTTGATATGTCTGTTTAGCAAAGTATACTGATAATTCCGTATATCCGAAAATATGCATGTGATGAATATGCTTACAATCAACTGCGGAAGTTTCACGAAATCATTCACAAGGAAGTACTCCAAGTCAGCGAAATAAATTTTGATTTCTCTTGCTTCCCGTTTGTTAAGAACTTAATTGTTATTTTAAATGTGCTACACTATGAAAAAAAAAAAAGAAAATATGAAAAGAATCCCTTAGTGTTAGTGATAAAAATGCCTTTATTGAACAGTCAGCAAAATGTTTTTGGGACATTCAGAACAATTATTTTGCATAAAGGTGTTAATATTGAGCTCATCTATTTCATTTTCAAGACAGGGTATCTAGCATTTGGCCCACAAAAAAAATTCAAAGACAACGAAGTATTAATAGAAAGGAAAACGTGCTTTTTTCAACTTATGTGGGAAAAATACATGCAATTGATTAAAATGTTGGGCATGCTAATTGACTAATTAGATTGTAGATTTCAATTTACATGTATATTTAAAAGAACTCTTTTGTGTGCAGTGTGTATAAAGTGTTCTTAAGGGTAACCACATTTCATCTGTCGATAAGGGACTAGTTTTGTATTAATGCCTGTTTGTAATAGTAATGTCATGTTCTAAATTTTGAATTTACCGGGTGGGAGTAAATACAAAATTTAGAACATGAAAAGTTGTCATGTTCTAAATTTTGTATTTACTCCCGGTAAATTCAAAATTTAGAACATGACAGTAAGAAGCGTGTGTTTGCTATGATTATGCTTTCGAATATCTTAACTAATTTGGTTTTACTTAAATGGAACAAAAGATTCTTTAATATATATTGTTGGAGTGGGTGGAGAGGGGGTCATTGCAAATTTTAATAATAATTGCAGACCATCATGTAATACAGGGTAAAGGTTGTCGTGTTATTTAACTCAATCCAGTAAATATAATATAGGGTTATCGATCTATATTGATGAATATTGGCACGAGTTGGCTGTACAAATGCACGAGCTTGCGAGTGCATTTTTACAGCCAACGAGTGCCAGTATTTACTAATGTAAGTTCAATAAGTCGTTTATTATATGGCTAAAACATATCCCATTGGTTCATATTAATTATTTCAATTCAATAATTCAAAATTAATGAGAATCTTTCAGTATAGATATTTAAATTAAAACTATACGATATTGGCGTCTGTCCTGCAAGTGTTCAATATTGCATCATTCCAATGACCCACCAAGCGTTATGATTTGCTTCGGGTGTTCGATATTTACTGCTCACATTCGGAATGTGAATACGTAATGCAAACTCAGCGTTCAAAAACGCCAAGATATTGAACGCTAAAATTCTCTAGACTTTTAGATTTTTATTATAGACTATATTACAACAATATAACGGGTGTTCGATATTTACTGCTCACATTCGGAATGTGAATACGTAATGCAAACTCAGCGTTCAAAAACGCCAAGATATTGAACGCTAAAATTCTCCAGACTTTTAGATTTGTATATTTATTAGCTATATAATAGTACTATCATTTAGGTCTTTTTCTTGCAAACTGAATTCACATTAATTCATTTTTAAAATTTATTCCAAATATTTCATGAATATTTGATGTATACTGGATAACTTTCAATTTATAACACACCTTGATCCTCTTGCAAATATTTTCTCTTTTTGTCCCACAAGGACCAAAACATACTGTTCTCGGAAAATTTATTGCATTTTTTATCCATTGGACAAATCTTTCCGAAATTTGGCAGTGAAATTGAATAAATTTAGGGAACCCAGCCACTCGTCCGCCTATTGGTATCTCCAGCATCCACATTTATCTCAAAATATGATTGATAAGCATTACCTGTTAAGTTACGGTTACATGATCTGTGTGTAAAATATTTGATTTTATAATTACTTTAAACTAAATCATAACGCTATGACATACGTCAGGAATATTGCAATTAACACTGGTAAAACCAAAGCAGAATATATGATGACACATGCTATCAGTTCTCGTCTTTGTATCAGTTGTCGTCTGCAGAATTGCTTTTGTCGTCTGGTCTTGAACATCTCCACACAGTCATCGTACATGAACATGATCATTCTCCATCGCTCCTGCAATGATTCCAGTGTGTTTTGGACCCCACGGTCTAGAAGCATGGTGTTTTTAATCCGAGTGTATTCTCCCGTCAAGTTCCCGTATTTTTCTTGTCGTCTGTCTTCTTTCAGCGACACCCTTCTCTGAAAGAACAATGTCTTGGATTCATGGGAATTCTCTGTAAGAACAATATCATGGATTCACAGAAATTCTCTGTAAGAACAATATCTTGGATTCATGGGAATTCTCTGCAGGAACGGTTCCATGGACTCATGGGAATTCTCCATAAGAACATATTATGGACTCATGGGAATTCTCTGTAAGAACTATATCATGGATTCATGGGAATTCTTTTAAGACCTGCATTTCTCCAAAAGCATATTAAACACTGAGTAATACGTGGATTTATTTTAGAAAGATGTAACAGATTATTTGCCCCCCCCCCCCCCTCCCCCTTCCCAATACAGATCTCTTGGAACTCGACATACGTGTATATTGCCACATTTAATTAACACTTACAGTGTGTTTATTAATACAACGTATATGCATATACGAAAAGCAGATATATTTATAAATTAAACAGACAAAAGAATTATTCGGAATTTGCAGCTACGTGTATTATCTGTATGATTAAATACTCACTCGAATAGAAGTTTTACGAATGAGGGACCCTCCATGGAGTTTTTCCTTTGTGATAACAATCTTCGGTGGATCCATCCTTCAGCTTTTTGCTGTACAACTCTCTCTTGCTGCCATTATGTACAACATTGTACTAACACACACAACCGAACCATCACCAGAATGCTGAGGTGAATTCGGAGTCTGACAACAGCACGCAGCTGTTTCTGGCTCATGTTCTATATATATTCCTAAAACATTCGCGCTTTTATCAAAACAATTTCTACTACACGATTTTCCGAACAGCACTGAATGTGAGAGCATTACCTGGTGTATATCAGAGTTATCGATATGCTAATTATTGGAGATATGCGACTTTCTATTGTAATTGCTTATATGTTCATGCGGGGATTAAGCGTTTTTAAATTCAAATTATGGTCACTAACCGAACTTTTAATCAGCTGAACGTAAATTAGACTTTCCCATAGAATTAATCTTGTAACTGATATTGCAACAAATATGACTTTAAAATTAAAACTCTCATAATTACAGTATGATGAGTGACCTGTAGATTGTTTTAGCATTAACAATCCTCGGATACACATCAAAATCCCAGTATATTTGATTTGAACACGTCTTCGTCTTCTTCAAGTTGGATAATCTATCATCTACCAGATCGGGAAAGACAAAATCTGAATTATAACGTTGGTCATGTTGGCGGAGATCATGATAAATAGCGAAATCTATATGTACTAATACTATAAACGAACAATTGTCAAAAATCTCAGTTGCATGGAAATTAAGATTGTCAGGAATATATACGGGGGGGGGGGGGGGGGGTGTTCGCATCCCACCTATCCAGTTTTTCTGATTCAGTAACGGTACTATTATGTTTCAAATTTGTATAGAGATTCCACCTGCTATTTGTTTAAAAAAGTGGCCAAGTATTTTTTTTTGTTGTTGGTGGTGGTGCTGGTCTGTGATTTTTTTTTTTAAATTTAGAATTGGGCCAAAATAAAGAATAAAAAGTTACCGACTTATGTTTTTCAATAGGAGAATGCACCGTGACGATAAACATGTACATGTATAGGACATTGGCGGATGTGTGTGTGTGTGTGGGTGTGGGTGGGGGGGGGGGCGAGGCCCAAAGGGGGACTAAAGTCTAAGGTCAGTAATTATTTGCTACGCCAATATTCCTAATTTAAAAAGTTAATATGAAAAGGGTCAGTTGTGAAATCTTAGAGTTGAAAACGAGTAAGAGGTTATGATTTTTCTATGAATTTAACATGCTTAATGTTGAATGTTCTTCAGATAAGACTTCGTATGTAAATTAAATACCAATATCTACATGTATATAAAACTTAATTGCAAGTTCTCTGTACTCATGTGGTAAAGTAAAACTATTAAGGTATCTCTACGCTCACGTAACATCATAAAGTTTTGAACAATCTTTTAATTATTAAACTCCTTACCTCATAGAAGCATATTTTTTGTATAAATGTTAATTATTATTATATTTAACTATCTTTGGTGGAAATTAGTGTCTTTTTCTTACTTTGAATCCATAAATATCACTATTAGCGACGATTTAAATAGCTTGAGTTATAAATATGCATGAATATGCTAAAATATTGTATAAAGGCACAATAAAAAACTCATTAGGATCGGGCTCGGTGTTCTTAGACAATATGGCTGCGCCCATGTTAAATGTTTGATCTGCATGACAGGGATGAAAAACATGTTATTTCAAAGCTGAGATACATTTCCTATATGGTTAGACTTTTTTGTAATAATATTATATGATAATATATAGTTTTCAGTTTACTCTGAAGAGTATTTTACAGTCATTGTCATACAAAAAGGAGGAGTGGGAGAGTGTTGATGTCTGAGGTTACAATGCTCTATATAAGTATATATAGGTTAAAGTTGATGCTTTGGGGAATGATGACGAGGTTTCTTAATTATAGAGGGAGAATTATTCAATGAAACAAATCAGTACATGTATTATTTTAAAACAGGTTAGGACAGCACCAAAAGAAGCAAAAAATGTAATAATTCTAAGTGTTTAAGAAGTAAAAAAAAAAAAATAGAAATAGCATCTATATTTTAATAAATTTGCTACAATTCATGTCATTTTCCCCCCCTTATAGACCATCACAATTTTTGGGCAGATTGTAATAAACTTCCAGCAACTACAGGAAAAAAATGGATGAAAAATCAGATAGACTACAATTAGTACAATTAAAATTAATTGAAATTTTGGATTTCCTATCAAATTATCTGCCACTTGTAAACTGTCATTCTAACGACTTTATTCTGAACAATCATTGGGACACATTTCTGAGTGAAAGCATCAGAAAAGAACTTGAATCCTTCAGTACAAGTGAACTGGTATCATTTGTGAGCCATACATTAAATAATGAGAAATCAAACCAACAGGAGACATATAGTGCTGATGGATCTGATCCAGGCTTATGGAAATTCAAATGTGAATATCTGGAGAAAGCAAGGATTGGAAGTGAAATTAGTGAGATTTATTCATCTGAGATGCAGAAATTCCCTCCCAACTGGGTTCATGGAAACTTGTATTCTTTTTTACATGATGCACAAAAGCACAGTCTTCAAAAGTTGGGCATTCTTTCACAGATTAAAAACCTATTTGAAGATGTAAATGATATGAATCAAAACTCTGTGTTTATTTCCACATTTATGAACCAGAAAAAAACTCATGAAGTAGAGGTAATGGGAGATCTGTGTTTTAAGCTGACTCAGGAATATGACACTAAAGTGGTAGGTAAACTTTCTGGATATGTTTGAAATCTTTAATATATAAATATGGTATTGCCAGTATCTACAATTTAAAGTATGATGCACATAACTAGGAAAATTTATCTTATAGAAAAACTTTGAGATGTTTAGAGTTTAAAATTAAAACTTAACATCATCTTTGCTAGCCAAGTGTCCTATTCATATCCCTTTATGAGGGGATAGGAATTGGACACTCGGCTAGCAAAGATGCCTTAACATAAGAAAAATCAAATTGGAAAATAGGAAAAATTCCAAAAAATAATTTTTGATGAGGTTATGAATTTGTATTTCAAGGTGATGGATCTAGGGAGTGGTAAAGGATACCTCAGTACACACTTGGCATTCCAGCACAAACTGTGTGTGATTGGAGTAGATGCCCAAAACATCAACACAAAAGGGGCCACAAAGAGGGCAGACATATTATCCCGACAGTGGGAAGGAATAACTCGAAATGAAGTTTTACGAGCTGATAAAGTTGAGCCAGGAAAGTTGGGTAAAAAGAAGAAAAAGCTAATGAAGAAGTTAGATGTAGAAAAAGATATACAGCAACAAAAGGACTTCAAAAAATCTGATGATTTGCATTGTGGGATATCTGATGAACTCCTCACAGACTTTTCCCATTTATTTGAAAATTCTGGGAAAATCTGTGATGGTAATATGTGTGGAGATGGCAAAGCTATTTTGACTGGTGATTCCTCTGACCTGACAGAGAAATTTCAAAATAGTATAAACATCACAGAAAACTCTAATGAAGATGTGGGGAAAGGAAAAAGAAGCAAATCTCACATAAAAATCAAAACTGATATAGAATTTGTAGATTGTGATGATATTTCCAATAGTAGTAACATTCCTGTTAAAAAGAAAAACACAAAATCTTCAACATTGAAAGCCAACCACTTTCCTGTTACCATGTATATACACACAGACTCCAACCTCAGTGACATAGTGGGCAAAACTTTGACACAGTATTCAGCTCACACGGAAGGCAAGGGAACTTCCTCCAAAGATTTCTGTGGAATTTCATCAGCAAAACAGAGCATATCTGATATGATAGAAGTCTGCAGTGATACAGACTGCTCAGATGATCAGAAATGGAGTGAGAAAAACAGTCTCATGCTCACAGGACTCCATACTTGTGGTGGTCTGGGTTCCAATATTTTAAGACTGTTTGTTAAGTCAGAAGATGCCAAAGTACTATGTAATGTAGCTTGCTGTTATCACCTCATGAGTGAGGAATTTGTTGCCAGTCCATTTAAAGAAAAAGGTACATGTAGCTTTTTGTACCATTATGAGTGCAAACGTTTATGTATATGATAGTTTGGTAAAAAACTAAAAATACAGGTATTCAACCATATAACCTTACCAGTTAAAAGTTTGATATTGTTAGATACAGAACCAATAATTTTTAACATCCTTTTGTAGAAGACATGATTGAAGCTCCTGGTTTTCCTCTCAGTGATTTTTTAAGGAGAAACAAAGTTGGTATAGGAAGGCAAGCCAGAAACCTGGCATCTCAGTCAATCAACCGACGAGCTCAAGATGAGGAGGTATACCACTGATAACCCAGCCTTGTGGACTGCATTTCAAATCTAGTGTATTTTATACTTCATCTTTTTTTTTACATTTTATTTGTGCAGGTGCTTGCTAAACAGTTTCCCAGAATGCTTCTGCAAGTTATACTTAGGGATCAGCTGGGATATGTGAGAAGTGATTGGAAAGGGCTTCGAAAGTTAGACCAGAAGTGCAAGGGGATGTATGAATATGTTACAAAAGCATTTATTAAGCTTGGGGTGCCTACAGAAGGAGTAAGTTTTTAGCTTGAATAAGTTGTGTTGGTAAAACACTATGACCATGATGGTAAAATATAACAAGTCCTGCTTTACCTTGACATTTGACAATTATCTGGTCATGACCCAAACATAGAACTTTCACCTTCATCTCAAACAAATAGTTTTCTATGTTGTGTAATTTGAAAGTTATTGTGAAGGTTGATAAAGCTGTGGACACTCCGACAGACAGACAGAAAAACAAGCAGACTAAAATCTTAAGTCCTGGATATTTGATCTGAATGGCATGTAAATACATGTACATGTACAAGATGATGTTCTTTCAAACATAAGCTGATCCGGTGTAAAATACAGTAAAAGATGCTTATAACAAACACGCTTATAATGAATTAACACTTATAGTGAAGTGATTTTCATTCCCCGTGGGTTTTAAAAGTATTGTGAAGCTAACGGATACAATGAATCACATTTATAATGATGCAAAATTGCCTGTCCCTGGCACTTCATTTTAAGCGTGTTTTACTGTATAAACAAATTTGAATTGGTAGATCACTGAGGAGCTTATCGATTACTATTGTGAGAAGTACAAAGACCAGAAGAGGAAGTTTGCTGCATTCTTTCAGCTGAAAACTGTCCTGGCTCCCTGCATAGAAGCTGTCATTTTGTTGGACAGGCTTTGTTTTCTTCTTGAGCAGGTATACCTCTGAATTTGATTATCATTTTGTTTGGATGCAGGAACAGATTTATCTCCCTTTCTGCAGCTTTGCTTCTTGCATCATATATTGCATTCATAAAGATTTCATTGTAGTTTTAAAAATAACAAAAATAAAAGAATACCAAAATGCCTTTGATCATGATGTGTTAGTGAATATGCACAATTTTTGTTTCCAGGAATCTGTTAAAGATGCCAAATTGCTACAGCTCTTTGACCCTGTGACCTCACCAAGGTGTTATGGGATTGTTTCTGTGAAAGCTTAAACAATCATGGACCTCTTCAGTGTGTTTTAGGATTGCATTTCTTAAAATCTAAGTAATTCTGGACCATTTAAATTATCTGTGATGCCTTGATGAAAATAACAATAAAAAATTTTTGAAATAGTTGTGTTGAATGAATTTTTGAAAGAGAAAATGTGGTTTCCAACATTTATATCTGACAACTTGTATAGATAAGAAAACTCATAATTCCCAAAAAAGCACAGATTTTGCCATGGATGATACATCTGACAGATAAAAATTTTCAGAATGGAAAATTATTAAAGGATGGACTGCTTTTGTCAAACTGAGGGGGGGGGGGGGATTTAAGTCTTAGAATAATGACTATTTATTTGCAAAGTTAGGTTTGTGGTGGTCAGACAGGTTCGATTGCCTGTGGTCAGATAGCTCTCAATTGGTACAGCACTGACTGGAGATTCAGGGGGCCAGGGTTCAAATTTCAGTCGCATTTTTTTTCCTTTCCCGTTACATTTGATGCTGTGCCATGCCCTGGAAGTGAGAAATGAAAGACCTGCCAGGGAAGAGTCTGGTTTGATGTTTTCGGGGGCAGAAGACCTTTAAGGAGGGAGAAATGTGGCAGTCAGGTGGGTTCAATATGCCAGTGGCCTGATGTCTTGGTAGAGCACCTGACTGGAGATTCAGGGGGCCTGGGTTCAAATTCCAGTCTGGTCTGTCGCATTTTCTCCTCTCCTGTTACTGATTGTTAAATTTGACCACTGAAGAGTTTCCAAATTTGGCAACCATTGAAGAATTCAGCAAAATTACTGAATTTGGACTTTTCATGGATATGTTATTAACAGGAGAATATACTCTTAATGTCCAACTGAGAATGTCTGCTTTTCACGACTTCTTTCCAGAAGGTGAACTTACAGATGTAGACAAATTACTGGGATTTTTTCTTGTTTCATTGCTATTTAATGAAATCTGAATATTGTACAAGTCAATAATTTCCTCTATGGGTTTTCAGTTTAGAAAATGGGCTTATCAGCTCATACAGTCATACTCTACATTAGAAATTACAATTGCATTATAATTGATCCATAGAACTGTAGATACTATGCACTACATTTCAGAGGGAATCAGAATGACTTTAGCCCCAGGTCCCCCAGATCCAGCCTTCACATTGCGGGGGAGTGGCAGTCCCATTACATGTCTGAAGTTTACAGACCAGACAGATCAGAAGCTTTACTCCGGGTCTCAGGATGGAACTATCCACATCTGGGACATGAAAATCCACAGACCAGTTGGAACACTGGAGGCCCACACTGGACAGTCAGTTCTGTGGATTGAGTTCATCAGCAGTGATGAGATGGTGACGTTTGGAAAAAATGGCATTGCTAGTATATGGAAAGCTGCAGAATCAAGTTGGACACTTACAAGTAAAATGATTAATAACTTTTTAATTTCAAGATTCACTCTATTACAGTAGATAGACAATGCAGCTATGTTATTTCACTGTTGTAAACTACATGTACATGTAAAAGGTTATTTCAGATAATAAGATATATAC
The DNA here is from genome assembly GCF_033153115.1 of Saccostrea echinata. NCBI lineage: Eukaryota > Metazoa > Mollusca > Bivalvia > Ostreida > Ostreidae > Saccostrea > Saccostrea echinata. The sequence goes on along the minus strand of NW_026889758.1, from coordinate 35,755,139 downwards.
TGGCTCTTTAGTCAACTGATTTGTATCAATTTTATGATTTAATTGTATATAAATGTGCTAGGTACTTTATTATAGCAAATGTTATCAATTTATTTCTAGATAACATTCATACATCTGTAATGGGATTTTGTCCTGGTGCACTGCTGAAACAAGACAATTTACTGGCTCTTCCCAGTGAGGAAACATCAGCAGTTGATATATATGATATTAAAACTTGGAAGAAAGTTGGATGTTTCCTTGATTCTGGTTCTAAACTTGGAATGACTATGAGTATTAAGTCAATTTCTGATACATCTCAATTTTTTATTGGATATGAAGATGGTACCATTGGATTTTGGGATTGCAAACATTCTCGAATCTTGGACAAGGCTAAATTCTTTGAAGAATGTGTGATGTGTCTTGATTACAGCTCTGGTGCTAATCTTGGAATCTGTGGATCTCCAAGTAATTTGTTATCAACTTGGAACATTACTGAAAACCAGATTAATAGGGGAACCAATTATGAAGTGAAAAACCCAGGATTTAATGATGTAAGAATTCGTAATGACCAAAAAATATTAGCCACAGCAGGGTGGGATCATCAGGTACGAATCTTTGGCGTGAAGAAACTGAAGCCTTTAGCTGTATTGTCCTACCACAAGGACAGTGTTCAATGTCTGGCTTTTTCCAAGGACAATATGCTAGCATGTGGTTCTAAGGATCAACATATCAGTCTCTGGAAACTTTACTAAATTATTATAGTAGTGTATGACTATTTGTTTTTCATACTGAATCAATTAAAACAATTTTTTATTTCTGTTTTTTTTAACTGCATTTTTATTTTTAAAATATCAACAATTATTTGAAAATTGGTCAGTTTTAGCTTTCATTAAATGGACATACATGTACTTGTATACATGGAACACTTTTCTACAAGCTCCTTTATAAATGAAATTCATTTCATAGCATCTTAGTATCTTCTTATATGGATGTACCATACTTCAAACATTGAGACAGAGAAGTAAAAATGACATATCATTAACAATACATCTCTTCCACATGGCAAATAATGGTGTATTAAATCTTAACTTGATATTAAACAACTTCATATTAAAGAGTTCTCATGGTTATATCTAGATCATATTTATCTGTGTTATGTAACAATGAAAAAATCAAAGATCAATACTGTTTTCAAGTTTTTTTTTGTCTGATGTGGTACCAAATAGTAGCACAACACTGAACTGACAAGAGATAGCAACAGGGAGTATTCCAGTAACAATTAAAGAACAAGTTGCCCTATTATCAGACCCTGATGGATATAGCTCTCATAAAACAGTAACAAGTTCAGAACACACAACAATAACAGAAGAAAACAGACTAGATTATTTTAGAAATCTCTTGAGGTGTATTGCTGACTGCAGTGTTATCAAATCTCTAACAGTGTAGCAAATCTTAAACATTGCATAAAAATGCATGAGTACTATAAATCAAATTGCACTAGGAATAAAATGTCTGTAGTAAAAAAAAGACACAAATTATATGTATCACTGAGGAATGCATCTATTTCTCTAATTTTTAACTGTCTAGTGACAAATAACACTGTAGTTAATATCATGCAAAAACCAAAATGATGTAAAAAATTGTTTGTTTTTTTTTTCTTTAAGTTTCTTCTAAATACCTGTGGCACCTTTAGTGCATGTTTTACAATATTCGTCAAAGAAAATGCATTTTTTCATATTTGCATTATTTACAACAATTCAAGTAATGAATTTAACATAACACTTGCATGAACATTACCGTGGTTGTATATACCTGAGTATTACAGAAAACAAGCCATTGTGCTGAACACTTAAACGTGAACATATAATATTGCACTCTAAAATTGTTCCAAAAATTTTAAAATGAAGAAAAGTCTGAAAATAGCCTTGTATGTATATTAAAGACCTTGAACTTCAACTTTAAACTCAGATGTCTGGACTTGTATCTGGAGATGGTCTTTGAACCCGAGCATTGATGTAACTTGCAATTAGAAGGGTCAAATCCAGTATCTAAGAATAAAAAGAACTGCAGATCATGAAGACAAACATGACAAAGGCAATGTGATTACAAATCATATAATTTTTCCAAAGAAAACTTGAATTTTAAAAATTAATTTTATACCTTTAAATCAAGGAACTCATACCTTAAACTTTGGCATGGCAAAAAGGAGTTTCTCTGTTCTGTGTTCATAATGATGTGGAGCTGACTCAAACAGCTGACTGACCACTAACATAAAATCTTCCTTCCAACCTCCAAACGTGATCACAGAACGGTAATCATAGGTGTTCAGCGGTTGCTACAACAGAGACAGAAATAAATAAAAATAGTAAATCCTTCTTGATATTACATACGTACTACATGTATGATTATCAATTTTAATTGAATTCTTTATCTCTGGTATTTACTAACCATGGTGGCATGCTCCAGGACTGAGATTCCATCCTCTTGTACAGCTACCCACACATCATCTGGAGTTGTGGATCCCTTTATCTGTCAAGTATTTGTAATCAAATACTAAAATATACATCAACTTAGGCTAAGTAAAATTGAAATTATTGTTCTCGGGCCAATTTTCTTAAAAACAGCTGAGGACGGGAGGCTCCCCCCTTTTATCGGCAATAAATTATATGCTGGAAGCATATTTTAATCAACAATGAAAATTCTTCCTTCATAATTATACCGGAGTCATTCTGTACATATATTCAACATCTCACAAAATTATCAAATATATGCTTATTCATTTTTAGCAGATAAAGTGTCCATATTGATGTCTGCTGAGTGACTGTCCACAGGTATACAAAATGGCTAACAGAAACAAAAATTGAGTGCAAAACAATGAAAAAATGTGAATGGATTTTTTTTTCTCCAAGATTGGCATCCACATAAATAATTTTTGATTTTACTGAAAATATGAAAAAATTGCAATGCAGCTACCTAAAAACGGACATGCCCGTGCTCAAGAGCCGAATTTCAATTTTACTTAGCCTTAAGCCCTAGGTTTAATCATTTATACAAATAACAATTATGGATGTTGATGCCCACAGTATGAAACATCTACTTAACTAGTAGATAAGAAGTGAATAAACAGGAATCTCAATTCTATAGGGACACTTAGTTCACTATTGCACCATCAAGGTTGAGTTGATGGTGTGATCGTGATGATGGAGCAATGGCATAATGCAATGGAGCGATAGTGGGACAATGCAAAGATACCATGGCAATGATGTGCTGGTGCGATGATGATGTGATGTTTGCTATCACTCCATCTCATATCATTACTGTATCATAGCACTATTGTCATTAGACATCAAGGCACTTTGTGCCATAGTTGATGTGCCATGGTGTAAAAGTGGCCCTATCCAGATTCCATACAATTTACCATTTAAACAGATAGCACTTTTGTTAAATGTCCACTGGTTACCTTGGCCATGTACAGCTTTGCCCCACAGTATGGCCATTTCCTCACGACTGCTAAATACACTCTGACACAGTCCTGTATTGTTCGACCTCGAAGGGAAGTCCACCTCTCTAACAACTTCATAACCACAGCTCTGTAATAAACAATCACAAGTATGCTCAACTTTTGGTATTCTACAATATGAATGCTTAAAACCTGACACAATTATAAATTTATATCTTTTCAATCATTCTTAGTTTTATTCAACATAGAATAATATAGCATCTGGATCAGTGCATGTCTGTGTGTGTGTCTGAGTGTGTGTGTGTTTACCCGTATTTTAATATATATATTCACTCAGGTCATTGTATTTGTAACCTTGATCCTTGTATAGAGAAGGTATTTATAGGCATTATGCCTGTTGCCCAATATATTCAGTATTGTGAATAAATATTATTTAAATCAATATAGCATTAAGAGAAAGTGATTTATATTTACAGTAAAACTTGTTTAGTATGAACACAGATATAGCGAATTTACAGATCTAGCGACATTTTTGGGGATCTCTACACAATTACTTCTAGGGCTATAACGAACTCTGATATAACAAATTTACAGATATCAGATTTTGTATCCTAAATTTACATCTTTTGTAACATATTCTTTTTTTTCCATTGAATGTACTGCAGTATGATCAATACTGGTTTTTTAATCATGATTGATCTTTAGTGATTACTAAGCCAGTGGCAGATTCAGGAATTTCACAGTAGAAGGCAGGGGGTCTGGGGGCTGCATTGAAGCCCCAGTGGGTCCAGGGCAAAGCCCTGGTGGGGGTCTGAGGGCTGACGAATTCTTACAAGTAAGAGGTGTTTTTTCCTTGATTTAAGGATAATGCAAACAAAATTTTAAAAAAAATTCAAACGGGGATGGGCACCGGCACTGGATCCACCTTTGTAAGCTAGCTAAGGTCTTTCAAAAATGAAGACCCTTGTACAATAATATATATGTATACAGTAAATTTAAGTAAATAAGTTTTTTTTTTCAGGAAAAGTACCTTTTCAATACTAGTAATTAAGGAAGATGGTAAATACTGTGGAATCATCACTGTTCATGGGGGACCAATGTTCGTGGATTTCATGGGGGACCCTTACCCATGAAATTTACATCCCCACACGTTTAATTTGTAAACATATTGATTCATTGAATCTACCATATAAACAACAAGAAGTCAGTGAGCTAATGCTCACTAGTAATACCCCTGCTCTGATGTGAATATACACTCTCATGTTGACATCAAATTCATACAAAAATGAATCCCTAAACAAAGAGTGTGCTAAAACAAAGAGTGTGCCTAAACAAAGAGTGTGCTAAAATTTCAATCATCTGCGCTGAGTAGTTGCTGAGAAAAGTGTGATGAAAATTTGGTACAGACAGACGCACAGATGAACAGGAAGTTGACATCCAATTTTAACAAAAATAAATCCCACCATATGGCATGCCTAAACAAAGAGTGTGCAGAAATTTCAATCATCTGTGATGAGTAGTTGCTGAGAAAACTGCACTGAAAATTTGTTACGGACAGACACATACAGACACACAAGGGTAAAACAGTATAGCCCCATCTCCTTCAGAGCGGGGGTATAATCAATCTACGAAATTACGTCCCCTTGAACAAGTAAAATTTTACTTGCCCACGAACATTGACCCCAAGAATAAGAATGATTCCACAATAGGGTAAAACTGTATAATTACAAACTAAAGCCTCTCTGACCTTTGTTCGGTTTCCTCAGCCTCTGAGTATTTTCGGGGGTAGAACTTGTCCAGCACTGAGGACAACTGATTGGTGATGTTACTGTGGAATGGAGAGGAACTGCTACTGCTGGTCTGACTAGATTCACTTGGGGCTCGAAGGTCCCCAAATTCTACCTACAAGGACACAATCAAAACCTTATTACAATACACAGAAATCAGATGTACCAATGATAATGCATGACATTTTCATTTAAAATTCCATGTATTGATGAAAAGCAAAGCAGATCTTTTTATTCATATTCTTTTTTTGTCAGTTAATGAACTTGTAACATACAAGTAAAACTTGTTTTTCCCTTACCTGAGCTAGAAGAGATGCAAGTTCTAAGGCTAAATCTTTGTTCAGTGGAAATCTTCCATAAATGATTTCCTCGTTGGTTTGATATGCTAGTAGTAATTTTTCTTTCTCTGTCTCTGATGTACTCAAACTTTTGAAGTACAACCTATGCATACAAAGTAATTTTTTTTAGCTACTGAAATCTCTGTTAACTGCTAATTCTATCCTCATCCAATATTTACCAGTACATTCCATATATATTTTTCTTATAAAATATGTTGAAAGCTTTGGCATTCATAACACCGTAACACAAGGTCAAAAGTTTAAAGTAATGATGTCACAAACAGTGAACACAGTACAAATGCAATGTCATAAACAACAAAAGGCCCATGGGCCACAATGCTCACCTGAGTAACTTTGGCTCTGCTGTTCTTCACCAGATTTTCCCATTGTAATACGTATTGTGACCCCATGCACCCTATCCCCAGGGGTCATGATTTGAATAATTTAGAATCTTCCTTGTAAGTTTCAGCTTTTCTGGCCCAGTGGTTCTTGAGAAGATTTTTAAATATTTTTCCAATATATTTAAATATAAAACTTTGATTCCCCATTGTGGCCCCACCCTATCCCCAGGGGTCACGATTTGAACAAATTACAATCTACACTACCCAAGAATGTTTCCATGTAAGATTTAGCTTTTCTGGCCCAGTGGTTCTTGAGAAGATTTTTAAAGATCTTTTCCTATATATATATATATCAATGTAAAACTTTGATTCCCCACTGTGGCCCCACCCAACCCCCAGGGGTCATGATTTGTATAATTTAGAATCTTCACTACCCCAGAATGCGTCCATGTAAGTTTTAGCTTTTCTGGCCAACTGGTTCTTGAGAAGAAGATTTTTAAAGATTTTTCGTATATATTTCAATGTAAAACTTTGATTCCCCATTGTGGCCCCATCCTACCCCCAGGGGTCATGATTTGAACAATTTAGAATCTACACTACCCCAGGATGCTTTCAGGTAAGTTTCAGCTTTTCTGGCCCAGTGGTTCTTGAGAAGAAGATTTTTTAATGAACCCACCCCATTTTTGTCTTTTCTTGAATATATCCCCTTGAAAGGGGGCTTGGCCCTTCATTTTAACAATTTAAACTCCCCTTCACCCAAAGATGCTTTGTACCAATTTTGGTCGAAATTGGCCCATTAGTTCGTGAGAAGAAGTTGAAAATGTGAAAAGTTTACAGACGGACAGACAGACAGATGGACGGACAACAGATGATCAGAAAAGCTCACTTGAGCTTTCAGCTCAGGTGAGCTAAAAATCAAAATCCATGCTCAAGTTGAACAGTAACAGCAGCTTTCTTAATTTAGCTATAAACATGTGGTGTGTACCATTTAAACAGGCATACATGATATATTCAAAGAAGCAACATTTTATCAATCTGTCGTGAAATCAACATTGTGGGTATAAGTATCTAATTGTAAATTTTGGATGTTCATTCACACAAATGGCTTTGCAGAAAAATTTCCATAATGCATTAACACACATTATTCAATTTGTCAGCACAGTCATCATGTTATGACACAATAAAGTCCAAAATTTACAATGCACATAATAACAAAGTATAGATTTTACCTGTTTTTGTAAATGAAGCGTATAGTTTTGTTGCTATCTAATTTCCCTGAGTGAAAGTCTTGGTAAGATTTTTCCCATCTCGAAATCACATCACAAACCTATGAAGAAAATTTAATTTTCACTACACGTTATTTTAAAAATACATTTCCCTTTTGGGAGGCCACTGTACAGAAGAAATCTCTGTGATTCTGTAGATTATTTTCTTTTCTGTATATGATATACATTGCCAATTAAATATTGATGAACAGCTTTTTACAAATTTTCAATGTAGGGAAAGATTTCTTGTTCTTGAGAAGATCTTTTAAGATTTTTTCCTATGTATTCCTGTGTAAAACTTTAATCCTCCATTGTGCCCCCCCCACCCCCCACCCCGGATCATGATTTTGAACAAACTTGAATGATGATTCCACTACCTGAGGATGCTTCTACATAAATATGACTAATCTTGGCTTTGCTGTAATTGAGAAGAAGACTTTAAAAGTTTTTTAAAATTTCAATTTTTCTTGCCCAGTGATTCTTGAGAGGATTTTAAAATGAACCCCCCCCCCCCCCCAATTTTCACTATTTCTTAATTATCTCCCATTGGAAGAGGGTGTGGCCCTTCATTTGAACAAATTTGATTCCCTTCTCCCACGGATACTCTGTGCCAACTTTGGTTGAATTTGGCACAGTGGTTCTGGAGACAAAGAAGAAAATGTGAAAAGCTTCAACGATGACAACGCCAATGAAGACGACAGACAACAGACAAATTTTGATCAGAAAAGCTAACTTGGTAAGCTAATAAATACACATGCTTTCTCTTTTGTGGCTATCAAACACAATATAACTGATGCTACTACATGTACGTAGATTTATTCTATATATTGTATTTCTTGTACCTTGACATGTAACTGTAGACACTGTTCTACATCTATGTTGCCTGGGTGGTCGGAGAAGAGATAGAACCCTGAGTATTTGGAATCACGAATGTTAACAGTTTTATTGATGCTCTGTGTGAACTCATCTACAGTGGTAGACCCATCAAAACTTATCACCTAGAAATAGAGAGAGAGTGAAAACAAATTCATTAACAGTAAAAATAAAATTATTAAACAAGAGCTGTTTTAAAAGGACAAATATCCTCAATGGATGGATCAAAACAGGGCATACTGAAATGTAATTAACTATATATGCCATTTTCTTAAAAAAAATTAAAACATGGACTTCTAATTCCTGTGATATTTATCATGTTAAAATTTTATTGGTTAAAGGTTGTTACGTCTCTTCTGTATGAAAGCAACCTTTATATATAGCATGAAAGTAGGGGCTTCTACAATTGTCATGGCCAAATCAAAATTTGAAGTTATGGACATTGTAATCTTTTCAAATGACTATGGCTTAAAATCATGATAGACCTCCAGGTCCAGAGCAATCTTTGTACCATACATTTCCTTCTGATTATCACCATTACAATACTTCCATCTTAAAATGTAACATTTCTGAGCCCTGTGACCTTGTTTAAATTACTTGGTCAAGGCTATTACTAAGGGTGCAACGATAAACCGTTTGACGGTATATCACGGTATATTTTTCCACGGTTCAATTCACGATACGCTAAACTGATATCGCGGGTTCGCTTCAATCGGTCCAGAATTATCCGTTTTGTCCGTTTTATTTCCTTCTTTACTATTTCAAAATGGCTTCCGCGCAAAACGTGAGGTCGCCGATAACGCATTTATGGCAGTTAAACTCATCTCCAGCATCTTACAGATCCCAGAATTAACACGGAGATGTTAAGACAAATGATAATCCCTTTAGATCTTTAAAGGTATTCTTTGGTAATACACGATATTCCATCACGTGTGTATTTCGATGAAAATTCGCTGTCTTGTTGACTAAAACGTATTAACACAAGAAATATGACAACTGGTTTTCTACGTAAATAAAAGGAATAAAAGAATGAATGTCTTCCTTTTTCATTCCAATTTAAAAGAAAGATTATTAGGAGAGGTCCCCGTAGTTCCCTGTAAATGTTCATCATTGGTTTAGAATGTTGTCACAACTCAAAGATCTACCTAACAATCCAATTCAAGTTAACAAAATGTTATTTTAATTATTATTAAAAAATATGAACATTTTGTATAACCCTGTCAAGTTTTAAAAAATATGATGACAAACTTGAAAGACTTTTTAACCTTGTCATGTATCGTGATACGTATCGTATCGTGAACTGAATACCGTGATACGTATCGTATCATGAGGTTAGTGTATCGTTGCACCCCTAGCTATTACATATCCTTTGATAATAATTAACCAACAGATCAAGTATGATTGCCTATGTAATTCAATTTAAATTTTCATTACTAAGTTTAAAACATCTAAACTCAGTAACTTTGACCTTGCCAAGCAACCTCTATGCTAAGAGGGATTTTCAAAGAAATGGCCTTGCAACAATTTTACCCTCTGACCTTGTCCAAATGATCCTGGTTCAGATTTATGAGATATCCCTGGACACAAGCAATCTATATGCTAAGTATGAAATTGTTATGTTTCTCAAATTCAAAGTTATGTCCTGGACATGAATTGTAAACCATGTGACCTAATTGACCTTCACCTTGTCAAAATGGCCTTGGTACAGGGTTACAACACACCCACTGGTTACAAATCATTTTCTACTAAGTACTGTATGTGATTTTAAAAAGCTAAACACATTGATGAAGTTTTCTTTGATACCTTGATCAAAGAAAAAATTATAAGATTCATTTCTTAAATTTAGCATGTTTGCTGTGACCATGTTTTACTGTACAGGATCAATTGAGAAAAAAATGTATAATCAATCTCCCATATGTCTCTCTTACCTGATAGGTATTGTTCATGAGATGTACTGGGATGCTGATTGGTTGGGAGTGATGGTAGGGATGACGTAACAAGATGGACATAATCTCCATACGAGAGGGTCTGGCATCTCTGTTTCCCTTCAGAATGGTCCTCTCTAATGCTCTCTGACAGAAAATGGCATATTTTCCCATGTCATGCCTAAAATAATTTTGACGATGGAAAAAATAAGAAATGTTCAAGATGATAAAATAAGGAGTTTTTCATATGATCTAAATATTTCAATGGACCACTTCATTTTGGATAAGAATTCTTTTCATTGAACTCATATTTATCTGAATTCTCAAAGTATGTGTTTGTACACAGTTCTTTTCATTGAGCTCATATTTATCCAAATTCTCGAAGTATGTGTTTATACACCATCGACAAGCTCTTCTAAATGCTGTAACTTATTACTGTCAAAGATTTATTATTTTTGATATTTTACATCTGAAGATGGTCAGCAATTTCTATGTCTTTTATTGAAAAAAATTTCCAGAACCCTCATTACATTTCCTTTGTAAGATTTCATTACCTTGGATCTGCCAGCCTCTGCAGGTGGACCTTGAGGTGCCACATGATGGACTGTTTGGGGAGGAACAGTGAGGTGGACAGGGATAGCAGCTGCCATCCCTGGAGGAACACAGTGGTGATGGGGTTCAACCTTCCCTCACACAGGTCTGATACAGAGTTTGTGGGCGAGGTGGGGGTGGTGTGGCACAGATACCAGGAATGTTTACCACACAACAGCAGGTTCTACAAAATATCAATATTTATCTGCAAGTTACCCTCTTTGATATGAAGCACAAGCTTGCTCTAGGATATTATTTTCCAATGTATAGGAGATTTCACTTGTGATTTTTCCTATTACTAAGAAATATTAAAATCGCAAATGTTGATATTTTTTTCATTGGACTAAATATATCTCACTTGTACCGCTGTTTTGTGGGTGACAGGATGAGCAGACAGCTGCTTGATCATTTGACAGTAGAACTCATTCTGTAACTCAGGGAATTGTAGGCAGGTCTGTAAGATAGTCTGAGCTAACTCAACATGGAGCTCTAGCTTGGTGGAATCAATGGGGGTGTAGATAAAGTCATTTATATCCTGAGAAAAAAATCACAGCAAATTAATGAATATAAACAATAAACTACAGATAACATCTTAAATCTGGAACAAAAGAAGAACCAGCAAATTAAAAAAAAAATGTATAAAAAGTATGAAAAAATTATATTCTTTTTCAAGAGTACCATCTTTTCTGATAGGTACACACCCTTGACAGATCCAGAGCTCTCTCCTGCAGATCCTCTGAAGGAAGTGTTGTTAAAGGTTTAGAAAGTGGTTCTTTGGTGTGAAGCATCATGGGATGTTTCCAGTATAAAGAATCTAAATAAAAGACAGCAAAAAGTAGAATGTAATTTGTTTTTGAAAATCATATACAATTTAACTACTCCTAACATTGATAGACAATTGAAAAGTGAGATTGATTAAATCTCTGTCTAAATGACCTACTTGGATCTCCATTGACCTCCATGACCTTTGCAATGAGTTGTTCATACTCTGTACCAACATTTCCTGTTCCTCCCCCAGCAGCAACAGTCAGGTGGTACAACCAGGAATCCTAGAACAAATTCTGTAAAATCACTTATTTTTGTTGGCTCAAGTTTTCGTGGTTTGACAAAATATTGGTTTGTGGGGATCTGATTTCATGATTGAAGAAGTGTAGAGTCTTTATATATTTTTTACATTTTGTCGAGGACATAAATTCGTGGGTTTCTTCATACCATGAAAACAATGGAAATTAAACCCTCAAAAATGAGTGTGCAATCTGTCACTGCTGACCAATAAAACGGGGAATGTTTTATTTACGATTTTCCCCTAAAGGCTGAAATTTTGACAAAGTTTTAACCAACTGCAGATCTTGGCATTCTCCACCTCACCTTTTCATGTTTGCTAGGAAGCATGAGGTAGGTGGGACCTTGGAATGGTGGCCAGATGGCAATGGTATACTGACTGATGACATCATAGTCTGCCTCATCATCCGAGTCCTCGCTGCTGTCCACGTCTTCAATCCTTGCATCCCGTAAGTGGATCTGACCAGAAGGAGTCTGAAAAAATGTGTGAATCACAAAAAATGCTTTGTAAAATTAAGCCTTGAATCCAAAGGAAAATCTATTCATTATTGTGTTAATGCCTTATTTTATGGTACTGACAAAATAATGCTGATAATACCTTGTCTGTTTTGTTTTTATAATATAAGAAATATCTCCCTAGCAGCACACACCAGCATCTTTTTGTAACTCCGTGTTTTGCCTAAAGAAAGATGTAAACATGTCATTCTACATCATTTTCAAAAATTCTGATATCGTTTTTGCCTAATAACCATCCATATCCCTACTTGTTCTTCTTTCTGTCATTATGAATCTAAATAAAAAACACCCCCCTCCTAGCTTGAATATACTATTAAGAAATAAGAATCACAACATATGGTTTTTAAATCTTGATGGAAAATTATGTATATGTGGAAAAAAATCTTTCTAATTGTAAATTAACTTTTTCTGATGTATGTTACATACTTAAAAGATGATTTAACAAATGCATGCAATTTTCACAGTGTGCAGGAAACTTGCTACTGTATGACAAATATAGTACATGTTTTAATACAAACATTGAAGAAAAAAATAGAAGAAAGTGGTGCTGTGGTATGAATCAATAGTAAGTCCTCACCTTAACAAGCCATCCTCTGGAAACTGCCTTAGTGTCAAGTTGGTCCAAGATAAACCCAGTGGCATGTCGCTTCAAAACTTTCTGTAGTACTATGATATACAATAAGACAGAACCTCTAAACAAGATGTATGTCATAAAAACTTAAAACAAATATCAGGCATACATGTAGATTTATGCTTGGTGTATATAATTTCTTTTTCTTATTCCAGTAAAGCCTTTAAGTTGTATATAAAGCAATGCACACTAGTCTTTACTTTTTATCCATTTCTCTGTGTCAGCTAACGAGTCTGCATTGAAATAGTATGTCTTCTTGGAGTTGCTTATCTGAAAAAAAAAGTTGCAACTTTATAAACATTAAAGTTTAAATATAGTCAACTTCATTATGTAAATATTCACCATATCAAGACTAAAATCTCCTAAAAAATGTGTATTGAATTCTTCTATACTTACCTGGAAAGTTGTTTCTCCCTTGGTATTATCTATCCTAGTTTGTTCATCTAAAGAAATGGTTCCCTGAGGTTTGCGTAGAACATCATGCTATAAAATTTTCAAGGACTAAAGTGACATTTTCAACAGCAACATTATCAGTATCATTGTATTTTTTTCAAAATATTATCTTCAAAAATGTATTCAGATTTTTGCATTTGCAATTTAATAGATTGAATTTGATATTTGCAATACTGAAGCACAAAATGCTGCCAAAATAATGCAATATATGTATTACTGTATATGTACAGCAAAAAATAAACATTTACCGTTTCCTTTTATATGAAAAAAATTTCTACATATTTTTACACTTATTTACTAACCTGTGACTTGTAGTAGAATAATTCCCCATTTCGAAGGACAAACCACCGTCTCTTCCACATCTTGACTTTCCCACCTAATTTGGACAGATAGCCAAACTTTTCCAATGTATCCTACACAACAGTATCACAATTTTGTCAAGGATAAACTACACTTCTATGACTATCATTATTATTCCAAAAACAGGTGTGTTTGGTATCAGTGAGAAAACATTATTAACCTTTTGCTTCCAAAATTTCATATACAAATAGCTGACTACCTGTTTGTGGCTGTCTGTGGTATAGCGAAGCAGTTTTTTCTCTGGTTCCAAACTCTCCAGATCACTCTTGTCGGAGGTCTCGTCAGGAGGATCGGCATAATCACAGGAAACTTCTGAGGACACTGAGGGACAGGACACACCTAAAGTATCCAATGACATGATCTACACAGGGCACATGTCTGCATTTCTTTTAAGATATTGTCATTAACTATTTCTATTCTATAATTGTTTATTAATGGTGCAAAAAGACTGCTAAAATAGGAATACAACTAATATATACATTGTGCATATATACATGTATTCATTTATGAATAGAGTTACAAATACATGCATAATAAAGTGATTTATATTTACCATTATTAAGCGAAGTAGACATCAAGAGAAATATATTTACATGTACCATTATTAGGCAAATTATACAGACCAGGTATATACATATATACAAGAAAAATCATTTGCAAGTTTTTAGGTTCATGACAGGAAATAGCTAAATGCAGTAAGCAACTAAGGTATGTTTGTCTTTTTTAAAGGTTTTGTTTAAAAACAGGAAACATTCATTTTCTTCTTTAAGATCAATCTGAATTCAATATGTAAATATTAACCTTAATCATATCATCTATAAACAGGCCTGTGGGCACATCATAAGCACGCATTCTTTGCTTTCTCTAGGCAAAACATCAGCCAAACTGTAATCAAATGCATAAATTCCGTTGTATCTGCATATATAGCCTACCTCTTTTGATGGCCCCTGAGCTGCTTTGCTGTAATTTCTTGGAATCAGAGACTTTGAGAGTAGAAGGCTGAGATTCTGAGTTCCTGAGATCTATTTGTTCTGTAACATCCTCATTGTCCGACGACTCTGAATCATCATCAGTGAATGGGGTACTACGGATCTGAGCTGCCTTCTTCAAACATAAAGACATTATATTCCTCACTGTATGCTCCTCAATTTGAAAATTGCTGGAATAACATATTTTTTTTTGTTGAGGTAAAATAACTTACTCCTTTTAAAGTTGCATACACTGGGACATCTAGTTCTCTGTAGATCTTAGCAACCTCAGTAAGCTCTGCTGGGTCTTGAAAATTAAATAAAATTTAAATTTCTTTCTGGTGTACTATTGCATAAAAATATATGTTATGCATGAAAATTTGCATATTGCAAAAAATCAAGGAAATTTTTTACTGTAAATATATTGTATTATCTTGTGAATTCTTGTACCACTTCCTTGATAGTGGCTCTCTATTGCATGATGCTCAAACATCTAGCTTTTGAAAGTTTCAAAACACAAGATTCTGAGTATTATCAAAAATGCAATTAATGTTTTTTCAGTTGTACTGTATGGTGCAAGACTGCAAGTTGAGTGTACCGGTAGATTGTTTCTCTCCATAAGACTGCTGTACTCTCTCTCTCTCAGTATACAAATAATTTGTCTGTTATCCCACTCTGTTTCTCTCTCTATATATGACTGCTGTACTCTATTTCTCTCCCTCTCTCTCTCTGTATATATATATATATATATATATATATTTATTACATTTTCAACAGTGAAATACTGTGATTTATTTATTGAATAAAAGTGATATTCTCTCACACTGTGAAAGGATACCCAAAATAATATTCTCTCACAGTGTGAAAGGATATCAAAGTAAGTAAAAAATAATTTCTGGCCTATCATAAGACAGAGATAGTAACTAAGCATCTTGGTAGAGCTAAAACTGCACATTTCTCCCCAAATGTGTTGCTAAAATCCATGCTATGTAATGTTTTCAATCTCACAACTGCTAAGCTATGACATCTCAACCACTCAACTATGACGTCAAGCCTATGACACTGTGTTAAGAAAAGACAGAGGCAAAGGGAAAATCAAAGAAAATGTAATAAACAGAAAATTCACTTCGCACTCATGAAAATATCAAAAAATCCTGTCCCACTCGTGAAATAAATTCCATATTCATCTACAAAACATTGAATATCCTCTATTTTTATATATATATATATATATATATATATACATATATATATATATATATATATATATATATATATATATATATATATATATATATAATTTGTCTATCATCCCACTCTAACATCAGTTTCGTGTAATGGCCAGGAATGAGCAATCCAAAACCTTGTAAAGTTTACCTGTTGTGTCTGATGGCTTGAGTTTCCTTGGTACTGTGTGTGCTCTCCTGTCCTGTTCACAAATAATAATTTAAAGAATGTTTAAATCTTGATGTCTAAGCCAAGTTTATAGTCAGTGAAAAACATAAGCTTCGTTTATTACATACATTAAATGGAACATTCCAGTCATTTTCTGGATGTGACTCAGTATAAACTAGAACTGTCCAAAAGGGACAAATACCCCCCGCTGGGTTTTTCAGAGAAGGTATCAAATCAATAATGTTTTCTAGATGTGAGAGGTGTTCACAATTTGCCTAAACATTTAGAGTGAAAATTTAATTACTCATTATATATTTTTTTTAATGAATGAAACTAAGGTGCAGCCTAATAAAACATCAATACTAGTAATTACAGTGTTTTTTATTACATTGAAAAAATAGTTTGCAACTGCCATCTTTGTGAGACATGACACTCTGCAAATTGATTGTTGAAAAAAAAAAAATCATAATTAATTATACAAAATCAAATTGATCTTAATACCTTTATATCAAACTCATTTTAAAAATAAAAGGCTGGTTCCAGTAACTATGTATTTTGACAGACATAAATTACAATTAAGAGACTTAGACAACAGAGATCTTTATTTCTTTCTGCCCAATTCCCAGGAGATATAGATAAGATCTGCTTGATCAGAGATGCCCTAACAGCTTCCCACACTGAACTCATTAATTAATCTTTAACTGGATGCATGTCCACTCATTACTCCCAAGGGACAAATGGATTTACACTATCTGCTGTGTAATGTAAAAATTGTTTTTAATACTTTGTGATTTTTTTTTAATTCTAATAAGTAGTTTTAAGCTGTAGTTCACATTTTTGTACAGATGTTCTAAATTCTATGTCTCAAACCTTAGACATGAACCCGAAATGACCCGAAAAGTCAATAAAAATGAAAAAAAAAAAACACCTGTAAAATGCAGAAAAATTATCAAATAATGTTGAAAATATCAGGTGCACATCTTCATATGGTAAATAATAAGTGTACAAATTTTCATACAAATCTATGCAATAGTCTCTGGGAACAATCCAGACAAAACCACATAATAAAAATGAAAAAAACACCTGTAAAACGCAAAAAAATTATCCAATCATGATGAAAATACCAGGTGCACACCTTCATATGGCAAAGAATAAGTGTACAAATTTTCAGACAAATCCTTGTAACAGTTTCCAAGAAATGGTCTGGACAAAATCTCGTCTACAGACAGACGCACAGACAGACAGACGGACAAGCTGATTCCAATATACCCCCCTAAACTTCGTTTGCGGGGGGTATAACAATTCCATTTTACATGTATATGCAGTGCTAAACAGAATCATATTATATCATGACAGTACAATGATTTGTTGGAAAAATTAATCCAAAAAAAAAAAAGATTCTGACACAGTAAAATGCAAAAACTGATTTTTCACTGTTAAAATAAAATCTCTGCATCATTTGCTTTTCTTTGTAATATCTATCACTGTGATGCCTTACCCATTTCTTTGAGTCTGTGGCTTGCAGAGCACTATGTCTGGTGGGGCTGATTATATGTGGCTCAAGTACATGTGGGGGGTGGTGTTCCTGAGTTAGGTGATTTAGCATGTGTCCACTGCTATATAGGATTTCGGGTTTTGTGTGGCCCTTTGAACGCACTCGAGGTAGTGTGGCTATGGCACTCACAGCATTAGGACTGCTTTTATAAATGCTCATATGGGAGTTCTGTTTGACCTGAGGTAATGCTGCAGACACCTTGGTTGTCTTACTCTTACACACTTCTGCATAATCTGGTTCTACTGTAACTGAGATGATTTCTTCCTCTATTTCTACACCACTGCCATTCTGATCTACTTCTAATGATAGGATATCCTCTGTGATTTTGACCTTTGTATGACCTATTAGTTCCTCACTGCCATTACTAGAACTGATCAATGAATCCATCAAGTGAGCATCATGGAACACCTTTCTTTCTATTTTAACTTGAGGAGGGGCAGTTTTCTTTGGTTCATATGTACTTTCATGATTCTGATCCACTTCTTGGTATATTGGTACATTTTCAATGTCCACCATACTATCATCACTATCTGAAATGTTGGCTGTAACTTCTTGTATATTGTCATCAGAGGGTGGAGTAATACTACATGTGTCATTATTATTATATCCATCAGACCCTTCCTCCATTTTCAGAGTTTCCATAAGGGATTTTGAGGGTCTCTTTGGAATCTGTGGAGGTTCATCTGAAGCCATGGATGCTGACCTTGAACTGGACATTGACACAGAGTCTGATTCAGCATAGTCTGCCACTTCTTGACCTTGTTCATCTGTTTCTGGGGGCAAGGAAAGACTGTGGGTTCTCAGGACCTTTTTAACAGACTCTGTCCATGAGGAATTTGAGAGTCTGCGCACTGGACTGACCTCAGACACAGGTCGAGAATATGGCCTAGAGCTGGACTCAGACACAGGTCTAGAGCCCAGAAGATGAGAAATACTGGTAAATTCTGATACAGGTCTGGAATCAGGTGACACGCAGGAGGACTCGGCTTCTGATGATAGGCCAGGGAACATTTCCTGTTGAAGTAAAACTCATTACGGTCATTATGCAATTTGATTTCATTATCGACTCCTTTTAATCATCCAGTCTGAACAATGAATTATTCATTCCAATTTGATAAGCAAGAAAAACATCCATAAAAAGGTAATCATTAAAATAAATCTTTAAAAATAATGATCTATTCTTGTATCTAAATTGATATGCACTGAATTAAACATCTATTATATTGTCTCAGAAAGCACCTAGAAAGTCTTTTTGATTATGTTATTTAGCATTTGGTAATGAATTTGCCTATATCTTGTGGATCAACTGACCTGTTGACTAAGTCTGAAGATTTCCTTGGATGCCACAGCAGGAAGTGCCTGGAGTCTCTCTCGAAGAATGTCAACCTGTTCCTGCAGTAATTCATTCTCATGCAGAAGTTCTTTGTTCTGATTGTCCATCTAAATCAAGAACAATAACTGTCAAATTTAAATCGTGTGGTTTCAATAAGTTGTTTTAAATCCTACTGAATATGAAGTTATAACTAACAAACTGAGGAGCTAGCTAGTAAATTCTTTGTGAACAGCAAAGTACACATGTATCAAATCATATGAAAATAGATCAACCTATCTTGGGTTTCTAATAATCATGTAAATACAGTTTTATTATCATACATAAATAAATAAATCTTTTAAAAAATGCTTTGTTACACTATAAACAAAATTCTCAGCATGATCACAATCTTAAACCTGACGAGAAGAATAAATGATACCAGACAAAAACATTTCCATATCAAGAACATGCAAAAACTAAACTTTGTATAAGTCATAAAACTAAGATTATTGAAAGAAAACAGGAAGACTGGTCATTAAAGGCAAATTATATGGATTTTTTGGCTCCATAATTGTCAAACAGAGCTCATTAAGTTGTTTCCATTGGATAATTTAGTCAATACTAATTGGTAGTTATAAAGTACTGCACCTTGCTTTCTTACCCAGAAGAGCTTTGCTACTGAGTTTTGACAAGACAAACATTTCTTTTTATAAAGCCTGCAGCATGTACTTTTTTAAAATCTTATATATACTTGTCAAGTATGAAAATACTTCCAAAGTTGTATATAATTTAGATGACAGGTAAAATACAGAGCCGCATATTATTTCTCATGAAAGAAATACATGTACAGTGTATAACAACTAAAAATGATACTTCAGAATAATTTAAAACAGTATAAAATTTTGATAGCAAAACACATTCAACAATCTTACCATTTAACATTAATCATTCCATTTTATATTAAAATACATGTCAACCTAATCTTTTGTGAGCAAATCAGTGGTTCTTTTTCTGTTCTTTTTTTCCATACATGATGACCATATCTTAAGTAACAATCTTTTTCCCTCCAATCTGATAAAATTTCTTATGATAATTCCTTCAACAGGATGTTGATTATCTCAATTCTTTTAATCAGTTGAAATACCAAAATTCCAACTTTCTTTCCAATTGCAGCAGCAAAAGCTATGCTGCTGATCTTAAAAAATTAAAAGGAATCAATGGAATATCCTCAGTGAACTCACTGAACATGAACAAAGCAATCGTAAAATATACTATGAAGCAATTTCTCCAGAAATACAGATTAATGGGATTTTACTAATGAGATATAAAATATATGATCAATGACAAAATAAATATTTTCTCTTGAATTTGTCACAAATGAATTTTATTGTTTTTATTTGATAAAAAAATATTGTAAATGATTATACCAAGTAATTACATGGGTATTATTAGTGAGAATGCAGTGATTCTGTGTGGGTTGTATTATTGTATACCTGGTGTATTTTAGCGGTCACCCATTCTTTGATCCTTCCTGCCTTTTCCTCCACTGTCTTGGCTTCTTGTTGTCTGTGTAAAACCTACAAAAAGTGTATACATAAAGTTAAACATTTTTATCTATTTATCTAACCCCCCCACCACCACCAAAAAAAAAAAAAAAAAAAAAAATCTGCAAGAGTGGCTTTTTAGAAACACTTCCTACATCTTTTCCACATGTATAATAGATCCAAGAAAAAATTTGCTCTCTGCTATTTTCTTAAGACCTATCAAAGTTTTTTTCTATGTTCAACATTGGTTTTGGACAAACCAAACCAGTAAAAACATCCAAGTCAGAAGTCAGTGCAAAAAATCATTGTTGCTGTACTTTGAATAGTTATTTTCTTTACTTATATTGTTGAGAATTGTTAAATTATACAAGGGAGGTATAAACTTACCACAAAGGTCCTTGAATTTACAGACCTCTGTAGATTTTTGTGCAGACACTTGACCTTATCAAAATAACAATCCTCTTTTCCAGTAGAAATACTCTAATGTAAGATTTAATTTTACTTCTTTATGGTTTGAAAAGTCCTACAAATTGTCAAACATACAAAATTGATCACTTCAATAAATGCTTGTATCAGATTCATGATAGCTTGCCTCTATCAATTTTTCATGACTTGTACAATAATGCCCTGTGTAGTTTTTAGTAGCTCCCTCTAATTGAATACACAGCCTATGCTAGATATTTACACTCCCAGGATAACTGAAAGAACCTGATGTAATAAGTGAAAGTATATTATTCAGCATAAAACAGTAAACACATAAATCAGAGATCCTATTTTATTGGTTTATAATAACTTGCAATTTGGCGACCTTCAGTTTTGTTTGATCAAAACAACAGAATGGCTTGGATTTTACAGACACACTTAAACTTATAACTTTGAAAATCAAATTCCTTGATAACATATATTATGTACTTCAAAAAACTCAGTAGTTCCCCTGAGGCAAATTTAAATATATGTGTAAGTAGTCATTTTGAGTTGGGTTTTGTATATAAACTTTTGATTTAGTGATGGACAGCATAAATACAATCTCCTTAGATCTTGGTCCTCTAACTTTTGTTTTACTGAACTAAAGCTTGAGTCACTCTACATATATTCCCATATTGACTTACATGTGCTTTAATTCTCTTAGTCTAACTAGATTCCCATTTGACTTTTTTGCTTGGTCCTCTACCCAGATTCCCATATAACATTTTTCTTGGCTTATTACATAGATTCCCATATTAACTTACACATGCTTTTTTTCTTGGTTCTCTGGTCCTCTAACTTTGTTTTACTGAACTAAAGCATAAGTCACTCCACATAGATTCCCATACTGACTTGCATGTGCTTTTTCTTGATTCTCTAACTAGATTCTCATATGACTTACATGTGCTTTTTCTTAGTCCTTTAAACCTTTGTTTTACTGATCTAAAGCATGAGTTACTCCACATAGATTCCCATATGACTTACATGTGCTTTTTCTTGGTCCTCTGGTCCTCTTACTTTTGTTTTACTGATCTAAAGCATGAGTCACTCCACATAGATTCCCATATGACTTACATGTGCTTTTTCTTGGTCCTCTAACTAGATACCCATATGACTTACATATGCTTTTTTCTTGGTCCTCTGGTCCTCTAACTTTTGTTTTTACTGATCTAAAGCATGAGTCACTCCACATAGATTCCCATATGACTTACATGTGCTTTTTTCTTGGTCCTTTAACTAGATACCCATATGACTTACGTTTGCTTTTTTCTTGGTCCTCTGGTCCTCTAACTTTTGTTTTTACTGATCTAAAGCATGAGTCACTCCACATAGATTCCCATATGACTTACATGTGCTTTTTCTTGGTCCTCTAACTAGATACCCATATGACTTACATATGCTTTTTTCTTGGTCCTCTGGTCCTCTAACTTTTGTTTTTACTGATCTAAAGCATGAGTCACTCCACATAGATTCCCATATGACTTACATGTGCTTTTTTCTTGGTCCTTTAACTAGATACCCATATGACTTACGTTTGCTTTTTTCTTGGTCCTCTGGTCCTCTAACTTTTGTTTTTACTGATCTAAAGCATGAGTCACTCCACATAGATTCCCATATGACTTACATGTGCTTTTTCTTGGTCCTCTAACTAGATACCCATATGACTTACATTTGCTTTTTTCTTGGTCCTCTGGTCCTCTAACTTTTGTTTTACTGATCTAAAGCATGAGTCACTCCACATAGATTCCCATATGACTTACATGTGCTTTTTTCTTGGTCCTCTAACTAGATACCCATATGACTTACATTTGCTTTTTTCTTGGTCCTCTGGTCCTCTAACTTTTGTTTTACTGATCTAAAGCATGAGTCACTCCACATAGATTCCCATATGACTTACATGTGCTTTTTTCTTGGTCCTCTAACTAGATACCCATATGACTTACATTTGCTTTTTTCTTGGTCCTCTGGTCCTCTAACTTTTGTTTTACTGATCTAAAGCATGAGTCACTCCACATAGATTCCCATATGACTTACATGTGCTTTTTCTTGGTCCTCTAACTAGATACCCATATGACTTACATATGCTTTTTTCTTGGTCCTCTGGTCCTCTAACTTTTGTTTTTACTGATCTAAAGCATGAGTCACTCCACATAGATTCCCATATGACTTACATGTGCTTTTTTCTTGGTCCTTTAACTAGATACCCATATGACTTACGTTTGCTTTTTTCTTGGTCCTCTGGTCCTCTAACTTTTGTTTTACTGATCTAAAGCATGAGTCACTCCACATAGATTCCCATATGACTTACATGTGCTTTTTATTGGTCCTCTAACTAGATTCCCATATTGACTTACATGTGCTTTCTCTTGGTCTTCTAATTGTTGCTGTAGAGATCTGATAGTGTGGGCTTGTTCCTGGCATGTCCTCTCTAAGTCCTCTATCTTGGTGTCTCGGTGCTCAGGGTCCTTGGGCTGCCATTGTAGTGCTGCAAGCTGCTGCTCCATCAGCTGTAGCTGAAAATGTATAAACATGTAAACGACAAAGCTCTTGATGGTGAAAAGGTATACATAAAATGGCCCTGTCTATAAACCCATTAATGAGTTGTCACCCAATGTCCAATTTCAAAAATCAATATAAAGAAGAGACTTGATGCTTTCATTACATACATAAAAGTGTCTTCTGAGAGTTCATGTATTGGAAATCAGGCTTGTAAAATTGCAAAGTTCTTGACTTTTTTTTAAAAATAAAATTGATGAACAATGGTATATTCAACAAAGAATTCAAATATCAGTACACCTCCAATCCAAAAGACAAAACATGCTTTATATTGTCAAGTAATAGTTATGCTCTAGCTTAAATTTGAAAAAAAAAACAGCTTGAAATATTGGCCATTTTTGAAGAATTTTTCTGAATTTTTGTTGAATAATGACACAATTCATAACATCATAATATATTGACAAGTTAAAAATGATGTCATTTTTAAGAGATGTGGACAAAATACATCCAAATGACACTTGATGGATTTTCGCCTAAATTGAACAGTTCTGATTTTTTTTAGACTAACAGGACCAAATTAAGTACTTAATTCTTGCTCCTTCAAATTTATTTATAATATGGTCTTGCCAAAGTAAAATGCAACTTTGGTCACACATTCTGACAGTGTAGGTTACGTTTGCTGCCCATAACTAACAAGTCACTGTAATATTATATTATTAAATATTTCTCCTGGACTGGGGACAATAAACAATGCTGGCAAAAGTTCTTCCAAGCCTAATGAAGGCAAGCTAATGAAAACTTGTTATTTTGCAACTAGAGTAATGTATCATAAAGTTTGTGATTGAAATCATTTAATAATTCTTTGACAGTGTGCTTGCAGGCCTTAAATTTATATATTTTAATGTATTACACTTGATACAATATATGAAAAAAAGAACCCATGTGATATATGAAACCCATACACTGAAGGGAATACTGAATATTAAGGAAAGAAGGAAGAAATTCATGAACACTATAACATTATTACAAATATCTAAAAAAAAAATTATCTGTTGAAAGAAGAACCATGAATTCTTTTTACACTTAATTATACAAAACATCTTAAAATAGTTATCTGCTTTCTGGTAATTTAACTACATTAATGAAATATGAAAATAACTCTTGATTCTTTGACATTTTCCATTTCTGTCTACTGCATAATAATTTTACCTTCCTGCACTAATTCAACTTGTGTGTAAACTGCTTTAAAGTTATTAAGTCTGCATATAATATTGAAGGTAGGAATAATTGATCATATCATTCTTAAATAATTATAAAATAGTTTGATTTTATCTGCTAATTAATGAATTTCCAGATATCTCATTATTTCAAAATAATGAAAGGTGAATAATGTAATATATTAGAAATCTCAATAAATCTATACAACTCTCTTCTTCCTAACTGTTTAAAAACAGAAATATGCATACAATGTGACATAAGAAAATTTACCAAAAAATAATTTTACTTTTAAATTAATTAAACAATTCTGAGTGGAATGGGAAACAGTTAATAACTAAAAATACCCTCTCAATATTTCCAAATAAAATAAATAAAATTATATAAATTCACAAACACTGTCTGAAAAAATCAAAGTGAAATTTCATTACCTTCTGAATTCGGATAATGAAAGCTTCTTGTTCATTACAACAAAACATGACGAGTTCAGTGTAGTAGAAGTCCAATTAACAAAGTAGAATTAATTAGTGTATGTGTCTCTGTAATGTACCTGTAACCACACTGTGACTGCACACAGAGAATGCATATAAAATGCACACACACATTATTTAATGCGTCTCTTTCGGTTCATTTGACTTGGCTATACAATAACGCCATATAAATATACAAATAATATGAATTAGGTAACCTGAATATCAGAGATCTCTTTTCCAGATATCCATGGTAAATTACCCAAATATTGCAAAACTATCAAACAATTGTATAGTTAAATTTTAAGGGGTTTATAGAATCTTATCCCAGATTGTGAATGATAAGTTTTTTTCACACTTCAGCAGATTTTGAGCCGAGACAGTTTTTTTTCTTTATTACATAGATGTTCTCTTTCCAGGGCAGACATACTTGGATAATCTGATACACATGTATAGAGTGACAAGGTCAAATTAACACGAGCCAAAATAATGTCAGACAGTGCTAAATATGTACTTGTATACTGAAAGGTATTCTGAATATGGAATTATACATCTAATGTGAATCCTTTGTGAAGAAACCTTCCAAAAGCCATGCATATGTAAATTAAGATAGCTTTTAGTAAATGGATAACTGTAAAAGCCTTAAAAGTGCTTTCTCCATAGAAGTGCTAATGGAGGATATCTTTCTTGCCATGAAATCCTTTTCTTCAAATGTATTTATTAAGAACTGACAAATGGGATTTATTTCTATGTGTATCATTTTACAACCTGTTTTCATTGTTCCCAACATCTGAATGTGAACAAGTTAATTTTTTGTACATAACAAGTTTTTATATTCTTTAGTAAAAATGATTAATCTTTAATGAAACACAGTGACAACAGATATACCATTTCAATCCTCACATTTCTTAATGCAAATTCCAAAATATAGTTTTTCAAGTTATGTTCTAGACACAGGAGTATAAAAAAATGTCTCTGAAAAGACTGTTGCTCTACTGGTTAAGTTTCAAAAAGTCTAAAAATAACATTTTCCTTTTGAACCCCCCTAAAAAAATAACATGCCCTCATTTAAGGGGAAGAAGGATCTTTAGCTGAAAAAAATACTTGTCATTCAATTTCTTTTATATTTTGTATATTTCTAATTAAGTATGTCCCACATATCTTAAAGCAGTTATATCATTAGGTTTCTTACCTTATTTTAGAGATATTGATTGACAAATACTATGCCCTACAGTATCTAAGTGGAGTTTTAATTCTCCACGTTTGCGGGCTCATTACTCTGTCCATAATGGGATTTTTAAAGCATAAATAAAAAATATGTAAGTGACATGTATCTTTTAAAATATTTTAGAGTATGAATAGGGTTTAAAATTAGAAAAAGTAAGTTTCTTCTATCACACTGCATCTGGACAGGGAAAATTACGAACTTTTTAAGACAACTTAAACCACAAAAAATGTAATTTACAAAAAATTCTATCATTCAATATTTTAAAATTTACGTTGAAATGCAAGTCCTTCTAATTATTGATTAACTGTAAAAATTTCGAATGGTGAAGCTGACCTCAGTATTGCACAGGACATTGTTAAAGAGGACATAAGCAGAACAAAAACGTGTCATGTTTACATTTCTCGAGTACAGGAAAAACCATCTATGACGTCACGTGTAAGCTAAATAAGCGAAATAAGATATACCTACATAA
This sequence comes from Saccostrea echinata, assembly GCF_033153115.1. Classification (NCBI taxonomy): domain Eukaryota; kingdom Metazoa; phylum Mollusca; class Bivalvia; order Ostreida; family Ostreidae; genus Saccostrea; species Saccostrea echinata. The sequence continues at coordinate 35,728,438 of NW_026889758.1, read as the reverse complement.
GATTTCAGTCATCAGCCATGCAAAAATAATTTCTGTGTTCCCCGTTCTCAAAATATTTCATCATACACTGATTATGACTTGTTTTTACATAATAATACCACCCCTGTATTTACAGAGTATGATCTTGCTGTACTAACAGATCGTGTATGATGTCACCGACGAAATGGACACGCAGTTTAGGGAAACAGAGGAGTGGATCAATCTTTTTCATAATTTATTAATGTTTACAAGAATGTTAAACTTTTCAATTTTTTTAATATTAGATGGTAATTTAAGAAAAAAAAATTGTCAAAAAATTATACAAGAACTGATGCTTTACATGTTTTGCACTTATATAAACGGAGACTATGACGTACGTAGCTAAACAGAGTCATGTGACCATGTGTCCTTCATCACCTTAAAGCAGATAGGAAGGAGTTTTAAAATATCTCAGGCATTATAAGTAAAGTGAGTAATTATTAAATAGATTCTATTTTAACAGCAAGACCACTACCATCCATCAAACTAAAAATAAATTAGAAAACATAGGTAATCCGAGATTACAGAGCTCTTCTCAATGAATGTTGTCTTTAAGTAAGGCAAAGCCCTATACTAAATTAATAATGAGTCGTGTGCATCCCTAGATGCATCATCCATGCAAATTTGGTTCAGGTAGGTCTTAAAGTTACTTGGGAATGGACCTGCTTTAAAAATCTTATTCTGGTCATTCATCAGAAAATTGTAGGTCAAATCCGGCATCTGAAGCAAGTCTGGTAGTGTTAATCCCTAGATGCACCATCCACGGAAGTTTGGTCCAGGTAAGTCTTATAGTTGCTTGGGAATAGACCTGCTCCAAAAACTTTCACCTGATCACTTTTCCAGAAAATGTAGGTAAAATCCAGCATCTGAAGCAACTCTGGTAGTGTGCATCAATAAATGTATCTTCAGTGCAGTTATTTAGCATAGAAGCAAGCCTGGTAGTGTGCATCCTTTGATGTATCATCCATGCAAGTTTGGTCAATATAGGGCTTATATAGTTACTTGGAAATGAGACCTGCTCCAAAAACTTTAACTGCTCCAAAAACATTAACCTGGTCATTCTTTAGCTGATATTGCAGCATCTGAAACCTTGACTGGTACAATGAAACATACTAAAAGCATCTTCCATTCATCTCTGATTAATGTAGGGCATAGAAGAAATCTGCTCCAAAATCTTTAACCTGGGATGTCAATGCAGGTATTACGTAAGCTCCCCCTAACTTCGTTGAGGTGAGCTAAAATTGTTTCAATTTCATTCCATCATACAAAGCAAATTTCATATGATACCTTAAGTAGATATTGTTTAAACACTTTCACAGAGATTTATCTGTGCATGCACTGAGTTGCATGTAATAATCCTTTATGAAATTACAGTTGTATAAATAAGATAAACCTAGAGCAAGAGGGGAAAAATTAAGTTCAAAGTCATATGGAAGGTCAAGGTCAGAAAATTATGACACAGTTAAATTGCTCTCAAAAATTTTTATCAGTGTAAACAATGTGATGAATTGATCTTGAATAATTTCTTAAAAAACATTGAACAAACTTGAATCAACATAAAGCATCAGAAAGCATTCACATACGTTTAAAAAAGATTTGCTTTTCTATGATTATCTCCCCTCTCAAGCGGGCATGGCTAAATTTGAATCCCCCTCACTCAAGGATGCTTTATGCCAATGTTTGATTGAAATTGGTCCAGTCCTTATGTAGAAGATGTAAAAAATGTGAGCAGTTAAAAGGAAGACAGATGGATCAAAGGATAAATGATTGACAAACTAGTTCATGTGTCTTTGGCTCAGGTTAGCTAATGACTCCGCCTTATTTTTGCCTTTTCTTGAATTTCCCCTAATGAGAGGCACAGCACTTCATTTGAATAAACTTTAATCCCATTTACCTGAAGATACTCTGTGCAGGGCTCTTGTACTACTTTTTGGAAGCAGGGGCCAGGCTGTAATGATTGAGAAAATAGCGACCTTTTGGGAAATTTTGGGATAACCATCATTCTTTAAAACCATGACATATTTGGTTTCTGGTCTTTGTTATCAACTAAATTTTTGTTTTGCAATACAGAGGAATATGAATAGAAGTTTAGTTATTATATATTCAACTATATTTTCTCTAATTTTTGGGAGAAATTACTATTGGGAAAATTAACAGATTCAATTGGAAATAAAGGTATCTATTTTGAATTGGGAATGAGGCCCTTGAATGGCCCCAATGATAGACAATCGAGAGCCCTTCTGTGTCAAGTTTGCTTGATATTGGCCAAGTGCAAGGAGGAGTTGAAACTGACGTAAAAGATTGACAAATGGACAAGAGGTGATCAGAGAAGCGCACTTAAACCTTTGGTTCTGGTGAGCTAAAAATCACAAACAGTAATAAAATGGAATTTGAAAAGTTTTCATAACACTTTCAGTCTTTTACAGAGTTAAAATCACTTTTAATAACCCATAGTGCTTTGACAAAGACTCTAAATCTATATATTCTAGAATGATCCATGCAGTTATATAAAAAATATCTTGTGAAAAAAAATTTCTGAACACAGGCTAGGTAACACAGATTTATTCAGTGTTAATCTCATAGAAAACCTTCAATGAAAATATCATTCAAAAGAAGCCACAAACTGAAATTAGATAAATGCAGTCCCTTGATAAGTATAAAATTATCACACAAGAAATGAAGGGAAATGATCCTAATCAATAGGGACTGGATATTGGACAGTGCTTGTAATTTGGATGGAATTGATCCAGCCAATCAATTCCTCTGACACTGACCGGGTTTATTCAGGGTTCCATGGATGTGTGATGATTACTGCATTCTGTGTGATAATGTAAATCATCCAATAATCGGAATCAATGAACCTCAGTCTTTACCATGTAAGTCAAGGCCTCCTAAATTAGACGATGATAGTCCTTTGTGTCATACTACCCTTAAGCTAATAATCAGTTGTCAAAAAAATTAGGGTTTCTGACAGTTTTTGCATATATTGCAGATCTCCTGATATTTTACTTGTCAAGTATCATTAATTTTAATCATGAAAAGTGCTTTTTTATTCTAATGGTGTCAACATTTGCACAGGGTATCCACTATAAAATTATCTGACAGAGCATTTTAATGTAACATCTGTCAGATTTAGCTTTTACTGTTGAAAAATAAATGCAAGGCTTTGATGAGGTGATAATGAAACATGATCAGTAAAAAAACCTGTACAGAAATGTGTTTTTGTTTAATTACATTAAGGCAAAACTGACACTGCCTGGTGCAAGCCCCAGTTAAACTCAACATGTGTTGAACTACTGAAATCATTCACTGCACTCACAAAATATTTCAAATAGTTTGGTTTCCATGGAATCCATCAGCCAAGCTAATGGTCACATTTTCACCCTATGCAATGCCTTTCACTCCATCTGCCAGGGAAAAAAAAGCTCCAGCACTAATACATTAGTAGACCACACAGGTATCAGGTATTGCTTTGGGGAGAAAGTGCCATTTTAAAGAATGTGATGATGCGCCATCAATCTATTTCTTACTCAATCCAAGGTATGACAGAGAAATAGAATTTCTCAAGGATCATCTGTTCAGTTGCAGAGATAATCTAAGCTATAATAATTGTGTAGCCCTCTTGATTTTCACTGATTCTTCTGTAAACAATCAGATTCTTTGAATTCCTTTCCCTTTTGTTCTGACTGCTCAGTGCAACTCTTGCTCCCCGTTTTTGATGCCTCACTATTTTCTCTGGTAGAATCAGTGTGTCTCCATGGCTGATTCCTTACTTACCTTTAGATTAAAGAATTGGTGTTATATATATTTGATTCCTGCCCTTTGTTTTTTTTTTAAGTAGAATGCATCTGTCTCTATTTTGAAGAAAAAGTCTTGCCTTTAGTCAGTTAAGTTAGCACGATTCTGCAGCACTTCACAAGTGTTGTCTTTTGTTCTGATGAGTCAGCATGACTCAGCATACCTTTTAAGTCTAATCTTTAGTTCTGCTGAGTCAGCATGACTCAGCATACCTTTAAGTCTAATCTTTAGTTCTGCTGAGTTAATATGACTCTGTTTACCTCTTAAATGTCTTACCTTTTGTTCTGCTGAGTCAGCATGACTCTACTTCCTCTTAAAAGGTATTATCTTTTGTTCTGTTGAGTCAGCAAGACTTTGTTTCTTTTTTACCTGCCTTATGTATGTTCTGCTGAACCAACACAACTCAGCTTCCCTTATAAATGTCTTGTTTTTTATTATGATTAGACAGCTTTAAAATTCTTAAATGTCTAACCTTTTGTTCTGCTGAGTCAGCATGACTTTGCTTCCTCTTAAAAGGTATTACCTTTTGTTCTGTTGAGTCAGCAAGACTTTTTTCCATTTACCCACCTTATGTATGTTCTGCTGAGCCAAAATGACTCAGCTTCCCTTATAAATGTTTCGTTTTATATTCCGCTTAGAAAGCATCATTTTTTTGGAAGTCTTACCTTTTCTTCCACTGAGTAATCATAACATTCCTTCTCTTTTAAAGGTCCTAAATTGCTTTTTAGTTAGGTTAGACAGCAAGACTCTGCAACCTTTTTAAAAATTTTCACTTTTGTTATGTTGAACCACCATTAATTTGTCTTACCTTTCTTCTGCTGAGTCAGAAAGATTCTGATTCCCTTTTCAAAGTCTTTTATTTGTTCTGCTTAGTCAGCAAGACCTTCCTTCTCTTTCAAAATTCTTAACTTTAGTCTTTAGTCTCTTGAGTCAGCATCACTCTGCTTCCTTTCTAATTGCTTTCTTAAAAAGCTTAGTCAGCAAGACTATAAATCCTGCCTTACTCTTATTCTGCTGAGCATGACTCTGCTTTCCTTTTAAATGTCTTTCCTTTGTTCTGCAAAGTCATCATAACTTTCCATGCACATATTCTATTCTGTCAAAATACCCCCATCCCCCTTAAGTCACCAGGACTTTCTGTCCATTTTAAATTTTTACCTTTTGTTCTGCTGATTCGGCACGACTCTCTGCCTCCCTTTTTTTAAACTCCAATTCTTTCATCTGAAAATATAAAAGAAAAAAAAATCAAATTACGATAAATCATCTCTTCTTAAATTGATTTTTATCAATTCTTATCAATTATCAATCAACTCCAAGTTCAAGGTCAAGAAATCAAAAATGTTTGAACCCAAGGGAAGGTCTTGTCTCAAGGAATACACCTATCAAATATGAAAGTCCTAGCACCAACCGTTGAAAAGTTATGGCGAAAGTTAAAGTTTTACAAAAGTAGGTCAAACATCAAGGTCAAAAGTAATGGTGCCCAAGGGAAGGTCTTGTCACAAGAAATACACCTATGAAATATGAAAGCCCTGACTAGCTCTAATTGTTCAAAAGTTATGGTCAAGGTTGAAGTTTTTAAAAAGTGGGTCAAACTCCAAGGTCAAGGTCAAAAGGTCAAATATGTTGGTAATCAAAGAAAGGTTTTGTCACAGATATACACCTGTGAAATGTGAAAGCCATAGCAACAACCAATCAAAAGTAATGGGCAAGGTTAATTAAAGTTTTTGTGGACACACAAACAGCTAAACAGACAGAAGGATAGACAAGGCAAAAACTAGATGCCCCTGAATCTTCAATTACGGGGGCATAAAGAGAAAAACACCTAAAATCAAACTGGTTTAGTGTCCCTTTGCTGCATACTTTGAGGGTTAGTTTACAATGTCTTAAAAAGAATAAAGGATGACTGCACTGAACGACATACGGAATTTGAAACAAAATCATATTTCAAATTCAAAATGTGATTAGCTCACCTCAACGAAGTTGGGGGAGCTTATGTAATACCCTTGGCGTCGGCATCGGTGTCCCAGGTTAAGGTTTTTGGAGCAGTTTTCTTTTCAAGTACAGTGCGGTCTCGTTATTACGATGTTCATTTTGTCACGGAAATACATCGTAATACCGAGGGCAACGTAATAAAGGTTCCCAATAAAATCCATTAAAACATCGTTTTCAAAACTTGTTATTTTTGTGTGGTATATTTTTGCCCTTTTGTTCCCTTCTTCTGTTCCAATTCTTCATTAAAACGCTAACACATATATAATTTATTAACAACTTATCTTGAATAGATATCTTCATGATGATATTTCTTCTATTTCCTTCATTTTAAAAGAAATATGCATATTTCTTATAAAAAACTTCGGCGATCTTCATGTATCTACCGCCATTTCCTTTTACTTTTGTTTCTGACTCTAGATAATGCGTTCGTAAAAATTTCAATAAGCCATCTTTGTATTCAATTTATAGTCGTTAATACATGAACATTACAACAACAATTTTTAGTGAGCTTTTGGGTGTTCAATGAGCTTAGAGCAGCAGTGAACAACTGATGAAAGAGGGCATTGCAACTGGCATATTCATGGACGGAATTTGACAATACACAAGCTATATGTCAAAATAAATTTGATTGTTTAAATTACTGAACAGAGTTCAATTAGCAGTTCAGCAATTATCGATTTGAATTTCTGCAGACAGCTGTGAGGTAGTCCAAGCCACAATCCAAGCTGTTAAAATGTAAGTGAAGTTCTTTGGCCCAAATTATGTTTGATACCAAAGCTGTCCATTACCTCAGATTAATTGCAAATGAAATTACACAACAGGTGTTTAACATACATGCACAAGATTAAATGTAACCTTTTATTTAATAAATTAATTTTATTTATTGACCAAAGAATAAAAGATAAAATAAACTTTACAGAGATAGATAAACTAGAGACTACATTTATAAATAAACAGTTCAATTGTTTAACAATGGCTTTGACACAATGTCTCCAATTCTGCTGACCTCGATAGAACAGTCAAGGTGTGTGCAGTCAAGCGTCACTTATCACCTTACGGGTCTGTAGGTTAACACTCTGTCAGAGCACAGGTGTTTCAATGTTTATTTAGCGTTTCCTTAAGTGTCTACAGTTGATCAGCACTGAATAAACATGGAGTGAAATTTTTTTTTGGACAGAATTGTTACATCGTAATACCGAGTCCCGGCATTTTAGGACAACGTAATAAACGGTTCTATTTTGTATAGATTTGTTAAGAAATGGTTCTGTGCTTTGAATTTACAACGTAATAAGCGTTCTATCTTATAAAACCGTCACCGTAATAACGAGACCACACTGTACTTCTATGGCCTATATTAGTTAGAGATGCATGGAGGATGCTTCTAGTGTGTTTCATTGTACCAGTCAAGGTTTCAGATGCTGCAATTTCAGCTAAAGAATGACCAGGTTAATGTTTTTGGAGCAGGTTAAAGTTTTTGGAGCAGGTTAAAGTTTTTGGAGCAGGTCTCATTTCCAAGAAACTATAAGTCCTATATTGACCAAACTTCCATGGATGATACATCTAAGGATGCACACTACTGGACTTGCTTCGGATGCTGGATCTGACATACATTTTCCGGATGAGTGACTAGGTTAAGGTTTTTGGAGTAGATCTCATTTCCAAGTAACTATAAGCCCTATATTGACCAAACTTGCATGGATGATACATCTACGGATGCACACTACTGGACTTGCTTCGGATGCTGGATCTGACCTATATTTTTCGGATGAGTGACCAGGTTAAGGTTTTTGGAGTAGATCTCATTTCCAAGTAACTATAAGCCCTATATTGACCAAACTTGCATGGATGATACATCTACGGATGCACACTACTGGACTTGCTTCGGATGCTGGATCTGACCTATATTTTCCGGATGAGTGACCAGGTTAAGGTTTTTGGAGCAGATCTCATTTCCAAGTAACTAAAAGCCCTATGTTGACCAAACTTGCATGGATGATACATTTAAGGATGCACACTACTGGACTTGCTTCAGATGCTGAATCTGACCTATATTTTCCAGATGAGTGTCCAGGTTAAAGTTTTTGGAGCAGATGTCATTTCCAAGTACCTATAAACCCTATATTGACCAAACTTGCATGGATGATACATATAAGGATGTTCACTACTGGACTTGCTTCGAATGCTGGATCTGACCTACATTTCCGGATGAATAACCAGGTTAAAGTTTTCGGAGCAGATCTCATTTCCAAGTAACTATATGCCCTATATTGACTAAACTTGCATGGATGACACATCTAAGGATGCACACTACTGGACTTGTTTCGGATGCTGGATCTGACCTACATTTTCCGGATGAGTGACCAGGTTAAAGTTTTTGGAGCAGATGTCATTTCCAAGTAACTATAAACCCTATATTGACCAAACTTGCATGGATGATACATCTAAGGATGCACACTACTGGACTTGCTTCGGATGCTGGATCTGACCTACATTTTCTGGATGAGTAACCAGATTAAAGTTTTTGGAGCTGATCTCATTTCCAAGTAACTATAAGGCCTATCTGAACCAAACTTGCATGGATGATGCATCAACGTACGAACAATCTCAAAACTTGCTTCGTATGCTGGATTTGACTTACATTTTCTGAATGAGTGACTAGTTTTAAGTTTTCAGATAAGTCTATTCCCAAGGAACTGCAAGCCCTAACAGACCAAAATTGCATAAATGTTGCATCTAGGGATGCACACTCCTAGATTATTAGTTTAGTGTGGGACTTTGCCTTACTTAAAGACAACATTCGTTGAGGTGAGCTCTGTAATCTCTGATTACCTATGTTTTTAATTATAAGAGTGGCCAACATCTAAACTGCAACTTTATGTAATTACAGGTACAATAAATAAATGTTTGTATTTATGAAGAACAAATTCATTTTCATAGGTGGGGGTCTTCACGATTTCTTGTATCTCCATACAATAATGAGGACACCCACCTTTTTATTAAATGCATAGTCAGCGCATGTTTGTCTGCTGTTCTCCAAGTACTGGTAGTTGTATATCTGTATACCCGGTATATAAAGTTTTAAAAGGAGATCAATAGACAAATACACACTAATGGTTTAAAAGAGAAAACAGTGCTCCCTCTTAATAGGTTCATTCTCTCTATTGTAACCAACCACTGTGACCTATAACAATTATTATACTTCACCACGATTTCTTACCTCAGGTAACTTTGTGAACACTAAATTCTGTCATGTGACATGCCAAACTGAGCTACTTACAGGAATATTGTTTGAACACATAAAATTATCAGACAATAGTTTATGACCATCTGTATCTATAGCTATGTTTAAGTGACCATACTGTTATTTTGTTTTGAAACCCTTGTAAATAGTGGTGCCATATGGAAAGGAGAGAAAAAGAGAAATATGACACATATTGAAAAAAAAAAAATTTAAATTTGCGCGCGTTTGCATGAATGTTGCAGGATAACCTCCTGCGTAAAATTTGAATTAATGTTGTTTGGAAATATAAAAAGCCAAGGCTTTTATATTTCAAACAACATTTCCAGATTCAACATTTCTGAATTTATCCTGTATCATCCTCAACAAGATCTCTATGTCTATTCTACTACTAGCTCTAAAATACGCTGATCGTTTCCTCTATAGAGAAACAAATTAGGTCACCATGTCAAGAGTAGGCTTTTATTTACATGTACTCTGGTGCTTGCACTTTTTGATTAAAGGTAGGCAGAAGGCATTTGAAAATTACCTGTGTTATCCTCTGAAATTGGAGGATAAACTATACCACAATGCAATGTGGTTTCCACATATGGTAAAAAAATATTGAATCTAGCTATCCTCCAAAAACGGAGGCCACCCAGACCTGTTTATGCAATACAATAATCTCCACAGTAATTGTAGTAGAATTTTCCATAAATGTATGATATTGTTATCCTAAAGTATAATTTTAGACCCATTCTTACAGTATTAGCTCCACCTCTCATGCATATATATCAACCTAATCTTCAATCAAGGGCAGGAAGATATATAATTTTTTCTAAAATTGCCAAGCAGAAAGGGAGTATATATATTATTTTATTCACATTCTGAAATCATTGACATTAAAATTTGGTTCCAAATTGACCAAATTCTTTGACAAATCAATGGAAGTAAAATTAGATAAGATATATGAAGCTAAAATCCTTTGTTAAGTGCAGTCATCCTTTGTTATTCAACTTTCAAAAATACATCTTGTTGCAACTTTATTTCCTTCAGCATATTTTGACATGTATCCCTGACTCTGTCTTTCGTACTCTCAAAATCATTAAATAAATAAACATAAATCAAAATTATAAATCAACTTCATTATTGATAAGATCTAATAATCTCAACTCAGAAGCAGAGTTCAGAAAGTTGGTTGAAAAAAAAAAAACATCCATGCCACCTGTTTCCCACCTCTCATACACCACATGGTAAATTCCAGCCAATTTTTCAACATAATTACTTTACACAATGCACTTCAGTCAGAAATTAGCTTAAAAAAGAATTGACTAAGACACTTTTTGACACAAGCAGCAGCATCTCCATAATTCAGGAGATTATCACTGCATTAACAATGGAAGCTTTAAGTTATTTCTAAAGTCTTTGTTTCCAACAACATTGAACTTGTCTGCTCAGTATTTATTTTTAATTAGAAGGCTGGCATCAATTTTGTTTAAAGACAACCAGAGTTGAAGTATGGGAAATAGATGTTTGTGCTATTTCTAGCACAGCAGTACTTAAATTGTGAAAATTTAATTCCCCAAAACATGCTGTCTAGTAATATAATTGATTAACAATATAATCATGTTAATCTTTAAGATACTCTAAAAAAAAAAAAAAAGAAAAACGTACTGAATCCACTGGACTTTTCCTTTGTTTTTCATGTTTATAAATCAATTTTATTAATAAAATTTGGAGAAAAAAATTTCTTTCATTCTAGTTTCATTACATACACATGTACAGAGGGGGAAAAAAGTTAATACTTATAAACCAGATTTGCATCAAATCCTATTCATTCTTCTTTTAAAAAATCTTTGACCATTTTTATGCAGTACATGCCCATATACCTGCCCTATTAAAACTAAAAAAAAAAAAAAAAAAAACTGAATCCAGGGCAACTAGCTGTCAGTTTTTGTTTTCATTATTTTATTTCATACATCAACAAAAAAAAAAAGAAAGAAAATTTTCTTTTGATATGTCTTTTTTAGCTTTATGACAGCAATTATGTTGCTATAAATACTACTGCATCTTTCTTAAAGTGAAGCAAAAACAGGAAAATTGAACAAAATAGATTTTTGCAGATAAATTTTGTTCAATTCTTGAAAGTATTAGGTTTCATAAAATTGCAAGTTTCAGTAAAAACTCTACTTTAACAACATTTTTTTTTTAAATTATTGTTTTGGCCCAAAACAAAAATAATGCTTGCTCCTTCCTCCATGATGAAAAAAAAAACATTTATTAATTTAATTATCATGGCCTCAAGTCTGAAGAACAAGAATATTATTGGTATAGTCCAAGAATTTTGATAGAATCTGCAAATGAGAGAATTAGATCATTTCTTACTTCTGCTCTGGTTCCATGTTTTTATATGAGGTTTGCAGCTATCAATGAAAGTCAAATGACATAATGATAAAAATGATCTGGTTTAATATTACAACATATATACTGCAGTTTTTGCTTGCTAACTGCAGTGCATTTGTTTTTCAAAACTTTATATATTCACATTTTTTATACCCGGTAAATCCTTCCAAATCTGATTCAAATATCATTCTCTTTGAAAAATTATGACATGTGGTCACTCTGTTTTGGGGCTATTTTCAACGAACTACTTCTTCCTTCTTTATCAGTTCATAAAATATCATTAATACTTCAAAATAATCTCTGATAAATGACACATAAGTTTGATTTGGGATCCTCCTTCAGTAATTTGAATCAATTTCCTCAATTTCTAAAAGAGGGGTCTCAGCCCTTTATTTGATCGAACACTTGTTTGAAATTGGCCTAGTGATTCTTGAGAAGAAAAATATTTGAAAAATCTACAGAGAAAAGACTGGTAGATTCCAGACAGACTTTGATCACATAAGCTTATATGCATCTTTGCCCCAGATGAGCTAAAGGTCAAAATTCTGTATATAGCTTGAATTTGCTAAAGGTTTGCCTTTTCTAAGCAAATGTGTTTTAGCTCTGCTTTCAATGAGTGGTTTTCTTACCTTTATGACAGGTGTTAATTCCACTAGAGTTTGACATTTATAGTTTTCACAGTGTTCACAGTAAATTAGGTTGCACTACAAATGCTACTGCCAAATTACAAATGTGAATGCATTGGTTTTATGTATATTATGATATTACATGTATATAGGTTCCATAACTTGTGTGAGTTAGTTATTTTTTTTTCCTCTAAGTTCCTTAATCTTATTAATTGTCAATAGACACCAGGCTTGCAGAACTTAAAAAGTTAAGGAATGAGAGAAAATGGGAGCAAATGAGCACACTTTATGGAACCTTTTTGAAGCCTCCCTTCACTCTAGCTACTGAAAGTCTTCAAAACTATCGGTACATTATTACTGCAGGGAACACTCACAAACCAATATTACGTAGCACAACGTGACATTATAATAGATGTTCTTTAACATGCTAGAAAATTAAAAAAAGAATCACTGTACAGGAGTGATGAAAAACAGACTGGTAATAGGAAAAACTAATATGTACATTCTTACTGAAGAAAATACATTAAAGCACGTACAGACTTTGAAAATAAAGAGAACTATTTTCTATTATATGGTGTGCATACATTTACTGCTTAAATATGCAAATACATTAAAATAAAAGAAAGAAAAAGTTTACTGGTTATGTTTAAAATAATCTCAAGCAAAACATCACTTCTTAAAAAAAAAAAATTAAGTTGCATGAAAGTCAAATATAGCCAAATTCATTTTTTTATGTGCCAATAAGGTTAGCTATATAGTAATTTGCAGCATATATTACATGTATTATATCCCCAAAAGACACAATTAACCAATATAACTTCTTTTAAATAAAAGGTTCCTGCAATTACAATTATCAACAATCAATTAAACTATGATATTCAACATTGATGATAACATAGCTTGTTTTCCAACATCAAAAGTAACATACCCACACATAATGCCCACGGGGAATTCTGGGAAACTGAGCCATTATTTCGGTGTCGTTGTGAATGCCACACAGTTGAAAAAAAAGCAAGTTCTAAGGTTACAGAAATCGAAAACCTTGCAGCATCCTGAAGCAGGCCAATCTCTTTTAGTGCCACACCAAGACAGGCAGCCTTTATGCCGTTCAGTTTAATCTGGCTTAGGGCCAGACCATGGCAAACAAAATTCCGTATCAGAGGGCTCCTCATTATTGTTTACTTTTTTTTGCCCTAGTAGACAATAATGAATTTGTTTTTTGTTATTGTTCCATGATGATACATCAAGTTTTGTGCACATCATGTGGTGTTTCCCATGACCGATTTAAAAAAGAATGTTATCTTTGGAATTGAAGAAATATCTACTATATCAGTATATTTTCCTCAGAGCAACATAAAGATTTTCTTGATGTTGAGAAAGATGTGTAAAATTGACTTCCCACTAAAGAAAATGCAATATTACAAAACTTTACTCTGCATTACTTTTAACTGGAAGAGGGGTCTAAAATAGATATGTGACCTTCATGGTGTTTTAAACTATAGGTGTGTATGGGACATTTTTCTATGGTTCTTTTTACTTGTATATATCTATTCACATATGAAGTGCTTGGAGAAAATATTCAAGAAAACATCAAAGACCAAACTCTCTACTCCAGAAGATACATGTAGTAAGATAATAGGGGATGACTTTCATCTGCCTCCTCATCATTATTACTTCTGTAACAAACAGATGTAAGGCACCACAGAAACAAGATAGGACTTCATGATAGTGACAGCTTTGTCATATAAACCCTGTTTCCTGTCACTGTTAAAGTCAATACAGATCAAGGTGGCAAAAACAAATTCAGGTACATTTTTTTTAAATTGAGTAAAAAAAAATTAAGTAGAGGGAAATTGTAAGAAAATATGCACAAAGATTACTTGAAACAATCATAAGTTATGTTTCTAAAACAAAATTTTGGGAACATCATTTTAACTCTCCCCTTATTAGTCCCCTACCGGTGAAACCGGAGGGGATTATAGGTTTCCTCTGAGTCTGTCCGTCTGTCTGTCAGTCTGTCCCACTTGGTTTTCCGCACTTTTTTCCTAAACGCTTGCAGATATTGAGCTGATTTTTGGTATGTGAGTGGATCTTGATGAGTTACAGATCAAGTATGCATTTTGTTCAGCTTCATTGATTTTTGACGGAATTAAGACCTTTTCAATTTTTAAGGGTTTTCTGTGATTTTCTTCTAAACGCTTGTAGATATTGAGCTGATTTTTGGCATGTGACTTAACCTTGATGAGTTATAGTTCAAGTTTGCATTTTGTCCCGCTTCAATGATTTTTGATGGAAGTATGGCATTTTCAATTTTTAACGGGAACCAGATTACACTTGCCAGTAGGGAACTAGTATTGCTAATGCAATACTCTCAGAATGCTTGTTATAATACATGTAACTAGGGTAGAAAACCTAATAATGATTCTACTGTTTTTTTCTTCTTATTCAAAATTTTTTGTACATAATTTCTTGGACACTGATCTATTTTACTTATTTGTCTGCAAGTCTTGTCAGAAAGTACTCTTCTGATTGAGAAGAAACTTTTTCAGGGTTAGTAGGCATGTTATGTGGATGAGTTGAACTGATGTCATATTGTGCGCAAGGTGTGCAAGTGATGAGTGAAATGACTGATATACAGTTGAAAATTGGTATTTTGAACTTTTTAAACCTCTATATCTCGAATCCTTTGATATCTTGAAGATTTTTCTTAGTCCCATAGAGTTTGAGATAACAAGGTTTGACTTTTAATTCAATTAACTTCAACTTTCATATTTTTTATGAAATACACTGTACTTTGACAATGTGTAATCACAAATACAAAAAGTCTACACAAGACAATATGATTGAAAAAGCATGAAAGTGTGTGCTTATATGTGTTCTTGGCTCTGATTGACTGAAACAAAATTTTCTATAACTTCTTTGGATTTAGTATACTGGTCAAAGACCATAAAAGCTTATGTGATGGTAAGATGTCCATTGCCCATCTATCTGTCTGTGAGTCTATGAACAATTTTCTAAATGCTTCTACTCCAATGATTTAAGCCCCATTTTAATAAATATGGCCTACAGGCATATAACAATATACACAGATCTGTGTATTGGTTCTTGATTTCCATGAATGATGTTGCCATGGTTTCTAAAATTTAAAATTTCAGTGACATTCTATCAAAATGCTTCCCCTACAGTTTTAGTACGATTTCAATAAACTTGGTACACATCTAGGCTAGGAATTTCAAGAATCCAATTAAATAAGTTTATAGGAGTATTCATGATCAACAACATAATGACTTGATTATGTTAAAAAATTATGCAATATAATTTTACATGTATCATATATCTCAATATATGTCATAGGGGAGGGGAAAGGGGGTAATAATAGCTTCATTCATTTTGAGTTAATCAAAACAGCTGTACATGTATTAAAATCAGCTTTTCAAAAGACACATTTTTAAATCAATTTTTGCAAATTTTTATATTGCTTTGTAGAAGAGGCCCAATAAGTAAACTATGCTTATATCATAACTATTTTTAAAAAATTGATTTTTTTATGATCCAATTATAATCAAAAAGAAACAGTGCTTTAAACATGAATACTGTAAATTCACATATTTTCATGGGGTCTAATTTTCGTGGTCTGATGAAAAACTATGGATGACCGTTCATGGGGTTTTGATTTTGTGGATGAAGAATTGTTGAGTAGTTATGTATGTGAAATTTTTAAATTTCTGGGGTGCAATCCCCATAACCCCTCCCCCTTTAGATCCATTACTATTATATGTATGCATTTAAATTACATTTTATTTCATAGCTCATTTGTTCTACTGAAATACTTTTTTTTTCAATTCTTTTTCCTAATGATGCCATATCCATATTTTATGAGATTTTAAAAAAAAAAATACAATTAAGTTTTAATATTATTTATACTAAAAATATCAGCTAAACCAATTTTCTTTTTATAATTGTCTCGTGGGAAAATTTCTCACAAAACGTTATCTTATTTTGTCAAGATTCCCACCGAGGCAAATCTGGTGAGTAATTTTCTTCTTTCTAACCCGCTGAAAGACAAAAAATCTACAAATATACACCATCATAAATAGTGCAGACTGTCATAGCAGCAACTTCACCACAATGATTTACGTTTTTCATTATCTAACCAGTGTGATGTGCATAATTAGAAATATCAACTAGACAACACATCTCCAAACACTGCTGTAACACCAAATTAATCTCTTTCCATGACAGATATAGATGATAGGACCAAAAGATGAAAGGCATGAAAAATATTTCCAATAACACTATAGCTGGCCTGCTATGAAGCTAATAACAGAATATTGATGGAATTATTAAAAGGAGATCCTCCATTATCAAACTGCAGGCTATGAAAGAATGCTGTCTTCTTTGGTCAGCTTGACCTTTTTTGAACTGAGTCATGAAATAGAGAGAAAATGTTGATTGAAATCCTTCCATGTGTAAACATTATCAGTGGGAGTAATCCCTTTAGCTGATAACATTGTCAAAATCTTATTTCTGCATTCTCATTACATGTCAGGTTTCTGTGCATGCATTGAGAAATATGAGTGTAAGGTTCAATATATTAGGCACTGCTATGACAACTGTAAGACTACAAAGTTACGATTTCACAGAACCCCATTATACCATCTGTCTAAAGACAAATAATCCCATGTCTCTTGAGAAGCAGTTCATACAGCTAATCAGGAGAACAATTTACAGAAAGAGAGAGAGAAAGAAAGAAAGGGAGAGAGAGACTTTTTGATGATAAAATTTACAAGATGGACTATTCAACTAATTTTTTAAAACTGTATTCTATAATCATTGCTAATGTATCTCTCAATACTGTCAAAATGTTTTATATTTAATCTTAAATTAACATAAACTAATTATAAACTGAATTCAGTTAATAGGAGAGAGATTTATTTTATTATCAATAATTTAAATTCATTAAACAAGTATTTTTTAAACCTGATTACATCTCTTCCCTGGAGTCAGTTGGATCTTTTTCTGTTATATTGACTGTGATATTTTTGGTAAATGATATTACAGATATTGGAGATTTACAACATTTTGCACTATTGAACTCTATTCATGGGTCTAAAGAGCATATAGATAGACTCCAGTAGACGTAATGGTCAATCAGGGAAATGCCCATATCAATAAATTGAAGAGACAATTGATACCTCTGATCAGATACACACATTCTCAGTGAATAGAGGCAACATAATTTTTCCTTTATTCAAACCATCAAGATTATGTTCTAAATCGAAAGTAAATATGATAAATCATGTTACACACAATCATCATATTTTCAAGGTTTGAATACCAAAAGATTACAATATCTGTCTTATATATATTCTTTCTTGTTTCATATTGTTAACTTTAATTCTGTGTACTAAAAGGTGCATATATAATGTTAAACAGGAAATTTCTTCTTCTTCTTTTTTTAAACAAAAATCAGGTGCACATTTTTTGTACATATAAAAGCTCTGAGTAAAAGAATACTTTCCATAGTCTAAACATCTTGGGGAAAAAATCATTGCAGTCCAAATAAGCCTGTTTTTAGGTAGGTATAGTAGGTATAGTACATGGTTTATATATTCAAATTTCAATAATTCATAAAAAGAAGTACATACACAAATTAACTGATAATTCAAAGCCAGACAAGTAAAAATAAGCTGACATAGTCTGTAAAAACTTCTGTGTTACCTTTTCTCCCAGGGTTTCCCTGATGCGGGCCACCTGGTGTTTAAACTGTTGTAAGGAGGCTTCTAGAGACAGGCACCGCTCCCTCCACTCCACCCCGTCCAGGGCTGGGGGGGTTGGCACCTCCTCTGATTTGTCCTTTGACATGATGTCCTCAGAATCTCAGTGCCTTCTGGAGATAACCTCCCAACACTGAATCACTTTATCCATCTCTCCTACAAAGCTGCAGAAGTCTTTCACAATATATATACAAAGTCAAATATTCTATCCTAAACTCTTACACAATGCCTAGAATTTTCCTTGGCAGCAGAGCTTATATTGAAAATTATCCAAAACTTCTTAAAGTTAATAAAACAGTGGCTGCAATAACTACACTCAAGGCATTCTATTTCTAACTGGTTAGAGTCTTCTGGGTATTAATATATGCAGAGAGAATTAATGATTGACAAATCTCCTTTACTGGAATCTATCTTGAATGTGTTATCACAGGAACTATTAAACTGTCTTATTGATACACCAAAAGAGTAATCTGTGATAGATCACCACATCTTGACTAAGGCAAAATCAATGTCCACTGGTCTTTCCAAACACCAACCCTTGCCTATTAATTCCACTTCTTACACACAACACACACAGGTCTGGATTGCATATAATTCATCAATACATAAAGATCCCTCGGTATTTTTGAGGGGGCACTGACCGCAAGCCCCATAATAATCTACATACAATGTGTTCCTTACAACTCCCAGTAACATGCAGTTCTCCATCAAAACCATTGTGGATAAAAAAAGAAGAAACCACAAAATGATATTTTCAGGGTTTTGGTAATTTCTTGCCCTCTCACAATAATTGCTTCCATTTCCATTGATCTTCTGAACTTTTCTCCCTCCCATGAACCACATGATCTGAATGTGCTAGCTAAATATACTGATTGTGGATATAATATATACAATGACATACTAGCTAGCAAAAGCTTTAATAATTAACATTCTTAGACCACAGCCTCATGTATTTTTTATTTTACCAAAATGTTATGAACTTCATAATTAAATCTCAGAGGTGATGAAAACATGTGTAACCTAATCATCTGCATCCTCGCAAGCCAGAGGTCCTGAGTCAACACGTTGTCATTTAGATAAATTTTGCTTTAATTGCCTTGTCATTAGTCGGTTTGTGGGAATCCTGGTCCAACATTTTTATGTAACAATATGGACTAATAAAACAAATTACTGTCTTTTGCCATTTAAAACTAATTCATAAAATAACTACAATAAACATGGAATACAGAATGCAATATTGATTCTGCATCCACTGTCAACTGCTCTTCAAATCTCATTATTGCTAAAATACTCAGAATTCCTGCTTCAACAAAACATCTACATGTCTAACTTTCTACATTTAATTTGGTAAATTTATGGAAAAATTCTAATTAAAAAGAATTCAAAGAGAAAAAAAAATCAAATTAAAGAAAAAATCTAGATTTAAGCAAAGGAACATACAGCAAAGTAATTGACCACATAGATGTCCTTTAAAGTCCAATTTTAATTGAATAAGACGATTTTTTTCTATTAAAAAAAAAACTTCCTAGTTAAATGAAAAAGAAAGGGTCCTGCTAAGGGCTGTCATAGGAAAGTGACAAGTGTAGGAATACAGTAAGACAGACAATCAGACAGACAAAGCAACATTACCCCCAAAATGTATTGGGTTTTTTTTTCTCATGTTCAAAATTTAAAAAATGTTAGGTTCAATACTTCCAGGTTTTAACCTTACAGTAAAGGTGTTGATGGACAGATAGACAGAAGGACAGTGAACCTCAAAATTAAAAGGTGTCTTCCTAATATTACCAATTTTTCCTGTATAAAATTTGAATTATGATGAAAAGTGACTGAGTTATTGTGTCATGATAGATATACATTCAGACATACACATGGACAGACAGACAATGTGATATGATCATTTAATTTAGGCCAAATAAAAAAAATATGTGTGGTTTCGGTTACCCGACCTTCCCTATTTTATACCCCCGACCCTAAACTTTTTTTTGGCAATTTTCATATTTTTCGCGGAATTTCCCCCGATTTCCATCAATAGCTCCAGTTTAAGTTTTAGTTTCAGCAATGACGGCCTCCTTGCAAAACATAGTGCAAGTGTTTAATAGTGTTAAATCCAAAGCAAGCTAGCATGTATGTGTCCCCTACCAATATTGACTAGTATATTATCACACCACATCTAAATGCCATTTGCAAAGCAGTGATAGGTATTATTTAGAAAAAATTAAGAAAATCATTTTGTTAAAAAAAAAAAAAAAAAAAAAAAAAAAATCCCTATCTACCTACCCTAATTTTTTTGGAAGTGTAACCGGAACCACACATATTTTTTTGTTTGGCCTTATATTAAGAGTCTTCCTCTTATAGAAAAGTACTTCTGTGTAAAATTTCAAAATGTTATGCTGAAAACTGTTTGAGTTATGGCATCACAATAAAAGTGGCATGTATATATACACAATCAAACATATGTACAGACAGACAGACAAAGTGATGTGACCCCCAAACCTACAGGTGTCTTTCTCTTAAAGTAAAGCATTCATGTATAAAATTTGAAAACTATTTCAGTTAACCCAGCAACACAACAAATATGTCGACAGAAAGATGTACAGCTAAATAGACAGACAGACAGACAGACAATGCGATTCCTATACTTATAGGACTCCTAATCAAACTTTTGAACTTAAAAATGGTATTGTATGCAAATCGCTGCATAAAAAGATATCACCTTATGATATAAAAAATCCAGACCCAAGTGAAAATTAGTCAATGTCTAGTCCACTTCAAAGAAACTGCCCCAAGACAGATTGTATCAGAATAATTTGTAATTCATACAATTTTAATCTTGGTAGGAACACCTTATCCTGGTGGGATCTATCTCCCAATCTTGGGGATCTGATTGCCGCTGTAACCCATCCAGCCATTAAATATCATCATATAGATGGAGAAGCAGTTCCCTGTCTTCCCCAGCAAAGATACCAAACAAACTAATTTAGCTGGCCAACTGAAGAACACTGGAGCCAAAGAGGAACCTGCCACTGACAATAGCAGGGAGACTTCCTATATAGCAAGCTACAATACACCAATAACAAGTCATCTAGGAACTGTAAAAATCAGCAGTTTGTACCTAATGAAATTATTGATTGCATCCCCAAAATGACAATAATGGAATGTTAAGAGTAATTTATCACAATTAAGATATAATTGATATCAACCATTCAATGGCATGCAGAAAAACAAACCTCAAAACATGATATTGTTCCATTACCAATCTTATGTAATAAATTGACTGTTCATCAGGATTTATTGATATAAAACATTAAATAAAGCGGAAGTTGTTCTAGTCTTACCTTATAGTGATTCCCCTGTGGCTCACCCGTCCAGTTCCTAAAAAAAAAATCTGATTTAATTTTTTTGGTCACAATATAAGAGCTGTAGCAAACCATTTATTAACAATGAAAGAGTACCGGTATTTAAACTCAAGCATCAAATGGTGCATCAGAGGAAATTTTCAACTGAGAAAATAATATCTTTTTTTATAAAAATATCTTATTAGTCTTTATATATATATACCTCTTAATAGCTTTATTTCTCCACTTAACCTTAATGCTTTTCCTGTTACAATTGTACAAAATGTATTTAAAAATGAGAAAGTGCTAGGCTGTATCAGCAAGGATAAGGAATTCTAAAAATTTCAGATAATATCTTTAAAGGTGCTATTGTCATATTTGTCTTTGTTCCTGATAGTAGCTGGCAGGTCAATCTTTTCAGTGACAGTTTAAATCATAATAATGTTTTTACCCCATAAAGCAAAGACAGCATTAATTATGGTTGGTCACTTTCATACAAAAGGAATAACCATAAAGCAGATTTCTGTCATCTTTACTGACCAATATTAAAAAACAAGGTTTTAGAAGACATGATCAGAAAGTCCTAGCTGACTTAAAACTGAACCCTTACGGAATCTTTCCTTTAAAATCATTCATTTTTTCATGGAAAATAAATTTTTAAACTTCTGTAAATGATTTTAATTTTTTTTTTCAGAAAGGATAAGATATTCAAATTAGTATATCTAATTAAGATCAGAACTTATGTTGGGGGATCTAAATATTTTTTACATGCTCTACCTGGATGCTCATCAATAAACCAGCTATCCCCCAAGCCAAAAATCAATTACATGTAACACTTCATGCTCCAACAGAAATAATTACACATACTTTTATCATATGGCCTCTTCACATGCAAAAGCCAGTGCATATGGTGCATATTAATTAGCCAGCAACTATTTCTGGTGAAGAGGAATTTCAGACAATTAACAAAAAGCACAGATGCACTTCCACTATATCAATACCACAAGCAACTGTTGGTGGTATTCTGTTAGCCTGCTTCATATATATCCTTACCAAGATCAATAGGTCCTCTTATTCACATATCTCATGTTCAAAGAGACTCTCTGCTACAGGCGTTAAATGGGGATGAAAAATTCACTGCACCTAAAGCTAATATAAGACCGAAAGTAAATGACACTGTAGCAAAGACAATACTGTTTTAAAAGGCCCTGCATCAATGCATTCATACATCAATGACATATTGTTTATCTTAAACAGCTTACAACACATTAAAATTTGATCAAAGTGCACAAGTTGATTTATGTATCTACTGAAAACCATAAGATTTAAGACTACTCTTTTCCAAGAAAGAAAAAAATATGATGCACTTACATTTACAAAAATGTACCACTAAGTTTGCAATAATTTCTTACATTGTGTGCTACAAATTTACATGTATTTACATTTCAATATCTGATTCAGAATGACTTGATAAAGCTTCCAATTGTATTGAAATAACTAAAAATTAAACATATTGGTATGTACTTAAAAAGATGAGAGTGTTCAACAATGGGAATATATGTTAGATGTTTCTGATATTAAACATATACTGATTCAATCATGGAAGTTCACAACTGATAAAGGAAAGCTTGTTTGTTCAAAGAAATAAAATACATAAATTTTTTTTAGTAATAGAAGCTGCTTGAACATTGTATGTAATTGAATATAAATGATTGATCAAAACAATTAATAAAAAAAAATATACATGTACTACTTTATATCATCTTTGCAACTAAAGTGTTTTCGATCCACTATAATAGTCCCCACAACCACTTGGCAGTTTAAGCCACTATATTAGCAACATCTACTAGGCATACTAAATTTTAACTTTAGATTCTGCCAGTAATATCCATTGTAAACAAGAAACTGAGTTTTAAAAGAACAAAAGCAAAGACAGGAGAACTACAAGCTTCTCAATGGATGAGAAAAGAGATGAAATGAGGGTATAATATAAATGAGACCTAGGATAAACAAGAACAGGAAGCAGCAAATTATGAATGTATGTCTTTCATTTTTTTTTTTTTTTTGATAGCTGTCTTTTCATTGGTTCGAAGGGGTGGGAAGGGGTTAACTTGGAATAAAATTAATGCAATATCAAACACGGTTTTAAATAATGGCACAATCAGCCAAAGGTTTTGTGGTGAGCTCAGTAGGCTGAAAACTCCTGGCCTGCGAAAATGACTTTAGACTTTATTACTACACATAAACATCAATCTCATAACTTAAAGGTTGGAGAAGCAAATATGTTTTCTACAAGTAGGGTGAGTTAACCATGCATCGGACACATACCTTGCTTCGGACAACTTTAAGCAATAAACTTTCATTGAACCTGAGTCTCCCCGTGTTTTTACTTGTTTCTGTCTTAAAGGTGAAGATTTAAACTTTTTAATGATGCCGATTTTTATTTCCATGTTGTGATAAAAATACCACAAGAATGGCCTTGAAATTACGTCATATTTTGCATCATCAAAGGGGAGTAACCAGAATTTTACGATTTTGTAATTTTTAGAGTTGTCGCTCTTTTAAATAGATTTCAACGGAACGAGTCGGGCCTAGGTAAAATTTGTCAATGATTGATATTTTTACAGAAATTTTTCAAAAATTCTACTTCAATGTTTGTATAATAATTTTTAGAGTTGTTTTTTACTATTATGTTCATTTCACCGTACATTGGACACAAATTAACCATGCATCGGACATTTTCCGATGCATGGGTAATCACTTCCATTCTCATATAAAACCCAAATGACAGCTGTTTTTTACGGAAATAGAAAATAAAAACTCTAAATTTTAAGTGAAAATACAAGATATCGATATATGATGACTAGAAGTGGACCCAATTTATTTCTTTAAACTAGATGATGATAACCCACGAGACAAAGGCGCGAGTTGCCATATTACTAGCATTGTAAAGCCTTTCTAAGGCGATGTGATGCACCTAAAATCTCTTCACATTTGTGGATCGAAATAGTAATTCAAATTTAACTAGAAGTTTAATTTTTTAATAAAAGATAAAAATGTTTTGATATCACTCATTTTAAAGCACCGAGATCAAGGTGTGATATTTTTCTGGTTAAAATACCGTATGTCCGATGCATGGTGAATATTGTCCGATCCATGGTGAATTCTGACTTATTTCGAAAAAATCGGGTTTTAATGATATTTTCTCAATAAAGAGCACACAATTGTGTCAAAAATTTATATTTTAACCACATACTACATGTTAAGTTCCATTTTGATAATATTCGGTCGGTAGCGATATCGCTAGAACTTGTTGAAGTGCGAGGGTGTCCGATGCATGGTGAATTCACCCTATGTGTTTTAACCATGCATGAAGAGTGCATCTAGACTCAATTATCCATGGCAACATTAGTGTTCTCCAGAAGAATCTGTATTTTAATGCATAATTCTGAAATGTCACAAATTTGAAAACTGTTAGTGCTTGAGTGCATCATTTTTGTTGACAGAACAGGTCTGACTACATTTTCTTTTCCAGAGAACTATAGTTCTGCAGGCACACCAATGCAAGAAATAAACTTAGGCACACATATTTATATTCAGATTGAGACTATAACATTGATGTAAACTATATAAATTTCTTAGCATCCCTACAAATTTTACATATGCATTAAGTGTTATTTGTTAACTTCTGTCTTTAAGTGTGTTTCTTTTTTCTGTCCTAGCAATCATCTCATTAGATGTGAAGACATGCTTGACATGTTTTTGAGTTAAATATTATGATGTTATAAGTTAAAGTAGTATACGTATGCATAATAAAAACATCAGTCTTAAAGAAAATCATTTCATTCTCATTGTAAAGAATTCTAATTAGTACTGCGCTTAGTATTGAGGCTATAAAAACAATGCACTATCAATCATACTGCATCTCTCCCCCCTTTTCAATTTTCTTTGCTTTATAATTCTGAAATATTTCTCGGATGAACTAGTGCCCTCTTTTGTGTAAAGGTAGTCAAAATAAAATACTACTAAAGATTCCCATTCTCAAAATGCAGTAAAAAAAAATAATTTCTTACATCTTTTTCCAGCAGGTTGACAGACGAACTCTTGCCTTAAACCGGAAGTGTGTTTGTTGTAGTTTTCAGCAGAGAGACTTATAGTTAGAGGCCTAACTATTTTTTCAGCTCGACTTAAGTGCAATGAAAATATTTTTTCGCATGTTTAATACGAAAGAAAATGAACAATTCTTTTTTTCAGCCGATTTCATTTTTGTAATAAAAATTCTCCTCTGTACTAACAATATGGCGGCCCACATGAGTGAAATGCTGAAATGATTGAATAAAAATATCATTGCGTTTACCATGTGATGGACAACATTTCCTAATCAGTAAACATCATAGCAGTCAAGAGAGAATGCCAAATGCGACGTAGTTAATTTTTTTAGGTTACTTGTTGAAAAATGTCGGCACATGAAAAGAAGGAATATCTCTCTTGTTTTGATCTTGTCAGAGACAATCTGATGCAGGATGTATACAAAGGTAAACTAATTTTCTCAATTATATTGGGATGCCACCAATGACAGGAGGCAGCAAATTTTTGCCTGTACTCAACACTTATCAGATCCAATACATTCTCTTGATTTAGCTATATAATATAATTATAGCTTGAAATAGCTCTATAGCTTTATTAAGCTATTCACAATAACTTGATAAAGCTATTCATATGCGGTTTTTCACAAAAATGTTTTTGTAAGAAATGGATAAAAAGTCACAAGTATTTGACTATTCATGTATTTATACTATGGGGTATCAAAAAAGCAACCCAAATCAAAGATAGGTTTAACATTGCAGCTTTTGAATACTTTTAAGCAAAAGAGTATTTCCATGTTTGGATAACAGTACACCACCTTGTGTGTGTTGAGGCATGGATAAATATGATTGCTTCACATTATGCTGAATTATTACCAATCAATTTTATCTTGTTGACAATAATTGACCTCCTTTACAATTTCATTCAAGAAGTAACTGTGTGGTCACAAATCAATTGCTTTAATAGCCCCAAAACTTTAAAAACTTAGTTCAAAGTACAAAGTCCCTAAAGGAGACGCAATTTGATGAATAATTGTTACATGCATTGTGTTCAGAACAGTTTAAGGTTGAACACTATCACTGCAACTAGGTGCAACTTTTCATACATGCTGAAAAAATAACACGTATAAGAAAAAGGTGAGATAAAATAGCTAAATCAAGCTATTCTGAATAGCTTAATAAAACTATATAGCTATTTCAAGCTATGTAGCTAAATCAAGAGATTGTACTGGACCTGCAGCTTATGGCCTTGAGCAGTGAGGGAGCTGCCTTACTGCAACACTGGATTGTCTCATCCAAAGGATCAGTCTCCAACGGTGGATTGAAATCTGTGATGTAAGGATCAACTCCTTACTCAGTGGTCAACCACTGCTGCATGCAGGCCATCTGATTTTGAGAGCTGAATGATGGAGAAAATTATTTGATAAAACTTAACTTTGCATAATTTTCCAGCTCAGTTTCACATTTTGATGATGATTTTAGTGCTGATCATGATGTTAAGGTGGGAATACAGTCTGAAACAATGAATTTTACCTGGTGTGTGCAGGGCTATTGTCTGCAGAGAGGTGGACAGGCAAAGCATACATCCATGTCTGTGGATGTAGGCTATGCTTGTATGCTTTTCTAAAGAGAATAGTACATGTAGTTCAGACTTCAGTGCATATTTGAAAACAGTTAAAATAATCTAAAAATGTACATACCATTGTTTATGCAATTATACTTTTGGAAACACTTTTAAAAACACAGTATTCATTTCAGACGAAAACGTGCTAGAGGATGAAAACTTGTTAAACAGAAAGTTTGAAAAATTATTTGAATCAAAAGACATAAAACAGCAAATTGTCATTCTGAAGGAGGTAAGATTGTATCAGAATTTTTATAACATGTAAATGTAATCTCCATAAATAAATGTAACATGTAAATGTAATCTACGTAAATAAATGTGTGCCAAGGTAGATAATAACTAAAAGAATGATCTGTCATTAAATATGGTGAGGGCCTGACTCTACGGCTTAGTAAAGTTTCTCTTACTGGATGATAACCAATGTTTATCCTTCTATCTGAATGAATTAGTTTTTAAGAAAATGACAGTATATACTATAGATTCCTAAATATTCATGAGGAATTAATTATCACATAAATTCATGAGAAGCACAACTCTCGAAATAAAATTACTCGCTTTTATTTTTATGGGGCTGAAAACCGTGTAAAATCTCTTGATTAACCGGCCACTCGCAAATTATTGTTCTTACAATTTGGCAGCAAAGAGCCATTTCGCGATATTAAGTACTCAAGTAAAATAAGGAATCTACAATGTATATTTAATTGGAGTTTTGAAATCTGAACAATTGCTCTTGGAAAAAATTGATGATAAGGGGTGAACACATCCTCACAACGTCAGGGGTCCTGTGTCAACTTGTTGCCATTGGACCCCTGACAAATTTCATTCGATATCTTTGGGCTAGCTTCTCTCATTGAGAAGCACCAATCAAATCAAAATAGACAGATATATAAACAGAAAGAAATCAATTGACACTTAAAATGCACATGTTACATGTTACGCATTGTTTATCACTGAAAGGCTTAGTGATTGGATGAGTGATAAGAAAAACAATCAAGATTTGTAATTTTCCTGAAAGATGTCGCTGCAGTCAGCCTGCAAGATATCGAATGAAGTTTGTCAGGGGTCCAACAGCAAGGAGTTGACACAGGACCCCTGACATTGTGAGGATGGGGTTAACAATATGCAATATGTCCATGCAAATTGTATCAAAGTAATTTATCCCCCGAGTAAAATCAAAGGTTCATATACGTGTATATATACTGGTAGCTTCACATCGGACTCGGGGTTAAGGCATTTGATCAGCTTTATATCTGTTCAGTATCCATACCCTCTCTCTCATGTTCAGTTCGGGCATGGACAGCAACTTTGCTATGGAAATATTCAAAAAAAATTCCTCCAATCAATTTCATCTGGCCTATAATGCAGGGAATTTGAGATGTTATGCTGCCTCTGAACTGAAGTAATACCATTAACTGTCCTCCTAGTTGTAACCAGACTATTTGTAATGGTTTCCAGTTCTTATGACATCTGTTTCCTCATTTAGAGAGTGATGGGTGTCTTAAGTTGGTTCTGTTGTTATGCCTTCATTTGATGGATCTTCCTTAACAGGCATTTGTTTTGGTACCTTATTTTCTGGGAACTCCTGGCCACACATTTTTAAAAATCTAAAGTTTGCTGGTCAATCTCATTTCTACATAATACATAGAATAATTTCCTCTGATCTCACCGCTGCCACCAATTGTGAAGTTTTTGAAATCTGAACAATTGCTCCTGAGACAAGTCTGTGATATGTCTATAATAATCTCTCCATTCTTGCCCCCATAACACAAAATGCTATGAATCCTGTGTTTCTAGTAGGAATTGTAGATCTTTATAGATTTAAGCATATCTTGTTTGAACAGGTGTATTAAAGATATGAAATAAAGTTTACCTCCTAAGTACAAGATGATCTTTATTTCTCATTTTCTCTTTCCTTATATATACCTCTGACACTTGATATACCGTAGTTAGACCTACCCATTAGGGCATTAGGCTCCAAATATTAGGGCCTGCCACACCATTATTAGGCCTTTCTGTTTGGGCATTAGGCCCCAAGTAGTAAGACCTGCTGCACCATCATTAGGCGTTGGGACACCTAATATATGTAGAGCATAAGTAAGGCTCCATAATTAGGACACTAATTAAGCACCAGGATTACGGCACTATTGTATTCCTTAGTTAGGATGTTTCATATAAAATTCTAATTTAGTTTTTTTCTATTACAATAAAATATGTACATGTGAAAAAAAAACATTTTATACTAATATGAATGAAATTATTCTTTATACATGTATTTATATATAATCATTTTTATTAACTTTATGTTCCAGATATGCAAAGAAATCCAGGTATGTTTTCTAAGAAAGGACACAGGGTCAAAGATGATTTCATCTGTCACAATCCTAGTCAACATCTACCTAAATTGTCCTCCCAAACACACAGTGAAAAGGCTGTTGGCAAGGTACACAAATATTAATTAAAAATATTACATGTTTGGTATTATGATCTTATAGTTCTTATTATGATTAAGATTGTGAATGGTAAGGCCATTTAGCTGGTTCTTTGCTATCATGGTAAGATTTTTCTTTCTTTTTTTTATTCCAAGAGAGCATACTATAGTTATTTTAAGACATTACCATTTAATTGTAGCACATTCCAGAATTTTAATCATGAATTCAAAACCTTACTATGTGAAAAGATGAAAGAAGAAGTCAGAATAAAGATCGCTGAAGAGGTCAAGGATGTCTTAGCTGCCCGACAGACAGTTAATATGATATACTGTCTCATGGAAAACTTTACATTAGGTATGTTCAGTTTTTGATAGACATTACAATTTAAAAACTCTTTCTTTCTCTTTCTCTTCCTTCCTTAACTCTTTTTCTTTCTATATATATATATTAGATATATTAGTACATAGTCTTTACTTCTTTTCAGGGGAGCAGTGTCTTTCTTTGATATTTCTACCAGGTAAGAATTAATACCAGAGTTAAAAGAAAAAATGAAACCATTTTTCTTCAATATATTCCTTATTGTGTAGTGGGTTATTTGGGTTCTTCAGGGTTCAACTCTTTTTTTTTCGATACTCAAGTCCAGGACTTGAAGGTTGAATTTTAGGCAAGTCAGACGAAGAAATGTTCAAGTCCGCATTGATAGCATCATTTTGAGATAAATAAGTACAACTTATTTGATAGGAATGAATAAAAGCAAAATGTAATTTAAAAATATCTTTATTTTTTCTCCATACATAAAATATATCATAACATCGGCACATTCACTCGGCCTGTTGTCACACCAAATGGATCTAAAAAAGATGACTGCTTTTCTTTCTCAACATATTATTTTTATCACTGAAAGCTGACATAGCTGTCATAAAGAAGCCTCTTCCTTGCAGTTCCCTGGATTTTTAAACCAAACTCAACTCCTGACACCCCAACACATGGAGGTAGCTTGAGAAATTGAGTAAATGTGGGTCCCATCGTAACAGAAAATTAAAAAAGTTGGATTGTAATATTGAGAACACTCGAACTATGAAAAAAAAAATCCCAAAATTATACTTTTATGAAATAATCAAGAGATGTTCATATTATTTGAGATTTTTCAACCTACATTTCTAGGGTTTATAAAATTATTAATTACAATAATGCCAAGTCCTCAAACTTTTGGCGATTCTAAATGCTGAGCCCAGAACTGAATTTACCAAGTCCCAGACGTCAGGCTTGAGGAAATTTGAACCCTGTTGTTGTAAAACTTTGATGTCATAAACTTAAAAGTATTACAAAATATTAGCAAATTTAATTTTGATGAATTTGAATAATACTAAATAGAGGAAATATTAATCTTTATAAATGTTGTTTGAAATTTCAAGATAAAGATTCAGTGGTGAAATAAGCCAAAATTAGCTGGCCATCAAGACAGATGACTGTACTAAGTATCTCAATACTTGACTGTCTTTTTTTTCAGTCCTTAAGTATTTGACCAGAGCTCTTGCAAAGTTTTTGGCTACAAAGAGGTATTGTAAGATTTTGCACACTTTTGAATGAGAATGTGCAGTAATTTTACTAAAAATAATAATGACTTCAAAAAATCTAATGTTTTAGATAAACATCATTTAATAGTTTAATTATGGGATATACTCATCGTAACATAAAATTTATCTTTAGTAGTGACCTGTCACCTGTTGAGGATAATGAAGTAATGCATCATTGCCTGGCCACCTTGCAAGCCTCCAGTAAATTGGTCCAGAAATGTGTAGGGGATATTGAAGGAGCAGATTCTTACACAGAGAAAGAGATCCAATCTGTCTCGCAGACATTTATTGATAATATAATGCTAATACTTAAATCAGGTGTGTATAATGCAGATAATTAGTTTTTAGCTCTTCTGAGCCAAAGGCTCAAAGAGCTAATGCTATGGCCATTTGTGCGGTGTGCGCTGTGCGTAAACTTTTTAGAATATGGGCCATAACTCAAGAACCCCTTGGCCAATTATTGTCAAATTTGTCCCAGGGTATCCTTGGCCCAAGGGCTCCCTTTTGTACTAAAACTGGGGTTGTGACCCTTTAACAAGGGGAGATAATTAGGAAAATAGAAACAAAAGTACTGGTTGCTAAAAAATCTTCTTCTCAAGAACCACTGGGCAGATTATCACCAAACTTACACAAAAGGATGAGGATATGTTGTAGATTAAAATTTGCAGGGGGATTTACCCTGGGGCAAAGGGCGTGGTCTCAAGGTCACTTCAAAGTTGACAAAAAAATTACATTTTATTAAAATGTTGATATTTTGCTTACTATAAGGACTAGGATCATCAAATCTTGTCAGTTGGTGCATCTAAGGACCTCATATCATGTTGACTCAAAAGTAGGTCACGGTGACCTACTTTTCAAATTTTGCGGCCATTCTTTTTCATAATGATTTAGAGGCATATTTTGAACAATTTAAGGCCTATGATCATCAAACTTTGTCAGTTGATGCATCTTGGGTCGTCAAAGTACGTCACTTAAAAAGTAGGTCACCTTGACCTACTTTTTGAATTTTATGGCTAATCTTTTTTAAAACAATTAAGGTCATTAATTTGAATACGGGGAGGCTTAGAATCATTAAATCTTGTAAGATGATGCCTCTTGGGGCCATAAAACATATTTATTAAAAAGTAGGTCACTGTGACCTACTTTTTGAACTTTGCAGACATTCGATTTCAAAGCGTTTTAGAGGCATAATTTGGACATTTTAAGTCCTATAATCATAAAACTTTGTAAGTTGATGCATCTTGGATCCTCAAAAAAGGTCAACTGAAAAGTAGGTCACCGTGACCTACTTTTCAATTTATATGACTATAATTAAATATTTCAGGTACTAATTGGCTTAGAATCATCAAACTTTGTCAGTTGATGCATCTTGGGTCTTCGGAGTAGGTCGACTAAAAAGAAGGTCACAGTGACCTACTTTTGAAAATTTATGGCGTTAATTAAATATTTCGGGTACTAATTGGCTTAGAATCATCAAACTTTGTCAGTTGATGCATCTTGGGTCTTCAGAGTAGATCGACTAAAAAGTAGGTCACCGTGACCTACTTTTGAAAATTTATGGCTTTAATTAAATATTTTGGGTACTAATTGGCTTAGAATCATCAAACTTTGTCAGTTGATGCGTCATGGGTCTTCGGAGTAGGTCGACTAAAAAGTAGGTCACCGTGACCTACTTTCTGAAAATTTATGGCTTTAATAAAATATTTCGGGTACTAATTGGCTTAGAATCATCAAACTTTGTCAGTTTATGCGTCATGGGTCCTCGGAGTACAACAACTGAAAAGTAGGTCACGGTGACCTACTTTTGAAAATTTATGGCTTTAATCAAATATTTCGGGTACTAATTGGCTTAGAATCATTAAACTTTGTCAGTTGATGCGTCTTGGGTCCTCGGAGTACAACAACTGAAAAGTAAGTCACAGTGACCTACTTTTGAAATTTTATGGGTGTATTTAATATTTTCAGGAATTATTTGGCTTAGAATCGTCAAAATTTGTCAGTTGATGCATCTTTGGTCCTCGGAGTAGGTTGACTGAAAAGTAGGTCACTGTGACCTACTTTTGAAAATTTATGGCTGTAATTAAATATTTTTGGGTACTTATTGGCTAGAATCATCAAACTTTGTCAGTCGATGTATCTTTGGTCCTCGGAGTACAGCAACTGAAAAGTAGGTCACGGTGACCTACTTTTGAAAATTTATGGCTTTAATTAAATATGTCAGGTACTAATTGGCTTAGAATCATCAAACTTTGTCAGTTGATGCATCTTGGGTCCTTGGAGTAAAACAATTGAAAAGTAGGTCACTTTGACCTACTTATAAAATTTTATGATTATAATTTTAAAAAATATTTTAGGTATTAATTGGCTTAGAATCATCAAACTTAGTTGATGGGTCCTCAGAGAATGACAAGTGATAAGTAGGTCACCATGACCAACTCTCAGGTACTAATTGGCTTAGAATCATCTTGGGTTCTCAGAGTGTGAATTGGAATTTCAAGGGTTTATGTAAATATACAGGATACTTCGAGGCTTCAAATAGAAGTGATAGATTGTACAGTTTATCAGAAGAGCGATTCAAGGCCCATGGGCCTCTTGTTTAGCTTATGTAATACCCTTGGCGTCAGCGTCCCAGGTTAAGGTTTTCTTTTCAAGTACTTCTATGGCCTATATTAGTCAGAGATGCATGGAGGATGCTTCTAGTGTGTTTCATTGTACCAGTCAAGGTTTCAGATGCTGCAATTTCAGCTAAAGAATGACCAGGTTAATGTTTTTGGAGCAGGTTAAAGTTTTTGGAGCAGGTTGAAGTTTTTGGAGCATGTCTCATTTCCAAGTAACTATAAGCCTTATATTGACCAAACTTGCATGGATGATACATCTAAGGATGCACACTACTGAACTTGCTTTGGATGCTGGATCTGACCTACATTTTCCAGATGAGTGACTAGGTTAAAGTTTTTGGAGCAGATCTCATTTCTAAGTAACTATAAGCCCTATATTGACCAAACTTGCATGAATGATACATCTAAGGATGCACACTACTGGACTTGCTTCAGATGCTGGATCTGACCTATATTTTCCGGATGAGTGACCAGGTTAAAGTTTTTGGAGCAGATCTCATTTCCAAGTAACTATAAGCCCTATATTGATTAAACTTGCATGGATGATACATCTAAGGACGCACACTACTGGACTTGCTTCGGATGCTGGATCTGACCTATATTTTCTGGATGAGTGACCAGGTTAAGGTTTTTGCAGTAGATGTCATTTCCAAGTAACTATAAGCCCTATATTGACCAAACTTGCATGGATGATACATCTAAGGATGCACGCTACTGGACTTGCTTTGGATGCTGAATCTGACCTATATTTTATGGATGAGTGACCAGGTTAAAGTTTTTGGAGCAGATGTCATTTCCAAGTATCTACTAACCCTATATTGACCAAACTTGCATGGATGATACATCTAAGGATGTACACTACTGGACTTTTTTCGGATGCTGGATCTGACCTATATTTTCCGGATGAGTAACCAGGGTAAAGTTTTTGGAGCAGATCTTATTTCCAAGTAACTATAAGCCCTATATTGATTAAACTTGCATGGATGATACATCTAAGGATGCACACTACTGAACTTGCTTTGGATGCTGGATCTGACCTATATTTTCCGGATGAGTGACCAGGTTAAAGTTTTTGGAGCAGATGTCATTTCCAAGTAACTATAAGCCTTATATTGACTAAACTTGCATGGATGATACATCTAAGGATGCACACTACTGGACTTGCTTCGGATGCTGGATCTGACCTACATTTTCCGGATGAGTAACCAGGTTAAAGTTTTTGGAGCAGATCTCATTTCCAAGTAACTATAAGGCCTATCTGAACCAAACTTGCATGGAAGATGCATCAAGGGACGAACAATTTCAAAACTTGCTTCGGATGCTGGATTTTACTTACATTTTCTGGATGAGTGACTAGTTTTAAGTTTTCAGATAAGTCTATTCCCAAGTAACTGCAAGCCCTATCAGACCAAAATTGCATAAATATTGCATCTAGGGATGCACACTCCTAGATTATTAGTTTAGTGTGGGACTTTGCCTTACTTGAAGACAACAGTCGTTGAGGTGAGCTCTGTAATCTCTGATTACCTATGTTTTTATAATGCAGATATGTATATCAGGTTGTAAAATGATAATACTTAAAGTCTTAAGTCTGATGTATGAACAAATAATGTGCAAAATGAAAACTTCCTATCTTGAAAACTGTAGGAGGAATTATCCAGACATATGGGGTACTCTATATATACATTTTGCGTAAAAAAAAACTAAGTTCAAAAACTGGTAATTAAAATGAAAAAAAATACTTGAAATTTCATTTTTGATCATTTATGGGGAAAATACCAGTTGTTGAACTTGGTTATTTTTATTGCAAAACATGTTCATAGGGCAAGTTGTCAAACTTTTTAACGAGGTTGGATCCTGATATTTAAAGTCTTAAACTTTTTTTTATCAAGTATATTTTTAGTTTCTACACACATAGCTTAATTAAAAATTAAAACAAAAAATGGGGGTCAATATGCTTCTTTTGGCGCTACAGTACATTTAATATGACCTTTCTGTACTGAAATTTGTGTCTTAATCAAAAATCACCTCTTCGACGTTTTTCCCTCCAATGTTTTTATCCAAATAAAGCATGGGACAAAATAAACTATTAGTTTATTTAAAAAAAGACACATTGAAATTGTGACTAAGAAAAAGTTGCAAATTGCTTCGCATAATCAATTATTTGACCTTTCTGCACTCACAAAATGTGATTTTTCTGGCATAAAAAATTTAACAAGCAAAAAAATTATTTTAAAGTCTCAAACTTTTGCTGAATTTAAGCAGATTGATCAAAGTTATCTTATATATTCAGAAAAGAAAAACAAAAGTGGGGGTCTATGATGTAAATTTTTAGATATTACTAAAAAAGTGTTAATTTTATGTTAAAATTGGCTCAATTTTTTCCTGGACTTTCAGAATATATTTACTATATTTGTCACAATATAATGAAAGAATTCATGAGAAATAACTTAATAGATATTTCAGAACCAGAATAAAACATTTCACTGCAAAAAACAGCTCTGTGTGCAACCAGCATGGAAAAATAGGAATTTAAACTTAACAGTACTGTATATACTTCAAAAGGGAAAAATTGATCATTTTCTTCTAAAAAAAACCTTCCGCCACAAAATATAGTTCCTAGCTTAATCCTATTTGAATGGAATTTAATCGTGTTTTTTTCATTGGATATAGTTTAATTTGCATTGTAGAATCCAGATTTAATGTTAGAACTTAAAAATGATGCAGAATTTTAGAAATAAAGGTCCAGACCAAAATCTGCTCAAAGGCTCAGGATCGAACCTCCTTAAATCATTGTCAGACATTTGGTCTGGTGAAGTAAGAGGTTCTGTTGGACTGGTCGAAGTTTTGTTAGACCAGGTACATGTATCTTACTTCATACAGAAAGAAAAAAAAATAACTGCACCAAAAAACCCTTTATTATGTTTGACAGCATTTGATTCCACAATTTTCTTTTCTTAGGATAGAAAGTCTTTAATCAGAGACCTAAATAATATGATTAATGTCTCTGCTTTAACAAATTTGATTGACCCCCATCACAACATAGCCATCTCTGCTGTTTTTGTGACTTTCGTCTGTTTACCCCAATCCGGATCTTTTAAAAATTTGCATCACGCCTGATTTTTTCTAACGGTCATTTGGACTGATGTTTTTTCTTGTAAGTTATTGGTCCAAACAGTTTTTTACCAGGCTTGTGGACAGGACTGACAGTTCTGACAATTCTGATAGGTACATTAATATTGTTAGGATGTCACCTCCTACAGTTTTTCAGAATAAAAAGTTTAATTTATAATTTATGTGAGAAATACCAGTACTGTTCACACAAAGGATTACCTGGTTTGCTGTCACAGCTTTGTATAAAAATCTAGGTCAATTGAATGTTGTGAGTAGAGAGCTATCCCCTCTTAAATGGTTAGATTGAGGATCTTCTCTTTTCATTTAAGTAACTTGAATTTTGTGAGCAGTTGTCTCCTCGAATAATTGGATTGATGTTGTTTTCTTTTCACCTAAGTAACTTGAATGTTGTACTTGATCTTTGTCAGATAATTTCCTGTTGGATTGTAAGACCAGTGGCAGCATGTGTCTGACCCTCTTGTTAAAGCTGACAGCTGGAAAGAATACAACAGATTTGGTATAAAGCACAAAAAAGAGATAATAATCATTTGATTTTTGAAATATAAAAATATAAAGTTTCAGAAGTATATGATAGTCTTCGATTGTTTTTGGATTTCAGATCTTGGACATCATATTTGGTGAGGATATTAAAAATACTCACATCCCAGATTGGTTGTTAAGGACATCTTTATGTAGGAGTGTCCTAGCCCAGTTCTCCCCGACTTCTTGCTTGTGCTTGTGGTTTGGGATTCTGGCTCAGTTAGATGTTTCGGACTTACTAAATCACAGTAGAGACAGCAAGAGTCTACTAGTGGATCTCATGTTGAACAGAATATTATCAATTGGTTCAAGGTTGGATGCTTTTCTAGAAGCCCTTTATTGTTTTTAAAAAAAGAAAATGATACTCCAATGTCTCTTTATACAAGAAATTAAGCTTCATGTTTATCTTTTAAGGAAGTGAATGAATTAACCTACATTTGCAATTGTACATACGTATTTATTAGATTGAATTCAGTTCCGTATTTAATTTTTTCAGAAATCTTGACACAAGTGGGAAACTTCAGATGGCAAGGACCGTCCTCATGTGGACCAACAGAGCTTTGTATGTCAACCTGAATTTTTTTACATGAATACTTAGATTTTAAAGAGTTATAACTGTCTATGAGTATTTTTTCTATTCATAAATTAGGGCCTGTTTGAAGTCTGATAGCTGTGACCCTGAAGTAGTGGCTAAATTAACTGGTCCTGGGGACCTGCTACAGAGGGTACTAGAGTTTGTGTGGATGATTTGGGAGGATACAACAGATGTAAGGGCACTGTAATACTTAGAGGTGTAACAATACAGGGATACATCGATCGTATTGATCTCAAGGTTTCACAATTTGCATATCGTAAGGCCATGGATGTATCTTGATACAGTACAAGTTAATTTTCATTGTCTTATTTGAAAATTCTACAGGCAAACTGAGAAATATTATGTTACAAAATGATTAAAAAAAAGGTATCAGTGAAAAAATACAATGCTAAGACTATAAGTCCATCTATAAATAACTTTGGTTAGGGGTCTCGTAATATTCTTTTATATTTTCTATAATTGTGGAGGTTAGCAAGCAAGAATATGTAAAGATATCAGTTAATTTAATTGTTGACAGCTGTATCATGATACATGTCGTATCGCTTGACCATATCATGATATGTATTGTATCGTTAGGTAGCTTGCCATACTCAGGCCTAGTAATACTGAATTGTATTA
Organism: Saccostrea echinata; assembly: GCF_033153115.1. Classification (NCBI taxonomy): domain Eukaryota; kingdom Metazoa; phylum Mollusca; class Bivalvia; order Ostreida; family Ostreidae; genus Saccostrea; species Saccostrea echinata. The sequence continues at coordinate 35,690,072 of NW_026889758.1, read as the reverse complement.
TACAGCTTTATTACCGGTATACACCATAAATGAAGTTTGGGGTTTAAACAGGACTTACCATGTCTATCTGTTTTATGTTTGTCTCTCTGTAAACTTTTTTTTGTGCATAGATGATCACTCAAACCATTGAATATTTTTTTTTATCTTTATATAATCATTTATTTTGTATTGAATGTTTCCTCTGTCATGATGATTTATATCGTTGATGGATTTCAAAATGACAAATTGAAAATTAACAATCATGCTGACAAATTGCAAATTAATGTTGCTGTGAATAGTTGGTTTACAGTATCTTTCTCAATAGTGTGTCAGTGTTTGATACGTATAATATTTTTACATACCGGTAATTGTAATACACGTAAAACAATATTTTGGATAGGTTGTAAGGTTTACTGCCAAAGACATCTTTGAATCTGTCATCAAGGTACACAAGGCTGCAACAGGTGCTAAAGGTAATGTCAAATCAAAAACATAAAACTTATTTTAAAATGAACACAAAATATCAACAACAAAAAAATCATAAAAATTCAAGTCAAATTCAAGCAATTTTTTTGGACACCTTTGTAAAGACAAAGACATGTCTTCTAACATACTGGTTTAAGTCCTTAGGCATCTTCATTTATTCTCTTGGCCATTCCATTCACTTCTGTTGGCTTCTCTTGCCCTTACTTCATCCCAGGATTATTTTTAACTCAAAATATTTCAAATGTACATGTACACATGTATTTTAAAGCAAAAATTACAAACATTTGGAGAAAATATTCTTTAAAAGTGCTTGCTACTGATATTACTTTTTTGAGTAAGGAAAGCATACAGAAAAAAAATCTATCAGAATAAAGGTAATGATTGTAAATCAATAGGGTGATAATTTAGATGTGTTCATAGTGTCATGAGAAGTCATATGTTGTGTATTCATGCATTTCCAGTTATAATCTACAATTCTTGAAGGCCGTAATTGTTATAAGTATTCAGAGTTTGCATTTTTACTGCACTACTTCCCTGCATTAGGTTAAAGACAAGGACATATACACACAAGTGACAACTAATAATCTGAAAAGTGGCATGGAACAGTAGAAAGGCATGGCATGGGTGGAGAAGGGGGGGGGGGGATAACATGTGCAATCCATGAATTGTTTTGAAATTGACAGTTGAGTCCTTTGTTTCTATAATCAGCTTCAGATGACCAGTTCTTGATGGACCTGACTAGATCTCTCCTGTTACAAGTGAGCTGGTCAAGCAAGGGAAAATATGGAACACTCCGGATCCTGGCTGAGAATTTTAAAGTCTCAACACTACTTCAGTTCAGTCCAGACCTTGCACAGGATATTCTGAACAACCTCAAAGAGCAGACGGTTGCTTGTTATGTAATTTGCTTTCACTATTTAATAAATTAAACATAATGATGCATTTAATAATAATGCAATTTTCCATCAAATCTGCATTAGGTATCCACTGTATTAAGAAACTTTTTGTCAATTTATAACCTTAAGAATTCCAACCCATAGTTTTATTCTAGGTTTACCTGCTTTCAGGGACAAACTGCCTGACACAAATAACAACCAGAACTTTTCTTTGATTGTTTATACACTGAGCAAATGAAATTTGGGGGGGGGGGGGATATAGGAATCACCTTGTCTGTCTGTCTATCTGTCTGGGCAATCTTGCCTGAGCTATAACATTGTAATGATGTCATTGGAAGCTCATACTTGGTACAACGATTGTTTATAATCCAAGGTGTCATGACCTTGACCCAAGGTCATTTTGGCATGTTCAACGTCACTGGCAGTAAAAATATAAAATTCTTGTTTGGGCTATAACTTTGTAATGGAAAATCATTGAAAGTTCATACTTTATACAAAAACTGCTTATGATATGAGGTGTGTCTTGATTTTCACTCAAGGTCATTCCAGCAAGGTTAAGGTCACTGGCAGATAAAGTATGAAATTTTTGTTTGAGCTACTTTGTTGTAGAGAATCATTGGAAGCTCATACTTGGTACAAAGATTGTTTATGACCTTAGGATATATCATGACCTTAAACTAAGGTCATTCTGGCAAGTTCAAGGTCACTGGCAGAAAAATTATAAAATTTATATCAGGACTAAAATTTTCTAATGGAGAAACATTTGATGTCCGTATTTACTAAAAGATGACTTATGACCAGAGGATGTTTTTTTTTAACAAAGGTCACTTTTACAAAATTGACAATGGGCACATAAAAAAAATTTGCGGGGGGGGGGGGGGGGGGGGGGGGGGGGTATTATTTTGTGAGCTAACTCACAGTATCTCTAGTTGTGGCATTATACCTGTATTGAACAACTGTTATTACCATATGATTTCATTTAATTTTTTTTTCCTTTTCTGCACAAACATGTATTTGACCATGTATAAAACCACTGATATTGTTTTTTGTTCCTAATACTCGAAGGAGATGTATTTTATTTGATACTATGGAGCTTGGAGAACTTTACACACTCTTTCCATAGGTTATGGATACCTGTAATAAGCTTACAGTTCCTGTAATAGACAACCACCTGTTAAATGTGCTGGAGTTTTGTAATACAAATGAATTCTTATTTCATATCTTAAACTATTTTTCAGGCTAGTGATTTGTATGATAAACTTTTGACTGAGCATCTTAAAGAGCTCTCTCAGCCAGACAACAAAAAGCAGTGGCAAAAAATCTGGGTGTGGCCCATGCTGCAGTGCATGATGGGAAACAACTCACAACAGAGGACGTTTATCATTGAGGTGTCAACTTTATAATTTATAATTGAGTCAAATTTACTTTTTCTACAATTCAGATTTGTAATGTTTGCTATCTTCCTGTTGCAATTATTAAAATAATAATTCCTCAATGCATAATAATTTTTTGATATTACAGTATGTCCTCCCCAAACTTCTGAAAACAGGAAAAGACACCCTGGAGTACATGATTTCATCTCTGTGTAATGACAGTCAGTCAGGTATCATTTATACATATGGAAAAATAATTCTAATTTCAGATGTCAAACTGTATTGCTTGTTTTTCATGTTAGCTTTGTGTTGTATATATTGTAGTAATGTATTATACAAGAATTATCTCCATGTTATATGCATGTAGCAGTATTACAGTTTCAGATGACCAGTTAGGTGCCCTAATCATGTGCTTGAGGAGAGCTCGAGTCATGGGTCTGTTGGACAATTCTACAACTGAATCATCCCACTGTTTGTATGGAGTAGTGAAAATAGAACTGGTCAAACAAGCCCTTAGCCATACAGATGATCAGGTATATTTTTACAGCAAACTTGTCAATTATTCATGAGAAGAAATAAGAAAAAATCTGACAGTTAATTTGAAATTTGGAACATATGTATGTAATGATCATGTATATCTAGGCTAGACTGGATGCATTTGCCTTACTCTGTGAAAACCACAAGACATCTGAACCAATCAGCCAATCAGAGTTCAGATTACTGAAATACTTCATCCAATGGAATATGAAGAACCAATCACCATCCTTTAGACAACACATGGTGGCTCATGTTAAAAAGGTATCAGTACTTGAATCTGCAGCAAATTTGACCATCCTGATTTTATTTGTGTACCGAAGCTTTTCGGTACATAACCTTATTTGTAAAACTTCAGTGAAATTTTGTTACATGTATTTTGTAGCTGTTTATAAGATTTAAAGAGAGTGAAGGTGCATTGTGCAGAAAATTTCAGTCTAGAAATACACATCCAGAGGTCAACAGTGTTTTGATATCGTATAAGGTACAATGGATTTTCTCTTCTTTTGTTTGTTAATTAGTATATAAAATTCCCCGTTCCTTGTTAACCCTATTTCTGATAGCATGGTACTTAGTTGGAACATTTATTTACAGAACTTTGGGTCCTGGCTGTTCCAGTTTCTGCTTCACTCCCTTTATCCGGGGTCAGCATTTGCCAGACGTACAACAGCCCTGTCTGTTCTATCTATCATGGTTAATCTTCTCCATCCTCCTAATAAGGGAGGTAAGCCTAAATGTGATCATTTTCTAAACCATAGTGAGGCTCTAGACACTGTCGACTGAAGAGTTCTAATTTCATGGTAGTTTTATAAAGTTAGAGTGATTTGCCCTTTGATGTGAAATGGAAGAAATGCAAATCCACGTTTCTTATAGATTATTGAATAGGTTATTGTCCCTCGCTTTTTGAAATGCAGGGCATTAAATCGCATTCATCTGTCTGTTTGTCTGTCTGTCAGTCTGTCTGTCTGTCACGGAACCATTAACCTTGGTCATAACTATTGAATAAAAGAAGACAGGGCTATTATATTTCACATGTATGTGTATTAACTGTTACAAGACCTTTCCAAATGCACTTTGATTTTTGACCTCATGACCTTGATCTTGAAGTCAGACATATTCTTCAGCAACTCTAATCTTGGCTTTTGTGCCTAGAGAGACAGGGCTTTCATATTTTGCATGTGCATTACTGCATTACCTTTGACAAGACCTTTCTAGATGTACAATGATTTGTTTTCAACAACATGATCCTGATCTTGAAGTTTGACCCACTTTTCAAAAATTTTAATTGTTTAAAATGGGAAAAGATAGCATAAGAACTTTCATATTTCACATGTGCATTTCTGAATGCACTATGATTTTTGACCTCACGATATGACATCAAAGTTTGACTTTTTTACTATCATTCCAGTAGCACCGTGTCACTTTGCTTGATCGAGCGTGATCAAGTTTAACATGTTGATTACCATATTACTCATCGATTGGATTTTTGATTTCAATGAAAGCAATACTACTTTGCATATGAAATACAGAACCCAGCAATACTGACCAATCATATTGAATGATTGTTCACGAGAATGCAGTAAACAATAATCACATGTGGACAGGCAAAGCAAGTTTTAATCCCTATAATGATGATATTGATTGCTATATAGTTTAATAGTAGCAGAGTATAGCCTTACTTATTTCATGCTTTAAATTTTCTCATACGGACATGTATTAACTCCATTCAGTCAAATCACAACAAATATGACACATACTATTTTGAGGACAGAAAACGGGCGTTGACTGACCACTTGTTGCTGCTGACTGCCACACTGATAAACAATCATTCAATATGATTGGCCAGTGTTATCGGGCTATTGTTGGATTCTGTGTTTCTTATGCAAAGTGGCATTGATTTCATTCAAATCAAACATCCAATCGATGAGTAATATGGTAATCAATTTGTGAAACTTTTGCATGCTTGATCAAGCAAAGTGACACGCTGTTATTGGAATGATAGTACCTGGAGAGACTGGGCCTCCATATTTTACATGTGCATTACCTTTGAAAAGACCTTTCCAGATGAACTATTATTTATGAACTTGACCTTGAAGATTGAACTCCCTTTCAAAACTTATAACCCTGGCCATAGCTTTTGCACCTATAAAGGGGCTTTCATATTTTCATATGTGCATTACTTTTAACAAGATCTTTCCAAATGCACTATGATTTTTGACCTCAAGACCTTGACCTTGAAGTCTAACTTTCAAGACGTTAACCTTTGCCATAACTTTTGCACCATAACATTGCTTTAAAAATATAAATCTTTTGGTATGATGGACAGAAAAATCAGTCACAATATCCAATATATCATTGCACCTCAACCAGTAAGACCTTCAAAATGAGGGAACACAATTCTCTGAATTGGCTTGTTTATTTTAATGGCGAGTGTTCTTAATTGAAATGTATTTATGTTTAAATGTTTTAAGGTTATATCATATGGGAGGAGTGGAAAGGTTGTCACATCCAAACACTTATGGAATGTATGACAGACACGTTTGAAGACAATAAGAAAGAGGCCTTCCATATATTGAAGCATTGCTTCTACCAAGGGCTTCATCTCAAGGTATCGTAATATCAGACATCAATACAGCAAAATTAGGACCTGTCTCAGAATTCTACTTAAGATCCCCAAAAAACTTTTCCTTTCAATGCAATTAATTGTAAACCATTTGACTCATAGTCCTATCTGAGACTTCTATTTTGTTTCAAAGAACCTCATCAATATGAATGAATCTGAGCTGTTGGACATTGGTCTGGAATTAGCTGGCAGTAACCGTCCACAGGACTGTACCACAGGAGCCTACCTCCTTCGAATCCTCCTCCTACAGCCTAGAATTCAGGACTTCCTGGTCAATTCCCAGGAAACCCTCACAAAATACCTTACACCTTCTGCTCTGGCAAAGTGGGAGGACTTACTGGATGGGACACAAAATCTGAAGACTGCTCTCCAGAAAATGTCCCACCAAAATAGAGCTTCATCAGGGGGAACTGTGTTGTTGCTGTGGATTTTGTTATTTTACCTGGAAGATCAACTGCAGGTTTCTAAGACTGGGTTGTTTATCACAGCAGCAACAAAACCAATGTATCCCACATTACATTGCATCAGATACATCCTGTTTGATGTTAATCTGAAGTAAGACTTTTAATTTCATATAAAGTGGTCCAACAAATATTCTATACTCCCCATGAGTGATACTAGTATACATAGATTGTTCAGTGATGTCCAACTTTCGCTAATCAGCCCCATTTTTTCATAGCAATACAAGAACTCTTTCTATGGTAAGTTGGTGTGATTCTATTTCAGGAAGCTATCTACAGAGGAATTGATGCTGTGGCATCCTCTGATGGAAAAACTTCTGTCGTGTTGTCTGGAGATATCAGATATTGTTTCTCCTGTTGTACAGAATAGCTCACCTGAGGGTAACGTTCCAGAGGAAGCCATCAAAGGTAAGAGGTCAGAAATGTTTTATAATGGGATTTAATTTCTCACAGCAAAGTCTGAGTTAACAGTTTGTTTTGTGTAGATTTATCCCATTCTGTTGATACCTGTTTTCTTGCCTTGTTTCTTCACTTAAAAAGTCTCATATGTCAATTATCATTGTTTTGTAAAATTTGAATAGAATACATCTAGCAAGATTTCCTTAAGAGTCAGCTCTAGCTTTTGAAGTCACTTGCTCAGATATGTTTGAGATCAAGATTATTGATATTCACATGCTGTGGAGCCCTTTATCACTTTTGTAGTGATTTAATACATAGGTGTGGAGTCCATCTTTGCAAAGGAGGGAAAGCTGAGTAGTTCTGAAGCAGAGCGTTGTGTGGAGACAGTCAGGCTGATGCCAGAGTATCTCGTCGTCTGCTGTTGGAGAAATATCAAGGAAGTGTCATTATTACTTGGGCAGCTGACATTTGATGCCCCAATTACATCACCACAGACTTCAGTCATAGGACTTCTCACTGTTCAGCAGGTACTGACAACTTACTAATCAGAAAGAGATCAAAAAAGGGGTCCATGTATTCTGTAATGCAATGGAGAAAAACAAGTGGGTAGGGTCCAGATTAAAAGTTTAAGGACAAAAAAAGGAGAAGTGGAACCTTGCTTACAAAGAATTATTTGTTTTAAATCAACTCCCTTCACACCTGCATGATGTGAGGAATTTCATTGAGAAAAGGAGGTTACTAGACAAGATTTTCCATATGAAATATTGGTACATTTTTGCATTATAAATGATGAGAATAGACTTTAGCATCAATGTGTGATGTCCTACAATATTCATCAGGTCAAAAAAAAATGTTATTACATAGGTAAACAATGAGAAGAGGAAGACACCTGTACATTTTAAGGTCATTCATTCAAAGGTCAATGTCAGTTATGTAGTTACGATTTGTATGTACTTGAATGAGTTTTTTTTAATTTTACAGAATAAGATCATTGGAGAGTATTTCAGGAAGCAGTTAATGGAATCTATACACAGGGGAGCATTTGAGCTGGCATGTGCTGGTTTTGTCAAACAGTGTGAAATGCTGTGGAGGTAAACAGTTTTTATACCCCAGTTTCAAAATTCAGGACATACCTGTATACATATTGGTCTACCAGTCTGTCCTCATATTTCACTTGGCACAATATTCAGAACTTTACAAAACAGAACCTTCATATTTTCTTTTCATGTAGATCAAGGACAATATGGTTTCAGCACTGTTTCCATTAGAATCATTGGTTTTCACCAACTTGGGTTGTTAATTTTCAGAAAGATTATTTAAAGGATGTGCATTTTTCTCCAACTCCTTCATTGCTGAAAATCTCCAAATATATGTTTGATTTGATGTATTTCACTAGATGCAACATTAAGGCTCTCCACCAGTTACCCAAGCTCTGGTTAGAACAAGTCATGGCTGACATTAAAAATGATGATGAGAATAACAAGTTGTGTGCCACAAGAAGAAGTGCAGGCATCCCATTCTTTGTACAGGTAGGAAATCTTTCATAACTCATATTTTAGCCCAAGTATATAAAGATCTACCAATATACAACTCATTGACTGAAGATCGTTTTGTTGCAAATAACATGTCTATTGTCAACTGTTTTTATGTACAATTTTTTGTAAATGTGTGTTGCTACACTGGTACATGTACTTAGTGAAGTGATGTAATCAGGTATACATTTTCTCCAGACATTAGTAAGTACAGAGCCCAACAGTACAGGGCGGCCATGTTTTAAGTTGACCATGAGTGAACTGCTACAACTGGCTCTCAAGGAGGACACTAAAGAACTGTCTAATTCCAAGGTTTGTAACAAACAGAGGCATTGTATTGGTATGGAAGGATGATCACTTGAAAGTAATTACTGATTTTTCATGTTTTAAGTAGAGCCTCTCTTAGGACAGAAAAAAAAAACAGAAAAAGGAAGAATAATTTAATAAACCTATATTACAGATAAGTTTTATTTCAGATCAGGATGTTGCCTTGGGGAAACATAAAATACTGTCTCTAAATTCTCTAAATGTAAACCATTTCTCTTTTATGATAGGTTCATGCCCTTAACATACTGAGAGCTCTGTTCAAGGACTCCAGACTGGGTGAGGTGGTGACTACTTTTGTTGCAGATGGACTGAGGGCAGCCATTTTGGGATTTCAGTCACCATTTTGGGCAGTGAGTTTGTGTTTTTGTCTCTAAGTTTGTGTTTTTGTATACAGATTCTGAAGTTAGATATTAATATAAGCTGCATAACATTTACGGTAGAAACATTTAATTTTACCATTATATACATACTCTGCCTCTCTTCTACAAAATGGCAGGGTGAAATAACTATGATTTTACACATATTTTTGAATATATAGGTGAGAAATTCCTCCACTCTTTTACTGAGCACTATGATGACCAGAATTTTTGGAGTTAAAAGAAGCAAAGATGAGTCAAATATGTCAAAGAAAAACTGGTAAGTCATGGAATAAAAGGACATAACTCAAACATTACAGGATTTCTAAGCTCTACAACTGATAAAAATAAGATTGTCAATATACATCATCAAATATTTCAATGTTTTTCTTCAATAATTCTATCACAGCCAGACCGGTCGTCAGTTTTTCCATCAGTACCCAGCTCTTTACCCATTCCTTCTGAACCAGTTAGAAATAGCAACCAGAAATATAAGGTACATGTATAGTACAAATATTTTGTGGAGAGGTTTGCTACACATTTATACCATAGATCACATTTTATTTCCAAGCACATTTTAAGATGCAAGATTATCTGAATGCAAATATAAATTATTCATGAATGATGCATGTAATGGTAGGATGCATGTAAAGTGGACTCAGGAATAAATGGATCTGTCTGACAAAAATTGCCATGCTACATGTAAATACATGTATAGTACTTTTTTTATATAGTACATTACCAGATAATAAACTTGCAATTGCCTCAAAAGGGAATCTGTAGAATTTCTTGCCTAATTGACATAATCTAACTTTTAAAGTGATACAGACCAACTCCATCTTCACCCAGGACTGTACCCTGTACTGATGATCCTGGGACGACTATTTCAGTCACCACTAGAGGGCGCTGATACTTCTCTAAACCTGGCAGCGTTTATCCCATATGTTATTAGGTATGTTGGGATATGAAGCTAAATGTTGATTAATTGCTGAAACAGGAACAATTGCGAGATTTTATGCAATTACGAGGCTCAAACTCAATTATTTTCTTACATACTAATTTATTTTCTTCCACTTAAGAAGTGAAAACATATTTATTTTTTACAGATGTAGTTCTAGTCCTGTCCTGAAGACCAGACTGATGGCAGCCAGAGCTTTACAGCCATTAGTGCAGAAAGGTCACTTATGTTCTCTGATGTCTCAGTTGTTGAACTTGGTCCCTGCATCTCAGGAAAAAGCTAGGCACAGCCACATACATGGTGCTTTGATAGAGGTCTGTAGGGGTCTGCTTAGAGTGCTCTATATCCAGCACTAGTGCAGTAAAACATATATATAGCAAACACATGAATAAGATTTGGTCACCAAATAATGAAATAGTGGATAAAATGAATTGTAATATGAAGTAAATTTTATTAATTTTTATGTAAAGCGTGAAGTGAATAAATTTTTCAGCTTCTACATGTATGTATGGCTGAACTGTTTTAACCAAAGAGATATTGGTATTGTATCTAAAAGTAAAGGAGATAAAAATTATGAATATGTTTCTCCTAGTCACCATGGAAACACTAAGATTGGGCCAAAAATTATTGAATTTCCTGGTAATGTATTCATGTATTGAAAACACACTGCATATTTCAAAATTTTTACTCAGAGATCATTATGAGTATCCCTAGTTTAGGGTTCAGACTCCACAGTGGGGCCAAGTTACTTATATATTGGGAAAACATGACATCTTTCAAAATTTAAAGTCATGGACATCTAGCAAGTACATTGTTTCCATGATTAGGAAGAGCCATTTACTCTTTACCAACATTTCTATTAAATTCACAACCCTTTTGTTTAGGTTCAAGCCCCTGGGTTAGCCATCTACCAAAATTGAGAAATTCGTAATGGGCTGATATGTATAAGCTATGTTGATCATGTGTTGAAGATGTGTTTATTTATGTAAACTTGTGATTATTTTGAACAAAGAGATCTCTACCAAAATTAGGTTTGTTGTAGGCTTCAGGGTAGGGCTAGAGTGAAGAATTGAAACTGAGAAATAAGGAGAGGGCCTATGTATAAGGAATTTTCCTTGAAAAAGTTGCAGCAAGATACTCAGGTGAATAATAAAGCCTTCATTAATTTTTTAGATTTCAAACCTCCTAGACATGGCATTCACAATGCCTGATGGAATAAACTGCACGGAGTCTGGATTGCATTTATGGAAGGAAAAAATGTGGCTGCTCAGCAGGTCAGATTTCTGATTTTAACAAAAATTCATAAGTAAAGACTGTATATTGGGACTTGGTCTTTTCATTTTAGCTTGCTCTTACCTTATATTCTTTATGCATAATTTTTAAACTGTATCTGCAAGTGGTATGATGAAGAGGTACATGTAATTTATGAAATCTATAGAAGCAAAATAACTAAGAAAATTTGACTGGAGAAAAAATGAATTTCAATGTGTATGATAGATAATAACATGGAGCAAAAAAAAAAATTCCTAGTATACAGTGTTTGAAATAAAGGTTAAATGCTCAAAGCATGAACATTTTATCTTACAGACAAAATCCATGTTACTTAACAAAAAAAGCAGCCTTTGAGGTGTCAGAGAAAGTCCTGTTAGTTTTGAGGCAGTTTCCAGAGGAAGAAACTGGGGAAATTGCTACAGACATTAATAGCAAGTTGTGCCAAACCTTGTCTGAAGAATTTTTATCAGGAATATACGATAAAAAAGAGTTCTGTTCCAGTCCAGGATTTGTAGAGTACCTCACCGTGATCACCAAAATGGACCTCCAATTAGCACTCAAAAACTCCACGTCTTCATCTGAAATTCTAAGAAAATTACAGGCACTGTTAGCCTCTGAAATATACGAGGTTCGACTGGTGGTTCTGGATATGCTGATATCTTTGTTTCGAGAGGAAGAGCTTTGGAAGCAGGCACCCTTCCCACCACTGTCCTCTGCTGCCAGGGAGTGTTTGATGTCATTACTGCCTTCTCTGTATAACATGGCTTTGTATAAGGAGCAGCACTTTGAATGTCAGATTAAGGTAGAAGTCTTCTAAGATATGGAACAATTTTTTCAGTGATAAAGAATAACCCACAGCATGAACATAATAATAATAGACTTCAGATATAAACCTACACTTGAGAAATAAAGAAATAAACTTGAGTTGGATTAAGAAATGAAGACAAGAGTACATTTATTTGATATTTATAAGTATCAGGAGAAAGATAAAATGAGATCTGATTTTCAGGTTTTTGAGGCTCTAGATTTACATCCCTTGCTGAGAAAAAAAGATTGGAAAGACATCGGCATTAATGAAAATTCAAGACAGGTACATTGAATATCTATGTACATCATACATTTTAATATTTTATATTTTCCATTGTTAAATGATTAGAAACTCACTGCTGGTTTCCTGGTAAGAGAAGCATGACTTGTCAATGATTTTCAATTGTCGGATTCTACCATCATGAAGAAAATTAACATTTTTCAATCAGTTTTTGCACGATAGATGCTACTCATAGTAGATTCTAATTATCTCAGATTTTTTGTCTTCACAAAATATAACAAACATATATACAGATACGAGGAGTTATCAAAAAGTTTGTGGACTGGTGCGATAAAATCAATATTATGTAGGCTCTGCTTACAAAACTGATAAGGATTGTAAAACAATAAACGTTGAAGTTGTGAAAATGTTAGTTTTATACTTTGATAATTGGTCAAATTATCTTCAAATACAAGAGACATATTGTCACCCACAGTTTTAGATGTTCGACTGTGCCATTGATTCTCAATGTCTGCTCCCTCTGCCTCTAAACATTTTTATTGATGAGATTTCCTGGTGTTAACTTGTTTATAAATATGACTTTACAATGTCATGAATGACTGATTGTATTATTTTAATAAACATCACTTCTTGATGTAATTGACATTGGACACCCGAACTACAAATCAACATCACTTCTTGATGTAGCTGACTTTGACATCCGGACTACAAACAGGCATTAAATGTGCATCTCTTCCCTCCAAATCTTTCACGACATTTAAAAACAGGTAAACTGAACACATTTTATTTCTCTCTAGCTGAAGTCTATGCTAGGTTTTCAAAGGTGAAATTTATAGAATGTGGGAAAACAGGCATCTCCCCTTTCTGGCATCATTTTTGTTTGAGCATTCTATACAAAACTTATGATAAGATTTCATTGAAATTATAGAATGAGGTAAAAATTGCAAATTTAACAGAACAATTGTGTCACACCACACAAGTGAATTAACGTGATTATTGGATGACAAATGCTCATATTAAAAAGTTTTTCTCTGTTAGTCCCAGGTAAATATATGTCGTATTTTGAGGTTGCACTGGTTGGTCATACCATTGTTTACAAAAACATGACAATTTATTAAAAAATGAAATGTATAATTTATAGTTTTTTCTATAGATTAAAAAGATGGTGCTAACTAAATGTGTAAAAATAAATCATTGATGTACCTTAAGCTTGTTATATTTGGTGGTGCTAGTCCACAAACTTTTGACAACTCCTTGTATTTATCCATGTACATGTTTTGTATTTATTTGTTAAAGTGAAATGTAACTCAAGCAAAGCCATCACAATTTTATTTTCCTTTTTCATAAGGTCTTAAAGCAATGCTTGACTGTGATAGAGTCATCTTCAAGGTATGAATTATTTTATTTCAAAATTCTCTTATCTTATCTAAGATAAAAAAGTTTATTCAATAATTTAGGGGAAAAAACAGAAGTTCATGTAACTGTTCATTTTGTGAAATATGAAGGAAAATAACGTCAGAATAAATTTTCATATTTTACAAATAAGGAATTTCTATTCTCAAGGGATGAAGTTAAGGCAGTTGTGATAAGGTTTACTCGTTGGATGATAGCAGATGTTCTAAAAAACTGGGTAAGGAAAATATGTCTCTTGAATGCATATTTGATGTTATAAAGATATGTGTGTGAAAAAAAAATTCATATCTTGCAAACTTTCATGCCATTGATCCAAATTTTTCAATACCTATTGTGTGTCTGGTTCCAATAATCTTTTGTGAGAGGTTTAAAGATTCCTGTGTTGTTCACAGACAGAAGATTGCATGGAACCTGTTGATTCCTGGATGGCCATTCTCAGAGATAGTGTGGGAGCAGAGAAAATTACTGACCTTCAACTCTCTGTTGCCATGGTGATTCAGTGTAATTCCATCTGTCTCCTCAAAAACTCTCATTCCTCTCTAGGTATACCTCCACTACATCATATCGTGGATATTTTAAGGTGGACGAAAAAGAGTTAATAGATTTTCTATGATTGAATAACTCTTTAAAATATTTTTAATTTACATCAGGAACTAAGAAAATGTCTGAGTTCTGGGAAATGTTGACCAACTTACAACAGGAGGATGACCCTGAGGTCAGAGAGGTCATCACCAAGACACTGCTACTTCTGGGAAATGATAAAGGTTTAAAATCGGTTAATGTTCACTAATAAGAAAGTGGATAAATCATATTATCTTGAAATACATCTGCATGTAATTAAAACAGTCATTTTTTATGGATTCTGCATGCTTGAAAAAACTAAAATTGGCATTATAAAATATACACTTATTACACTATAGAAAGAAGGTTTATTCACTGAGTTATGTATTGATTTTTGTCATTAAAAAAATTCTAAAGAGATAGCAATTAAAAAGTACAGATACAATGTATAGACCTCTCTTTTTGATTTTTTCAGCTGTCCAACCATCCTTGACCTTGGATTACTTGGTGAGGTCCTTTGTATACATGCATGCTGGAACGAAGGGAGTTAACTGCTTCAAAACTCTGATATCATGGATCATTAACAACGAATCCTCAAGTGTATGTCAAGTACACAGTTTAGTTCTTTTTTTATTATCCCTTTATATATATATCAGGGGCTTCAAAGCTGTGGCTAAAACACAGTATAAATTATCATTGCTCAGTGACAGAGTTAAGAAAAACTCTTTCAATTACTGCTTTTTAGCTCACCTGAGCTGAAAGCTCAAGTGAGCTTTTCTGATCACCCGATGTCCATCGTCTGTCCGTCCGTCTGTCCGTCTATCTGTAAACTTTTCACATTTTCAACTTCTTCTCAAGAACCATTGGGCCAATTTTAACCAAACTTGGTACAAAGTATCCTTGGGTGAAGGGGAGTATAAATTGTTAAAATAAAGAGCTAAGTCCCCTTACAAGGGGAGATAATCAAGAAAAGACAAAAATAGAGTGGGGTCATTAAAAAATCTTCTTCTCAAGAACCACTGGGCCAGAAAAGCTGAAACTTATATGGAAGCATCCTTGGGTAGTGTAGAATCTAAATTGTTCAAATCTTGACCCCCGGGGGTAGGGCGGGGCCACAATAGGGAATCCAAGTTTGACATTGAAATATATAGGAAAAATCTTTAAAAATCTTCTTCTCAAGAACCATAGGGCCAGAAAAGCTGAAACTTATATTGAAGCATCCTTGGGTAGTGTAAAATCTTAATTGTTCAAATCATGACCCCCGGGGGTAGGGCGGGGCCACAATAGGGAATCCAAGTTTTACATTGAAATACATAAGAAAAATCTTTAAAAATCTTCTTCTTAAGAACCACAGGGCCAGAAATACTGAAACTTATATTGAAGCATCCTGGGGTAATGTAGAATCTTAATTGTTTAAATCATGACCCCCGGGGGTAGGGCGGGGCCATAATAGGGAATCCAAGTTTTACATCGAAATACATAAGAAAAATCTTAAAAAAATCTTCTTCCCAAGAACCACAGGGCCAGAAAAGCTGAAACTTATATTGAAGCATCCTGGGGTAGTGTAGAATCTAAATTGTTCAAATCATGACCCCTGGGGGAAGGGGGCCATAATAGGGAATCCAAGTTTTACATCGAAATACATAAGAAAAATCTTTAAAAATCTTCTTCTCAAGAACCACTGGACCAATAAAGCTGAGACATATTTGGAAGCATCCTGAGGTAGTGTAGATTCTAAATTGTTCAAATTTTGACCCCTGGGGGTAGGGCGGGGCCACAATAGGTATATTAAAAGGGGGAAATCTGGTAAAGAACAGCATGGCCAAAGTTACTCAGGTGAGCGATGTGGCCCATGGGCCTCTTGTTTAGGAGATGTGTTTAAGTCTTAAAGTAGAGCATAGAGTCCTTCAACTGTTGGACTCTAATTTCCTAATAAAGACATTCAAAATATCACAGTATTAATCAGGACACTTACTTGGGTTTGCAAATATCAGGGTTATGGTAACTACTTGTAATGAAATGCCCTAATTTACTGCTACTGGAGGTAGTTTCATGAGCCATAGCAGTGTACTTTATTTTAGGTGTCAATGTAATATAATCTCAGGAATCAATCTGTAGTCTTATTGTTTACTACTTTAGAGGGAACTCATTTAATTTAAATCATGCTTGATTTTAAAACTGATACATTTTTAGCTCACCTAAACCAAAGGATCTAGTGAGCTTTTCTGATCCAGAAGTGTTTGTCTGTATTGTTTTATGTGATGTTTTCTACTTCTTCAGAATCACTGGTCGAATATTTTAACCAGTTTTGGCACAAAACATCCTTGGGTGAAGGGAACTATCATCTGATCATATGAAGAGCCATGCCCTTTCTGGAGGGGATATAATTAAGAAATATATTGTATTAAAACCTCAGTCAGGTCATTTAAAAAGCTTTTCAAGAACTACTGGACCAGTATCAGTCATATTGATATGTAAGCATATGTACCGGTAGTTTAGATACAAGTTTCTTCAAAACATCACCTGATGTGCCATGGTTGGGCCACAATTAAGAGTCAAATTTTCTTTGAATTATTACTTCAGAAAAATCTTTAAACATCTTCTGATGAACAGCAATAACACAACTAATCATTAATATATAAAGAAGGTAGTGTAGAATCAGGTTTGTTCAAAACATGGTTCCTAGAACTAGGGTGAGGTTGTAAATGTGTAGGGGCACATTAAGGTGCGGTCACACGATGTGATTTTTCATTTGATTTTCATTCGACTTGCTCAGGTAAGTCGATTGGAGTCAATTGGTGGGGTGGTCACACGATACAATTTTACATTCAATTTACAAAACGATTTTGACAAGAAATGAACAGGTACTTGTTTTTTTTTTAGTTTGAAGTAGTTCTGATTATTGTAATAAGCCTAAAAAGCATCATTATGAAAATATTTTCCCCTTCATTCAGTTTAACATTATGTCATATTAATTCACAAGCATTTACTTGTGTTGACTCAAATTTATTCAAATTATGACCCCCAGCACTAGGGTGAGACCACAATTAAAGGTCATATATTCATGAGGCAAAAATTATTTTTTTTAAAAGATTACATTTTATACAGGTCTACAATAAGTTATCTTAAAGTGGAAGCATGTTCTTATAGTGTAGATTCAAATTTGTTCAAATTATAACCCCCTGGTCTAGGGTGTGGTCTTAATAGAGGTTCAAAGTTATCTACTCATATATAGGTAAAATCTTTAAATGATTTCTTTTCAAAAACAGTAGGGCTTCAACAGGTCATATTAACAAATACTTATTTCTATGTGGTGAAGAATCAGTTTTGTTGAAACATGGCCCTTGGGGATTGGGAGTGGCCACAATGGCAGTTCAAAGTTCTATGTTGGGATGTTAAGACAAAATTCTATGAAAAGCTTTTTCTACACAACAGCAGAGTATAAGTAGTCAGGTTAAGCATTTCCATGTAGTGTGGATGCACATTTGTTCAAGTCATGGTCCCTGGGCCAAGATTAGTGCCACAACAGGGAGTCTCATTTTTCTCTGGAATATATACTGAAAAGGAAAAAGAAACTCAAATTTTTGATTGATCTACTACTGGAGTCAAATCATGATTAAATTTGTTTTAAATTTATTTAAATAATCTCCAGAAATAGATATACGATAGATAATCACTCAACCATGACTCTGGCCTGCTTGAGTTGAAAGCCATGTAGCTGGAATTTTAGATCAGTTGAACCTTTTTTGCAATCTCAAGTGATTTTTTTTTAAAAAGTTCAGTAAGAATTTGAATAGATTTTGACACTTAAATATGCCATGTCATACTGAAATTCTAAGAGGTCTGGTTATTGCATTACTAAAGCAAAGACTAGCAGAGGGCCACAATTGTTGAAGTTGATATTAAGCCCCAATATACTGTAAATGAAATTGTAGAAACAATAGACTTTAAATTGGTGACCATGTAAGGGTTTATATTATTTACCTACATGTAAAACATGGAAAAGAATGGTGACTTGCATGAGCATTGTAACCCTTAAAAGCCTTCTTTTTTTTCCTTTTTCAGGAGGGTGCAGAGAGGCTGTTTGACAAAAGTGAAATGAATATCTTTAGGGAGGAAGTTTTGTTTTACCAAATTCTACTGAAGTACTGTCTTGGTATGGTTCAGGTTAACAGACTTCAATCCAAAGAGGGAGACAACTCAAAAACTCACATTGATACAGATAAAAAAGTTGCCACCATTGGAAAGGAAATGTTACCTGATGTGAGGTCAAAATTAGACATCATGGACATTTTATCACAGCTTTCTCTAGTAGTTGATGAAAACTTTTCCCTGGACTCAAAAGCAATGTTACCATTGACAGAATCCAGTATTTTGGAAATATTAGAGATGATCAGGTCTTTTCTGAAGAAAAAGTCACCATTTTCAATAGTAAATGAGAAAAGGAATCCTTTTCTAAAAACTAATGCATTTCAAGAAAGTCTTTTGGATCAGTACAAATGCAAATTATTGAGTTTTATTCATAAAATCCTCAATGATATATGTGGATATTCAGATAGTGAACATGAAATAAATACATTTATGGAATCGATGTATGGAATGGAAAATTTAACCTATCCAAATTGTTTTGTATCAAGTTGAAATCTAGCAACAATATATTGTGATAAAATACAATGCTTCTTTTTTTTAAAAAAAAAATATTGCAATGTAAATAGATGTCTTTCTAGTGTAATATGCAGAGAGGAAAAATAAACAGGTTGATTATTGTAAATACAGATTTAAAAAAAAAAAAAAAAAAAAAAAAAAAATTAATGCAGGCTTTGGGTTTATCGAGTACATAATCATGGCAAATAGTAGAATTAATCGATGAACTAAAGGGCAGTGAACTCGTTCTGAGACAGAGATATCATTACTGTGTACATCTGACAGTCTCAGAGTTATCTCTCTTGGGATGCTATACAACTTGCTAAGAGTCCCCAGATGCCGATTAATCTCTAGAGTAAAAAATAGATATCATATTTCGTAATGCCCTGTAGATTTTTATAGATTAAATTTCATAACAGATTTGCGAATTGAGGGGTTCAAGGTAAGGTTCTCTTTTATAAATAAACAGGACTGAGCTGTCCCCACATGTTTCTGAAACCAGAGAGGTGTGTTTTCTTCAATGGCTGTATTCCATGGGGAAGGAAATATGAACCAAATATGATTACCGATTATAAACAGAACCTTGCGCTCAATGACATTTGTTCCTTTTTATATAGCGGAGCAAAAAGTATGCGATCATCGACAGTGCATCTTTTAGCGTAGAGTGTTTGTTCAAAGGAAATTCACACGTAACTTTGTGTCCGCCCGACCGATATATGATGTAAAACAGCTTGATTTGAAGAAAACTATTTTTTTTTCTTTTATATCACAGTAAATGCTGCATATAGGTAATTTTTATTTTATCTTCTAGAAGCATGCATCATCTTTAGCACTGATGTAAATCTTGTTTATTTTTTACGTCGTGCGCCGTAAGATTATTTTTATTCCTTAAAATTAAATTGCATTTTTAAAATTGTGGTGTAATTTTATTTTTTTTTTACAATTAAAGAAAAATGAACCTAATCTATGAAACATCGATAATGAATATTTTGATTTATAAGACATGGGTACCACTTTCTAAGCATTTTCTGCAAAATCGGAAGTTTAAATAAATGTTGCTCCCACACACGAAACCCATCAATTTCAGTATACTATTTTTCACAGTTATAGAAACTGTTTTGTTATCAAAATATACATTTTACAGTTGTATATTGTATTGTATATATCTGTGTGAATTCGTATGTTTCACAGTTCACACTGTATTTGTGTGAATCACGTCGTCTTTGATATTTAGCATCCCGTGATTAAGACAATCAAAAACATGCTTAAGATGATAGATCCCTGCTGGAGGAGATTTGGGAAATCCCCATCCTCTAATTACCAGTAATTATACTTTTTGACAGATTCTTAGCTTGTTTTGCTGAGGTTTTACACATTTCGCTTTTTGGCGTTTATTTTCTCTAACTATGCGAGGCTCCTTTCTAACAATTGAATATCTTAATGATGTTTATATTTATTTGATAAATTAACATCTGGCTTCTTTGATTAGATCGGTAAGATGGATTTTTTACAGAAATTCAATGCTCTGCTTTTCTGAGAACAGTTAAAAGTCTCCAAAATTTTTGTTCGGTTAACTACCTACAAGATGAGAGTTATTATAAAACAAACAAAAAAAGTGCTAAATGATGGAGGTTTTACAGCATTTTAAACATCTGTTGGTTCGTACTTTATTGAGTTTGCGCCTTATGATTAAATCATAAATGACAAAGAGCTCAAGATAATTCAACACGAAGAAATGTATTTCAGGATTTCTAAATGCCATATGTAATGCTGTAATCCATTATATCATGATAAACTTCACAAAAAATTAAATAGTGTTATTAAGAGTTTATGTAATGTGTTATGACTATCAACTCTATGAAGCATTGTTTTGTATCTACCGACATTTTCTTTTGAAAAATTATATATATATATATATATATATATATATATATATATATATATATATATATATATATATATATATATATATATATATATATATATATATATATATATATATATTGGAACACAGCAGTGAACTTCTGAAAAATAACATTTTATTGCTATTTTTCTGACTGGTTTTCAAACAGGCCTATAGGCCTTGGTGGTCACCTGAGTTTAAGAGCGCAACCAAGAAGCGAGTATACCTTGCGTGTCATGTATAGGGTCCTAATGTTGCTCAGGTACAAATTTATGGCCCAGACAAGAATTTGATAATTTTCTTCTTGTAAACAAAGAGTGTTTTATCTTCCTCTGCTACCAAATTATAGCCCAATAAAAAAAAAAATTACAATTTTTCCCCTTGCAGAGACGTTAACTTTCTCCAAATGGCTTTGAATCATTCTTGCGACATACCCTCAGTCATGAACAATTTTTCACGTAGTTTAAGCATAAAATGTTTCTCCATGTCTCAAAGTCGTGTAGAACTGACTGGTGAGTAAACATTCATCAACTGTAGGCCTCTTATTTTATTTGCAGAACATGTGGGTATCATTTTATGTACATGAACATAAAATTTAAAAAAACTGGGACTGAAAGATAAGTCTATTTTGGAAAACTTTCTGGGGACATGTTAGTCCGGCCTTTGCTGGGTCTAAAATCCAAAGGTCTTGCATTAAAAATGATAATATTAATAGCAATAGCAAATTATTCCTCAATATAATTATAAAAACAGGCTTTGAGAAATCGGAAATTTATTTCCAATATATGATCAGTCTAGCTCTGTCCGTTTAAATACAGGGTTAGTCTTCTCAAAATTATCACAATGTTCCTTTCACAAAATAATTAGGGTTTTTAGATGTAAAGGAAGTGGAAATTTCAATGATAAACATGCCCACCGTGGACCTGAGTATTGCACCCATGGGATTAAAATTAACAATTTTGGAGAATAGCTTGTTCGGTTTATTCATATAAAATGTAAAGAAAATTTCTATGTTCAGCTTATTCATATAAACATTCCTGCCTGTTAGATGTTTAGAAGTAACGAAGGTAAAAAGCATTGCATAGCCCCACTCTCGGGTCTGAATGATACAATCAAGTAGACAAGGAATTTTACAATATAATATTATTTATCACAATATCCTTACTAAGGTAATAATAGTTATAAAAAAAAAAGGAAAGAAAAGAAAAAAAGGAGTTTTAAAGAAATCGTGCATTTCTAAGACTAGTGTATAGTCAGCTTAGTACCACCTCTGTTCTTGAACCCTACACAATTTTGTATATGACCTTAAAATTCTGAAACCAATGTAGAAATATAAACACAAAATGTATGCCTTTCTTTATTCAAAAAAATTATGTAATAGGCTTACTGCGACTGCAATGTTGCAACCAAACCATTCATCCCCAAACAAATAAACTTTTTTTTTTATATTTTTTAACTAATAACACGGGAAGAAAGCGAAGATATTTGAAAGGTGACAAAGGCACACCCTGTCGACGACAGAGAGAAACAGATAGCAAAAGGTCATCTGATCCAAGACTTTAAATTTTTGAAGAGAATAATTATATATATGTTATTATTATTTCACAATTGTGTAGAAAGAATGCATTTTTAGAACTTTTTTAAATGTATATAATTTGTTTGTTGACAACTTTTCAGATGGGTAGCCTTGAAACTGAAAACAGGTATTGTTGTCATTGCAGAGTTTGTTTACGAACATGGAACCTGAGTCCCAAACATGGCACCAGGGGAAAGCTATCGACCGCTTTGAATGGAAATTGATAGGCACAGGTTCTGACAGGTTGCGAATCCCCTCCTGTTGCAAAAGAGTAACTGACCGATGTTGATTTCCCTCATTACTGATTATCTGATTAGTGAGAAATTATTATCCCTTTCTAATCATTTAAGTGTTTTTGTTTATACTTATGTTTTGACCTTTTCACTTCTTCGGAATCAACGCTTCAAAGAGAGTAAACTATCCCTAAAAGCGATAGTTTCCAGTCACTTAACTTTATCGTTCAATTTAAGGTGCATATACATGTATGAAATATGAAGATAACGAACAATCAAGCTCAAAAGTCCATTTAAACAATAAAATTAGGAGTAGAGCAAACACAGACCTCTAAAAACATCAGAGGTGGGATCAGGTGCCATGGAGGAGTAAGTATCTCCTCTTGACCGGTCACACTAGCCGTGTGCTCCTTGTCATGATCGGGCAAACGGAAAAATCCGTAGACAATTCAGTGAAAATAATGGACTAACAATTTGTATGAAAACAGTTAGTCAACATTCGAAATGTTAACTTAAAACGAGACTGTTGATATTTTTGTTTTATCAATTTATTTGTTAATATCATATTAAGGCCATTTTACTATGTCCTCTTACAAACATTTTTATTTGGGGTTCATGGAGGGAGATATGTAATGTCTGTCAACAATCGTGTCCATAAACATTTCATGTCCATACCAAAAATTTATCAGGTTTCAAAGCTGGGTTGTTGATTGATGAAACATTGTGGTCTTGAAAGGAATTTGGTAGTTATGTATATAGAAAAAAGGGGCATGTTCACAAAAATTTGATTTAGATTTTATAATTGATCAGAGACATAAATATTTATATCATCAGAGAAACTCGTTATATTTATTTAACACATGAATCGACGTTTACTGTAAACTAGAGTGTTCCAAGGAATTCGTTTGTCGCCTGCTTTACAGCATCATTAAAGATGAATAAAATAAATCTAAGAGTGGTCTACTAACGTTATAGTTCATGCATTTGTCTGCATAGAAAAAAAATCCACTGATAGTAAGACTGCGATAGAATCTGACAATCAAATAGAAATATGATTTCCCAACCCTTAAAGCTAAAATGAATAATGAAATTGAAATTATCAAAATTAATTATTTATCATGTGTTTCTCACAATCCCCCAAAAGTCTTTACTGTGACAACGATCCATTTTGGAATATCCTCATAGTTTGTTTGGAAACTTTATGTCATGCAGTTTCAAAGTACAGTGTCATGCTAAATAACATAGACTTGTCTCTTAAATGTCAAAAATATGTTGTATATCGGCACTATAATGAACTATTTTGAAAAGTAGGTCAAAGGTCAAGTTCAAGGGTCACGAGGTCGGTATCCATGGTATTTTACAAAAGCCACAGTGCCAAGCAATATGTGCAAAATATCAAATCCATACATCTTAACTGTTCTCGAGATATATAAGGTGTGACAGACAGACAGACCGGGTAAATTGATATCTGTGTCGCTCTTATATTTCCCATAGATTTCGTAAAATCTGAACTGTTTACGATAATGTGGGACAGTTTTACTATTATCCCGTAGAGGAAGGCTGACTATATGGTAGAACTTCCAGGGGATATTTTACTATGGGAGAAGGTTTACTCAATAACACCGGGTCAGATTGGAATCGTGGAAAGAGAGAATACAGAATTACTTTTCTTTCTGATAAAGCAAATACAGAAAGATATGGGAAATATTTGTCTACCTTCCGACTCATATACGTCCATTCCTTTTCTTACTGATTCTGGCAAAACCAAAAAATATTTTGTAAACGCTTCCTTTTTTGTCGGAATTAAGCTTACATACCGGATATAATTGTTCAGAAGGAATGCGATAATGAATAAAAAGACATTAATATTTTTAAAACACATATATTTGTTAAGCTGAAATATTACCACATCGATCTCATCTATTATCTTACGGCAAATACTATTAGGACAAAATGATAAACAAGTTTCTATGACTAACAGTCAGCATTAGCTCTATTTTAATAAAAATTAAGTCTTTAATTATGTCACGTGAAATGCGAACCCACGGATAGGACAATTAAAATTAACAAGCCGATTTAATTAGAAATGTTCTGCGAGTGTGGTTTTATGAATTATGACTTTCTAAAAATAATGATGAGAAGAGTCCGCATTTGTTGTCCTCAGAATCAAGGGATTTTTCATAAAATGGCCAGCATATATATACATATTAATCGACATAGATTAAGAAAAAACGGGTACAAATCATTCGATGATACTTCAACTCGACCTATGCAGTTATTCCAGGCTTTTGAAGTATGGATGCTATAAATTAAACTTAAGGCTAAACAGAGTGCTTAATGACCAATAATTTGATATCTCAAACCCTATAAAATGTCCACATGTAGCCTCCAAATAATGGGGGAAAGCTATTC
The DNA here is from genome assembly GCF_033153115.1 of Saccostrea echinata. Classification (NCBI taxonomy): domain Eukaryota; kingdom Metazoa; phylum Mollusca; class Bivalvia; order Ostreida; family Ostreidae; genus Saccostrea; species Saccostrea echinata. The sequence continues at coordinate 35,665,086 of NW_026889758.1, read as the reverse complement.
GCACGAGAAAATGAACATTCTACATTACATTGTCAATGAACCCCATAAGTTAACTTTCACATTAATTTTTTTTAACGACTGAAAAAAATTATCACCCTTGTAAATCTTAATTATATATCAATCCAACCCAAAAGATATGTTATTTTTTAAGGAGGCGTGGGATTTTAGCTGGGATCCCAAAAATCGTTTTATTTAGTATATACATATCTCTACTTATGACTAACATTTCATTACATTAAAACATGTGGAACTACTATATCAACAACGGGCGAAAAATTCCGTCCGTCAGAGATGTGAATTTCATAGCCCGATTTTCTAGCTTGACACTTCTACCCAAGCCCTCAAAGTCAAAGAAGACACTCTCCAGATCTTCTTTGATTCTAAACAGATTTATCCTTGTTAATTTTCTCAGGATGGAAATTATCTTCCCATCAATAAACAATACATTGGTCAATAACCGTTCAATATTCTGCTGTGGCAGGTTATGGCTTCTTTTTTAGAAACCCTTGAGAAAATTTGCGATCTGTTTTGATTAGTTTCTATTGAAGCCTGTGAGCTTGGTGATAACTTGTATATACTTATAAGATACTTCAATCAAACAAAGAACAGCGTCGGCTGGTTTTTATACAGAAAGAGATTCTGTTTAGTTTAGAGTTTTAAGATAGTCCATCCAACAGGTTCTGAAAATGAGCAGAAACTGAAAATGCTCACAAAACACTGAATTCACATCTACCCATGCAATTTTCTTCAAAGTTCACCATCACATTTAATCATTTTATATGGGGAAGTAGATTTCAAATGTTTTTAAGGAAATGTGAAAGAAAACATAAATAATGCATTATTTTGTAAAATTTGAAATTTGGACAAAAAAAATATATTTCAGAATAAAAGATAAAGGTATCCAGGCATCTGAAAAAGCATGCTTTTGAAACTTATGTGGTATTTTAGTTTCTTTATTGCTTGACTTCAGGTTTTCATATATGTTTTGCAAATAGCATGTGATATCATTGTAAGAAACCAGAGGTCACTTTTAATTTAATTTCATGCCAATAAGCATTGCTATATAAGGCAGAATTAATGAAAATATGATTCCACGAAAAATTTGAATTTTTGTCCTTTAATAAGGGCACGTATCAACTATTTACAAGACTGTTTCAAAAACTTCATATTACCTTGAAGCATGAAAAAAATTGTTGTACGAAAAGATTCAATTCCGGGCTTCATTTTGAGACTTATTCAGATAAATGATGATTTCAAGAGTTAGTGTTCCTGAATGAAGGACGCCGACGTAAAAAAAAAAAAATCTCCTTTCCACACATTTTACACTATATTTTCTTCCTAATATCATTATTTTCCCCCACTTAACATTGGACACCGAAGTCTTAAAAATTACAGTTACCGCCGACTACCCATGGTACATGCGTACATGCACAAGTATCACTAAATCTTGCATCTTACCAGAACCCCCCTTGAATAGATCTATCATTACACATGAAATATTTGGAGTTTCTTGCCTTAAAATTAATTTTTTTACGAAAGGTTTCACAATACGAAAAAATTCCATCCCTTTTTGTTAAAAGCTTCTATCTAGCAGTTATGTTTTATGTTACTTAGTTGCGAAACCGCATTCCTGAATTTCGGCGATGTGGGATTTTTTTCTTCTATGTGTGTGTTTGGTTAGAGATCTTTCGTTATTACATCGCAAAAGGTGTAAAAATAAATTATAATCGTATACAAATTTCGAATGTTATCAACTAACTGTTATCACACAGGAGAGCCAGACACATGGTTACTTTCATGAACAAACATTTAATCGATGGGGGCTATAATTCATCTAGTATTTGGGATATCTTTTATTCATATAAATATTTATCACGAATATTAGACACTGCTGAAATCCTCGGACATCAATTTAACAATGTTTATTTACAAATTGAAGATTTATAGAAGCAATAGTCTGTCCACTCTGACAAAGGAATAAGATGAAGAATGCGCGCCTGCGCTGAAATACAAACACATTATAGATGAACATAATCGTTTGATGGCAAAATAAATCTTTGTTCACAAAAGGGAAAATTGCTCCCCCAAGAATGATGCAGTTGTTATGCTGGATCTTTATATATTTTCTGAAAACTTCCAAATGTAACCCCTTCAAATCTGAATATTATCTTAGAAAATATACACATTTTAAAATGCGCCTCTCTATTCCAGAAAATGCTTACTTTTATAGTACTCGTGCGTTGTATACTAATTATTAAAATTAACGAAAGGCCATTAAGATACATTTATGTAAATCGCAAAAAACCTTATAACCTGTTCGATTTCTTCAGGTCTGGTAATTGTTATTGGAAACCACAAAAAAAGATATATGTGTTTTGATTAGTTAATTAGCAGGTTATTAGAATAAATCATTTTATAGGGAAATAAGACACTTTGTATGCAAACTACCAATTCATGCCTTTCTGGGTTGTTATCGATAATTTTAGATTTCTCGATAACTCCCTGACCACATCGAGAATCCTTTTACATAAAAAAAAGTGTTTGGTATTTTTTCCGGAATTTCTTTTTCTATAGCCTCAAAACTGAATTTTAGCAGTTATAATTAAGGTAATCAAGTAAAATTGGCGGACACGTGGTGTCAGCTCAAGTAGTTTCGGCGTTAATTAGAAAGCAGGTTCAAACGCGAATCACTTGAACTTATGAACCCGTCACGTTGAACAGTATTATATGCAGACAATAATATATTTATCGAAAACCGAAAAAAAGGAAAGTATATAGCAGAGCCTTGAGGAATCTCGGGTTACATTATGAAAATTCATCAAAAACTCAATTATTTTATTGAAATAATGTCAATATAGCTGGCAAACACGCTTCCCTGCTGGTCGCTCTATTCGATTCTTTTCTTTTTTGAAATCGATGAATCCTTGAACTTATGACTTACAATGACAACATAATTTCTTGCTTCAAACTGTGTTTTTTTTTTCTTCAAAATAAATAAATAAATACCATGATTATATAAAGTAAATGCATTTTAAAGAAAAAAAATAAGCTCCCTCTGTGTTGTTTCATTTTGCATACAATTTGATTTTGATATGATAATGATACTGGATTTGATTTCACGTGTCATATTTTTTCAGCCACTAAAGAATGTGAACGTGGTTGAAGCTACTATCGGACTAGATATTGACACCTCATAAAATTTATCAGCAAAAGTGTAAAATTTTGGACAGATTCGATCTTTTATAATTTTTGAATTTTTAATTGTTTTCCTCCGATTAAGTCCTCGTGATAACTGCAAAAGCCGTTGAGTTTCTATAGAGAATGATTTTTTTGCTCGATCGTTTTATGATAAATAGAATTAGCTTTCCCTACCAACGCATTGTTTTTATCATTTTTTATTATTTAAAATAATTTCAACAACATATTAATAAATTATTGCCCATCAATCATAAGATGCAAAAATCGGTCATAAACGATGACACATTAACCTGAAATATCTCACGCTTTTTGTGGTGACGGCCAGGTACGTTAAGATGACCTCCCCTTGAACTCTGGCAAATTTAATATTTCTTTGAAAAAAAATGTATATGAATGAAAAACGGATATAGATTTGCACTTTTTCGTGGCAAGCTGATCGTATCGCGCTCTTGGCTTTGCCGCTTCAGTTGTTCAGCCTTACAAATGCAAGAAGAAATCAATGCAAGAAGTTTTGATCTTTTAGCGTGCCAGATATTTTACCTGCATGTGGATAATAAGAACATGCATTAATAAAATTAATTGCCTTTCCGACATTTCTTGTATATAGTATTGCTTTTTTTTAATGAAAGAAACATAGTGTAGCAATTCTTTGATGCTTTTGATTTCCTGGTCTTATATACATGTACCTTATATACTTATGGACAACTAATAGGAGTGGACGGTACTGTGTATTTTCAGTTAAATATTCAGCTTTTAACTCATCAACATTTGGTAGAACTGCCCTTGCTAAGATTCCCATTGAATATAGGTTGGTTTTATTTTCCAAGACTGCTTTTTCGTCTGTTTTTATCATTTTTTAAAATGTAAAATTACAAATAGAAATATTGACATTTAAATAAGCAATTCTCTTGCGTCATGAACATAATTTTTACGGTAAAAAAATTATTTTGAGAATAATCATACTGAAATGATATAACGCTACATGAATCGAAGATGGGCAAATCAGGGTTACTGGTGCAAGGTCGCTCAACATCGATATCTATACCTCTTCCTCAACGCTTGACCAAAAGTTGACAAGAACCCACAAGAATCTTTTTGAAATTTTATCATTTTCAATCACTAGCGTCAAGGAAAACTTTCAAGCTTTAAGCTTAAATTTCAAAATATAAATAATACAAGTATCTTTTCCTTTTGTATACTGTTGACTGATCTCTAATAGAGAGGGTATTCAAGCCATGCCTATAATTGTATATGACTTCTAATGCATTATTCAATTTTTCGTTAGGACGGGTCATAGAAAGTTCACTCATATTGTAATTACAAAGTCTACTGCATAAGCACAAAACACACACCTTGGTCGTGTTGACTTGACCATATTATGGTTATAAAAAGATTCCCTCTTCTTTCCGCTTCGCTTCCGAGTTTCAGCTGTTGCCAAGTTCGATTCAGCGCAAATCCACTGTATTATTAATGAGAAAAACAACTGTATATATGTACTGAATTCTGTTATTATGGCCATAAAAAAAAAATATCACCCAACTACTGCCATTCAACTTTTCCAGACCGATCTTTTGAAATTGTCAAATTATTATCCCTTCTCTGCAAATTGTACATGTACTAGATTTATCCTATGTTTCAGGGGTAACAAATTCGTATGACCTGCAATTACATGCAATAACTAGAATCTTTAAATCCTTTTCGTTGCGAATTAGCAGTTATCTTTAAAAATACCAAGAAACTCACAATAATTTCAATTTGAACAACCCTAATTTAACTTGATATTGCAGAAATAAAAGAAAATCATGACAAAAGCTTATACAGGTTTATTACTTCATTATCATTCGCGCACCTGTTCCTTGTGACCACAGAAGCAACGGATAGTGGAAGTCATACCCAAATGTACTTTTAGATTCGGAACCTGAAACTTCTTGAAGGAAGGATCTCCGGATTACTAGATCGGGTGCGTTTCTTGACACGATATCGTGGAACCCCATGTTGTGTTTTATCGAATGCCACCTCATAGCCACAATCGAACCTAACCGCATGACAACATTACAGGTCCATGATTAGATTTTCAATGGAAATTGCATGACAGTTTTCGGATGACGAGAATAAGAACAAGAAAGAAGTCGCACTTTGAATACTTGTACTTTTGAGGGGAAAAAATCATAACCACTCAATTCTTATTTTGCTTCAATATCTAATTAATTTGTAAATTGAATGTAAAGCTTTAACAAAATACAGTTAGCTCTGGATATTAAATGTACTTTATTAGATTAAATTATAGTTTCCATGTGTATTTTGTGTTCTAAATATATCGAGACATGGCAATTTGAGAGTATGAGTGCTAATGGTATTTCTCCTCTGGCAATTTTGAATTACAAGGAGCCAAAAAGTATCGATAAGTAAAATTTCTTGGCCCCAATCTGTCGCCAAACCTCATAACCTGAACCCAGACAAATATAACAATCATTTTTCCTTCCTTTACAACAAAGGAAAAATTATTTTCTACTCATCCGTGTGCATACTCGTTCGTCTGGTTTTCCAGGGTTCATTGGACTAGAATAATATTTAAGGATAGATTTGTGTGCGGTAAAAGAATCATGGTATGATCATTTTAACTTATTGGCGTAAATAATTTCATTTTGTTTTGTTTATCAGTTTCTCGGCTTTTCTTTCAGTGACGATCCCTCGACGAGGAATATAAGAATGCAGTGACGTCACAACATCGGAATTCCTGATGACCATACATAACGCAAAAGTATAATGTGGCTTATTGGTCAATTTCTGTCTCGCCAGAAGTGGCAGTTGATAAAATATTGAGAATGTACGGTTGATTTTGATAGATACAAAATCTGATGGAACCAAAAGACAGCACACCCTTCCCGACTGACTACCTTCATGTCACGCAATGTACAGGTACAATGTATATTGGTGGGCTGAAACAGTCTTAATCACTTAAATTCCATTTCTGATATAGAGTTCCAGTGGATATCAAAAAGTTTCGTTTTAAACAGCAATCTACAAAATGTCCATTATTGTTAATTAAATGTAATTTTTTTTAAATTAATACTAATTCTCTGAACTCCAGTCCTTTTGCTTTTTTTTTTTCGAACATACATATGTAACAATGTATGATCAATAATTGACTGGCATGAATAAATTTGATTTGCTTAATTTAATCTTTTAATGTAACAATAACGTAATTTACAATATAAACAACAAATGTATGTGAAGCCTGCATAGGAGAGGGTACTTTAATAAGTGGAACCAGCTCAACAAGTTCAAGTTCAATTTATTCTCTCAAACCACTTAGTGGTACATGAGGTTTTATGTACAATATATACAAAAGACAATATAAAAGATACAGTGAATTCTAGGGATAATTTAGCTTGTTCCTATATATGATTTCAATTAACATATTTCATTGTATGAAAATATATATAAAAAGTTCAAAAATAAGTTCTTAAAACTAACGAAGTTATCATCTTAAATGGTTACAACTGTCAATATGTTGGTTTATTTTAATAGTTAAACATTTTTTAAGTACACTAATTACATGTTTGCAATAAATCCTATGTGGATTGTGGTGTTAGGCAATAATATATTTTACCACAACATTCATTAAAAGTACTGAATTCGGTTCAAAATAATATTTGTAATTTTTAAATGTGCAAAGTTGGGTATAAAACTTTACAAATAATTGTATGCCATGATAGTCGTCACGGTATTGAACCACTTATGTTAAGATTGCTGCAAAATATCAATATTCGTGTACTAATTTTGGCTGACTGATACTTAAATCAGTTCGATATATATACACGGTATGTCTTATTTATTAATCATGTCACAGCGATCATATAAAATGTAAACAGAAAAGCCTCTTTATTTAAGATAAATTCAATGTCATCGTGATAACCTTACAGAACGCGTTATTGAATATATCCCTTGTGTACTTTAGAGAAAAGTAATAGCTCGATGCACTGTTGGTTGTATCAAATTCTGGAAGAAATTAAGCCGGTATAGATATAATGGATCTGATTAATTGCAGTGAACATGACGAACAGTACAAAATATCAAATCGATATTTTTTTATGTTTTCAGAATAAGGGACAACGATATCAAATTACATAGGTGCATTGACCAAGATTATACGATAGATGGTTTTCAGACCAAGCTGTTACTTACAATTTAATTTTGGGATCAAGAGAGCACTAAGTATACAGACCAAAAAGAAAAATTATCATTTATTAAAGTACTACTTTATTATGAATAAATCCTGTGAAAACAGAACACAACATTCTGGGCCTTATTTCGAGCCTTTTTATGACAAGTATATAAAAATCATTATCGCTGTAAAAATCTAACAATTAACTGTATTTTGTAAATCCCCTGCCAATCAGGAACAATGCCCCTCCTCGAGTGATTTCACACGCTGGAGTTGTTGAGTTACGTCGTGCGGCGTGGTGGGTCAGTGATTCCCTTAGATAGATGATAGTTATCGCTATAATGACAGTATGATTGTATCTTGTCATATGCAATAACTCAGTTCAACAGGTGCAATGCCTCTAGTTTTTGCAAACAGTGCTGAAAATCTTAGATATTTAACATAAAACACGTTTCTCTGCAATGATTTCAAGTGTTCCGGTGAAAAAAGTGGTGGGGGTGGGGGAAGGGGGTTACCCATCCTGTACCTTTTCATGAAAACAAGGAATAACCATTGTTTTTTAATAATCAGAATTCGTATTTACACAGCTGCATGCATTATATATGAAACTTCTCTATACAAATGATCAGAAACCCGTTTTAGTTCATCTACATGTGCGATGAAAACTCAAGAAGACTTTTCTAGTGAAAGTCTATCGTCTGTTATATATTATTGCCAATTGCTTTTTAATTTATGATTTGTCAATTCTCAAGAACTACTGAGCCAGTTTCAACCAAACTTGCTGCATAGCATCCTTAGGTAAAAAGAATTAGTTAATTCATATGAAACTCAACACTCTTTTTCAAGGGAGATATTTTTAAAGAGAGAGAGAAAATATGGACGGAGCATTTATTAATGTTCTTCTGAAGAACCATTGGCTCAGACCAAACAAAAGAAATGTTTAATGAGTGTAGATTCGGGGGTTAAAGTTTTACTTGCATAAGAATATACATGTACTTGAATTGGGACTTGAGATTAGTTGGGGAACCAAAGTCTTTCATGAATATGTACAACATTCCCATGTATCGTTTAGAAGTCAACGCCCCTGGACAAGGCTGGGACATCAAGGTTTTTCATAGGAATAAATAGAAAGAAGATGGGTGAACAAGGCGTGCAGAATGCCTATAGATTCCGATATTAATAAAATCATATTCAATTTATGAATTAAGTCTTTAAAATAAAGTTCTCATTATTGAAATTTATTAAATTATGATCAACAAAACTTTTCTGAGAAAAAAGATCTCGGAAAAAATTATTCTTTTATTTAAAAAATAAAATGGTATTCGTGGGATTCGAACCCCCTAAAAATAAAAATCCGGAGTTTCATATTGTATTGAGACCAACACGCTAACCACTACGCCACGCATCTCCTGACGAATAGCGGCATTTAAATCATGTTTGTGATATGACCCTTGACTTAATGGACTTCAAGTATTTCTCGGAAAGATGCGAATGCTTTGTCATAGAAGTGTACTTTTAAGGTATAGTGGGTCTTTGCTCCATGTTTTTGTAAACCAAAAAATGTATATTTTTATGCAAACTTTTAGGATCAACTTTCAAAAAAATGGAGCGAAGACCCACTCATATCGAAAAATTTTGTTAAAGTGTGAGAAAATTATCCTTTTTGTCCTCTTTAGTGTGTGTAAGCTATTTCGTAGGCAAATAATTTCAGTCTTTGTGAGATTTTTGTAAATTGTAGAGATTTAGCATAAAATATACTTTAATGTTAGATAAAATATCAAAGAAAATTTTTATATAATTGAGATTTTATTTTTCAATTCATGTTTGTCGCACTATAGGCACTTCGCCCGCCTTGTTCACCCATCTTCTTTATTATATCAAATCTTTTAAAGAACAGTAGGGCCAAGTTTACTCCGCAGAATGTTGTAGCCCATGGACCTTTTAATATGTATATATACACCCGTGTAAACCTTACTGACATAAAATCGTTTCTCTGCAACATTGCATCAAACCAGATTCCTCTAATTTTAGCGTTAAAGAAAAGACTACAATACATGTCTCTATCTTCTATTGTATTGAATTATCCTTTGTAAAAAAGGACGCTATTTCCAAAATACATGTACATATGATTCTAATATTGTTTACAGCTGTTTCTGTTGATATTTTTTCCCAAATTCGATACATTTTTCCTCTTTTGTTTGGATAAAAATTCTCAAATACATGGACACAAAATATTCTCATTTCGTACATACTATTTTCAAACATAAAAATGTATATGAATTTATGTATGAAACCTTAACTACATAAAACACATTTTAACAAAGATCGAGTGGTCGCTAGGTGGAAACAAATTTCGACACCTTCATAATAAATTCAAGACAAAGTTTTAATTACGCTGTTGGGAACGTGTATCATTTCATGGCTCTCAAATTAATAATTGTTTGTTTAAAAAGGTCAGTTTACAGCATAGACAAGCAAAAAAAAAACAAAAAAAAAAAACACCTCGTCTCAATTCCTACCAAAATTCGTAAATGCCAACCAAAAAAATCTAAGTCTTGTCTATCAAATAACACATTCGCTACAGAGAGTGCTCGGTATGTACACATGTAAAGAGATCCGTTTTCAAACTTGGCATGTTGTTCGCAATTTGGGAAAGTCTTTGGAATTTTCTGCCAGATTTGACGTAACGGCCATTGATCCAAGCTTTTCCGAATATTGTCAGCTTTTTTCCGTGGGTGCTTCAAGACAGCAAAGTTATCATCAAATATGGGTAAAGCTGTTTTCATTGTCATTGCTGACACCTGTTGATCTGCACTTCTTTTGAAATAAATATCTCTTATTTGAGAAAGAACAATAGATTCTTTCATACCAAGACATTTGAATGAGAACCACACGCATGTATTCTAACTAATTTGATACACCCCGGGTTTAAAATCAGGGTTTCATGCGTGCAGAAAAGTAAGACAATTGCTATTTAGAATTTTTTACGTTTAACTTTGGAACCTCTTTAAGATGATGCGTAAATATGAGTCCAAATTTGATATGGGTTGTAGTTTGCGACAGTGTTTAATAACAAATATCTATATTTGCGACTTGGATGTTGTTTCGTAGCTCGGTTGCGGTGAAACAGTTTTGAATAATTTATTGCAATTTCAGTCATATCGCCAAGCTGAGGAATAAACAAGAAATAATAATACTGAATTGTATCTGATCAAATTGATAATTTATGGTTCCACAAATAGCTCTGCATCACTATGAACTATGGAAGTAAAAAACAAACAGATATGGGAAATAAAAAAAAATATTGATTGATCTCTTTAAACAACGAGTTTTATATTTGTACGGTGTTCAGGAAGCACGAAATGGGAAATGTCTCATGCGTAATAATTTCATAGTATTAAACCGGTAGTTTTTGTAGAATAAAAATTCCCTCAAATTCAACAAGATAAAAGGATTTCAAAAATAATATGTAAATGAGCAACGAAAAAATTATTTTTATGACAGTAGGATGTCACTTTCAGATAAGACTGAGGTAGGGAGAATTAAGAGAACTCGGTACACGAAAGGGTTCATGGCCATTTGTAGCTTTCCGTAAATCTCATTTACACGTATATTGTGACCCTCCATTAACAGTTAAGCTTTCTTTGGGATCACCGAAACCTTGATTGATAAAAACGTTCGTTTCACGGTTCACTAGGAGAAGAGTGTGTGTTTTCCGTCTGCCATGCACTCACGTATCTACCGGTGTCTTTGATTCACATGCCAACACTAAGCGTGCATCCAGCACGTTTCTACCGACGTCAGAGAATATGCAGGGGATTCGCCACTAATGGCTAACTGGAAGAGGTGCCAATTTTCTATCCAAGTCCCAAATGACAGTTTTATCAAAATTCAATGTACCAGAAAGATTTAAGCACACTGTGGATCTGTTTGCTTTCTAAAATTATCCGAAGAGATATGACGTCATATATCGTGCTATAGAACACAGTCTCCTCTCTCAATTTTCCCCGTCCTATGATATCTTCTAATCAATTTGTTTTTAAACCTTTTCCCTTAAAAAAAGACCACCGAATCATTCAACAGAAGAGGCTTTCAATTCTACATCAAGACGCACGACTAGCAAATTTTATCATTTGAAAAAAAAAACAACAACATATAAATGAAATACACCTGCAAAGACAGACATTAGATCTACGTTCATATCAAACCGGCCACACAAAACTCCATTTTCCTGATTTTTGCCGTCAAATGCCAGTAAAAAAAATCACAGAATATCGAGATAGATCAGGGATCATAGAGAATGAAGGAACCCCAATCATATTTTAACGTCTGATATAACTGTGATATCAAAAATACTTTGACTCTTTTACAAGATGGCTGAGTCCTCAATTTCTAACTCTTGCTATCATTAAATTTGCAATGGTTAATCTTTCAAAACAATCATATTTACACTACAGAGATTACAAATTCGTATACCAAGTGCAAAACTAAAAATCGCGCACCTGGAAAGCCTATCTTTGGCACCACCGCGTACAAAAAATCGGTATGGAGAACCATACCTACAGACTTGGTAATTGAATCAAAAAGCTTGTTTCTTGACGATAAAAGAAGCCCAGGAACAACTGACCTGCAGTGACCTATCCAACCCCTGATAGCTCGACATGCTTCCAGAGAAAAAAACGTCATATTTTGCTACTTCTCCGTCAAAATAACACATAGCAGTGATATTTTCTGAAGAGTATGTTGCATGTTCTTTAACAATTTATGATCAGCAAGATGTTTGTCCTAGCTCAATAGTGATCTGTGCACCTATTTTTTTCTTCTTGGAGTTTCGTTTTAAATCATCCTTTTTTAAAAGCAGGAATTTGTGTTAATATAAAAATAAACTGTCCTGGCAATTCTAATCATTACACTGTCTCTGATATTGGGTGTTACTATATCTCCATTGACTCTCGTAGTCACCATCAAATCAGCGAGATCTGGGTTTCCCTTCCAAGACAGTCATGTATTTCATAAGTTGTAAACATAAGTTTAGACTTATAGAATTTTCTCCCCACTTTGCATTAGGGTACACAGTAGTACTATTTCATTTATCAACGTTACTTACATATACAGTGTCAAATTGTACAATATAGTACAAAGACATGTACTGTAGATTATCTAGTATACACATAATTTGTAATGTTTGTAATTGTAGAAATCATGCTTGTTGTTTGTGATGCCTGAAAGGGCCCTGATTTGGAAATAAAGAATCTATCTATCTATCTATAGAATATGTTTATCTTGTAACACACATTGTATTTCTATTTTCATTGTTGGAAAATATTTATCGTGTAAAACATTACGTATTTCCACATTCATATATCCTCCAACAAAACTATATAAAAAAAGTATGATGAAGATTTCTTTAAAACTGCAAAATACTTGTTTTCATTTATAAAATTGGATATGTGTTGTAATTTGTGCATTTTCGTAACAAGGGACTTTATTATTAGCAAATGATCAAAAGCCGAAATGGTTTTATGGACCTCACTTCCGCGTTTGATTGCAATAAAAGTGGTTGTTACCAGGGAATGAATATTAGCGCGACATGTAACGCGCGGCAGGTCTTGGAGGACCACGTGTAAGTAGTTAGCTGAATCAGTCACACCTCTAGGAGGCAAACCCCAAGTTTCCCAAGTGTACTATATCCAAAGAAATGGATAAATTAAGATCAAAGATAAGATTTTACCGTTGTTTGACAATTAAACATGCAGTGCAAAAGCGAGAGAAGAAACGTAGGAACACGTATGGGAATTGAAAGCAGGGAGAATAAACAAAACGATATCAAGTGGGAAAATCTTCAAAGAAACCCAAATATACTTACTCTGATGAATTAGAGACATAAACATTACTAAGAGGTATTGAAACGTAAGATAATATATATATGGATATACATGAAACTACCTTTAATTGAAAATAATTCTGAGCTTGATGAGGAAAATGTTGCGTTATATAATATTCAAAATAGTTCATTCCATCAGCTTGTACAAGGGATGTTTGCGTGTTTATTCTTTGTCGACTTAAAGTGCAACATTTCAGTCCTTTTACTTACATTTATCTCTTTATCCTGTCATTATATATTTTTGTGAAGAGTTGACCACTTATCAGAAGAACATAGACAAATATAATAGCCATACTTCACACTTAGATTTAGCTATTATGGGTATTTTTCTAACTTCCGGTTTTCGGTATTCTTAGATTCCGCACCAAGGCAAATAATTATAATCGGTCTTTGTCGACGATCAAAAGATTTGCAGAAACGGAGATACGGCTGTTTGCATATATTTGTCACTTAAGAGGTAGACAAAACAAACATTTTGCACAAAGCAAAAACATCTCGGAGTGGCCGGATTAGTTATCTATCGGCTTCATCAAAGACCGGAAATACCGCTGTGGAATGTATAAATCGATTATATACTAATTCTCGCGTACACGACAAATAACGGATTCACACAAAAAGGTGTTCAAAACGTTATAACCTTTAACCCAGGATATAATTTGATTAACACTTCTGTTTGATGATGGGCACAGTAATTCTTTGATATTTAACGCCCCAGTTCTATAGACAATCACTGCCAATAACTGATTTACCGGGACGCTTACGTTCCTTGAAAGTTGGAAAGAAAAAATAGTCCAATCAAAACTACACTTATTTATACATCTTTTGTACTCTTTCTCATTTGAATGGTATTTTCCATTTTTTTCCCCAATTAATGGTTAGACTGGTCCTACATGGTAAAAGGCCAGGGACCCGTTTTACAAAACAACTTACGACTAAGACCAAATACTTTAGTTGTTTGCAAAATTTGGCAGGATTAATGATTTTGGTCAGAATTTCTAGCAGAAGAATATCTTTCTGCATTACTTTTAAAAAGAATAAAACCATTTTCAATTTAATGTAAATTAGAAAGTTATAAGCAGAATAAAATTTTGGTCTTAGTCGTGAGTTCTTTTGTAAAACGGGCCCCTGAACTTGTTCGAATAATTTTCTTGTAAACCATTACTGTAGAACAGGTCGACTTGCTATATGTATAGGTGTAGAAAATCGTCAGCTTTCAATCAAATGAAGTAGTGTGTCATGTGGTTACTTTCCTCTGCCATTTCTGCGATAAATCCGTGAGAATTTTTTTCTACGCATCAGAAACTGCTGCACTGGTTTGTCGCTTGTTATGAAAATGTAATTTCTTGACAGATAAACAAAACTTGCTCATCGGAAGAAGGAAAAACATCGCGAATTTCCTCTTACTAAGAATCGTTTTTGCTTTCTAAATAATATAAGAAGGTAAAACTGTCAAGGAATTAAAATGAATACCATTTGTTAAACATTACATGGCATAATATTTTCTCACGACTTTCTAAATGTTGCATGTGTTGGAGCGGCAGCTTCGCCTTATCACTCTGCATGTGTTACCAATAAACAAAGTTTATATTTCTAAATGTAAATCTTTCCTCTTATCTTTAATTGTATAATTCAATATCATCGTTATCCAAAAAACTCGCAATGAAGCAGATTGGGTGACTAATTATATGGTATACAACCATTTATTTTTGAATGAAATATGAACTTTAATCTGACTGCGTGAAAAGACGTCCCGATAAAATACACAAACATAACAGGACGCCTTGCAATGTAGTATTAAAATAGTTTTAGTACTTTTATTCCTTTGAAAAATGTTGATTATACATGAAGCTTTTCTTTTGAAAGACAAGATATAGAGACAAGTTTCTTTCCCGTTTGTCACTAACACCTTAACCACTCCTGTTTCTAAATAAATATATATAAGCTTAAGTGCTGTATTGTTCTGAAGGATATCTCACGAAACAGCTAATTAACAAGCTAAGCTTTATCTTCCATTATATCTGTCATGCGACAAGTATGACGTAATTTTGAGAGGACTCGTATCTTGTAAGGAGGTAAGATGTACAAACTGGGGATAACCACTTGACGAAGTATTTCACATCAAAGACTCGTCCAATATCATTGTCTTACTCCTGTATTATGTGTCAAGTGCTTCAGATTCCGAGGCAAGGTTAAGTTGCTTCCGTTTTCTCATAATGTTACTTCAAAGCTCAGAAGGTCTCGGTGCGATCGACACGCCCTCTTACGGAGAATAATTGTCAGAGAAATGTGGTTAGTTGGAAAAGCACACTAAAACAATGAAAGATATGTGTTTTTGTGAGCAGAAACAGTCAGCAGCAGAGAGATTAGAATCAGAGGCATGTCGTAAATGAAAAACGTATGCTTCTTACAGAACTTTCTCACGAGTCGCTCCAAGATGTTTTTTACTACGAGTCTTACTATTTTTCAGAGTTGATGGCGGGAAAGAGTCGCAAGCACCTACGTAAAAACACACCATTCAATTTGAATTATGTCATACGTGATAAATTGTCCATATGGCTTGTTGTAATGTTTCATATGTTTGTTGTTAGATGAATTTACTCTTTCCATTACACAAAATTCCCATGGAAGCATTACTTACAAGGGAAGATGACGAATTTTAGCATTATTTTTTTCTCATTCAACGCACTATCTTCTATCATCGTAAGCTTTACAAGTCTGGAGCAATATTCCTCATGGCGATTCTCGCGTGTTTTGGTCGTCAGTTGACTTACTTAATGTTGGCATAAAGCTACATAGTTGTCCATTGCACAAATAAACCCAATTCCTTATTTCTGTTTACAAACTTCATGAACTGAGCGACCTATAACACCGGTTGAAAATGGTTCAAAGCATCTCCTATTTCCGGCATGTCCAAATATTTCTTGTAATTAGGGAGAGATCTTCAAACTATTTATCAGAGATGTAACCATTTTGTTTGTTTTGAATTCTTTTTTTTTTTTTTTTTTTTTTTTTTTTTTTCGGGGGTGGGGTGTGAAATCAGTATTTATAGAAACTTGACAGTAAAAGTCTTTCTTTTTAAGAGGGTAAGGGGAGGGGGGAGGTGTCGTTAGGTAATGTACATCAAACTAATTTTTTCGGAGAGGCGGGCATTGAAGACCGCTTTATAGCCCGTCTGACCTTACATCGTAGTTAAACAAAATAGTTTTCTCTCTTACAGAATATCGTTATGTTTTCTTTATCTTTGTTATTATCTACAAACGAAAAAGTTGGTCAAAAAACTTACAGTCCGTAAATAATTTATGAATCATGCCTTGTATGCATCTCAGTATATATCACATTGTTAACGTTAGAGTTGACAAACTAAAGAGGCTATCTGTACTTTGCTGTATCTGTTTGGAAATGATCACGTGTCAGAACCTTTCTGAATGTTACCAAGCAATGGAGAAAACACTAATTCAAAATTCATTATGTAATTTACCCATTTTTTTACTCGGCCGCAAAATAGGTTTATTGGTAAAAATGATAAATAATTCAATACACACTCAGTTGTGCTTGCAGTAGCTGCTTTGTTTTTTAGTGTATTGGAATGATGTACTTTTATAATAAGACTTGGTTTATAAAGTTCTGATCACGCTTTCTAAGTGCGAAAGGCTTTTGATTTCGGTGATGCGACATTGCCCCCCTCTTTTGTCGAGATAACCCCTGAGACTTCCTTAAAGGAGTTCGGCAATAACAGGGGTACAAACAAATTACGCCACATCGACCATGCTGAAAAGAGGATCGCATTAAATAAGACAATCTGGAAACAATCAGGAATCGCCACCAAAACGTCGTATCGTGTTCTGTGTGTGCAAGAGCCCCCAAACGCTTTCCCACGCTTATGAACCAATCAAATGAACGAGACGCAATTCTGCAGACTTTTCTCCACAAAAACAAACACGATGCAGGTTCAGCACAGAAGGCATTTAAGCTATTATGTTTATTATTGGCAGTTTCGATATGTTTTCTAATGGCAATCAATGGCTCTTTTTTTACACCCTTTTCTATTAGGGTTCATATCTTTTTTATAATAGCCCAATCAATTTTTTTTTTAACAAAATAAAAATTTTAGCTTATTTACTCTCTCTCTCTCTCAGTATGATTTACGTAAATCTTTGTGATTGTCAGGATTATAACAGCAGCGTTATCTCCCCTTTTTCATCTATGGGACAATGATCATCGCGCATGTCAGGCGACCACATGGCCATATGCCACTTATGACAGCATGTCCGATCTGCATTTCTGTCTCTTGGCATTGCCAGGAAACCATTGCTGTTGTAAAATGTAGATCTTATGATAATAAAATAAAAAGGTGTTCATCACACCAGATGGTTTCTATGTTGTATGTCAGTGAAGAACTTAGTTATTGGTACATTTAATTTCATTTTAATTCCTTTGGATACGAATAAAAAAATGTTTAAATTTTAAATTACCTAATATAATCTATCCGATCTTTGTGGTTATTTACCAAATTAATTTAGGGCTGTCATATTTCACTTTAAAAATTGCACATTATGCAATGCCTGACATGTTTACGGTGATGTAAATACTGTAGTATTTAGCGATGACTGATGGCTAATAAATACCTTCTTCATGTTTTCACACCAGAGGATGGCCATTTTATTCTATCCCCTAACATCGTATCATTATCAGAGGTGGCACTAATCGCCTATATATATTTTTACCTTGTTTTCAGTATTTATATACTTGGAGGGCATATTTCATTGAAAAAATAACAATCACCTTAAAGGCTTCAAAATATGTAATCGTAACACGTAGGTGTCATGTTTCATTAAAACATTCACACATTTGTTTTTACAGAAAAACAAATATTTCAGACTTTGGCAGGTCATCAAGCTATTTCATACACTTCGAGAAATAATTATCGCTCTCAGCAAAGGTTTCTTTTCTTTTCTTTTTTTTTAAATTTTCGTTTTCGCAAATATTATGATGTTAATTACAGTACCTGAAATTCTTCATAAATTTTTATTACACTCGTTTTACACTTTCTCAAATTTTGACATTTTTCACACACATTTAAATAAAGGATGCAAATATCTTGAGGCCAATAAAAATAATTTAAGATTCTGTGTAGATTTATTTTTTTAATTTCAAATTTTGACAAGGTATACTTGCTATTGTGGCCTGGATTTTTGTATACACAGGTGTCACATTTCATTACACCTTTTGTAATTATCCAACTGCCAGGCATGTCCAATTATCTATCAATTAAGTGTAGATTGCGTCAATTACTCTGCTGACTGCCAACTGCTGGAAATTCACGGGGCTCATTTTGCTGGGATTAGCTTATCCTGGTTTATCTAGTTGCCTTCGTGTAATTCTTTTAACATGTGCATGTTAAATGCAAAGAAATGAACAGGTTAATTCCTGGCTATCAATTGCACTCACTACATGGGAATTTTTCACGCTACATTTGTTTTCAAATAATAGATACATGTATGAATTCGACATTAGATTATATGTTAGTATTTTTTTTCCCTTTTGTATTTTTTTTTAGAACTCTTCATAGCACTTCATTACTTGTAATTAACGAATGTTGTGTAATAAAGAGTATTAGAATTACATTCATTAGCAAAAACCGTCATATATAATACAGTACCCCAAATGTAGACTAAATAATAATGATAATAAATGAAAATGAAGTATTTGACATACATTGATAAACGCGTAATTCGGTCTTTATTGTTAATTATCATAATAGCTCATTCTCACTACTATGAAAATAATTTTATTTGTATTTGCAAAGTGCCGCGGAAAACAGTTTTCCTATTTCGTTCTAAGAGCAGGAACATCAAGCAATTGCCGCGTCTGCTACGCTCTATGTGTTAATGGAAAGATGCGGCATTTACTTTGTACGAAGAACTTTGAAGCCATTCTTCTGATATATGCTTTCTTACAGTTTTTTTCCCTCTTTTGTCTGAAGGTGTCGTATACAAATAAAACGAATCAATTGAGAATGGCTTTATTGCGTCGTCTCAGTTTCATTTTAGAGTTATCACCCTTCGACCAAATAATCAAATATTATGTTGAAGGTACGGTTGCCATTCCAATACAAAATGTCACATATAACAGCTGTATAACGATGATTCAAGTTGAATTATCAAAATACTTTGAAAATCTGGTCAGTCATTTTTTTTAACACTATGGGGCCAACACACCCGTAGGGCGATGTTCATTAATACATGTAAAGGTGACTATATTAATACCATTAATCTTCATTACGATTGACAGGTTCTAAAAAAGATTTCAGGTTACTCATAAGCGCAGCGTAACTGGTTAATTAACTAAGATATTCCACGGGAGATTGGAAGAACACAGTTAATGTGTTTTTATGCGTGTCATGTGCATGGCATTCAAAAATGGATAATTTCATGAATATTCATAATTAATCAAGGTAGCGCTGAAAACTTCGAACACAATTTTTTTTTACAAGAGAGAGAGACCCCCCTTCATTTTGACAACTGAAACTTTATTTAGAAACTATGACACAATTGTATTAATCATGTGAGTTTTACTGTGTTCCAGAAGCCGCTAATATTCAGCTTTCGAACAGTTAGTTACACCTTTTACAAGCACCCTTTAGCGGAATCGCACCAAAATCTTGTTTTCCTATAGAGATAAATAAATGAAATCTTTTCACAAATACTACAGGGCTCTCAGCAGATAATTGTGGGCAGTGGGGTGGGGTGAATCTTAAAGTTGACATATGAAAGGGGATTTCCTATGTTTATTATCATATACCGGTGAAACTCAGTGGTGGATCAAGTCACAATAGGATTCAGTGATAATTCATAATCACAAGGTCCTTTGACACTTACCTGGATTTTCATAATGAATTGACAAATTCTGTACCTGAAAAATAGCTTGGGGTGTCATCACAACAAATAACGGGTCAAAATTTAATGTCACAAAAAGCTGATGGTCGGGAAAACCTTAATACCTGAACTGAAAATTAAAAGGTCTTTTTTCCCTGAGAAAATGAAATAATTGCGTTTTTATGATATATTTAAAAAAAAAACTTTTTAATTCAGTTTTCTTTCATGTCCTTACTAAAGAAACTCAAATTATTTAATTGTCCTGAAATGAATGTAAAAACACGAACAAGTGTAATTAATTTCAAACCAATTACATATGAGTAGTTTTGGACTGTTATTGTGTTTGCATAATGCACCCTTAGGACCGTTACTATTTCATAGGGTATCTATTTTCTCAATTAAAATGTATTTTCTCTAATAAGCGCCATACTAAGTGGATAATTGCTTTCGACACAGACAGTAACATTTGAGTCGTATTACTATCATATCTCCAAAACTAAACAAAACACTCAAACCAAGCTGAAAACAGGTGTGCTTGAGTAATACATCTCATTGAATAAACAGTAGAGGTTGAGTACTTCTTTAATGTATCCGATACTGAAAAAAAATTAATATTAAGCCCCCGATTAAAATAAAAATAATAATTATAATGTAATATTCCATGTAAGACATTTTAGTCGTACATTTGTATGTTTATATATACTGCATATATGTTTGAACAACTTTTATCAATTGATAATAAATTAAGTTCAGTCACACCATCGCCAATATGAACCTTTGAACGTCTGGAGTGAAAATCGTACGTTTTGAAGTTTGTTATTGTAAAATGAAAATGTTTGAGGCTAAATAAAGCCATGACAAATGGCGGGAAGAACACAGATCCCCCAATTTATTTTTATATTTTTTTAGCGGGAAAATTCTTTATGCCACATGGTCTCGACGACCAGTAAGTTAACAGAAGTTTCATGTCACCACCCCCTCAAATAAGAATATTAAAACGTTATTCACCACACCAACATCATTCTAACGTAACTGATTAAAAAATGTTAATTTTTATAATAAGTAAACTCGATGTAATATTTCAACATATTCACGTAAACAAATCGTTCGTATATATTTTTTTTAATCACGAGGATTCTCGTGTACAGGAATCGTTTTCCCTTAACCAATCAGCGACAACCTTACGCATCACTGACCGTATTAAACAGTTGATTGACATCGCCTCGTGTAATTAAACCCCGCCCATTAAGATCTTAATGTATATATACACACCGCACTTCGCCGATCAGCAACACATACGATTGAACTACGAAACGCCGAAGATACAATTTGGATAAATACTATTAAATACGACAACAGCATGTCTACAGAGCTGTTTCAGTCAGCTTTTTATGATGTTGGGGATTTATTATATAAACAGGTAAGTTTTTTTATCCTCATAATTTCATCAATATTGGATATTATATGTGTTTCATGACTATAAAGTCTCAAAGTTGCAAGTATTGAAATTGACATGCGACTTTCACTTTAATGGTTCCGAATGTAGGAAAGTCGGTCAAATCGTCTGAATGTCGTAAACTAATATCATTGTCATTCTTTAAATTTAGCAGAGGAAGAACTTGCTGAAGAATCAGATGAACGAGAGACGTGCGACAGTAACAGCGGCCACGATGTCGACCACTGTCGTTAAACCTAGGACCATGTCAACGAATTCCTTCATTCCGATCGGAGGTCAAGCTCCCTTGTCCGTATCTCCTCCGGGCAGTGAGTCCTGCCTCCTAAACAACCAAGAATCCCTCCACCGTAAATTGGACAGAAGTATGAGTGAACCTGGTGCTACTTTAAATTCGACCACAGCTAGACAACAAACTCAAAATGTGAATTCAAGTCGTTACAAAACGGAATTATGCCGTCCATTCGAGGAAAGTGGCCACTGTAAGTACGGTGACAAATGTCAGTTTGCCCATGGTGCTCACGAACTTCGAAACTTGAATCGTCATCCCAAATACAAAACGGAACTGTGTCGTACATTCCACACTATTGGATTTTGTCCGTATGGACCCAGATGTCATTTCATTCACAACGACGAAGAAAGGAATCAGAACGTCAACCAAAATCGCCCTCCAAATCACCCTGCAATGATGACCGCATCCACAACAGTTCAGCAACAGAATTTCCCGTCTCATATGGACCATTTATCTCAGGTGAAGCGACCAACAAGTTTCAGTTCTAGTTGCAATGGATCTCTAGGTTCAAGTTCCGAATCGCTTTCATCCAGCGCGAGTGACTCTCCGAGCCTTAGTCCCATTTTCTGGGGCAATGATGACATTTTCAGGGATTTTTCTTCATCCTCGCAGTATTCCAGTAGTGGATCTAGCAGCCCGGTGTTCGATTATTCGGCGGATCCTGCTTCTTCATTGGCGGCTAGTCTCCTTACTCCTTTGAATGTGCAAACCGCCGCTACTACCGCCAATCAAAATCTCGCCTCTGAAATTAACATTCTTCAGCAACAGATTAATGTAATCATGAACCTTTCAAACCAATGCAATGATAACCACAGTGTGTTCGATACAGCCACCTCGTGGGATCTCGCGCCTCCCGCGCCCCATTCCCCTCCGGACAGTATTTCGGGGGACAGTCTCGGCAGTGCCTCTAGTGGAAGTTGTGGAAGCATTAACACTTGTGGCTCTCCATTGGACGTAAGCAAATCGTTGCGTCTTCCCATTTTTAACAAACTCTCTCAAGACGATTAAGTACATCACGAAGATGGAGACATCGACAAGCTAAAATTCGCACAAAATAAGACATGTAAGAAATCTGTTTGCCAAATAGACTTTATGCCGACTCAAATGCTTGACTAAATTGCAGGTTATTTGTCTGGTTTTTTTTTCTGTTCTAAAATTCAAGGTAGAAAGCCTTGTTAAAGATTTTTCTGTTGAATGTTATGTTGTTTGATTACGATACACAAATCTTGTATTACCAGGATTTGTACGGAAAGTTTGAATGTTTGTGAATTTTTTTGACAAAGTAGTTGAAATCTTTTATACTATGCAAATTCTTGTCCGAATTACTGTATAACTAGGTCACGTTTGTGATCAGTGATTTTTTGTGGGATCCAATATTCATTTTTTAAAGCTTCATTCTGAAAACATTTACAATATCGTTTTGTGGTGTAAACAGGAATCCATTGTTTGTTTTGCATGTATATTTATTTTTTTGCACAGGTTTATAAGACGATTTGTGCTTCATTCTAAGGCATTTTGCATTTATCAAATCATCACTTTCTGTTATAATTTATCAACTTATTTAATTCAAGCGATGTACTTCAAACATTGAATTATTTATTGATGCATTTTCACGAGTTATTTAAGTTCACAACGTGTGCGAGAGAAGGGAGTTATGTGGACCGAGAGCAAAGTTTTATATCTATATATATTATATTGTTTTTTATTTCGTTAAATTATGAAGTCGCCAAAGATATGGTTTATATGTATCTTTCATTCGAATGTTCATAAAATCCATATTGTGTATATTTTCATTGTGTATTTATGGCCCAAAAAGGTCTATTTTTCACTTGAATGCCAATTAAATTAATGAAAGCTTTAATTATCTCTTGGTTTTACTTACTGAATGGGTGTTGGACCACCTGTTGGGGTGGTTATTGGACAGAATATTAAGGCTTTACTTGGATGGCAATAAGAACCTCGCTTTCACGGTCTAATGATTCAGAATTGATCTAATTCTATCGGTGGCATGATCTGCATGGGAATTTCGCGTATCAAGGGGGAAACGTTATATAATAACAAAAAAGGTGTTGGAAACACATGTATGAAGTCATGAACTAAGATTTTACTTGCATTTTATGTTATTTTCTTTTAATCGAGTGGCTTGTTTCATACATATACTAATGATGAAATCGTGGGAAACTAAAAATATTTGCATGCTGCTGTAAAAAGTGACGTCACAATTTCATTCAAGTGTTTTTATCTATTGACGTTTTGACGTCATGAATGAAATGGCCTTGGAATACCGATAAACAAAGAAAACATGACAAATTTAATAATATGATACCAAATTTCAGTCAGTAGATTACTAGAATCGAAAAATCAAAAGAGAAGATGAAAAATGTATGGTTAAACATCTCGGTGTGGTTGCCGTCCTGTGTTAGAGCATTGATGAGATGAAATATTTGCTTATCTTTGAAACCTCTGGTCAAATCGATTAGTGTTATCAAGCGAACAGAGTGGCGAAACTCTGCATAGAATTTACGAAATGTACGTCTGACTCTGAATATCCTTCAAAAATAAAATAATGGTAATTGATGAAAGAAATATTGATAAATGTGGTGTTTTAATACGTCCGAGAGGGAAAAAAACCCACTGTAGTAGTGTTCATAATCAAGTTAAATGTTTTGTGTGTGGTTGTGTTATTTTAGAGAGCACGTGTCCTTGTTGACACGTGCAGAAAATCAGCCACAATCTATGAAATTCCCATGCACACAGTGTTTGTTCCTCAGAACAATACGAAACAAAGAAACTGCATTCCGTAAATATGATTTACCAATCTACAATTATTAAATATTGTTGATAAAAAGAATGACAATTCTTTTTATTGCACAATAGGCACAGAATAAACCACGACGAGGCGTACGAACGTTACTCTTAACCGATTTTAAATAATGGACTGTTTAAAACATCAAACGAATGATAACTTAGAATACATATTTAATGACTGAATAAAACAGAATGAGAAATGGACATCATTTTAAATAGCGTGGGACACGATTTGGCAGTAAACAACACCGACAGACTGGTAAACCAGTGGCATCATTAAGATCTGCACTCTCGTCATGGAAAAGGGTTAATTTCAACCCATACTAGAGGGAAGAGTACTGTTTTGTAGAAAGTAAGGGAGCTTTGTATGTATATACATGTATATATAGACAATATAACAGATAAAATGTCTTGGTTCTCATGATTATCTGGTCAACATTTGTGCTAGTTTAACAAACTTTAAATGTCCTTCGATAAATGAGGACACAGTTAGTTTGCAGTTTATAACAAAACATGAGCCCACACACATGAACGGTGGGGTGTACTATTGGGAACTCTGACAAGCTATTCGTGTCTTACAGCAGATATCCCCACGATCTTGTCTCTATAGAAAAATAATAGAGATGGAATGCACCCAGTAACATATTCTCGTCAGACTGGCCCCCCTAGACACGGACAGAATTCATATGATACTTTTCTGCATCTGATTTATAAGGAGCCGAAAGCTAAAAAAAAATCAGCAGTATCAGGCGAAAACGACTAACAAAAAGGTAATGTGTAAACCCAGTATTCATAATCCCGGTTACATGAATTCCGAGAAAGCGAAGAACTTTACATTATCATCTGTATTTTGACATAAATGACTATAGTTCAGCAGTCATGAAGTTACGAGTGAATGTGGCACTTAAATTCGTAGGATTAGAAAGAGGGGTGCGAAGAAATAATATTGTCCTTCAACTTTGTCACTAGGCAAAGCACTTTTTTTTGTTAACTTAATTTATAAATATTTGATGAAGAAGTGAAATAATTTGAATGTAAAACGTGCCTTAAGCAATTGCTTACTCGGAGATAAGTGTTTCACCATTGACATCAACTATAGTTTTTGCTACCTATGACGTACGATATGTAAAAATATCTACATGTTATATGCATATTGCGATCTGCGGGACCAGCCATGACATTTGTGAGCACGTCTTATTCTTGCTCGCTTCTTCGTTGGCCTTCACCACGTTTTACGACCAAATGTGTAATCAACAATATTCATTCTACGACGCTGAACAACCATCTGATGAAAAAAAGGAACTTTTATTGTAAAATAAAACACTCTAGTAACATTTAACCATAAACACAGTCCTTTGTGTAATTTGTATTTCCTTTTAGCAATATAAATCCCTCCCCCACCGTAATCTCGTGGGTGAATGAAATACACAATGACCAAGCAAACAGCAAAACCGTCTATAAGACGACCGGTTGATTGACAACTGTCCGTGTGATATACGCTGCACTATAGACAATCCACGCTTAAATATATATTCCATGTGTGTATAAACCAATGTTATGAACCATGAAATCCCAATAAACCGCCTTTTTTTCTATAAATCACATCACATTCTGTGCGACTGAACACTAACCTACTAAAGAAATTACAAATATATGTATACAGGTTTATTTTTATATACAAACGCCATGTTTATTGCACAAAGCTATGTAAAATACAGAAAAATGTCTACTGCATAGATCCTACACCACTATTTTGAATAAAATTACAAACACCAATGAATTATTACACCAGCTATATGTATGGCTAATATTTGAGAAAATTTTGTTAAAATTTCTTAGATAATTCTGTATTGGAAAAAGGTCTGGAATACTATATATATATATATATATATATATATATATATATATATATATATATATATATATATATATATATATATATATATATATATATAGTCATTCGTACATACGAATGGGTAACAACATGGAAATCCTATCGGTTTTCATCATTTATTGATAAATATTCTAACCAATTTATGTCAGTGATTTCAATAAATACCCAATAAATGCGGACATACAGTTCGAGAAGGCAGTGCACGTATATAAACACCAGATAGGAACTGATCGGCCTCGTAAATTCTGCCAGAGCCAGTGTTGTCCACGCGTATACTTATGTATGTATACCTATATGTGTCGTCCGCACGTTATGCGATGTGATGCACTAGATGACCGATTGCTACACCAATGGGATACGACTAAATATTAATAGACTATCAGACATATCCACGGTAACAGGCGTACACCATGTCCGTAGTCATCTCTCTTTCTCTTTCTCTCTCAAATATTTCACAGTATACAGTGTAGTCGGAGTCCAGTGGATATGCATGGTGGTATATGAATTTTGATAGCAATAATGTGTAAATCTATTGAAATCTTCAATTTGTGAAATTGAACACACAATTTTCTCTTGAGCGGTGTCCTTTTGAACTCGTCTGTTAGTCATTTCAATTTTCTCAGACTGACAAAAACAAATGATTCAACCAATTCCAGTGTAATGTTCATAAACGCAAAACAATTTTATTTTCATTGAGATACACGACATGGATAAGAGCAAATAAATCCTGATATTATCACATTTAATATACGTAGGAGGGGAAAACTGAAAATTGCAGGTCTACCCGACTTTTCCCATTAAAAAAACTTGTGACAGGTAGGTTGTACTTTTAGTTTTATACAAGGAAATACCGCGAACAAAACTCGTTACACCAGAAAGCCACCTTGCGGAGAGATAATTAAAATAAGAGGCAACGGTGAAGATACTTTTTTAAATTCTTATTTCTAGTGACCTATTTTGTTCACACACACGACAGATATATAAGTGTAATGTCGCTGATGGCCCGTAGCTTTCATTTATCTTTTCTACTCATCAGCCCCCAAATCTGCCACCTGTTACTTCGGATTTGCATTCCCTTGATATGATTCATAAACATCGATCAGGATATTTATCACAACTTCCATGTCACATATTTTCTAAAAATGTTAATTGTTTTGATTTAATTACATAACAACCATATTCTCTCTCTCTCTCTCTCTCTCTAAAGCACTAAGAGAACCAACTGCACTATTAAAAGTGGGATTTGTAAGTTAGATTCAAAGACAACAGATGGATGAAGTGACCAAAAACAATGAATTTTAAATTGCTTACTAAATTGACATTTATATTGCAATGGAAATTCCCCACGTATCTAATTAAATTAAAACAAATTATTGTGCAATCTGATTTTACACTAAAAGGACATTGCAGCAATATTTCATAGTGGCCCTCACATTCTCGAAATCAATTTATTCCTATCACAATTAAACTCATCGCATCTCTAGATACAAGTACACGTTTCTTTTTATTTCGTATTAATAACCAGGTAAATCGTGTCACATAGCGACAAATAAACCCACCTTCTGTTTGAAATATTTAAGATAAAATATGCAAATATTTTCAGCGAGCCTGACACAACAGTCTGACAATTATAAAATACATCCTTTATAAGAGAGTAAGAAGGGAAAAGAAAACCGTACATGCATGGAGACACATAGTATATCTAGAAAATCGTAAATGACTCAATGTCAGCTAAGATGCCTCTCCGAATATTCATAAAGTTGACATGAACCCTAACCCACTAGATTACACTACCTACACACTAAGACTGGTGCTTTGGTCAGTAGTGTGTGGCCGTCGTAAATCGTAGAGAACTATGAACTCGCTGGTGGACAGCCTTCTCTTTATCTTTCCCCTAGACGGACTATAAACGTATAGACAATGTTTGTTGTACAACACTGAATAAACAAACAATGTGTTATATGCCTCTCTCTCTCTCCAATCTATTAATACACAGAGTTAATGTAAGGTTAGATGACCAATGTTATATTTATTTTATCAATATTTTCTTTACTTCCTTGTTTTTTTTTATCTTACAAAGAGTACCATCGTTCTATATATAGAATTTTTAGCTCATACATAAATATGTTACCATGGGATTTTTAAGTTCCTCAAACAATAAAGACCTTAATCAAACAGCTTCAGTAATAGACTGAACGTTTCTATATTTGTATTCATCGTTAAATATCAGAAACAGACTTGTAATGACGTTGATAGGTTGTGTCAATGTAATTACTTATCTATATTTCAATTACTTATCTATATAAAGATGGACCCGTTAACTGCTTTTAATGCATGGTATTTTATAGTATGATGTTTTATAGTAAATTTCTATGCATCACTGGCGGATGGGGGGAGGGGGGCAGCCCCCCTTTTGTGAACAAAAATGTACATAAGATTCAAACCTGGGCCCCCACTCCGACCCCTAACTGGTACCCCCCTTCAAGAATCCTGGATCCGCCACCGTGCATGATAAGCTTAAAAGAAAAAAAAAGGATGGACTTCATTACAGAGCTCTACAAGAAATATAACTGAATTTCTCTTTATATATTTTAAACATCAATTTCATCAGTTTTATTCAAGGAAGTAAATGGAGATCTTTCAATCATAAGCGAAGTGTAACGAAAACTTGAGAGTTTAAAATTAAACAGATCAATTATCTAGAAAATGTGTTTGAACATCCCGACTATCTCTCCACATCTTAATAACGGTGAAAATTTTTTCTTCATGTAATATGACAAATGAATGAATTTGTCAAAGGCATGTTTTGTGAAAAATTAAGACCCCTGGGCATAGTAATTAAAACCTGATAGTTTATAAATGTACCGCCTCTCTCTCTCTCCCCAGGCCATACTCATAACGGCCTCATTACCTGGGACAAAGGTTATTTTAAAACGTAACATAAAAATAATTCAGTTTCTATCAGCCGCTTCAATCTTGTATCTCCCTAAAAAAAGTCTATTCTTCGATTATTAGCCTGCGATCATTGATAACTGCCCCCTGGTGGCGGAAACTTGCTCTAGATTAGAGGGACTGCGCGTCCTTCGGATCTCCCGCACCTAGAATTAAAAATGCATAAAATTTCTGGTCATCTGCATTAATTTTCTGGACATAGGCGACGAGTTGATTTCTCGCTTTATACACAAGAGTGCCACAAGGTAAAACTAATATAGATACTCCCTACTTATATGCAGCGGACCCATTGAAACGGGTTCATAAGGCGACAAAGCCGCGCGCTTGCGACACCAGAAATTTATGGACCATTTTATTTTAATGCCAAATCATTTTAGAAAAAAGGTAAACAGCTTATATATATATATATATATATATATATATATATATATATATATATATATATATATATATATATATATATATATATATATATATATATATATCAAGCTATTTTGCTTTACTTGTTCGCTAAACAGGAAAACAACATTCCTCCCCCTTTTTTTAAATTCTGCAAAATTCTTTAATGTTTTAGAGCCAATTACTTCAAATCCTTCTATTCCACAGTCATAATTTTGTTCATTGTGATTGCGATAATGCAAATTGCTCCACACATTATGACGATAAACCCTGATAAGCACCGATCAAAGGCAATTGAAGCAAAGTGGTCTCCGAAAGACTTCCCCCAGTCAACAGCCAAATATAGGGCGGAATATGTTCCATTTTAGTAATTTTTTCATTCTTGTTTTTCGGAGAGGAAGTGCGTGTATATGTTACTAAGGTAGAGTGTCTTTTATTATCAGCAATGGAGTCACCGACATCGATCTTAATGTTTTTGATTAGGGGTGATTCTTTCTAGAGACACGGGTATTGCTTGGCCCTCTTTGAGCGGGGATCCCTATTTCACCGACATTCGGTTATTGATTCTAGCAAAGACTCAGATAAGATAGTGAAGAAAGTACATTCAATATTATTTTAAGAAATATTGATGTTCTTCTAAACTTATCGAATTTCAATACTTTGAAAATAGATATGTTTATAGTAATAAGTTTTATAAAGGTATCACTGAGAAAGAGACCAAAGACCTTTACGCAGATACAGAAGTATTTTCATCAAGGATCTCAAAATTAATTTTCTCAATATAATTTATGACAGACGATACGTTACAATTTCCACGGGTGTTGTTGAAGTATTGCCAATAGGGCGGTGTACATAACCAAGTCGATACAGACCTATCGAGTTAACCAGAGTCGACAAAGAACTTCTTTAATATTATTTGATAAAATTTGTATGCCTATATTGCATATATATTTACTTAAAACGTTACAAGCGATTTGCGGTGTCAGTCCGTTACAGGAAACCAATAGTACCCGCTCGACAGGCTCACTGAAGAAGATTCATAAAAGTGATAATTAATATTTCTTGTAATTACGATAGCAGCTCTACCAAGAAGAACGGATATGTAGATTTAAACGCCGTACACTTTCGTGGTGTATTCATTTTATGTTTGATATATATTTTATTTCAATAATAAAAGTGAAAAAAGGGGTATTTATGCTGTGTCAGACGGGGTATGCTTGCATATCATTTAAACAACTATGAACTTTCAAGATTTAGATTCATATATATTAAAATTTAGAGTCAAGAAAAAAAAATTAAAAAGAAAACATTTTTAAAAGCCTTTGCTTGATTTAGAGGTGTGATCGAAGAATTAACAGAAGGGACTCGACACAATACCTTGACAAAAGAGACTAAACTGAAAGCTTCACACGAAGCAGGTTTATCAGCTAACTACAGCAAGAATCGCTCTCCGGGTGTTCTTGTTTAATTTTTCTTGTACATCCGATACATTTGAGAACTTTCAAAACGTGCATTTCAAAAGATGTAATAATAGTTTCTACTTATGGGAGATGACGACTGTGATATGCCCGTTCACGGGCTTTTGGCCAAGAAATGGTAACCTATAACGAGCTTAGGGATAAAGACGAGAGCCCGGAGGATCCGATTCCCCGATAACAAGCACTGACAGTTAACTTGTCAGAGAAGTACCCGGAGCATTGAGGCTTTGTCAAAAAGGGATACTGTGTGTAATCTCTTCGGAGTTTTTAAATAGCAGGTTCACAATACCCCACTTCTTAAGATAAGAAAGTAAAGAATTAAAGACACCTTAAACCTTCGCAGAAAAAAAAGACAACACAGGATCGGCTCTTAATTACAAAAGACATGCATTGCGTCTGCAAATATATCTTCATAATTTACAGAACATTGCTAAAACTATTTGGTTATTTTTCTAAGTGATAAACACAGGGGGTTGTGAACAATTTGACCGTTTATTTGCCGAGTAACAGTCGCAATAACTCTTTAGAAAAAAATGTATATGGAGATGAAGAATATATATTTCACGGTCGAAGCTCTTCCAAATTTCCATCTAGTTTTCATCGCCATTCAAAGAGACAATTACCTCAACAAAAAAGACCCTAAATGGCGGTATTATTTGATTTTATCGTGACTTGTGGGACAGATAACATCGACCCTAGCTCTTCATGATGTATTTTCGGTTGAATTCTTTTCCTTTCTTTTCCTCGCCGTGTTTAGAATACAAAATAGCTTTCTCTGTATTCAGTTTCACCATCTCTCTCGCAAATAACACCCATATTACAATGCGCTGGATCCGGGTGCCATGACCCCATCTTTCATTCAATGCAAAACACTGCAACTGAATAGAAATCACGTGACATTCTTCTCACGTTGCCTATTTTCTTTTGATGATACGATGAGTGATTCCATCTTTTATAATTTTCTTTACGTGCACCTGAGACTTTGGTTATTAAATTTTCTATTCGCTACCTTTTCCCCCATGCATGAAATAATTTTCGCACTCATGGAGATGTAAAATGCTTTATACCCATAAAATACGACCAGGATGGTTTTGTGGTTTTTGTGGTTCACTAGTTTACGAAGCAGTTAATGTGTATAATTTCTCATTTTAGGGGGATGAAAAATTCATAATCTTAATCAGTGAACGAGAATTACATCGTTTCCTATGACTTTGACTTTAAAATCAAGCAAGACATCACGTCATCGACTCCTTACCGTATATGACGTAAGTTTGGGAGACTGGACTATGAGTGACATATGATAGGCGATGGGCTGCATGCGAAGAAGCCTTTGAAATTGTCCTTAAAATCTCAATAATGTTCAGAAAAGAGCTCAATTTGTTATAACAGTAGTGGATAGTCAGTTTGTTCGTACTCCTGCCTTAACTGACACTAGTAATTAACAGTTCTAAAGACTGTTGAAAGTTGTATTAGGCATATCATCTAACAAATTTACTCAACACGATGTACAGAACGACCCCCCGCAACGGGCACTTGCAGTTTTGGAGGACCTTTCTAGTTTTGACATACACCTTATGCCCGGGTTAACGGATCTCAGACGAAGTCAAATACAGTTCCCTTACAACTAACTGTTTTCATCTTGGAATTAGACATGCTTTCCATATGTATTTTAAAGAGCTTTATGATCTCTTCAATTTTTATAATCTCTTGTTAAGATTTTACTTGGAAACGGAGAGATAAAAGTCCGAGTTTTCAACGTCTAAACATGTATTTTGACATTTTTATGTGATTACTACCTGAATTGATAGACATTATCAGGGGGTCAATAGTCGGCGACTGCCGAGCATACTTTATGCAATTATCTAACTTAAACGTAGAATGGCGTTGTAAAGTTTGTTTTATGACTCTACGGACCTTTTAATCCACTTCAAAAGACGAATATATGGAAGTTTTGAAACAAAGCATGAACAGGGCTTGTTTAGAATCCAATTAAGTACATGAAATGGATTTCAAATTCAACAGTTTGGTCCAGATTAAGACACAGTTTTTATTAAATTTCGAGAATCGAAGAGTTCAAACTCTTGTAATCGTACACCTGACTTTAGAAAAAGACCCAGTGATAAGTAAAAAAAAAGACCCGATAATTCTCTACCTTTGAAACACTCCAAGGTTCAAGTGATCAATTTTGCCAAATCTAAGTAACCTCTTTTATCTTTTACTTATCTGAAGTTTGCTTAATATTCAAGTTGAGCTACGTATGTCACCGTTTCACACATTGGTATACAGATAGCATAGGACAAAATTGTTTTCAAAATAGAACTCTGGAAACGAAACATACTCAGCCAATTTACGGCTTTATCGGGAGATTTTGTCCTTCTCATTTCTTGAAAGAAAGCGGATTAAATTTCCCTATTAATACAAAAAATGAACTGATCTTCTATAAGTGATACATCCTATAAACGTTGCCTATTAATTATTAATGCAACATAAATATTATTACATTGACAGAAGTTAATAATCTCTAAAGAGACCGACACACTTGAAACAAAGTTAAAGTGTTACATGCTAAGGCGGATCTAGATGGATTAACCTTTGAGAATCTATCATTGGTGGCGGTCTTAAATGGTCGTGAAACCATGTTCTTTCTAAGTCAATTAAAGCTGTTTAAGTCTTTTTAGGAATATTTGATTTTGTACACATATCTTGTTAATCACATTTGCCTGAGAAAACATTGGCTTATTTATTTCTTAATGCTTAGAAATCCGGTGTTTATTTGTGGTGTTAACTGTGTAAACAACAAATAATATTATACTATTATTTACGAAATTCCGAACCTTATGCAGAAATTGCCCAATTTTCCTTTTTTAATATAAGCACGCGTGACTATAAACTAACAGTAATCAAACAAACTTTTCCTGAGTCCTTTCACAAGTCTCAGTTGGTAATATTTATTTTCTTCATCTGATTTCAGAAGAATCTTTTATGCAACAGAAACGGGTAAAGTGGACACTTTCAGAGCAAACACTCGAGAACAAACTAATTGAAATCAAACACTAGCTTCCATCATATTAGTAATTCTAAATTCCCCAAGTTTTAAATGAGGAACTTTTTTTAATATACAATCCTAAAACGATTTAGGTACATGTACCTAATTTCTATAAGTAGTGTACATGTACTTTTACTTGAATTATTCAGTACTTGAAAAATAATTTGAAATACAGTATTGTGCTATAAAAAATCCACCAAAATCTGTATTTTTGGACGATTCCTGTGATTTAAATGAAGTTAATTTAATTCTATAGTGAGTTGTCCTGAGTACTATAAGAGATTGGATAAGGGAATAGAAATAGAGATGGCTCTCTTGTGTTGAGTGCAAAGAAACACCCACACAGGTAACCTAACGATTATTTGACTTTAGAGAACTTTGATTCAAAGAGAGAGAGAGAGATCCGTTTTCAATCAAAATTATCAATTAGGATAACACTAAAACAAACAATGAAATCAAAACAACCAATGTCGATTTTGCAATTTCATGAAAAAACTTTTTCATTATTTAGTTTGTTTCTTTTAATTCATATTCATACATGCATACGATTTAATTATTCTATCTTCATTTAAGACGCAGAATTTTGACGCAAAAGTACCAAGTACTAGAACGAGCTTCCAAACTACAGATACATTATACATAATGATATGTGTTAACTAGAATTAGGTCTCAAGCACATGTCACAGACACGTGCGGGGGGATTTTCGGTAGTTTTTCTTGCTACTAGTACAAGTTTCTTAATTTCAATATTGACTCTCCATTCCTGTCAATCGGGAGATATTAACCCTTTTCTTCCGCGAGAAAAGCTTTTCACTTCGTTATGATTGTGTCAATAAACTTTTCTCTGCTTCTGGAATAAGAAAACACAGACCAGCTACATGGATTACAAATCAATTAAAGGATCTGGGAGTACAAAGTCGAGAACCTTGGAGCAGACGAACTGAAGGCGATCTGACGCTAACACGTCACAAATCGGGAACAGGTCGTTGAGTTCTAGCGACCTTGCCATTTCCTATTTACCTGCGTCAACAAAATTATTTCATTCAGGAAGAGTGTAAACACAGCATAAAATCATACAGTTTGATCACCAATTTGTAAACAACACTCCTTTGTTGTTTTTAAAACGCAGTTGTATTTTGCTTTTTCGGAAATTCACCGACTTTTGACAGCTGTAAACAAGACAATACGACATACTTTATGACAAAGGAACCAGGAAGGTATAACTATAGATCAAACCATGTATCATTTTATTCTGAATCAGAGGACATATTTGTTGATCATTTAAAAAGAATTAAACATGCCGTATCTATTTGGGTTCTCAGCTTCCGTCGACAAAGGGCCTTCATATCCTATTCTTGATGACAAAAACCGAACATATATACCATAGGGTGCAACGATTACATTAATTGTATACCATAAGGTACAACGATTACATTTCTATGTACGTATTATCAGGATGTGTAAACCACTTGTAACATCACAAAAACAATTTTCAAGTTTTAACCAAAAATAGTGACGACACTGACATTCATTCTGGATTATACATCTCTCTCTCTTTCTCTCTCTCTTGATCACTATGTCAAACATATTCAGATTTAAAAGATTTCATGAGATTTTACAAAAAATATTAATATTCAAAAAGTTTAAGTTGTTGGGGAAAAAACATGACTGCTTGGTTTATGACAAACTTAAATGAATTTCGGTTAAACCTTATATTGAAAACGAGTAGAAGACGATTTTCATTCTTTGATACTGCAATCATGACAGCAGGGTATATATAGTAATAGTTTGTTGTTGTTGTTTTTTTTTTTACTTTTCAGGCCCAAATGACGTGGTAAGAGTCACTGCAGAGTGACAGAGAACAAGTACACCATCAACCTCATGTTTAAGAGAAAGACGATCATTCCGGAATCAAGACAAAATTGAACTTGGCAAGCACGGCGAACCATAAAAGCAGAACAACGTTGTCGTTTTACCTGATGTTAACCTGGTCGTAACATGAAATATCGCAGAGAGTGATATCAAAGACTATAGACTTTAACGTAATGTTTTCTTAATTAGTTAAAATCATGCAATAGCAGAGGGCCCAGGTGTTTGCCTTGCCGAACGATTAGGTTCAGTTCATCTACACTGTGCAGTATTTGTAATATTTTTATTCGTTTCTCCCAGCAATATGTAGAAGAAAAGAATCTGTTTTTATAAAGAGATGGATTAAAACCCTTGAATCGCGGATACTGACGAACCAAAGGATTCCTCAAATAATATATCTACCGACCTCATAGTAGCAATTGAATCACATTTAAAGATCCGCCTAGTCACCCATTGTACAATCCTGAAATAATTGGTATATAAGTATTCAAAGTAAAAGAATTATACTGCATCGTCATCCACATGCCTCCCTGCGGGTTGCTGGCTTACGTTGAACCAAGTCCAATTTCACGTTGAAAGACTAACAACTGCCCCCTGAACAAAAAGATTATCTATGGTTGTAGCTCCTTTGGATCCTATTATGTTGTTTCTTTGTTCCTCTTGTTGTATTTCAAGATTTTAGGGATCAGGACATAGAATCAGTTTGTTATTTTGAAGAAATATATTGGGGTAAACAACCAATTACAGGGATTCTATTGTCCAGTAATCGTCAAAATACCCCATTGGCTTCGAGACTTTACTTGTTTATAGTTAATCTGTACGTTATAAAAAGTTATTAAACTTTTCACCCAGTTTTATTTTATCTGAGGGGTAAAATACATGTTGCATGTATCGGTCATTTAAGAATATTGAACTGTTAAATGACTTACTTGTTAAAATTTCGGTATCCTAAAATATCCTTAACATGAATTAAAGGATTCTTTAACTGTTTTGTTTGTTTTGACTCTAAAAGAATTATAATTATGTTCAAAAGACCCACTATTGCTAAAGCCACAAGGCTTGCTTGAAAACTTCGTCTTTTACGAAAAGCCGAATGTGTGACTATAAAAACTTTACCTACATCATTCTGTCTTGTATATTTCATGTCATTCGTGTTTCTTCCCGGACAACACGGAACTTGGACGTAGGCGACAAGGTACCGAACACGTGTTTTTGCATTTAAGTGCTAGAAACTAGGTTATTATTTCGTGTGTTAAAGCAACTTTATAAAAATCGGTAGAAAGGACTATATCGATGAAAGGCAATAAATAAATGGGTGAGAAAAATCCATTTTTCACCTCATTCGATCTATATTTGGCTCCATCATCGTTTCTTGGTTTGAGAATCTGTGAATCTCGAATCTATGTAACTTCAACCAGTATCTTTTCTTTTTACTTATATAGAAATCAAGGCGTTAAGATACAAGCATTCTGGTACATTAAGAATAGTTTCCATTCAAAACCTTCTCTCAAAAAAAGGTAAAGATAAATTAACTAATTTGTGACTTTATTTCATTCTTTCAAATTTCAGCGTTAAAAAAGAAAATTTATAAAACTAACAAACAAGCTGATCTCCAATAATTGAGCTATCTAACATGGTCAAAAATACAGTATATACTTTTGTCACATTAAAAGTTAAAAAAATATATCAATTTAGACTTGTCTGTAACAATCTAGGCTGTTTCAGATATTTTTAAATTGATGAACATTAAACTTTCAATGTAACATATAGAAGAAATAGTTGGGTTAAGCATGAAAAAGAATTCACACCTATATCGGAAGATTGAACTTACATTCATGTATTTTGCTATATCATACAGAAGTCACATGAATTGTATTTCAAAAATTGGTTCTGTTGAGATAACCCTGTTTGCGTTTTTCCGTGAATTTTCCTTTTATGTATGATATCATTGTTGATAAATGCTTGCATAAGGAAAGTGCTCGAGTTTATTCCGTGATGCAAAGCGGGAATTTCCTCTGACTAAATGTACTTAAGAACTTCGAACTTGAAACAATGCTTGTTTTCTCTCGGCTGACACAATAAGCGAGTTTTAATGAGAACTTAATTAGATGGGGAAATCGACATCTTATCATGACCATACAAATATGATTAAAACTGGAGGGAAGCCAAAATTAATGCTTGTGTCCTCCGTGAATGTCAAGTGCAACTACAATTGTATACTTGTGCTTGCATTTCTAAACATAAATGTACGTACTTATGTATGTTCACTGGGAAAATTATTTTCATTCAAATTCTACCCTATATATATATATATATATATATATATATATATATATATATATATATATATATATATATATATATATATATATATATATATATATAGGTCTCCTAACATGTATTTCGCACATCTTCCCGAGAAAAAAAAACTTGTACATTATATATATACCCAGTATATATAACACCCATTTACTAAGGAACACATTTAAAGTTCGAGTTTGCATTACCCCAGGACAGCTTTATTGGTATGTAAACACTCACACTGAATTGGTCATGCTGTATGCAGCAGGTTGTAGATATTTAGGCATTTCTATTGTTTAATTACAGCACCAGGTAAATACTTATAGAGTCAACCCCCCACGATTCCTCAAAGGTTCAAAGCTGGCCTTGTATGTACTTCTCTATTACTGCGAATACTTCAAGGCGTTTTCACCTCATTTTGAAGTTCCGAAGCAATGCACCCCCTTCACCGTATATCCACAGAACGCACCTGCTCCGAATAAATGAGAAGTCACGTCGAAGGAAAACGCCTTGAATAAAAAAAAAAGTATACACCAGGACTTCTTTATGTTAGAATTTGTGCTTGTTGCAATCATACTCGATGTTTTTCAAAAACCCGAGGCAGGGAGGCTACAATCGATCTAAAATCCAAGACAGTGAAATATTAACGTCTGTGGAACCAGCATATTTCTTAACGTATATGTCACCTATTTTCCAAATTCCTACAAACCCTTATTACTAACACCAATTTTCTAATTAACATCTAATAATCACACGAGCGATCATAAAGTCATGATACCTCACTAAATATATATGATCTACATCATCTTAAAATGATATATAGGGTTAATTATTTATAGATAACTTGTCTAATACGTTCGAAAGATCCATTACTTTTTCTTGTTAATGATTGTCTGTTGTTGCAATCATAATTAATTTTGGGAAATGATTAGGCAGCATTGACATTCACTGTCTTTATTCTTTTTAAGTAGACAGTGGAAACTCCTCCTATATTATATCTCTCATTACTTACTGAAGTTTATGCCATTTCATTAAGCACTTCTATATTACGAAAACCCGATATACCACAACTTCAAACAATCACATGATTCAACTCTAATATGCCGGAAATACATTCGCTGTGGTAAAATAATATGCCTATCAAATTTCCTCTGTATATCATCTGAGGATCACAGTTGAAATCTGAAATAAAATTTAATCGACGAAAATCATCCATATTGTTCATAGTCACGACATGAAACATGTACAGAGAGCAGACACGATGCGTATTGTCATTCCGATGTGATGACCCTGGAATTTGGAACTTGTGTGCATGGGTCCCTGAGTCAATTGGTACACCTCATTGTCCGCGACCAAACCCAAAACTACGCCCTGTTTTTGTGCAGCCTTCAGTAGTAAACACGTTGTACAAGTATATTCCTACTGATAAATAAAGAAGTCGAGCGGCCGGAAATAAACTGGCTCTTTTGAGTCGCAATGAAGGGAATAATTTTCTCATGGCACTCATTTTGAAAACTCGTGCATGCGTAATACTTGTCTTTTTAACTGTAATTCAAGGTTGTGTTTTGCGTTTCTTGAATTGGTGTATGACAATGAGTTCATGTCGGACATTCTACAAAATTAGAACAATCTCAGAATTTGTTTCTCGTGGATCGATGCACCCCGCGTCTTTTTCCTCCCTCGTCCCTGTCAACAACCTGTTTACATGGAATTTTGAGAACAATATGCTTAATTTGGCAAAAGAAGACTTGATCGAACATATTACGGAGTAAGCGCGCAGCCTTCTTCCTTACAAATGATGATTGAATATACCGGTATATATTTTCTTTTTTACGAAGAGGGTGTATAAGCAATTGATTCTCAAGATCTGAATTAGTCAGGCGCATGCTATTCTGAATGGCAAAAAGTATAAAATTGCAGTTGAAACGTGAATACGTTTTATTATACGGTTAATGTAATTTCCACTGGATGAGCGAATTAAAACAGAGTATATAATGGTAGACGGAGTAATTTTTAACAATCAATGGTCAAATTGTCAACTTCCGGTCACTCATAATGGCCGCTTCCGAATTGATGACGTAGAATAAAAATCGGAAACTGATAACAATGTTAGCTTTGGAATGTGTGCAATACTAGATTGTTATAACACTATTTATAAAAGCATCCGCCAATATTTTGCCACAATACTAACAATGACATTATGTAATATTCTTAATAACTATATGCTATCAATCGTTCATTCAGTAATTTACGTCCGGCATAAAGATTATGCTTGGTGGTTTCCAAGAACCAAGCGTCAAAAAGGTCATAAAACATTTTTTTCTTTTATTTCATAATTCAAATTAGCCAATTTGATAAATAATGCTGCATCGCGTGATTGGTCCATGTTTTCAAGTCACACATTTAGTGTGACGTTTGTCTAATCAAAAACCGCTAATAATTTATACATTCTGTAAAATGCATTCATATATAAAAATCGCTAAAACATTTCCATGGATGGCTAAATAATTAAATAAATAATTAGATTCAAAGTTGTGAAGAAGGT
Organism: Saccostrea echinata; assembly: GCF_033153115.1. NCBI lineage: Eukaryota > Metazoa > Mollusca > Bivalvia > Ostreida > Ostreidae > Saccostrea > Saccostrea echinata. The sequence continues at coordinate 35,623,924 of NW_026889758.1, read as the reverse complement.
CTAAGGCATGTTTTTATGCAAATGAAGCGCTTACGGCAAAAGATATATCATTTTCTATATTTATTGGCTTTGTTTATGAATATTACAAATCTGGACAAAGAGAACGTATTTCTTAAAGTGTAGGAATACAACCTCATGATATCTAGCGTAAAAATGGTCAGAGATATTTTGCAGCCGTCACGTCATTAGGTATTTTAAAAGGAGTGATGATATACGTATGTGTAAAGAGTTTACCAATGGCTAGTTTCAGTGCGATCGAGACTCTTCAATGACGAAAATACGTTGACACATATGTTATACATTTATACATGTATTACAGTTTTACAATTCTTGGAATTTAAAACGAACTATACTTTTCAATAAATATAAAATGACCAAAAATTAATCGTAAAAAGACCCCTATGATTTATTGTTCACATAGAATAGGAAGGGTTGAATAAACAAGTAGGTTAAATAATTAATTTTTATATAGGAATATGAATTACTTACAGAAGATTTTCTTAATTTCGAAAAACCATCTGACACCAATATATCATGTACGTGAAATAACGTATTACAAAACGACAGGTGCTTTCTTGCTTTGCCTTTGTGTTTGTCACATACAGATATACATGTATATTTCAACTTTTTTATATATGCTTTTGAAAATCAGGGAAAGATCGATTCAAAGTACACCTACTACATGACAGAATCTTTTTCCAAAGTTTCTGCATTTAGATGGAATCTAGGCATTAACCATGTTAACATAATGACTTGGTTAATTGTGCATATGGTTTACAGCAACAACCTAGAAATCGGTTTCTCGGAACGAAGGCACAAGACGACACGGCTCAAATTGTCAGAGGTCGGTAGCACAGAAAGGTACCCTCAACACCTGTGCGTTCTCCGACACTTAATGGTCCTTGAAATTTATTATTTTACCTGATCTTTTAACTACCGGTGAACGTGATCTCAAGTGATATAATTAATAAATTGATATCAAAGTTGAGAGAGGGTAACAACTTGCAACATTTCATCTACAAAAAAAGATTTCGAAAATTCTGGCAAGTCGGAATAAAATGGGGAACTGTGTATTACATGTATAATATAACCTTTGTATAAACTATTGTATTTTCAACTATTTTGTAAGTATTTATGCAAATATTACCTGGTACAAATTCAATTGTCTAGGGTAAAAATGTCCATTGAACTATTCTAGAATATGCAAGAATCCTCTTAAATAATGCTTAGTTAATTAAAAAAAAATAATTAAAGTCCATCTCAAAGTGAAAATAAATTCCCAATAGTCGCTTACTTTTCGTCTAGAGTTGGGTTTGACAGTTTGTCAATCAAATTGTCACATGTATTGTTTTTATTTTAGAGAAACGGTTATCTTTGTTTGCCATTATAAAACAAATTACAATAGAATGACACGATTCGCGCTTTATCGTTTTGATAGGAATTCACACAGATATTGGTAAGTATTCAGACTTGCGCCAGAAAAGTCGTGTAAATCGCAATTTGCACGACTACCGTTAATGTACCAAGTCGCAGAAAATGACAACACCTTCACTTCCGGTGTGACTTCAATCTTAGGTCTTCAGGCGATGACAATCTAAGCTCAACAATGCCCCCTTTCACAATTATGCTAAAATCTTAAAATAGAAATTAGGAAGAACTTAATTGTATTAATCAGTGTTAATTGCTTCTATAACATAATATTGGTTGATTGTATGTGTACATTTTAAACTCCCAGAAAATCACTTGCCTAACTCTATACTTTCCTTGTTTTTCTGTTCGGGGGAAGGGTGAATTGAGAATTTGGGATGAGGATATCGTATTTAGCTTACATATTTTTAACTAGAAATATGTTACTTCTTCTTGCACTTCAAAATGTTTATGTAAAACCCCTAAACGGATAGTCGCCCTAGGATGAGAAAAGCAACAGGATTGATGTTGGAAACCAATTAATTGGTAGCAAGCCGGGTTAACTGATTGTTCTTTTTATCAATTGATACAAAAGTTGAAATTAATAAAAGTTCCTGTCACCATTAAATGTCGGCATTGTCCAAATCTTTTTAATGAAAGTTGAATGAGGCGAAAAGTTCACGCATCTAAGACCTGCTAATTGGCTTCAAGATGAATAGAGGCGATCATGATGTGTCTGATCAGCCTTCATGCTGGACAGACAATTTATTAAAACTAAAATCCTGACATTGCATAAGATATATACGAGACATTGGTAAAAGAAGCTTGGTCAATTATGATGATCAGCAGGCAACATACGCCTCCTTCGCCATTACACAGGACATCAAACGCACCCCATTGCACGTATTTAGTAACCTCTAAAATCGTTATTGTTGTCATCAAAATCTAGAGCTAAAAGCTGTCCGGGGGTCTTGGCTCGGCTAATAACGGAGTTTTAAACACTGAACTTCCTTTGATGCCCCTGGGTGGACAGTCCGCAAAAGCCGCTATCATTTTCACGCGGCCAGGTAAATGGACCGTTAATGAAATGTGGACGACAAATTTAATGGCCCACAGAGACATTTGTTTTGTCTAAATCCTTTTTTTCAACTCCAGGATTTCTACTCATTTGTTTCTGATAAGATACGTATTGCGTTACAGCGAAGACCTTCAGTATGTATATTTGGTCAACCAGTAGGATTAAAATCTCGTATAAAATCGCGGTTTTTATAACAATACAGACCAGCAATTGACCGTACCTTGACTCAAGCATAAGTGTTGAATTTCTGTTTCGGGATTTTAAAGGAGCATAAATTTGTTTTTGCGGTTCCGTGTTTGCCAATCATTATCTAATCAATTTGACAAGGCATACGAACAAAAATTTAAATCACAACTGAGGGAATAAACTTTTTTTGTGATATTTATAGTAGCTCTGGTGTAAAATAAAAATCAAGCTTAATTAAATACAACGTTCAATGATTATGAGTTTGATTAGTTAACCATGAAATTAACAAGTTCCTAATTTACAGTAAAAGAACTACAGTTAAGGAAATACGTTTACATACAAGTTCCATGATTGATTATTAAAATAAACAATAAAAACTTTGCATTCGAAGGCTTGCAGTCAGATGTGGAGACAATGAGCTAAAGCTAATGCAAGACTTACTAATAAAAAAAGTATAGTAGCGAGTGCATTTTCTTGAATTTGAGTGTCTTATGGAGTTTGAATTAATATTTCGTATTTTAGGGCCAATATAATATAATGTACTAAGGAATATTTTGTTCCTAGGTAAACAGGATAAGAGTTTAGCCCGATTCTTCGATAATTTAAACAGCTTCTTTAAAGAATTGTGTTGGAGCAAAGGGGGGAAAAGTCCAAAGGAAAGAAATAACCGTACCAGTCCCGTGATGAGGTGGATTTTACATGTTCATATTAGGAGTGAGTACAATTGGCATCACAGCAATTCTTCTTCTATAAATCTTACATCCTTGTACGAGTTTTGACAATAAACACAATAAAACATGGAACAAAAGAAGGGTCAGAATCAAAAGCATGACATCGCTTTACAAACACAATCTATCAAAGTCTTAGGAATGGCAACTGCCATGATGCATCGTCTAAAACCACAAACGTTTTCAGGTCGCTTTCACTTTCATAATGAGGTTTCTTAGATTCACATTTGCATAATCTTGCTATTTCAATTTAATTTCTTTGAAATAAAGCATAAATTAGTTCATGACACATCATTTAATATTGTTTCAGAGTAATTCCAATATCACACTCTCCATTATTTTGCATTTAAATACAGAATTAAGTTTTTGATTTTAAAGTGTATGTATGACGTAACAAAATGTTATGCCCTGAAGCAACATACTGTTGTTTGACGAATATGTGATGAACATGGAACATCAGAAAATAGAACGAATTGTCAATACGAGGCCAAGTATCTCAATTTGAACTGAGTAGTTGCCAGCTATATTTACCAATGCTATGATTGACGTGTAATGTTTAATCACTTTAATATTGTCAGTTTTTCCACTTGTCAATTTCAGTTCAGTATGTTGACTCTGAGCTTGATGGTCTTTAGACGAGACACTGTGAACGACCGGGCATGGTTTCTGGAGTATTTTGGTCCAGATCATTTCCAATATTGCTGGGATCGGAAGTAATGGAACAATGTCATCCTGTTGTTTTGTTACGTACTTTACCATCTAATAGATGAAGGAAATTTAATAGTTATCACATCACCTATGATTTGGCTCTTCTGTTTGATTCGACTTCGAGAGGCAATTTAACAGTAATTCCAAATTTGAAATATTTGACCTTTAGCGAATTTAGTCGCTAAGTTATGTTAGTTTTGGTAAGGTGTCTGTCTGTCTATCAGTCTGTCAAAAGGCCCACCTACATTGATTAGATTCAAATCAAACATGAAAACATGATGATCGACAGTACTGGGAGTTGATGATCACTATGTTTGAAATAAGTCTGAGTTACAAATATGAAATATTTCATTTTTTTAATATGTTCCTCCCCGGCCCCTTCGCTCTCAGTCCTTGAAATTGCCATATTTTTATCATATTTGTTTGGCAAAAATGTGTTATTTCTATACAAGTAAAAGTTAAAAGGTAAAAAATTGCTGGATCCACACCTACGCCTGAATGTACTGACCCGGTGAATACTCTACGTCACATGGCCACAGACTCTTTAGGATGATGTGTGAAGAATATGAAGTCATCGAAAATAGGTTATAACCGAGCAATCGACTCGAAATAGCCACCTGTCATTGTTATAAAATACCGTTCATGTGGGGAGTCGATCAAACGATTTCTGTATGGATTTAATAAAAGCGCATCAGGTGCGAATCCTCTGATACACCCCGATAGCAGAATCACGATAGTTCACGTCGCCGCGGTGATACACGGTGTTATCAAGTGCAATCATAGACTAGAGTTCAAAAAGACATCATATTGAATTGTTCAATACTTGGCAATATTCTTTGAAATTACTCCATTTGAAAGATTTTCAGATTCGATAAATAAAAACCCACTGCTCATCTTTGCAATTGTTACTACGTCACAATGGAGGCGTGTCCGATTCTTATCCGGATACTTCGTAATACTCAATGTTTCCGTAACAGGAATAAAATTTAAAGTCGTAATTGTTTCTTCTTGTACGGGATTCAAACGATGGAGGCTCGTCTTTGTAGTTTATCTATGCGATGGTCATGTAGATAAGTTCACACGATTTGAAGTCATCGAGGGGCTGCGTCAAAGCAAGGAGCTAACGATGTATATATTGCAAGCTTTTGTTTCTACTTTGAGTATGACGTTTGACGTTTAGCGTGCCTAAGTTCTCTCTTATAAGACTAGATCCTAAAATTAGCTCTTTTTATCGCTCATCTTAGTACAAAACGTTCAATCTCCAAATCTATCTTTTCTACAAATCTACTACACACATGCATTCAAAGGATTCTGTTTAAAAGGCATTCATTTCTGAACCTCCATGTCGAAAAGTTGACATTTTCCATTATGGCAATTGGTGCCCACTCTCAAGTGACATCTTAAAAAATATACAATGAATCATTAATTTAAAAAAGTAAACAACCTGTCACATTTATCAACCTGTAATTATCGTTGTCATGTCGGTGCAGGAAAGATATGAAGACTTATTAACTTTCAAGAACAAAACACTACAGAACCTTCTGTCATAATATAAATGTGGGTTTCACTGACTGGTTGGGTATAAATCGAAAAATAAGTTCCATCAACACCCCACAATTGAATTCAATTTCATTATACTCTTATTATATTAAGTACCATTTTTCTATTTTCTTCATCGTAGAACCAGTATGACATTGATTCACCATAGGGCAATTAAGTGCCTCATACAGATTTTCAAATATTATATACGGTTATCTGTTAAGGAACATTTGTTATATTGAAGATAATGATTGTTGCCAACAATATTTACGCTAGCCTGTATATACTCGAAGAGACCATAGAATTTTCTAAATGCAATATATATTTTTTGACAAGTCTCTTTGTGTGTTTACATTCCATAATTTGCTAAAAAAAATTCTCAGAAATATCATATTCAGGCAAATTAATCACTTGGTTATATACTCCAGATTAGAAATGTTTCATATTTCATATTCCTTGCAGTTCTAAAGTACCTGTATACAAAGCGCCTGTTTATCAGCACACTGAATAAATAAGAAACCGCCTTTGCAAAAAGGTAAGAGTTCATCAATTTTCGTAGATTGCTCTGGGAAAGGATAGGTATATGTAGGTATATATACAAAGAAAGCAACAAAACTAACAAACACGTGTTCTGTATCACGCAAGAGGTGTTTACCGAGATAAAGAGGGGGAAACGCTGCACGATGTTGTAAAAAGGCTAATATTTCAGACCTTAAGGTATCGTTATTTACATCTTTTTTCAATTTTTTTTTTTTTTTTTTTTTTTTTTTGTAAAAATCTGTTGGAGCGAAGAATAGAAAGAGCACCGTTTATTTAAAATCATATACAGCTTTCACAAATCTTTTTCTTGCACAATGCATATCGTGGTTAAAGAGAGTCTGGAGTCATTATTTGTAGCTCACCTGAGCTCGTGATAGGACTTTCTGTTTGTCCTACTCATAACCGTTTCACAGTTTTGACTTGCCAGGAACACTTTACTTCTGTTCCCTCTAATTTTGACGAAAATCATCCTTCAGTAATGGTGAGTTGAAAGTTTTTTCCCCGAATGGACATGCCTCTTCCTAAGAAAAGTAATGACAAAGTTATACAAAGTGCTTCAAATACAAGTCGTAAAGGTCTGTCGAAGATCTACACATGCAATTCATTCGATGAACATGCACATTTTTAGAAAAATATGAAGATTATTGAAGACGATTGTACCAGATATAAAAAATATGGCCACGCTCTTAAAATATAGAATGGTCTTAAATTGCTCAAAAAGCATGCTGACTACCTATAGACATTTACATGTACAACAATAGGTTCAAAAATGTTAAAAATTCTTGTGTAAAAAATGTTTGTTTTAGTTTCTCATGACCACAAATCTTACAGTTTCGTGAGCAACATCTTCGATTGGTTAGAATCCAAATAATTTCCTGCAAATCATAGATCTCAAGAATCGGGAAGGTGGACAGTAAGGCGTTATTTCTTTTACATGATTCAATTCCCCGCGATAACAAAACAGTCCAAGTGAGCCATGCAACCCAAAGAGCTCTTTTATGTAAATTGAGTAAGGATGGTTTAGAAAAACGATTGTCTGCTAAATTTAATTCTAATTCTTCATCATTAGTAATAATACGTTCGATGTGGTTCGCAGGTCATGCGCAATGTCTATCAAGAACGCAGCATTTAAAATCTTCTCTTTTTTCATTTCTGTTTTTTAAAACCTTTTGAATATTAAAATAAATAGGAGCTTAAATAACTATATTTAAAAAGGTACAAAATGACAAATAATCAACTGATACAATCTATTAGAGATACTCGAAACAGAGCGATGGAAAGTTTCGTTATAACGTTGTGATCTGACACAATGTTGGTATTTAGCATTCCTCGCAGTATTAGTAAACGATAAAATTAGAAGTCAAATCTCAAGAGTGTGGGTAATTTCATAATAAACACTGTTAATTATAAATGTGAACACCGAATATAGACAATAATTTAAAAATTCACAAAACAGTTTTTACGTCGTTTCTATACGCTTCTGTTTTACTATGACATATGGATTTAACTGAAGTCTTGGAGATAATATGAATAGGATGGAAATCAAAAGACGGATCAGATGCCGATAAAAACGAGGAATAATGCGGGGTGTCTTTGCCATCAGCTTATCTAAACACTTCTGAATTTCATGAAATTAAAACTGAATTTAGAAAAACAAGATTTCAATTGCAGTTTAAATGTGCTAGAATTAATGACGATTTCATCAGAAGATTAGGTTCGGGGATTAGGATGCGGTCATACCGTCCATCAAAGGAACAATCGGAATTCCGTTGTGACAGATAGAGGGGTTGTCTGTTTTCTGGATATTCGAAATGACCTACGTAATACCCACACAAAAGTTGGGTACTGGGCTTTCTAATTTACAAATCTGTTTTGCAATTTGAATTATGTTTTCTTTCAATTTCAACAACTTCAAGGCAAGAAAAGAAGTGGAAGCAAAACTTGGGAAGTCACAACACAATAAAATCCGATACACAAACGCTCAGAAGACGTAAAACAAAATGTCTCTATAACTGCACTTTTGTAATCTATGTTTCCAACTGTTTTCATTACTGTCAAGAACAAAGCAAATGATATTGCATACTGGAGAAGATTAATGTAACATGGGACAAGTATTGGGGAAATCACCTCAAAAATAACACTTTTACATAACTAATACGTAAGCTGTTGAAGATGTAACTAATACTTTGAATATTTCATTCATAACCTGATGGGGATGATTCTTCAAAATCCCGAGATTTCACGCATAACAGCATGCAATGCAATACATCCAGAGTTTCACGGGCCTGGCAACGTGCGTTTTCTTTATATTTTATGTATATCCCCTTGACGATGATACTGTATAAATTAACATTATCTTTCGAATACATCAGTATGAATTATTGATGAAATTTCTTTCATGTGACAGCAAAAACAGCTTATAAGGGGTCTGCGTTTCCAAGACACGATTTTCAATTAAGAATCTTCATAAGTAAAATATCGAGGAAAAAATAAACACAATGATGATTGATCGGAGATCATGGGGGTATATAGATAGCATCTTAGGCATCCCAAAAGACAAGCCCCCCGCGGGCATGTCTCTCGCTGACAGATTAGCAGGGCCATTGTCAGTATCTGAAAGTCGAGGTGTTCGATGTCATCGGGATCAGATTTCTAGCAATTGAACAAAGTAATCGGGATCGGATTGCTTTCGAGATGTCTGTACGAAATGGTTCCTCTGATTTTAAAATGCAATAATGGTATACAAAACGACAAAATGGACAGTTGATACCGGAATGCTTGGGGGCAAGTGGAAGCTTTGGTGAAGTTTTCCCTTTTTTTTTTAAAAAAAAAATTTTGAACGTATATTGTTAGCCGAAGGCATCATGGAAAGTATGCACACTAAAGCATTTTTCATTTCTGTATATATTACACACACACACACACACACACACACACCCTCACAGGGAGAGAGAGTTGCCTCGAAGTCTACGAAATGTCTGTCCTTTGTATCTCCGGCTCTGATCAGAAAAGAGAAAAGACTGTTTGCAGTTGCAGAAATGCTTGTCGTATTCATCCCTGACATGTGATAACAGTGATGCCAGAGATAACCAAATAAAGAAAAACAACCAAACACGAAAAACCACTGGACCTTTGTATAAGTATAAAAGATGTCGTCTTTAAAATGTTATAAAAAAATGTTGGTTAAGAATCAAAAAGTTTGAAATCTGATACAGTCGTAAAGGTAATTAAGAGAAAGGCTTTCCTAACAAAACGGGAACTGTAGGTGTATATCCTATGTTTGTGATTCGGTTAGGTGGTCAATGTACACGGGTTACTGATTTCCTGTCTGAATCGTATCTTGATGTGCCCGAGCAACAAACTTTGTGTTGACAGCTTTTATGTAAAATTGACAGTCATTGGATCAGAAATGGAAGTCTTATCGCTATACCCTGAACTACAAGAAAATATAAAGTTACTTATCGAACCAGATTACGTGAAATCATCAACGATCTTCAACCGACTGTTCTTTTAATATGTGTGCCGCGGGTGTTCCGTCTTTGTTTAAGTAATTATCAGATATCATATGACATATGTTTTTTACATGGGTAACTATAATATTGATAACGGTTTTGTTGAATGGAAAATGCATGTTTGATGAATTAACATGTAAAACATAGAAGTCTATTTCCCAGTCGGAGAGAGAGAGAGAAAATAAAAATACCTTGTATAAAAAAAAGGAAGAAGTACAGAATTTCATTCTTATAAAGAGCATTCTGAAGTTTGGCAAAGAACAGTTCTATGTAATTTAACAAGTTAGTGTCAACAAGATACATGATATGTTAAAAAGGTCAAGACATGGGAATTCTTATTCCCAGTGGACATAGAGTAGAAAATGAAAGGAATTAAAAGAGTTTGGACGTCATTAAGACTAGAAATGAAAAGTAAACAGAGGTTCTGAAGCTTGTGCTGGGTACTCATTGTAAGCAATAGAAGTTCACGATTAACTACCCTGGATCGCTTCTTAATGAGCCTTTTTTTGATAAAATCGGTAAATAGAAAGTGCGTGTAAATAGGCACAGAGGACGATTTGGGAATTATAAATTCATTTTCTGACGTGTATGCGAACATCCAAATTTAAAGAACTACTCGAAAACACTTGTAATTGAGAAACAGGGTATACGCAAGAGCACAGGAAGTGTCCCTAAGAACCAATGAAAGGGTAGGATTGCTCAACAACTTTGGAAAATACCTTTGCAAATGACGCCATGCAAGTAAAGAACAAGTGAATGTGAGTGCTCAGAAGAAAAAATATTGGAGGGGGGGGGGATAAATCAAAACAAATAAATCTAACGAATCACTTACACACAAGGAAAGGGAAAATTATATCAAAATAAAGATAAAAAAAAAAGACCACTTCCAGAAAAGGACTAAGTAAATAATCCTATTAAACTTACCCAAACTTAAGTAACCATGTAACAGATATACTACGTTTTGTCAGAGTATTCCAATAATAGTAGGAAACAGAGCTTTCCGAAAGAAAACCTTTAGGGAAAACAGCGGGTGTGTATGAGGATAGTAGTTCAAAAATAACTGTTCTGAATATTTACTGAGTAAATAAAACCGTGAATCTGTTTAGACAGTCACATAGCCACTGTTATTTGTCTTAGTATATGTACAAAATAATTGCACTGTTAAATACAAATTCGAGATTTGACCCGATGAAGAGTTCATACGCACTTTGCACATACAATTATTGACACCATCAATATATACTAGCATTGGAAATGTAATTGATTTTTTTTCTTTAAATAAATAGTTTTCTTATTAAATATCCATTAAGCTGTGTAGATTGAATATCCAGAATGCTTCATTACCGTTCCTTGGCCTAGATAAATATTTTTGGCTTTGGGAAGTCATTCAAATTTTCAAGTCAGGAGTTTTATAAAGTTGGCACAAAATCATTGAAATAAAAATAATAGTGTCTTTTTTTCCTTGTAACACTATTTTAACTCAGCTTGGATGTGTCTATGACACTTCATTTAATTATTTACCTAATCCAAAGGTGTCATGTGAAATGGAAGAGATCGTGTATACGGTAAAGAATAAAAATTTACACAAAGAGCCAAAACAAATGGTTTAATCAGACTTTTAAACCGTACTGATTAAACAATTACATAACATTCTACTTTAAATGTCTTTCAACAGAAATTTTGACAAAAGATTTGGAGGATATATACCGACGTATCGGAGTAATATTAACGTATATCCTAAACACTTATTGTGTGACATCTGACAAAACACAGGGACTGGAACCCCAACAAAATGACTAAAAACACAAAAATGGAGACCACTAGGTATCATTAATTTTAAGTTCATGTTCACATGTACAGTGTATTTACGTAAAAGAAAGTAAATAAGTACTTAATATAGTTGAATGAGAGTCAAGTCTTACTTCGAAGTGGGCTCAAGTAGGGAAGGATCGGAGGGAAAATGTCATTAACTTAGCATATGAGAGGGGGGAGGGGGTTGTGTATGTATTCACAGAAAATCTAATCTTTTAGTTTTGATTTTTTTTAAAGCTTGAACTCTCATAACAGAAGTAAACACTACATGTAAAATGTATCCTTTTGCACAAAAAAATCGCTCCTCCCCCTCTTTTTGGCTAGATTTTGGCTTTTTACTTCCCTCGTTCACTTAAATTTTACGCATTTAACAGGTCTGTATCTTTAAGAATTACAGGTAAAGAACTTTCCCTGATGGAGACCTCGGCATCCTGTTGGGCTGCTTTACATCAGCACGACATTCTTTTGCTGACGGGACAAAGGCCTAGCTGTTTCTAGTTAAGTTATCGCCGCATACCACGACCAAATTACTCTGTCAACATTAACACATATTACACATTTCTAGAAAAACAAGTGAAAACCTAACACACAGATAATTTTCGCTATATAAATCGTAATGAAAGACTTGTTCTGTGAAGGATAAGAGCCATTGATGAGTACGGAGATGTCAATGTGTTCGGATCGTGGAGTAGCCGTAATAATAAGCACTAAACACAGATAGTATCGGGTTAAAATTTTTATCACGTTCTTGATGGGTAAATAATGACGATCTTGCTGTAACGCCTGAGGTTGAATCTCATACACGTATACCTATAGGTATATAGTTTATACTACGGCAAAAGGCATCAAATGGATGGCTGACTTTTGTGTGCTTAAAGTCTTTTTTTTTCACCGTTTCTCAGTGTTTGTACAATGTGTGTCGGTCCTGAAGGACAATGACAAAGGAACAAAATTGACCAAGCAGCAAATTCAATGTCTCCGAGTCGCAGACATTTGCTTAGGCGATGCATGAAAAAACAAACGATGGTGATACAATCACATTTTGGTACTTGTCCAGTCTATTAACTGATAACAAATATTGATGTCTTAATCTGTTTGTTAATTTACATTTGCGTAACTGTGTACTTTTTTGCCAAGTAAGAAAAGTTCTCGGGCAAACATACCATAAGCCCGAAACACACAATCTTTTGAAGCCATTACAGACTCTGAAATATAAGTGTCCGTGTACTTGAAAATATTTCCATCAGGTGAGGTATAAGTGAGTAAAATAAAAGTCAACAAACCAAACAGTCAACTGAAATTAATAAATAAAAAAACGTTTACGTAACAGCATGTCGTTGGTACTAATAAGAAGTAAATAGCAGGGAGTATATGGATAACACGATCCTCGTTGACGTCGTTAATGCGACATTGAGAGAGATAATTTCACCAGGTAGATCTACTGATGAAAACGAGGATGTTAATCCGCTTTAGCAGTGGGCTGCCGAAGAGAAAGAGAATTCCTCGGCTTGTTCTACCCTTTAGCACTTTAGAAGGGATTACAGATCTATTTATTTAAAATCGGCTAAAGATTCAATTGCAACCGTATTTTTAAATCTTTTCCATTTAAAAAATCCCCGTCTATTGATCAGACAGATACAGTATGACACTGGAGGCTTTTCTTGGTATTGTTACCCCTCCAAAACCATGTCTGTCATCTAAATACTCGAAAGAATGTCTACAAACCCAACATTTCGACCCAATAAATTGGACAATAACACATGGGATACACATCCTTAAATCTAACGGGTAAGCAGATTATACAGCAAATCCATCACCTACGCATATCGTCTATTACTCACTTTTTTTCAACGCCTATTGCGTAACACTGTTCCCGTACCCGTTATCTAAGTGCACCTTTGTCAAAGCCCTGGTATTTCTTATGAATGAACCACAATCAATTCATAAAATGTAATTACTTTTTCCTGCTTTGCATTGACCCAGATAATGGAATTATAATGACTTTGGTCAGGATCAAAAATTGCTGTAGCTCTTACGACGTAATAGGTCACCCGATAAAGAAGCCCGGTAACACAAGACAGGAAATGCCTTGTCACATTAAATTGAAACTGTAACCCTTCATGATTTTCAATATCAAGTTTTTGTTGATCAAATCATGTCCTCATAAAATAAAAAAAAAAAAACCAGGTGGGTGCGGTATACATATATTGCCTATGTTTCTTTTTGTGACGGTTATTTTTTTTTTTTTTTTTTTTGATACTGGCGGACTCGTTCTTGAGACTCTACTCAAAGACTCTACGCTGACAAGATATGACCTTCGAAATGAGAAGAGGGAATATTTATGGTTCTTTCTGTGCCAGAGTGAAATGACTAAAGCATTTTCTTTTGATCTTGTATTTTATCCATTTGATTGTGTCTATTTAGAAAATGCTCGTCTTTATTTGAATAGACTAATAAACATGCAAGTGAGAAAAGTATGAACACCAGTCGATATCCTTTCCCCCCTCTCCTTTAACACTGAGCAGAACCATGGCTGGGGTAGAGCATGACAATATTCCAATATCGGATTGGGGTAGAAAAAGTGAAGAAAATGCACCCGTTTCAGTGTTATTCGATTAAAGGGACCGCTATTCTAAAGAGCATTATAAAAATTTTATCTTTAAAACCCGGTATTCAAGGACTATGTTAAATTTTAGAGAAACGAGAGTAGGTGACATTGAAGGGTTTAATATTTCCGGTTGAGCTGGAGTAGGGTGATATGTGTAGTTTTGAATAAATTTGAATATAATTTGGTTGATATTCCTGAATTTGCCCATCCTCTCCTCTCTCTCTCTCTCTCTCTCTCGAGATTCTTTTCAGGTGTGTGTTAAAATAAAAGTTTATAATTTTAATTAAAAACATATATAACTATCTTACTTAAAGAAAAGTTTAAATGAGAATTTTAACTTTCGATGTAACACAAATATATATCTAGATTTCTTTTTAAAAAACCAAAAACGATGTCAACATTATCCTGAAATTTCTACTTTAACATCTTTCATAAATTAGACATGAAATTCCAAAGTACATCCAAACGTGTATTTTATTTCGTAATAGAAAAAGAAAGGACATATTATATATGCTGAAATTGCCAAGCATGAAACATTGCCAAATAAGTAGCTAAATTGTTCGTCTTCAAAGGCATTTCTTGAAATATACACATACATTAAATAGTAAACATCATGAACGATATTTTAAAAAATGGCAGAAAATATTTCATAATTAAAAAAAAAAAAAGTCGGGAAATATATATGTACATAATTATCAATCTCATTTTTTAGCCAGTAAATTTTCTATACAACCTGTTCGCTTATCCCAATTTTAAATGTAATTTGTAGCAGATGAAATGGAATACTTGAATATCAAATCAAAAATAACATATGAAAAATAAAACCTTATGATATGAAAAAAGAATTTTGCTCACATTAATTTAACTAAACAAAACATGAGTTTTTCCTTCCTTGATAATATAAGCACACCCCAAAAAGTTGTATAAAATAGAATGAGCTGTTCAAGCGTCGCGTTTAACTTCAGCAATAAAACATTACAGTCGTCAATACCTACTGAGTTTATCCGACGTATATTGCCTATATATATCAACCTAATTTTACAGAAATAAAAATCGAATATATCAGCACAAAAGGTCGACCTTTTGATTTGTGATTTTATTACAGTAAGCAAATCGCTTAAATCTCACAATATCACCAGTGTAATAAACTAGTCCATTGCATGCGTTTCTATTAGCTTCTTCGAGGTCCCATTTGACAAATATTGGATCCCAACCAGATTTTGAAAGAAAACTTATCCCCCAGGTGAATTAAGTATCTTTGAGCGATTTTATCTGTGAATTAGAGACATGTCTTTGTAGAAATCAATAACTTAGAGGTTTTAGTGTTTGTTCCCTACAGCTCACGATCACCGATTTTTTTTTCACAAACAGGACCGATCTTCGACATCTTAAATGTGAAAAAATTTAAATCCCCCTTTTTGGTCGATTTTTATTTAATGATATACAGTAAGTGATCCTTGAATATTGCAAAGAAGAAGGGCACGACCTTGACTCGTATCAGTAACCACATTTTGGTGAAAGAAAAGAAGGAAAATCTTTTTAAAGGAACGAATATAATAAAATGCACCACTATATATCCCCGAGGGTTAAAATCAATTAATCAAAAACTGATTTTTTTATGGAAATGGACAAAATATTTAAATTACTTCACGTTTTCTCACAGTATAGGAATATTATGCTTTGGATATGAAGTTTTAGACTTCAGACATAATTTCTACAAATTGTCTTAAAGTTCTATTATAGAAACACATAGAATTTGACTTGTAATGTAAAAAACGTCTCCCTTTCAAGTTGTTAATTTTAATTTTCAAGTATCAGTTTATAATATATATTCGTTTTTTAAATGACTTACATTTTGACTTTAAGTCGGACAGATTCGTGATTCTAGGGCCAGATTTCTAGTTGATGGGAATTCAGAGCACAATCAAAAGTATAATTGTATATGATTACAGATCATACATAACTAGAAATGATTTTATCCTTTATTACTAGACTATTCAAAAGTGTCATGGATATTTTATTAATGTCACTGCATTATTAGCTTCACCTTGTGTTGGGAGATTTTTTAAAACTCTCTCTATTTTTATCAAAGGTACTCGACATCTTGGCCTAAAAAGACCGGAAACAGAATCTTAATACGCAGTCATACAGATACCGAAGATTGTCAATCTTACTTTAAATTTCAAAATTTGATCAAACAAGACACACTTGATACCGATATTGTGGACAGTCGTGTACGACCACCTGATCTTGCCATTAGTGGGTTCCATATCTTAGGGTCCATTGTGTCACAGCATTACATCCCTTTGTGAGGCAATGTTTATTCAAGATTTCTCAAAATGGAAGAGGGTAACAATTTATAGGTCCGAGATTCATTAAAATTTTAATAAGACAGTTAACATTACAAGGAGTAGCGATAGGCTATCTCCTTGAGCCGTTCTCTTTGTGCTGGTAAACCTTCTTACCATTATATAGGGACCAGTCCTAAGGGCCAAACTATATGGAAAAAAAGAATGACTAAAAGTTCAGTGGTCTTAAATAATTCAGTATCAACAAATGTTAGTGATTTACAACAGTAATACAATTCATGTCTTTATAAACTTAAGATTCTTGTGCCTTTGGACATTAAGTATAGAATTCCAAAACCTAGTAAGCGGAAAGGGTTGAAAAAGTTTTTATAATTCAAAAGACAAGATAGAAGCTCATTTATAGACAGATACCAAGTGTTGTTAAGAATCTCTTGGTAAATAAACTAGTCTATAAGTCATTCAATTGGGCTAAACCACATGTAAAGGGTCTTTACATGTAAGCCAACTTGAATTAAAATCACTTCATCTCTACTTTTTATCAAAAACTTTCATCATGTCCTCTAGTGTTATAAATTACATTCCCCAACAAAAGCAGCTAAAGAAACCTTACCCCCCCCCCCCCCGAAAAAAAAATTAAAACTTTGGTTGGTTATCAGCAATCATTTTATATGTACTTATATTTCCTAAAAGGTTCCTAGCACACAGACGTATGAACAAAGTAAGCACAATGCATATGGTCTGTCACATTGCATTTTATTGTACAATTCTTGAAATTATTACATTTTTAAAATTTTCTAAGTCAAATTTAAGCTATCTAACATATCTCTTTCTTTCTTAATATCATATTTCATATTCTAAAGGTATCCCAGTTATGAGAATTAATTCATTCCAAGCAGATCTTGCTAAACATTATAAGCACATATTTTCTACATGGTTTGTAGAAAGGAAAATACCTAGAGGGCAGCATTTCACTGGAACATCCTGATGTGAATTACGATGAGAATACTACTTCATATTAGACAGAGCCATATAATGTTCATGCATGAGAAACACATTACATTTAATACAAAAAGTCTGCTTTGAGAAATGAATTTTATCTGGGAAATTCCTACAAATCCGAAACTTTCAATATATTTTTTTGTCCTTCTTAAAGAATTAATTGCATCTTGTTTAAAAAATTGAAAATGTCACTTGCTGTTAAATCAAAATGAAAAGGTATTTGTAAATAAAACTGAGTAATATTATAAGAATGATAAAATAAATTGCTCTATTTTTGAACAAAAGAAATCTTTTTAAAGGTTTGTCATTATGCAGTGGGGAGCAATGAGTCATATAACACTTATTTAATTAAAATGTTTACAAGGACATAACCATACCTAGACGAAGAGAACTTGGGGCGGGTAATGGTTATATGTACACCACAAAACATTTAATATCAGGTGTCAGAAGATTAATAAATATTCATATTTCACAATCAAAAATCCGTCAAACTGGGAATTGCAAATGTCTGCAAACAAGAGTTTTTTTGTGAAATTAAACAAAAGTTTTGGCAAAAAACCACAAACATCTTTTTGATGCATTTATTGTTTCCAATGTGTTAAATATTCATATTTTTTAGCATGTTGATATCAATCAAAACAAAAGGTTATGATATAATTCACCTGAAAAATACTTCCTGTTTCCAAACAAAACAAGGAATTCATTTCATTTTAAAAGATATATAATTTATTCTGCAAAGATAAAAATATGTTATTACAAATCACTTCAAAGGTTTCCATTTTAAGTTGCAAGAGCAAAATGCATCGTAAAATGTTTACATTTGATGACTCAATCAAGTATTTTTACACCTTTCAGTGTTCATAAAACTAAAATTCTCGTTCAATGTCACATGGCTCTCAGGTTTTCTGAAAAAAGAAACAAAAAGTTTGTATTTCTTGCAGAAATTATTGAAAAAAAAAAACAAAATTCTTAAATAACTGTGTTAATTAAGGTTGTGGGATTTCAAAATTATGCCTAAACTTTGTCACTTTTCGCAGGAATAAGGATGATTTATGATCAATCTAGAAAGTGGTAGAATTTGCATATGTAAATGAATGAAGTTGCTAAAGCATACAAAATAAGATGCCTGTTTAAATCATAGCCACAAATACAGTTACGAGCTTTGAATGAGACACTTGTTGACCATAGAGGCAGCCTACTCTTAACAAAGATATTGCGCCATGAAAACCTTTATTGATTTTCTACCATAAACTTGATGTGCAGGTAAATTTGACAAATCCGTTTCAATAGCCCATTTCCTGTAAAATTCTACCTCAAAATTTGGAGATTACATCTTTGAAAATATTGAGTCAACATTTCATTCTAAACAGAGTATTTACAGAATAATAGAAAAGCGTTCTTAGGGGCGAATACTTAATTTGGTCATTTTATTCAAAAGCAGGAAATCCAAATTGTTAGCTGCACTAAATAAAATAAAAGTATGGGTTAACAATGCCTATTTAAAAGAATTAACACTGAGCTTTTTTAATCTTTAAAACTCAAGGACTTGTTTTTGGGAGATAGGGTGTTATCTTTTTTTAAAGGCATTGTGAATTCTCCTCCAGACATTTACAATCAGGTGCCCAGATCTCTCCTAAATTAGAGATACAGGTCTGTTTCGTAAAGTGACATTTACACCTGTGCAGCAGGTACCGCGCCAGAAAATCTTACCAGCACACATGCACAGGTAGAGACTTCTAAACATTCCAGCAGACAAATGAATAATCAAGGAAAGTTTGCTGATGCATTGTGGTGGAAAAATTCATGCTTGAATCCATTTGACAAGAAAATACATTTACTCTATCTGTATGTATACATTTTAAGAGATTGTGTAGTAGAACCTTATTATAAATGAAAGGTCTTCAAATGACAGGCATTTGCCTTACAGTTAGTAATAAACCTTTTAAGCCCTAATAGAGGACTTTTACGACATGCAAGAAGTTTTCCATAAAATAAAATCTACATATACTTTTCAACTGCGAAATCTTAGGATCTAATCCATACAAAATATTTTTTCACAGGTATTTTCACTTCAGTGAAGATCCAGTTATTATGCAGTGTTGTTTAAATATTCTTCACATACTTAAAACACAAATCCGTACTTCTTAAGTTATTCAAGTGTAATATCAATCCAAAATTTTATCACCATAATAAAGGCTCCAGTTTCTTTAAAATAAATTACTGTGGTAAAATAAAAATTTGATCCGCACATTACAATATGGATGTCCCTGACCCCTCAGATAATGTGTCATTTCATCATTACATATTGTTAATAAATGGGAAGCACAGAATTCAAGAAGGCCATCTGATTCCTCGATGAACTTATTTATCAATCGTCAATAATTAAACTGCAAGTTGGGTACACATATACCAGCTCTTTGTTAAATTACATGTGTTAAATAAAAATAATTAAGAAGAGGAATATTTAATATGAAAAATTATTAATAGATTCAACTAGTTTTAGTATTTTCTATTCTATTCTTAAAAAAAGAATCTCATTTTATGTGTCTAGATGTCCTTTGTTGTTACACTTATGGACATCACGATTTCACATCCTTTAGTTGCTAGCGCTAGACAGTATGGCTTTTTGCCAAACAAAATTTACTGTGGAATATGACAGATTAGGATGTTGAAAAATTAAACATGCAATTTTTAAAAAGTGGCGTCATGCCAAAATCTGTGAACATGCGATACTTGGTGCATATAGGTGATGGTTGGACAGAAAAAATCATTAGGTTTTGTGGTCACACAAGGCTATGATATATGTGTGTATTTATATAATAAACGACTTACTCACAAATCCCTAACCCATTACTATCTTTGACAAGGAACATTTATGTAAATAAGTAAACATTCTGTTTTATATTTCCTGTTCAATTTTGAAGTGCTAATTATATCATACAAATCTTTCGATGCCTTTGAAGTAATTGACGACCAAAACCCACTAAAGCATTGTAGGGAAGGCAGGCTACCTAGCTACACATCTCTGAAGCATTCCCTAGTTTGTAGGGCTAGTAAATCATTGGAAAACAATTAGTTATTAGGGATTTACATGGCAATAATTATCACCTTTTAATGCTCCTTAAACAGGGGATTAAAAAATTTTTATATCTCATAAACTTTATTACAAAAAGAGATAATGTATTTGTACAAGGTGTCTTATACCCAATCAAGGTAAAGCCGACTTAAAACAAAAGGTGGGGTGCGCATCAAAATGGCTAATCCTTCCAGCTTAAATGCTCAAATCTGGAGATAAGATAGGCCCATCTTGACAGTAAGCCTATTGTCTTGCAGGGCAGACCCACTGGGCTTCTCCCACTTAATACTGGACTGAAAAATATACTTCAAAACAGATTTAGGGGGTATTAACAGAGGTTCTCTCTAAATCGGACTTGTCAGTAATGAGGTGTGTGAAAGAATATTGAAAAACTAACAGCTTAATGTCAGAATCCCATACCAAGTCTTCACATTAGCTTCACTGTCAAATCACCCAAGGTTTGCTTATCGACGAAAAAACTCTCCCCAAAGATGGAAGAATTGAGAAATCCTTGCAAAAACATTGGCACAAGAAATATACTTTAAGAATATTGGTAAATAAATCAAAAGCCTGAAAAGGCACTTGAAAGTCATTGTAGGATGTATATGTCAATACAAAATTGGGGATCATGATTGGAACAGTTAGCGAGTGGAGGCCAATCTATTTGGAGGACTTCATAGGGATTACAAATAATCAATGAAATCATTTTGACCTTAGTTATAGTACATCTAGAGGTGGGTAGGGCAGGGGAATTAAAGACTAATTCACAATATCATTGTAAATTGAGGACAAGTATTTTCTTTTTCAGTTCTGCACTGTTCAGCAATCTGTTGCTTATAACCGTATACTTGCATGATGGTTGGAATGGAAAAAAAATTACACAGAATAGTAAAAGGTAAATCATAATGATTTTTATATGTATAAAAGGTGGGGATAATATTGTGTAATATCAATCACATCCAAAAGGAGGAATCACTGATGATGCATCATCTTGGACAATTCTAGCACAATACTGAGAGTACTAGGAATCAAAATCCTGCATTAATTTACATTTCTCTTCAGAAGGATCTATATAATAAGTAAACAAGCACCTTATACTATGGTTAGATGTGATGTAAGAAATAAGAATTCTGATTTCGTATATTGAGATTAGCACTTGGTAACATTACAGGAACTATATTACAAATCAAAACCTAATAAACGTTCATAAACACGTGCTGTTCAGTTTTTTTTTCCCGATGGTTTCATCAATAATGAGTCCTTGGTGGATTTTGATATGTATGTCATTTAGTGCACAAGTTTAACCTTCACTGATTATGATTCTGTTTAAAAATTAATACTTTGTGTCCCGAGTACTGATCGCGGTGCTCTTAAAAGGAAGAAATATTGCTGAAAATTTAGGGTTTATAAAAGTAGATATAATCAGCAAACTGACCCTTCAGGAAAAGTATTGATGATGAATCAAAAATCAGAAACAAAACAGGATGGTCCACTTAACGTAGGCAAGAAATCACTAGGACTGATCTGTCAAGATAGGGCCGGCAGTCCTGTGCATAATTATGGAGAGACGTTCTACAAACACCTTGGTGATCAAGATGAGTAACGAATGATCTGACGTAGGTACAGGGACAGGTGCTCTCAAACATGAAAAACATCTTAGTTGGACGTCATCTTGATGTCAAGGACATTCTAATAGTATGCTTAGCTTGTCAAGCTTTTTATTCGCCTGGAAATCTTTTGATCTTGCAGTATATTGACACAATTTAAACACAACAATAAAATGATACTAAATGGGGGAAATGTTTGATTAAACTAAATTTATTTCATAACTATTAATCCAAATGAAAAAAAATGTTTTGTATATAGATATTAAAATTTAAATGCCTGCAATTAAACTATTTCAGAGAAGTAAAAAATGCATCAGTATGATAAATATTCGTGTATTGCTAAAGAAGAGTTCCAATTAAGTTCCAATTAAATGTATATTACATACAATGTACCATCCTTAGAGGTTTAAAAGAACTTTGATGACAAACCGGTGTTAAATACTGGATGAGAGCCATTAAATGCATATAAAGTTGGAAAAGCAAGACATTTTAATGTTTCCATTTAACTAAAAGCATTGTCAAGCATTGATGACAAACTCAATGTCGCCCCAATAGGGAGAAGTTACAGGGAGATCTATATGTAGATCATTCAACTTGTTAAAATACATGTTCACAAGCTGTGAACAAATTATATCTCCATTTTTCATTGAGCTACTTAAAAGCAAATTTAAAAAAAAATGCTTCAATTTTTTGTTGAACAAGTAGAAAACATTTCAGGTTGAATGATACTCTAATTTCGTTAAAAAAAATTATATACATACATACATACATATATATGTACAGATGTAGGTGTTGGTTACTTTATAAGAAGCAAATTCAAATGTACCATCATTTATAAAAACATGGATATCATTTCCTTTTTATCTGTTTTACGTTCATAAAATGCTGACTAATTTAGACTGGTGAGACACATTTTTATGATATCTAACACAACTGTCTTATGAAACACTTTCAAAACTGAGAGTTGACCAAAATACTCACTTAAAATAGGTTGATGAGGTGACATTTGTTAATTTATAAACAACAAAAACAAGAGACCCATATAGTGTGATGACTAAGTGTGCAGTAAGCACTTGATTTGAACAAACTTGAATCTACACTGAGGATGCTTCCATATTAATATGACTATAAATCATATCTTTGCTGCTCTTGAGAAAATTTTTATGCCCCCGGATTGAAAGATCCTGGGGGTATATTGTTTTTGTCCTGTCTGTCTGTTTGTCTGTCTGTTGTCAACTTTAACCTACCCCATAACTGTTGCGCTGTCAAGGGTAAGGCTTTAATATTTGAGATGAGTGTTCATTATGACAAGACCTTTCCATTGGTACAGAAAGTTTTGATCATGTAACCTCAACTGTGACCTTTGACCTACATTTGAAAAACTTTAACATTGGCCATAACTAATGCACTGTAGTCTACGTCCCACTCCAGAATTGTGTTACCATCGGGGGGATAGTGTTTCACAAACACATCTTGTTATTTAAGGAATCACTATCTAGTTAGTAGAGTATGCCAGGGACATCAACGATAGTTTGAAACGTGGGATAATTTATGCATAACGGGCGAAGCCCGTTATGCATAAATTATCCCACGTTTCAAACTATCGTTGATGTCCCTGGCATACTCTACTAACTAGATAGTGATTCCTTATATTTCCATTTCATTGTGAAATAAAATTGTAAATTTAGATTTTAAAAATGTAGACTAATTGATTTAAATTACACGAGGCCTCACATGTCAATTTCAATACTAGTAGTCCCCGCCCACTGACGTCAAACACAAAGACAGCCGCACGAGAATTACATGCATATTAGGCCTTCTTAGCTCCTGACCTTTCGCTTGGCGAAATTTACATTCCGTTAGAATGATCAAGAAACCAACTCTCCTAACTTTCAAAGAGTTATCATAGAGAAAACAAATAGAAACGGAAATATTAAAAGATAAAGTTTGATCTCCTGTTGTAATTCCTCGCCCTACTCCTGGGGGTCATGATTTGAGCAGAATTGGATCTACATTACCTGAAGATGCTTCCATATTCATAAGAATATTGGCTTTGTTGTTCTTGCAAAGAAAATTTCTGTTATCGAAGATTCAGAGGCATATAGTTTTTGGCCTCTCCGTCCGTCCTTCTGTTTGTCTGTGAATCTGTTTGTCTGCAAAAATTTGAACCAGGCCTAAGCATGTTAACTTTTGAATGGTTGTTGCTAGGCAAGACCTTTCCTTGGTTACCAATATATTTGACCTCTTGACCTTGATCTTGGAGTTTGACCTACTTTTGCAAAATTTGACCAAACTTTAACCTTGGACACAGCTTTTGAACGGTTAGTGCTATGGCTTTCATGTTTCACATGTGTATTCCTTGTGAGGAGACCAATCCTTTGGTAACATTTTTGACCATTTGACCTTCATTTGAAAAACTTTAAACTTGGTCATATTTTTTGAATGAATGGTGATAAGGCTTTCTTATCACTTGTGTATTCCTTATGACAAGACCTTTCTTTGGGTACCAACATATTTGGCCTCATGATCTTAATCTTTAAGTATAATCTTCATTGGGAAAAAACTTTAAATATGGCCATTACCTTTGAACTTAGGGCTTTCATATTTCACTTAATATGTATTCTCTGTGAAAAGACCTTTCCTTTGGGTACTATTAATATATTTGACTGCTTGCCCTTTGACCTTGGAATTTGACCTACTTTTGCAAAATTTTACCAAACTTTTATCTAGGCCATGACTTTTGAACAGTTGGTGTTACAACTTTTATATTTTACGTGTTTTCCATGTGACCAGACTTTCTTTGGGTACCAAAATTTTTTACCTTGACCTTGGAGTTTGACCTGCTTTTGATAAAAAAAACTTTTACCCTTGGCCATAACTTTTGAATGGTTGGTGCTAGAAATTTCATATATCATGTGTATTCCTTGTGACAAGACATTTCTTTGGGTACCAACATATATGAACTCTTGACCTTGGAGTTTGACCTACATTTGAAAAATTTTAACCTAGGTCTTGAGCTTCCATATGGGGGCATCAGTGTTTCACAAACACATCTTGTTCCCTACATACATGAATTCCCATATACAAGTTTTTGCTAATTCTAAATTATCTCCCCTTGAAAGTTGGCATGGCCCTTCATTTGTATAAACTTGAATTCCCTTCAACCAAAAATACTCTATTCCAAGTTTGGTTGAAATTGGCCCAGTTGTTAGGGAGAAAAGGAAGAAATTGTGAAAAGTTTATGATAATGACAACAATGGACAAATTTTGATTAGAAAAGCTTACTTAAGCCTTTGACTCAGGTGTCCTCATTTTTATAGTGCAATAAACTGCTACGATTGTAATTTCATACAGGTATTTTTTCGGACCAAATAAGTGTCCTTTTGTATTGATGTCTAATCCTGATTTAATTCTTTTTGGTCTGCCTGAGCACTTTCAATTTTTGCCAGAACCTAGCTTGCTTGAAAAAGATGAAATCTAAAAAGTGCTTACTTCAAACTTAGTCATCACACTATGGCAAACATAGTCCAATTTGTCATTCACACAAGGAGTCATTGGTCACATTACACTCGCCAATTTCTTTCTGACAAATGAATATGTATACATGTACATGTACAGTGCATAGATCCATCATATTAAAAGATCAGTTTCAGCATTTTGTTTTATGATTTTAGAAATGCTAATTTAACACTAATCTACATGTCAATATGAGGATATCAGCTTATTGACTTACGACAAGGTTGGAAACATACTATGCTTGATTTAAATACAAAAAGTGATCACATAAAATCAAGCAAAGATTTTTAAAAGTTTTTTGTAATATACTCCATGCAAAACTTTGACAACCTGTTTTAGCCATACCCTAGCCCTAGGAACAATGATCTGAATACATACACAGTCAAACGTCATAACTTCAAATTTGAAAGAATCAAGAAAAAACTTTGAGATACCCAAGGCTTCAAGACATCAAGGTTAAAATGCATAAAGAAAAGGTGATTGGGACTTCCACTTCACTTTGTCATATCCATGGTATTCAAGATATCGAAGTTCAAGATACCAGAGTTCAAATGTAAGTAAAATTTTTCTGCCCCATTATTGAGAGGCTTTTTTTTCACATGACACTATCTTATTATCACACATATCTTGATTATCCACTATGGAAAAGGGACATGATCCTTCACTTGCAGAGAATTAAAATTCCCTTTTCCAAAGGGTGCTTGGTTTCTAGTTTGGTTTATATTAATTGGCAAAGTAGAAATACAGTTTTTATATGCAAAAAAGTAAAAATGTGATAAATTTACAACCTGTTGAAAATTCAGAAACCAATTGAAAGATGGTAATCTTTGATCAGAAGAGCTCATTTGATACTTTGATTTAGGTGAGCTAACTAGTGGATAATTTTATCAGAAATGCATATAGCTCCTGTTTTTCTGAATTAATAATCCTTTAAGGTCAAGGTACTTTATAGATTGGTTATTAGTACCTTTGACCTTTCCTGCACTAAGCTAAGCTAATGTCCTCTCCGAAGCAATCTAAAACTGGTTTAATGAAAGAGCCTAGTCAAAATACTTTTTCCTATGCATACTGAAATAATGATAATATGTTTTATGTCTCTGTATGAGTTAAACGTAAAAATGGGATTATGGTCATGGACAAATGAGTTTATGACGTAGGTCTATGTCAATATTACCCCCCTTGGTGCAGATTTCAAGGCCAAGCCATGCTTTAGTTGCTTATAATGGTGCATCAAGTTTGAGAGTGCTTCGCCCTAATTATACTTTAAATACGCAAAAGAAAATAATAACAACCAGTGTCAATATCCAGACAAGAAATTTGTGTTATTCTTCTTTAAAAGACCTGTGTAAGTTATAATGAGATAATTATCTGGAGTCGCAGCAAAGGTCATAGTATTTTCATTGTATCACCCAAACTAATAGTAATATCATTTCTCAAACCTCACAAAACCTATAGGTAAATGTTTAGATAAATTCATTGTTCCCTCTGCTTACTTTTTCGGTGTCTGCACTGAATCACACCTGAGTTTATTAATTATAATCACCCATTAAGAAAGGATGATCAGTAACTACCCCATTGTGGTTTTTCCCAAATAAAAGAGAAGTGTTAATTATATTGTTACCATTCATTATAAATCCTATATGCTTAAAATTAGCTGGTCAACTTTATTTGATTTGCCTAATGTGGCATAAACAGGATATTGAAAGAAAAATTAAGTGAAAATGTCAACTTTAAATCTAAATACATTCACCATTGATTCATATTTATTTTTCATGAGCAGTAAAGTTAATGCTTTAGTTTCCGCTCTCCTGTAAAGAAACCTCTTTAAACTGGAAAACTAACACAAGAAATTTTTTGAAAGAGAATAACTATTTGTTCAAGACATTACAGGCTTTCTGCAGAGCACATAATACCAGTATGTCCTGTGGTTTTATTAAGATCGGTGGACAATACATACTGATGGAGAAAGTTAGTAAACGTGTGTTTATTTGTTGATTAAAGACCAAAATCACTATCAACCAGTGTTAAATTTCTGAAGGCAATCACTTTAAGTATCATGTTTTTTTTCTAAAATAAAACTTTTTCTACCTAAAAAGGGGTTGCAAACCTACCTTATTTGTAAAACTTCAAGAAAACCAACAGAGCAAATAATCTTATAAGTGATACATGACTCTTTATTTTAATCCAGCCTTTAAGAAATGGAAAAAAAAAATGTTCTAGAAGATACAAGATTAAAAAGCTCACTAATCTGTCCAGAACAAAGCTGTGCACTTTCCATAACTCAATGAATAATAATCCCCACCCACCAATTGTTTTTAAACCTTAATTTTATTCCATGCAACAAAACCTGAGGGCACAACATTGAAAATGATCTCACTAGCACCAACAAAAGATGCTATTAGATATGTGGTTAGTCTGGTAGTACATTCACCCAGTTTTCATTTATGCCATTGACTTCCAGTCATTCACCTGAAAGGTTTTCCAATCATATGACTCAATTCCCCTTAACCAATAATCCCCCTTTGCTAAACTACTGTAATACATCCTTCACAACCTCTGCAATTTCGGTCGGTCGATATGACAATAACATAGCCGATTACATTCAGACTAGGTGACCTGACCGATCGGCAAATGGTTTCATCACTTCTGGTTCAGTAAGTATGGGCAAAATAAATGACAAACTAGCTTCAAAACTTCAAAAGATATTGGTAAAAAAAATATATCAGCCATCCTAAAGTTATACAAGTTATTTGAAAGAATGGGGTGAGTGACTCTTTTAACCCCAAAACCAGAATTAAATGATTAAGAAACCTAAATGATGAAATGGGTTATCCAATCTATAAATTAATAATCCTTTATAGTGAACACAACTCTGATCATTTTAAGTCCAAATACATGCATGCCTTACTTTCTTTGATAATGATACCGATATGGTAATTGCATCTTCTTTAAGTCAAATCATAACCTGATTTTATAATCAGTGTCTAGTAAAACTGGTGCTCTATATGGCTACAAATTATTTTTTTCATTAACAGTTAAGCCTATAGTAATAATATGTTTGGATTGGCTAGCACTAAGACCAATAGATCACTTTCATTTGGGTTCATTGAAACAGACCTTAATGAAAAAAATATGTTAGCAGTTGTTTTTTTTTAATCACAATATTAAGACTTTTTTGGAATCAAGCAAACTAAAGGACTTTTATAAAAGAAATAACTGCAAAAATATTTTGAATTCACAAAACAAATCATGACTAAGATTCCATGTAGTACATTAAAGGTTTGAAAGAAGACATGTGCAAAAATGAGCACTTAACAGGAATTCTTTTAATTGATTTGGCTCATTATATCTAAAAAATTTCTACATGGTATACAACACTAATATGAACACTTACAGACCATTTGATTAACACCTTGTGCAGTTTTCAAAGACATAATACATGAGACTAAATTGATAATTTGGCAATTTTGTATGAATTCATTGTAGGGGGCAATTTCTTTGCAATGGAACAGGTGTAACTTTTCAAAACAGTAAAGACCTTTTCAAAGACTTATTAGTTTTTGAATAGTGAATATTGATTTAAAATGCATATTTTCACATTCCAAGCACACAAGGTTATTACCCATCCAGAATAAAAATCTAATTGCTATTTATGAGTGATTCCTATTGTTATGCAGTCAAATAAACACCTGTTAATTAAATGGAAATTCATGTCAGCAAACCCACTGGTACCATAGAACCATATGCACACAGCTTAAACTGCTGTATTATTATGACAAATTACAAAAAAATATTTTTTTTTAATTCTTCTGAATAATTTGAAAATAAACTTTTCTTTGAGCAGATATTTACTCTAATTGTGATTGCTACAGTATAAGAAGGAAGAATTTGTCTCAAAAGCAGGACAAAATGACCAAAAATCTTTAGATCAAACAGTTATTCAGCTACCTCATATCCACAGATGTTTCTGGACATTACACTTATAGTAATGAATAATGTCTTACAACCAGATTTCCTGATCATAAAAGTGTTGCGAATGATTTGAAGCAAAACATCTAAAGGTAATGCACATGCTTTAACACATCACCAATTTGTCTTGACAATTGGAACAATGAAATTCCAATGTTCAGATTCCAAGTCTATGCTTGGAATCTCAACAAATTCTCATTATCTTACAGATAATTACAAAGGCATTCCTTCTTGCTGGCTGGACATTTGAGATTTTTTAGATATCATACCACAACCAATACTGATGGTCCAGACTACGTGAGAAGGACAGTAGCCAATGTGAGCATGTTTTATCACCTCCATGATAAGATGAAACTTTTATGTTGTGAAGAAGGGACATAAAAGTGTGAAATTCACTTTGATACTGACACATAAGTATCTCTCAGATGTAACAAAATAACGACACTTGTTCGAATCACAAGGAGCATATATGGTGGAAGACAGCAAGGAGTTGAAATCTAGGGGTGTTACTTAATTTATCTCCTATCCAAACACTCCAACGGAGCTCTCTATAGCAATGATGACTTCTGGATAGATAATGTCCTAGTTTTATTTACATAATTTAAACTAATTACAAGACTTGTTGGTACAGTTCCATTCTTGCCCAAATAAAACTGGTGGGTAGAGCAAATACAACAGGAGATAGCACAAATGTTCAGTAAAAATTGGTGATGCCATCAGACCCATAAAATGCTTGTGGGATAGGACTTTTGTAAATTTGCAATAAAACACTGTCAATGTGCATCATTTTGACAACTTATCAAAGACAGATATACTCAGAAGAATGTAATTTGGAGATGATCAGCTCAAGTAACATTACCCATCTCAAATGCTGCTTTCTGTCAAGTCACTCCTATATTGCAAAAAGCTGAGTAAAATAAACGGTGCATCTAAACAAACAAAAATCTTCTATTTCTGTCAGTTTCATTCCAAAAAAGGTGACCATTTTTATTTACTCAGAGAGATTACGAGAACACACATTTTTAACTGTAAAAGGAAGCCATCAACCAGTGTAAACAATTATTCATTGTAGTTAATCGTTATAATCTAGAGTAAATGGAGAGAAGATGCAAAATAGGTTATGTACAAACAAAATAAAGATTTAATTCATCAAACATGCAGAGGTCTAAGTACTTGATTCAATTACTTTATAAAGTACATGCAACACACTTTATTATGTAAAGGTTACACGGTACTCAACTTTTAACTACATAAACAAGCTTATGAATGAATAATAAAATTGAATGAACTTCAGTGATCTTCTCTCTCAAGTTATCTCATTTTTCAGTTAATATCAATTTAACGACTTTCTCTTTTGTCATTTTTAATTCCTTAACCTTTCTAAAAAGACCTTGAGTGCCCCCCTGAAACGCCAATTATTGGATAGGTACTAAATGACACTGAATTATCATGACCTATTTAAATATAGGGAATTCAAATTGTGGTGTGCAAAATGTAAAATCTCAGAGGATAAGCCATCCACAAAACAAAAGACATTGCTTTCAGGAAGGATTCACATTTTTGAAACATTCATCTTAAGGAAGGATCCAGAATATTTCATTCATGCCTGGATCATCATCACATTTTGTGGTGACAGAATGTTGAAACATTAATATGTCTCAATATGAGGGTTTCCACACTGATAATACCAATGATGGCATTCTTCTTTAATGGTCTCTCTGAAAATCATATAACAACGAATGAAAACCGCTAACAACAGTAATTAACCAAGTCTGCAATTTCTACTAGAGAGAATTTTAAAAGCAACCATGTGGAGGTGGGAGGGGTTTCAAAGCCTTGATTCAATATTGCATTAAGATTTGATACCTCAAGTCTTTATTAAACCTCATAGTACTTGTGACCAGGGTATTCTGTGACTAAGGACAGCAAATGAAAATGAACTTATAAACTCAGATGAAGAGTTACATCTGTCTCCAAAGTCAGTTTTATCTGAGTACAATGAATGAGATTACCTTAAAAAACAACCATCAGTTATCAAAATACATATGTGTGTAAAGACAAAATATACCAATATTTGGTTGATTTAGGTTAATAGCCTGCATTTTAAATTTAGTACTGTAAATCATATTTGTATATTTACATCCACTGAATATTATTTCCTGTATTTCTTATAAAAACCATTGCCATTAATCAGTCCATAAACAACATTTAGCAAGCCACCTGCATAGATTTCTTAAGGAACGGCTGTTCCATCAATTATGCATACAATGACATACACATCTTTAATACAATATTTAACATATTTAATTTACTCTGAATGTTTTTATTAAAGAAATAAATATAAACAATAAAATGGCTTTCTTTTTTTGTTAGTACGGGAATACCTTAGCTATTGCAGAAAAATTCACATAACCCGCTTACGTGGGTTATGTATTTTTTTTCTGCAACAGCTGCAACATTACATGTAATTCCCGAACTAACAACCAAAGAAAGCATTTTATTGTTTAAATGTAGTTACAATGCAGGGGAAAAAAGTTATTTAGGAAATGATCACCATGGAGTTCTGGTAAAATCTTATGATCTCTCTGATGATTAAGATTACTTTTGAGAGAAGAAAATGAGTTAAATCACTGAAGATGAGATTAATATTTGCGACATGTTTTTGTTTTATAGTTCATTCAGTGAAGTCCCTGCATATCAAGTTTTCAGAATGGTCCTTATTATTGTTTTAATGCAAATGGATTAAACCATGTTGACCCTTTTTCACAACATACATAAATCAGATCCAATTTAATTAACCCCCTTCTTAAGACAAATCAAGGTAAAGAATCCCAATAAAATAGGAGCCTTGTAATGTAATGCCCAACCACAATTTCATTAAATATAAAATATAAAAAAGCATTTTGTCTGTCCTGTTCCCTTCATCCTCTTCCAACAAAACAAAACAGAAACCTACAAATGCCCAAATAAGGAAAGAGCTTGGGATATGTTTCTGGCATGAGAAACCTTATAAGCTTATAATTTTCTTCTACAATCAGAGTTTTGATAGACATTTCTTCCAGGAGGGTATGACATTTTGCTGATGAACCAACAAAATGAGTCCAAGGCATGATGCAATATGATACAGCATTAGTGACACTGACAAAAACACACGCCTCCATCAACAATTCAATCAGTGCAAAAAAGAAAAAGAATTTACTAAGGAATACACAGTTTTATTGCTGAATTTTAAATTGATCTCTCATGGCAGGTTTACAGTATACTGACTAAAATGACTGTCTCCCTCCAACAAAAGCCTCTCTGGTCCTTCTTTATGCTAGTGACTGGTGTCGTCTCTGACAGTTAATTAACTTGTAGTCTAGCACTTAACAACAGTGCCTTGTCAAATACTCTGTAGAATTCTCATTTCTGTTGACTCCAATTTCTGGCACTGGAAAAAAAGAAACAGAATAGACATGCTAATTTGCACAGTTATTGTGTGTCTTATTTACAAAGTAATCATTCTGAAGTTAAAGACTTATTTAACTAGTAAATTTGGCTACAAAGTATTCAATTCCAGTGAATCAATTTCTGTTGACTCTGGGTCTCCTAGCTTCTCTATAAAGAGTTGTGAAATTTCACACAATCCCCTGCTCCATTAATCAGGGTTTAAGGTTAGCCTTCCATTGTTAAGATGTTTTCAAGTTATTGTCAATAACTGCATTTATTTTGAAGAGAACAGATCTGCTATTCACTACTATCCAAAAATCTAAAATTGCCTTCATTTAATCACAATAAATAGCTCTACAGCAATTATATTACCAAAGTACATTTCCCATTTCTAAAGGCAAAAAGACATAACTTTAAACCCTTACTATTCACAGAAGACCACAGACTGCAATTTGCTATAACAAACCCTACTGTTTCAGCCATGCCATAGCAAGGGTATTAACATACAATAGAAATTTTCCTTTAAATTAGGATTTGAAATGTCTAATACCAAGGGCAGAAACTGCAGGTTCAGGGCCAAATCCTTATCCTTTAAGAACTGCGTATATTAGTTGCACCGATATGAAACAATATTTGCTCAGCTATTCAGAGATTGTCTTGTTAACTGGAGATTTTGACACTTGGCATAGTAAACTTCGTCTCACATAAACACCACTATTTTTCCCTTTGAGGGGGAACTTTTGTACATGGAAAGAAAAATATTTGGCTCCAGAATTAAAAGGAAGTGTACCTGATGTTGACACAAAATCAGGGTGGGAGTGTATTTTTACGAAATGAAAATTTTTATCCTCAGGTGATATTGTAAGGTTAAAGAACTCAAAACAAACCCTTGGTTAATGACAGTATGTTATTCTCAATGAATAACAGAATTACTGAATCATAGTCATACGAAATTAAAAAGTTCTAAATATTCTAGACAGGATAGTCAATTGTCTGTTACTCTTTCAGCATATTACAAATAACACCATGTGAAAAACAAGTCCTGGAATGTCAGTCCTCTCTGTTGCGCAGTGTAAGTTCACTGTTTCATACTTTGACATTTCATTTACGTAGTCTATTAATTATTTAGCAGCTTGGTTTTAAACAAAAGCTCATATGATATATTAATATTTCTAAAATCTATTAATTACAGGACAGCTGATATATTTAAATATCAAATGTAAAATGACTTAAAAACAACCTTGCTATTATTAGTGTATTTCACTTTTTTTGGTCCACTAAATGTAAATCATCCATCCTGTAATCATACTGCCAATAATAGCCCTCAAATTGCAGTCATTGGCAGATTCAGTTGCAAAATCTGAATTCCATGCAACATACCCTATCATCTAATGTC
Source organism: Saccostrea echinata (assembly GCF_033153115.1). Lineage (NCBI taxonomy): Eukaryota > Metazoa > Mollusca > Bivalvia > Ostreida > Ostreidae > Saccostrea > Saccostrea echinata. The sequence continues at coordinate 35,589,505 of NW_026889758.1, read as the reverse complement.
AAAATCTTCATTAACTGCAGCATAAAAAGGGGGAAACAGGTGACTGGGCCTCAAAGTGGGGATTAGGGGAGGTCACCCTGCAGAATCCATGATGTCATCATCAGAGAAAGAACTTCCAAGACAAATTAATTCCACCATGACCTCACCTGATCCTATATGGCAGAAGATCAAAGGGGGATCCTCTCTGTATTTCACTGTATTCCTAGCCTTCTATTGACATATTACCCTTCCGTTCAGAGCAAGTGCCAACACCAATTGACATAACATAGCAACTTCCACACTTTTTTACAAATTTACAGTCATAATGATAAGATATGCTTTACAAATAATCAGTCTATTCCTTTTGAACTCTGTAAGTGCTATCGTTTTGTTTGACATAGGGAATATATATTAAAACACATAACAATAGAGTATTTGATTATTGCTGATCAAAGCTATAGCAGGGGGGATTATTATGTTCCAAAGAACACCTACATAACATCTCTATACAAACAAACAACTCTTCTATAGATAGCTCAAGTAGCTTCCAATGTAATAATTTAACAGATGATGTTTTTAAACATTTGTGTTATTACTACTTTATCTTTTGCCAAAAAAGTCTATATTTTTTTAATCGTTGCTCAGATGCATGTATTTTCAATTTGATATATTGGAACAATACGTATATATCCCCATAAAAATTTCCAATAAATGGCTTTATATGGAACCTGGCAATTGTTCCTCATAAGAACATGAAGAATGATAATTGTGCTGCTGTAAATTTGAACTCTTAGCTTGGAAAAAAGCCATTTGTGGGTTTTGGACATTAGTCAAACTTCTATTTCAGCAGACTCTTAAAATATATTACAGAAGACCCCTTATAACACTTGAACAAAGAAGATTGTGTTTGACAAACTTAGCCAGGGACTGCACACCTATTCATCATCTCATTCAGATCAATATTATGACCATGTTCAACATTCCTCAACTTATATTTACACTGTTCACAAAACCAACAGGGCAATCACACCAAAAAAAGTACACAGCACAAATGCACTACTAAAAAAAAAAAAAAAAAAGAAATGTGTACAAAGAAAAAGTGTACCAGTTTAAAAAGGCTTACAATTGCAAAATTTCTCCTTATAAAACCAGAGAAAAATCTGTATAACCGTGGATGAAATTGAATCACTGCTTAAATTACTCTGTAAATATTGTTTTTGGGTACATATGCATGCACTTAGTAATCCTTCTTTCTCAATGCACACTGAAAACAATTCAATAAATAAGAACATCTAAACAGGTGTAAGATCCTGTTCACACATAACATTGGGTGTACTCCGAATAGGAGAGGTGCAGATAAATAAATACAGACACTAAAAACAGAGTTAAAGTATTGTAATATAATTGATTCAGGAGAAATTCTTTTGAAAAATCACATAATTATTCTGTAATTTAAAGGAGCGTAATATTGAAATATGATATACAATGTGCATTACAATTGAAAAAATTTGAAAATTTTTCTGTAAAACACACCTTAAATTTCGAGATGGCCATCTATAAAAATCACACTGAAAAATCTTTAAAAGATGAAAGTTAAAGTATGCACTCCTACACAACATTAAAGAGCTAGCGAATATTTATAGACACACAAAAAAGGAACCTTTCCATATATCATTGATTTTTAAAAATTATGTAAGATGTCGTAAAAATAGTAAACAGGTATGACAAAGTACAAAGACAAAACACTTCATGTTTAAACTGCAGTGCAAACAATCAACACAGATACTATAATTGTATCTGTGGGACAACTTCCCCTGATTTTACAAGTCTCCCCACTTCACAAAATGGCACAAACTCTTTACCCCCACGAAGTATTTATTCATAGCCCTGCTATAAGATATAGAAATCCTAATGTACAATCAATCACTCAGACTAGCCTCTGAAATTGGCCCTTTATTGCCTTTATTTTCAGTCACAAATTATGGCATGTATAAATGCAAATAATTGCTTTATCTCAAGTTGTAAATTTTCTCCATTTTCTGCCTATAAGGCTAAATGTTTACCATTTTTAATCTGTCATCAGCAGAAATTGCTCTGTACCTAAAACAAGTGATCACTAGCTGTCTTAGGAATTAAATAATATGGAGATAATAATTTTTCAGGGAGATATTCATCACATAAATTTGAAATTACTAAAAAAATATCCTACAATTAGCAAGGCAGTTATTAGAAGATAATATGAAACACTGGCCCCTAACTCCTTCTATTGTTTGACAATCAATGTTTTACATGTAATTCTCAATAATTTCTGATATTATCCATAGTTAAAGAAATGCATAATATATTCTACTCTATAATAGCTGGTATTTCATTATACCTGTAACTATTATGGCCTTCCCCTTTCTGAAGGTCAAATACTATCATTTTTCAAAATAAGAGTCAAGAGGTCTAACACTGATGAAAAAAATATCATAATATCCTCGCAATATACTTATCACGTCAGTGGAACTGCTGGTGAACAATTCTGTAAGTATATCTATAGACACTATATACAGCACACTTAGACTGCTAAAGTTCATAATTGGATCAGTATAGGAGACAGCCTGGTCCCTTGTCAAACTTGAATTACAGAGATAAGGAAATAAATGCTCCTTCCTAACAATAAGGGAATTATGTTGTGTTATGATATACGAGACATAAATGTTTTATAATTTGAACATTTATAAGCAACAAGATATTTGCCAGTGTTTAATTGAAAAAAGAGAATCTCTCTCACCAAGACATGGATGTTTTGGCATGAACCATGATGAAAAGAAGGTGCTTTCATTCAAGGTCTCCAAGAAATAACTTGAGAGCCCCAATATTTTACATCAGTGATTTATAAACAGAGAGCAAATTACATTGGATTAATCCCTTGTTTACAGTTACACAGAAATAAGTAATTTAGATGATTTAAAGCATTTTACACAATCCTTATAACAGACTGCTTTTTATTTGAACCTGTAAGATAAAGCTATGAACACGCACATAAAAAAACAATAGTGATCTGTTGACCTTGTTCACCTGTTTAAACTCAATAATATATATACATCTTAAAGGTTGCCAAAGTGAGTGCAGAATTTTTGTGTTGTAAAAATTTAATTTACTTTTTTAATGACAGAAAAAAAAGAAGGTTAATTATATTTGTATGGATAAAACTATTTAGAATCTCTGAGTAAAGCAAAATTACATTATTGTCCTCCTGTGCAAAAACTGATTTTATAAAGTCAAACCTCATTATCTCAAACTCAATGGAACCAAGAAAAAAACTTCCGAGATATCTGAGGATTCAAGATATCAAGGGTAAAATACTTAAAGAGCAAGTGGCTGGGACTTCCAAGTCACTTCGACATGTCCATGGTTCGAGATACCATAGTTCAGCTGTATAACACAGTTTATTACATAGCACAGAAATCTTTCTTCTACTCAAAAGTGTAAGTTACAGAGACATATCATTTACCGGTACTTCTGAACTTGCATAAACTCAAGAAAGTCAAAGAGTTTATACAAGTCTATCTTCCCTATTTAGTTTGGATTTTAAAAACATATTTGAAATTTACATACATATACCCCCCCCCCCTTTCCAAAAAAAAAAAAAAGGCTAACAACTTCAGACAACTATTTCAAATGTTTTTGAGAAATTTTAATTTCAGGTATGCTTTAGAGATAAGTTAGCTTGGAGTACTGAGGTGTTTGTTGCTGTAAATGACACAAGATGTGAGTCACCAAATATATGTTTCTTCAATGTTTAATATTATTTCTCCCAGGCACAGATTAGATAGAGAGAACAGTGTCCCCCTTATCAACTGTTTGTGTGGAATTATCAGCTATTAGACCCAAACTTGAGGATATGTGGAAATCTAGCCAATAAACAGTGGGAGTTGATCTGACCTATTGTTATGGCAGGGGTCTCTCTGACAGATTAATGCTGATAAGTAAGGATTTTTTATTTTACACTTTATCATTTTGGAAACTTCCACATTTTTGCCTTAATGAATTGACTCCTTGGCTATCAGTTAGCCTATGATGCCTTCATTGTGGACCTCCTATTAGTGTCACAAGTACTTCTGATTTATAGAAAGTATCTGTTCCCTTTAAGTCTGGGAGGAAGTAGTATTTTATGTTGACAGAAAAAATAATTTGTTTAGTAATTACAATTACAATCTACTAAACTAATTCATTTCTAATTTGAAGATTAGTTCACTGGAGAAGAATGTCATTCCCCTGGAGCAAGAGCAATAAAATTTACAGCACACACAATGACCAATTCCAGCACACCTTAACTCCTATGAAACTTTTATAGAGAATAAAAATAGACTGTATTAAGTCATACCAACCTCATAAACTAAAAAAAAAATTAACAAAATATTAGCATTTCAACAAAAACACTGAAGCTATCAGTGATGCTTTTAAATGCATGAAATATCATTGTCCTTGATATTGTTTTTGTGTTTGATAATGAATGACATACTTCTATGACAAAACCTATATGTTTATACTACCAAATTAATTCCAGGAATGACGTCATGTTTCCTACATACATTACCATTTATGCTCAAAACACAAATATCAACCCATCCTACATAACAATCTTTTCTTACCTTTATCCTATATCATTTGGTATTTTACACAGACTTATCACTTGGTGAAGATACTTTGATCCATCTGAAAATACCAAAAAGAGGATTTACAATCATAGAAGAAGTAATCATCATTTCCTATGTCAATCATTGTTTTTGTTAATTGTAATAAAATGTGGCTGAGAAACCTGTCCTATTTTTGATATTGCGTCTAATAAACGTCAATTTGTGATGGAGTGTGGGACAAAATGTTCATTAATCAACACTGTCTCCTTCTTACTTCCATGATTTTTGTGTACTCCCTATTGGCTCCAAGAATTCCATGAAGGGGATTGGTCCATTTTGATTCATTATGGTGATTGGCTCATTTGAATTTCATTGCATTTATTAACTTTATTACTATATTTTCACTCTTACAGTAATGTTATGCCCTTCATTATTCAGACAGCTGACAATTTTGAACCATTAAAGTGATAGGATAGATAATAGGAGATTTGTCACATGATAACCACATACTGTGCTTAGTAAATACACAAACAATCACTAGTGAAGAACATTATGCATATGCAGTCAAACCTCCTTATCTTGAACTTGATGGGACCAGAAAAAAATGGATATCCAGGAGTTTGAGACATTGAGGTAAAAATACATAAAGAGAAAGGAACTTCAAACTCACTTTGACATATTTTCTACCACACTGCATTGTCTATGTATTTTTCCATTTACTTGATAATGACAAGGGGCACACAGCAAGTTGTCAGGAGATGCTCACTCCTCCATGACACCTAAACCACCTCTGTTTTCAGAGGTTAATGTTCACTTTGCTCACAATCTGTATTGATTAATTGGACTTTTGAGCAGGATAACTGTTATCTTTACATTTCATCCATGGTATTTGAGATATCGACTTGGAGATATTGAGATATGGAAGTTCAACTGTATATACTGTTTCCATATTACAGACAAATGAATATCATGTCATATCTTGGTTGTGAAGTTTCTGATTAACGGAAAAGCATAATTTGTGTTAATGTACATTTTTGTTAATGTTATGTTTGTAAAATTATGTCAAACTACATACTGATGGATATTCTATGAGTTTTCTAAGATGATCTGAGCTACATGTTTTAAATGAAAGTGGGATTTATAACTTAATCATTGTATAATTACATTTACTATGTAAGAAGTTGGTCTGTGTGGAACTTAGAATCTAAAACATCTTATGAAAATAATTTCCAATCTAAAAATATACATGTACCTATAAAGGGAGATTCTTTTGTTCTTACAAGAATAAAATGTAAAATCTTCAGAGATGAATATATTGAATTTACCTATAGTGATCTTAAATGCCAAGGCAGTTAAACTCTCATGGTAGTACATGTACCAAGTGGTAAATAAATCATCTCATTTTCCTTTATATAAAAGTTCAGTTATTATCATTCAATGTCATCCTCTACAGATATAAACATTTCATTACCAATCTCAAGGTCAAAGGTCAATGTCAAAGCTGATGGTAGTACCTCCAAGTTATATTAAAATTTGACCAAAACTGTAGGAGGAGTAGCATTTTGAAAAATTATTTACAGACAGACAGACGGATGGATGACAGACACCTTACTACTGCACAAGTTCTGTTTCTGACCAGTAGAGTTAAAAATTATGGTTGACCAAAAAGTCAGTTAAAAATATGCAAGAATGGCACAAAAAGTAAAAATTTCTCTTCCAATCAAATATTCCTATTACATGTTTATTCTGCATTGCTAAAAATGTTGATCTTGACCCTAATGCTTCAGTTACTGGTGGAATTTTGCTATTTAGGTTTTTTATTTTCCTTTTCATTTCCATAAATATGTCAGTTATCAGCTTCCCTGCATACACATCTATCAATAAAAAACACATCTGTCATTTCAGAATCTATCTTTAGTGATCTTTTAACATAAATTACATATTTTAATAAGAAATACATAATTTGAAATTTAAAGCATTCCTTGGCTGCGTCCACAGGCAATCAACCAAGCTCTTCATATTGTATCATAATTAATTGATGAAAATTAGATGGACAAGGAAATTAGTTACTTGTTTTGTTGTTTATCTCGACACTTCAAAATTGGGACAAAAACATATTTAAACCCTAAATTATTTTCAGTTTCAGGTGTGGGCATAGTTGCTAGATTTGCAGGAAAAATTCTTTTTCACAGATTTGAACAAGAGTTCTGATATCAGTTATAATAAAGTGTACATCATCGTATACCAGGGACCATTCCTGTAATTCCTTATCATCATGTAGCAGGCTGTTGTTACACTCTGATAATAGCATCGTAAACTAGAAATCTGGAGTCTGAAAGTTGTTCTCTTGGTAATTCACTAATTAATTTAGTGGGAGAACTTTAGAAAACCTGTTCTTTTATACCTAGCATAAATCTGATACAAGACAGTTACCATCCACTCCATACATACTTGAATAATTAGTGAAATCTGATAAATGCAGCCATTACCTCCAGAAATGAAAGATTTATTGGAGTTCTATGTTCTGTGTGGCCATTACAATTAGAAGACCAGGAGGATGTTTGTCCTATAACTGATCCATTCATAGGACCCTTGAAGAACAATGAAAGTTATCTATCAATTGTTCACCTTTTTTACTAGATTTTTTAAACTCTACCATCCTTTCTGGGGTTATTTAATTATTAATCAAATCCATTAGGAAGGGTAATTTGTCAAATCCTTGAACTGAGGCGAGAACCAAGAGACCAATCTATGCACTTGATTTACAAATCATTTACAACTTTTTGCCACAATTACTATGTAATTAATGATGTCTATTAATTCATACTCTCATTAACTTACAATACTATGGCAAATGAAATTCCAAGTTTATACAATCTATTTTGGCAAGCTTGCTATTGATCAACATACATACATCTATTTGAATACAAATAGCAAAAAAATAACTCCACTAGTTAAAATATACACACATAACATCCAAGTCTTTTTAAAAATTCTGAGATCCTATAATTTATTCTAGTGCATATGATACTGTATATATCAAAAAGACGTGAATATATGACTACTTAACTCAGTTTTAATGCCATGTCATCCCCCCACTAGCTTTCCACCAATCATTACCATTAATCAGAAAACTGAAATAAACCAAGAGATGTGCAGGGTTAAGGTATTAAAACAAGAAGCCCAAGGGTCTAAATGTTCACCTGAGTATAATGACTTTTTCTAACCCTTCATTAATGAAGCTAAAATAACACAACACTATTAAAGAAGCTGCATGATTTTTTAATCAGTACTGGAATCTCTTACCACCATCATTCTACCAAAAATATAATTATCATGAATTTCTCAAGCTATGACATTACCCTAACTGGGACTGAACCTACAGCACCTCAACGGATAAGACAGGGGACTAATACTACATGAAGTTTGCTGGATTCTCAGAGTACAGACTTTTTCAAGGCATATATCTACTGAATGATAAACTTTGCTCAACCCTTGGACCTTACCCAAAGGGACATAAATTAAATCTTTTTGTGAAGGATTCATTTGCTCACTGTCACAATGCAAAAGTTCTATTAAAAAAAAGACATAAAAGGTGTGAATTTTTCAATATATGACCAACTTACCCATGTTGTCAAAAGTGTATGAAGTTTGAAGAAAACATCTTGAGTACTTCTTTGAGTGTGAGTTTTAAAAACAACAAAGAGTAAAGTCAAAAATCATTTAGGAAGGTCAAGGTAAAAAAAAAAAATATTGGACTTAGTTGATAAGTTTTTACCAATATATATTAGAATATTTGTGTTTATAGATAAAAATATCTTGAATAGTTTCTTTGGAATTGAGCTAGGAAAAATTTCAGAATAGTAAGTTCAAGGTCATAGAGAAGGTCAAGGTCCAAAAATGTTGATGCAGTTGAATTAGCTCTCATCAATATGTATCAGTTTGATAAAAATAGTTTGAATCATTTCATTGAAACTGAGCTTAATGCAAATTTACAAAAAATTGAGGTCAAGGTCAAAGGGAAGGACAAGGTCAAAATTTTTGGAAGCAGTTGAATAGCTTTCATCAATATGTATCAGCATATGAAGTTTGATAAAAAGATTTTGAATAGTTTCTTTAAAACTGAGCTAAACACAAATTTAGGAAAAGTGAGGTCTAGGTCAAAGGAAAGGTCAAGGTCCAAAATGTCGATGTAGTTGAATAGCCCAATATGTATTAGCATATGAAGTTTGATAAAGATACCTTGGATAGTTTCTTTGATACTGATCTAAATGCAGAGTGTGAAGGATGGACAGAAAGAAGGATGGAAAGAAAAAAGGACAGAAAGATGGAAGGACGGAAGAGGACATGCCCCGGCCATATTCATGGCAGGGCCATATGATGAAGTAGAAAAAAAAAGGGTTTTCAACGTGTGAAGAAGTAGGGAAAAAAGGGTTTCTAAGGTGTACTGCATTTTCAATTTATGTTCAACAACTTGTTCCCACTTTTGGCCATGAATCTGAGACCTAGGACTAACTATTTATAATCATTTGCCTACTGTTTGTTCAGAAGTTAGCAATAAGATTTGAAAGATAGGATTAGTTTATATTATTTTTTTTTATGGTTCTGACCCTACCTCACGGGCCCCAGATGTGTGGGAGCCACAGAATTCATGTTTTGTTTCCCTTCACCCAAAAACACTATTTAAAAAAAATTGAGAGGAAACTAAAAATGATAAAGATTTTTTACAAATGCTCACCCAAAAGATGACAGGCTAGAATGGATCACAATAGGCTGTACAACATCCTTGACATTTTAATTGGTTTACTTTCACTTTTCAAAACGATCACAAATGAATATATAGTGGGTTCTTCAATCAAACTACAATGTATTAATAAAAGTAGTTTCATGTTTGATGTATGGTTTCTTGATCTCACTGTCTCCATTATCATTCGTTTATTTATAGGCTGGCTCTACCAGTCAAACACACAAGATTTTTGTGTGGCAAAAGGCAATGCAATCAAAAAAAAAAATCCATCAAATTGTTGCATACTTTCATTTCATTTTTCTTGTTTGATTTTTAATATTTGATGAAATGGTTGTCACATGTTGTTCATTTGCATAACCCGGTAGTAATTCTTACAACTAAACTAGTATTCATTGATGATCTACTGGGAAACATCTTGAATAATTACAAATGTAATTAACATTTTAAGTCATAAACGCCCATATATTTTTAATTGCAAACAAGTCTAGACTGTCTATAGTTTTCTTCTCAAATTTCCACTGACAATTCTTGCTTTTTGACTGACAAAAGTGTGACTTCTTAAAATACAGTTTATTTATTTAAGCGAAATCTCTCAAATAAATCATTATTTTAATATATATTTGATTTGGACACAAATTTCTGGTACCTTGGAATGACAATAACCTCGTTAATTAACTTCTTTTAATTACGTGATTTTCAGTGATTCTGCTTTTAGACCAAATTTGACAGATATTCGATAGGTAGAAAATGTCCCTTCAATGAATAATAATTTTAATTTGTTATTGGCTGTTTTAAATATCATGGTAAGCAATGTCCAAATACCAATGACTAACTTATTATTCTACCTGGTTACTATAATAACTCAGAATGTTGAATACGACCATGTCTATTTTTTACAGTATGCAGTAACAGAGACAAGAAAATATTGAAGTAATGAAGACACATACATTCTACTGATATCCAAAACCAAGACATTTCTAGTCATCAGTTTGATATGAAAATGTCTCGAACAAAAATCATACTCATTACACTGAGTCCTACCAGGTACACTATAAAAATTAATGCTCAAATAAGTGAAAATTTAATTTCTTGATAATGAATTTCTGTCAAATATCCCTGTTTGTACTGCTAATCTGAAGTTAAAAAAAATTGTCCCAGACTTATTACCATGAATATGCACTTTAAGCAAGCAATTTTTAACTGCATTATAATTCATTTAGATGACAGTAATTTATGCCAACTAAAACACACTCTGTTTTTAAGAACGTCATTTAGAATATTCCGAGTGAATCTTTACAATGAAAAGGACAAACAGATATCATTCAGCACAACTTTATATTACTTCAACTTTGCCTGGTCTATACAATCTTTACAATGCAAACGTCATTTTACAGACAGCATTCAGCACAACTTACTTTGCCTAGTCACATGTTAAAAATTACATGTGGTAGTCTCTCTCCTAACACAAATTACAAAAATCTGACCCCTAATGACTGCATGATCAATACAACAGTCTACAGCTTTTTATCTGTTTATTAGACAAATTTACATAAAGTAACCATGATCATATTACAGAATGCACTTTACAGTGCAATTACATGTATTTCTCATACAAACTGCTAAATAGGGGATAATCTTTTTTTTTTATCTCAAATCACAATTACAGAGCCTATTATGTATTTTTCTGTGTCAAAAATAGAAACTGCATCATGGAAACATTTGGAAAAATTTAAAATGCATGTTCTTTGTGTGTTGAATTGCACTCATGGTTGAATTAAAGCAAATAGAAAAAAAAGCATTAGTTAATACCACATTTGCCAAAAGATGCAATCAGGGTACTTTGAAAATTGGGGTTTATGGGATCTACTGTAATTGTGATGTATTTAAAGGGGAAAGTTCACATTTAAAAACATTTAAGATCACATTATGAAACTTTTCCTTTGTAACAACCAAAAAGTATAAGTCTTTGTTTTGTTGTTGTTTTTTTTGTTTTTGTTTTTGTTTTTTTTGTTTTTTTGTTTCTTTCGTTTTTCTCTGTTTGAAAAATCTATTTCAAGTGATATTTACTTAACTTTTATACCATTGCAGTTAATTCTCTCAGAAGTGAAAAGGGGTGAGCATGTTAATGGTATGGGTGCTTACTGGGGCAAATACAGTAGCATATAAATGTCCTTGATTTGAATTCCTATTAAAACATCATATATGCAGGTTCTATTTCAGAACCATTTTCCCCAGTTTCAAACAATCTTGACTTTATTTCTTAATGAAACCACTGAAGCATGAACTATAATTTTTTTTTAGCTGTATGCTTAATTCCCTTGCTAGCAATAGGACTCCCTTTGACCTAAGCTTGACCCTGGACCATGATGGGATTGTCACCAAGTACTAGAGGTCATGACTCCCCAAAATCACCAATATTAAAACGAAACTTAAAAGCAATGACAAAAACATGTTGCTTATGCAGATGCACTTAACAGCTCACCATTCACTTTTAAGGAGCAGTCAATAGACAATACTGTGGGACAGACTGAAATCAAAAATATATCTAGAAGGTACTTTTCCACCAGTAATTTTTATTTCAAAACGTAAATGCTGCAACTGTTATTTAATATTGGTAAAACTGCATAAATTGAAGATATGATGAAGCCTTTAAGGAAAAAATAAAAATGAAATGAAACGAAAGAAAATCTAGAATTCTGTACACAACTGTATTACTATTTCTGCATGCATTCTAAACTTTTCATTAAGGGCTTTGCAGTGGATTAGCTTACAAAAGGCAAGTCAATTATAATCAGAATTCTATCTGAATCAACCCACAAACCGTAACATATTCTGAAAACAGAAGATTGAGCATTACACATCAGATCATCATAAAAAAGCCCATTATGTGATCTCTTACAGTTTTTCATTAATAAACTTCTTCAATTGATCCTTGGCATTCCATCTGCTGAACCAGTGCAACAGGTCTGCAGGAAAAGCAAGGTCACCACGTTCAGCCAGCTTTTCATCTGATTATGGCTCTTAACAACAACACAGATATGGAATTCTTCACTTGGAGTCTCCTTGACCAGATGCAGTGAACCAAGCATGCATTCAATAGAAATGGCAAAAGCAGGCAGATGACCACCAATTAGTTGGCTTTTATCAAACACATTAACTTCATTCCTCATCGCCAGACAGAAAAAATTGGGAGAAAGATTGTCAGTGTCCACACTGGCATTAAAATGGACCTTGTTCCCTTGACATATTCATTGCTTGCACTGACAGAGCCTCTATTGTGCTTCTTACAAAAAAGAAAATAGTTTCTGTGCTGAAAATAACAAAAAGAGTGAATCTGACAAAAAGAAACATTGTAAGTCCTTCTGCTAATTCTTTTGTTCTCCCCGACCCCTACAAGACACTAATAGTTGAGTGTGAGTCTTATATTTCAATTACTCTAAACAAGAGAAAAAAAATAAGCTTAAAAAACAAAACAGAACATGCTGCGTGTGATCGTGACAACCTGCCGAATGACCTGCCATTGCACTAGGTCAACTTACACACCTCTGGTTAGGGCTGGTCAACCAATACTGTTGTTAAACATGCAAAAGCCAGCTGTGTCCAGTCTGTATGTCACCAAAGAATAAGATTTAGCTATTTTATATTTCTAATTCAGAAAGACATAATAATACCTGCACTCCCACTGTTTAATTATAGGATAAAGTCATTCTATTTGACATATATATATATGTACTTGGCTTGAGATATATCCCACAGGTGATGCAGATTCAAATCTTGATTATGCAAGACTTATGTCAGTGCTTATAAATAATAAGATACTAATAGTATTTTACCCTCATATTTCAGCTGTAAATTGTAGGTCTTGCAGCATCTGAAACAAGATTGTTCATAAACATATATGTGCCCAAATGCAATATTTTGCAAATTTGGTCATTGTTAAGCTTTTAATAACTTGAAAATGAACCTCGGAGCCACTTTTTCACTTAAGTCTATTTTACACTGGAATACATCACAATTAAATTATTTTCTTGATACAAACAGCATCAGGAGAATTTGTACTTTTGAGAATTCGTAATTTAATACTTGGTTACAGGCTCTATATTTATAATATAGATGTTGTTGCAAGTTAAGTACAATTTCTGTTGTACAACCTGTAGCATCTATTTAAACTTACATAAACAAATACTTGCTGATTACAAGATCTCTTAGAAATCTCATGTTTCATTTGGTTTTCCAAGAGAGAATACAGTAATCAAATATTTAGTTTCTGTATCCCCAAGTATGGCTTTGCTGTTGTGTAATATCTTGACAAAATTCATCATTTTTCTAAACAAGGATGTGGGACAGTTGATCTATATTTCATAAAGTTATAATGCTGCTGTCACACTGGATATTGGAAAAGGGATTCAGGGAAAATTATTACATTACATAATGTGTTATGATATGCAACTATATAACAGATGTTTCATTCTGTGGGGCAGTAAATGATATAGTTCTTCCTCATATAATATTACAAACCAGCTGTTCCCAGCAAGATTTGAACCAGGATCTTTACAATTAAGCCTTTTCCAATGTATTTTTTAAAACTTTGCTGATTGTATCTCAAACTTATTGCTTTAGTCCTCTTACTTCAAGTAAAAAACGATAAAACATGAGTGTTTAGACATGGTTTATGCCTTAAACACCATTTAGTTCTTAATCCTAAGGGTATCTGCAAATGACAATAAATGAGTAGAAAAGCAGTTCACATGTCCACTTTATCTTCAAAAGAACTGAGAGTTGTTTGACAAAGTTTAAACAGAGAAGATAAACCTATATATACAAGGGACCTCTGGATTTTGAGTCTAATGCAGACTCAAGTGTATGGTCGGCAAACAGAAAGGCTAACATGAGTAGCCAGATTTTTCTTCAATGACAAATTTTGCACTTTCTAGTGTTGATCTTTCTCAAGATCATCAAATAAATTAGAATCTATCAATAATTAAGAGCTTTTTCATACTACACACAATGCCGCGTAATCCATACATGTTTTATAAGGGGTGTACAACATTAAATGTTCCCTATTGGGGACGTTTTGTATCCTCTATTGTGCCACTTCTTTACTTCAGTATCTTACACTGGAAATATATCACAATTAAATTATAGTCCTGATGCAAACAGTATAAGAGAATTAACTTGTTCTTTGGAAAATTCACAACTCAATACTTGCTTACTGTTGGGCAGTCTATTACAGAAGTAATAACCAAGTACAACTTCTCTTATAGACCCTAAAGCCATGTATTGAAACTGTCACAAAAAAATATTTTTAATTACAAGTTCTCCTGAAAAATGCACATTTCATATGCCAGGTTTTCCCAAGAGAACATGAAATCAAATATTTATAGCTACTATTTCCCCCAAGTTGACTTAACATGTGTACAAGTTCTCCAATGATGCAATTTTACAACAGAAACCATCATACGTATATCAAATACAAGAATTAAATACAGGATGATACGCAAAACTAAAATTTGGTTTAAATAGAGAAAAAAAATCATATACCATTTGAGTGAGTTTTTATTAGATGTGAGAATAATACACTGTGGGGTTTGAAGTCACTGGCCCCAATTCAAATTTTAGAAACAAAACAATTTTGTCTCAGAGCAAAAAAAGCACCCTGAAAGAGATAACGAACAACAGAAAATCAATAATACCACCCATTATTTCAATTTTCATTGCTAACAATCGGCTTAATTAATGAATGTATATGCATAAAAGTGTTGAATTATTCTGCATTTAATATTCACCCTAATTAGCATCCACAATAAATATTTTTTTTTTACCCTTTTTTCTAATTATTTTGTTAAAATCTAAAATCCAGGATGTAAGACTTGTCATTAGAGGCTTATTGAAGAATACTAATTGATGTTCAGCAGAGCTTTGTTAAGTCCAAATTTAAACCTATAGAGCAAATAGATTGGAATGACATATTGGTCTTTAAAATTAAAGATCTTTCAACATGAACTTTTCTTCCATATTAAATTTCACCTAAATTTGTAACAAGAATGACAATTGTAAATTTTGTAAATTTACATTTAGATGACTGCAAATTTATACAATCCCCAAAAGTGCTTTGACGTAGTCTGCAGATATATGTTTGAAAGAGTATTTGTCCATCTTAATTATCAATTAACAAAAAACTTTCTGTGTACTATGTAACACTTAGTGTCAAAATATGACTTAACAATGAAGTTTTATAATCACTATCAATTACATTCTAACTGACAAAATAACCCAAAAGCACGTGATATGGTCTACACAAAAATTGTGTATAAAGAAACACGTTAATAATTACCTTTCAAGTCAAATGATTATTAACTACATGAATTTAAAAATGATTTTTAGTATATTCTATTAGGAGCAAATTAAGAAATGATTGATGATCCGACCAAAACCTGTTACTAAATAAGAAATAATATACATTACCTAAGTTCTTAAGAAAAAAAAGTACAAATAAAATTTAATTGTTACTTAACAATTTATTTACAATCTATATCTGATCGCTGAATTGACATTTCCAAAAAATGCCCACACCCAGATTTAATTAAACATTTGTCAATATTTGCTGATTTAATATCTTATTTAGTTAAACTATGATCTAATTGAAAGTAAAGCTAAATAGAACGACTTTATTTCCTTAATTATTAACTGTCTATGTTATATACATGTACACATGAACAGGGTGTCCCAAACTTCCTTATAGCAATATCACTTTTAACTGAAATAGACAAGCCATTACCTAAATGAACTCAATGTTTTATTGTGATGCTACATTTTTATTGCTTTGAAACATATTTTTTGTAGGTTAATATATGAATCCACTAGACGGATTATTTTTCCTTTAGCTTTTAAAAATAAAATTCATGTTGTAATTATAATCACAATTTTCTCAAACTGTAAAACTTATGAAACCTAATTTAGCTGACACTATATAGATTTTTTGACCCAGTAATGCAGCTTATTTCTTCAATGCCTAAATGGGCATCATAAAGAAAGGTCACGGTCAATAACATTTCACCACGATTCAGAGTAGATGAATGTTTTATGGCAGTTGGAGGTTATCCAAATTAAGAAGATTTTTGAAGATTGCACATCCTTCCTGAGCATACATCTAACTATTTGGGGAACATAAAATTGACATCATTTCTGAAGAACTTAAGTATCAAAAAATAAATTAAAAAAAAACAACTGTTAAATGGTCAAAAAAAGTATTTTGTGTGTTGATGATAAGAATTCAAATGGTTTTACATTTCTTGGCAAATTATCCTCTACATACAGACCTATGTAAGAAGGAATTTCGGGGGGGGGGGGGGGGGGGGGGGGGTTACTGAAATTTTTGATAAGCAAAAAAAAAATTATAATAAGACGCCATTTTTGAGGGAATACAATGGTTTCTATTGTAAAGTATATAGTGGCAAAATTATTGAGGGGGCCACGCAACTGTAAATTAGCTTTGTTTTCTCTTCTAAGTTATCTTTCCACACTTGATGCTTTTTAGTTTTAATCTTGCAAATCAATTAAGGTACGCACGCTTAAAGTTATAAATCTGGAGACATTATTAAAAATAATTTTTCTATTTCTATGTGAACTGTCACACTCTCAATACATTAAATGACTTCTATTTGTCAGAGATTTTAATTTTGCCTCTAATTGAATATTTATATACTAAATATATAAATTATTAGTTCTGAAAGGATTAATTTTAATTAGATTGTTAGTTCTGGTGATCACTGTCTAATAATAAATATTTCAGAATTATCTTGATCATCCAACCCAATCAGACCCCTGGCTTAGATAATTTTGCCATTAAAGTACTTGAAAGTTTGCATGTTTCATGTGAAAAGAATGACATATTACTTGTTCTCATATATAGGTTCCTTGGGTAATCATTCATGAAAAAAAGTTATTGGCAGAACTTGAGAAAATTCCAAGTGCATTAATTAAAACTGGTACAAAAACAATAACATAATTAGACTTTAGAGTTGACGCTTAAAAATATTTACATAATTGTTCAACATAGTCATCCAATTATACTATTTTCAAAATGGGGTCCCAGAGCCAAAAAAAAAAAAAAAAAAAAATCTAACAAAACACGGTCATTCAATATAATAATGTGTCAAGTCCTGAGAAAATACCAATCGACGTCATTCACTAAAACAATTACAGGTCTTGCTCTCACACTTGTGGACGCCATACGACTTATACAAGTAGCAAAATATACAGAACCACTATCTATACACTTAGGAACACCAAATTCTCATTGAAAATTACTAATTATATGTATGAAATGAGCATTTCTTGAACCTCACCAAGAAGCGATTTGGCTGCTACGATACTTGTGTTGTAAGATGTTTTCCTGCATCACCAGACTCTCTGGAGCTTAGTCTAAGTACTAAATAAAACATCTATTGTCACCAGATGACGTGAAACTGAATGGACCTATAATGCTTGTTTTACAGGCAAATGACACAGTGACATGAAAATACATATATTTTCCTCCCCACAAAGTTGGATGGAGTTTAAAATAATCAGTTTATTTGCAAATAATTTTGTTCTGTTTAAAGGCAACATCTCAAAAAGTTACCGAGATATATGTAGTTCAATAAAATTTTGTAGAGAAATTAGACCAAGAAACAACTGAAATTAGAATGATATGAATATGGATAAATCAGTGAATCATTTAAATAAAAGAATTAATTAACAAATAATAGTATTTGCAGAGATATGCATTCCAGAAGTGACTACCTTTCATATTCTCTCATTCTAGACAAATGATGCTTTCTAACTTAAATCTGGCTCATCATCATTGGTTTACATCATAATTTGGACAAAATGATACATTTAGTTACCATTCTTTTAGCTGAAGACATGATTTCATTTCCAGCTTTATATATATATATATATATAAAACTAGTGAATATTCACTGCTTCTTGTACAATATATTAAATAAAGTGCAAGTTTGACAGATAAAAGAGAAAAATTATCAAATGTTAATTAGTACAACATACACTGTTTATCAATAATTAAACTTTTGGAAATCTAATGATGTAAAAGTACAGAGATACATGCACTTTAAGGGCTTAATTGTCATCTTTTAAACAACGGATCACAAAGTCTGGTGTCATCTTTGTTAAAAAAGAATTTGCAACTTTCATAACCTGGCGAAAAACATCTGAAGACTCTTATTAATAATGCTATTAAAACCAAACTATGAAGGAATAAGTGGTAATAGGTCATTGATTGGACTTGAAAATGAAAAAAAAAAACTTTATAATTAGTAAATCTACTGTGTACTGTACCAGTAATTTGTCTTGTCTTCCTAGAATCTTTTATTAAATTTGCCACAGATGCAGAGACATTGATACCTTTATTGCCTTTACCATTATGATAGTGAAAGAAAAGAAAAGAAGTGCCCTCTCTCCCTGCTTATTTCTACGGTATCTGTGTCCAACAACTGCAAATGCTTTTCAGTACCACATTCGCAAATATATTTAATCATCTATAAGACTGCTATTATTCATTAATTTGTAGGAATAATACTTCAATCAAACATTAATCCTAAATGAAATTCAATCACTAAGATGCAAATTATAAAACTCTTGATGTGGAGAGTATAAATTTTAAATATAGCTGAGTGAAATAAATAAAACTATAGATTTTATAAATATTGATTTGTGACTCCTCTTATTCATCAGGCTACATCTTCTTACTTAACTGTCTATATATTTAAATTTAGTTCAGATATCATGCTTTAACCCCTGTTTCCATAATTAACCACAATGGCAGGGGTTTTAACAATTATACAGTTGATTGAAGCAAATATATCATGATATACTGTGATATACTGAGAGTGTATCATGATACATATCGAGGTCTTTCACATTTCACATTTTTTTTTTTCTTTTTTTCTTTTTTTTTTTTTTTTTTACAAATTGTGTCTCTCCGTTCTGAAATGAGAAGCTATCTAACACAATGGGTAAAGGAAGAATCATGTAATTTCTTCAAGTATCAACATTTTACAAACTTGGAAACAATTAAAGTAAAAAAGAGCAATGATTACAAAAATCACCTTAATAAGGTTCGAATAAAAAGAAATAATGCAACGTGATCATGTTCTTATAGTAATACATGCATCTCCAGGCTAAAATTTTAATTTCATCAAAATTCTTTAGAAATGAATACAAAATACTGTTATGTTATGTATTGATATGCAACTATACATTTTCATGCTGCAATACATTTTTTTTATGTATTGCAGTATTACACCCCTATAAAATGGTCAAAGTTCTTAGAGGATAGTAAGGAAAAAGAACTATCATAGTTGCTCCCCCCCCCCCAACCTCTCCACAACCCCTTTTCCTTGACAAATAGATAAGCAAGAACCCCTTCTTATTTTTCCAAGCTAGTTACCAGGAGTATTTTCACTGGCTACCATGTAAAATATATACAAGTTCCAAGCCCTTTTATTGTCAATATGCTTAAAGTCATATATGGTGTATTTTTGATAAGTTCAGACTAACTAAAATTAAAAAGATCTTTCTATTTGTTTTATTACTTTATATAAAGATAGAACTTTCCTGTAAATTACACAATTTAAATCAATTGTGTTTCATAGCTGATATTAGAAATTTAAAACAATAACCGATTTATTTACCGACTCTGCATTTCAATATCAGACACAGTTTAAAGTCAATTAACTATAGAAACATGGGGTTATTCAAGTTCAAAAATCAGTGAAAAATCTAATTTGAACGTAAATAACAAATATCATGTTCATCTACACTCAATCTCTTATTTTTATTTTTTAGCTCAGATATGCCATATATAGCTTTAAAATAACTTAAATCAACTCATGACTCATTATCATTTGTAATAGTCGTCAACACAGGAATTATAAAAATAGTAGCATCAGCCGATATTGTGTGATTTAATATAATTCTCACAGGCAGGAAAAAGTACTTATGCCTTGTATATCACATTGATAAATACTTCCCTAATAGACGTATAGATCAAAGCAGTAAGAAAGTAGGTGAAGGGGCATAACTCTCACAATGACCTTTGTTGTAATTACAAACCACAATTGATATACAATGTATATCTTTTTGATTATACAATTTGTCAATTTTCCTATTCATATATTTAATTTCTTGATGATTACAAATACATGTATAAGGGAAAAACAAATACAATTTTATTAGAATACTCTATGGCATTCTATTACATGTAATTCTATCTTTCAAAGTATGGGACTTTTATACCTGATGGCAAAATCTAAGTGACTTCATATATCAAGATATTTATGTTTATATAAAATATATTTCTTAGTCATGTACATGTATGCTATATGAAAGGATCAAACTCTGTACTGGTTATAAATGGGCTCTCATTATCAAACACTTTGTCATGCACTACAGATCACAGGCTCATCCCATTCCAAACATTTCAATGAACACAAATTTAAATAAAATACATTTTAGAAAGATTATACCCAAAATAAGTATCATCTCCCCAAGATAAAGAGCTGCACCCAATAATGTAATGAAAGACATTCTGGCATTTGTTTTGAAGTCTATTGTTGCTTATTGACACATGCAAATGTTACAATACTGTTTCCTTTTAAATTACAAGGGTTTAAAGTCAACACCAGAGTTTACCATCAGATAATAGAGCTCCTCATCTTTCATCATTCTTTGAAAATAAAACCTTACAAAAAGTGGACATTGGTAATCAATATGACCCCCTATCATCATCATCGGGAAAAACCAGTGAGGTTTCTGATGGGTGGTGAATGTACTTGTACCACATTGTACCAATGGTTCCGTTTTCATCCATTATTTCTAGGTATTGATGGCAAGTGACCGAGAGAGTATGACATTTTTAAATCATTGGTCGTCAGTCTGGCTGGGTTAACCGAGTGCATAATATCTGATGCTATGAAGGGGATGATGGACTGGTGGATGGTCATAGTCCTCAATCTTTCTACCAATCAACATCCTCCCACTAGAAATTAAAACACATGCTCACCCAGCCAGTAATGAACCAAAACATGTCAGTCATACAAAACTACAGCTCAAAACAAAGGGGTTGGTATTATTTTGCTTACAATCATTTCATGTGGATCACCATAAAACAGAGAAAATTACACAGAGCTTAGTTGGTTCAGATCTCTATCTCTCTAGAACAGAGAAGAAAATATGTTAATTTGTTTTTCACTGGTAATTTCCATTCAAATGTTTTTAATTGATTTTAATCTAAGTTATTATGATTATAAACCTATGGAACACCTTCCTGACAGAAGCTGTGCCTAAGTCCTGATTTTGTCACATTTGATGTTTTCTGACATCAGTGACATGCCACCTGTGTAAAAATAAAATTTTTAGTTTCTTATCACTGGCTGGTACACCTCTGAAATCTAATAGTATAACACTTTATTCCTTTGTCTATATAATTACAATGTGATTCTGCATTATATACATTCTTACAAACAAACCTAAACACTATAGTTAACAGCCTGTACATGTACCATAACATCCATAGTACCAAGACATAAACATAAAACAGCTAAAACTTTTCCTAAATATTCTTCAAAATACTGTCTTTTAAAAGATTTAAGAGATGCATATTCTCTAAAACAGCAGATTTTTTTTATTTAATTGCCCATTTAACTACTTTTTCTGATTTTTTGAAAATTGTTTTCGAACAAAATGTTTTGCCTTGAGACACTCCTAATTGTGAGTACCAATGATATATTCTTTGTATATCTTTATGCAAACAAAGCACACCTTTTGACTTCACAGATCTTCAAACTGACCACTTTATTTTGTATGAAAACTGACAATGGCATTGCTGAAAACATTCAATATTCTATTTAATGTCAGATTCATTGTGCTTGATTAATATATACTACAACTTTTCAATCTCTCTTTTCAATGCCATGATTTATTTTGTTTACAAAATATTACTATGACAACATTTTAAACTCAACAGACAAAACTGTTGTATATATTTGTGCAATTATAATTATTAGATCAGGCCTTATTTTGTACTGGGTCTTGATTTTTGTGTTCCAATTCTAGTATGAATTGCAATTTGCAATGTACATTGTTATAAGTGCTGTTCAAATAAATTTTGCATATGTCTGTTAAGATCTTCATCGTCGGATACCCATGGGTGATCTCGTCTTTAACTCACTACCTTTGGGCAAACTCACTCAAAAACTGTTGTTAATATGCTTTGGACAAGATTTTCATCTTTTTACCTTGACCTTTGATAAAAACTAGAAATATGTCCATATGACAAAAATGTCTCACCTAGAGCTTATCAGTAATGCAACATGAAAATTTGTTGAATAGCTCTTCTCAATATGTATCAACATATGAAGTTTGATAAAAATATCTTGATTTGTTTCTTTTAAACTATGCTAAAAATAAATTTGAGGTCAAAGAAAAGGTCAAGGTCAAATGTAAAAGCAGTTAAAGTTTTGATAAAAAAAGATCTTGACTTTTTTTTTAAAACTATGCTAACAAAAATTTGAAGTTAAGGTCTAAGGAAAGGTCAAGGTAAAAAAAAATTTAATGAAGTTGAATAATTCTCATCAGTACCTATCAGGATATAAGGTTTGATAAAAATATCTTGAAAAGTTTCTTGGAGCTAAACAGTAAGTTCAAGGTCACAGAAAAGGTTAAGGTAAAAAAATACTGATGCACTTGAATAGCTCATCAATATGTATCAACATATGAAGATTGATATCTTAAATAGTTTCTTTGAAACTGAGCTAAACGCAAAGTGAAATAGTGAAATGGAAGGACAGACGGAAGGACAGACAGAAGTCATGGGGGGTATTGGTTCAAGGTCATTGCATACCCTCTATCCTCAAGCACCCTATGGGTTAAGTATGAGCCAGATTGGGCCAAGGGGAGAGAAAATATTCTCTGGTCAAGGAGGTGTTTTTTTTTTAAATTTGATCTTTGCCCAAGAAACTTGGTTCAAAGTCATTGCACACCTTTTACCCATGGGCACTCAGTGAAGTATGAGCCAGATTGGACCAAGGAGAGAAAAAAAATTATTAAGGGAAGTAATATCAGACCGACAGGTAGAAAGACTGATCACAAAAGGGCATCCACAGAGTGAAGCCTTAATAAAATCTTAAAGATTTCAAATGCTCAATAAAAGAATGTACCAATTTTGCTCAGGTCAAGGACATTTTCTACTATTACAACTGTATTTAGTTGAACAGTACTAAAAGTTGAGTATAATAATGGAGCATAAGCTTTTGTGTCTATGATTATTGCAATTTTGGTCTTATCATATGACAGCATCTTCCACATATCTGATATATTCAACAATTTTTCTTACGGATAAATACAGTTTTTAATTTTCTCTCTATCTAAATACATCAAAAACAGCAAAAAAATTACAAAGGAATGTTTTCGATTGAAAAATCAAAAACTTATTCAGTCATTATGCAATCACTTATGACAGTTGGAAGATATCTAATTCTCTTGCGATCTAAATCCCACGCTCTTGCCACCTTCACCATGTAAATCTCTCCAATGCAATCGGCACCCCTGTAAGCTCTTTCTGACAGAAACAATCTCTCCATGTCTGAATTACCTAGGTATAACATTCATTCTTCTGAACAATCGGACTAGTTTCGTGATATTCTGCTGCCAAAGATGCATTGAAAATTAACTGCAAAAGGTCAAAGAGTATTGTAATACCACACCCCACTGATTTTTGTATCTTGGGAGTACATGTTAATCATTATTTAAACTGCTGTCACATTCCTTGATATTTATACATAAAATAAGGTTATTGTTTTATGAAGGCCAAATACTTTTTTCCGTACATGAGGGTTCCCCAAATACTGAATTGAGAAACACAATTATTACTTTAGTCAATTATCCAACAATGAATGAAGATGCGACAGAGATGCTAGATATTAAACAATTAGACTTTTATAAATTCTTGATCTACCATCATTTTTATAGGCAAATACAGGGGCCAAACAATGGTGGCTTTTTCTTCCCACTGGATCTTTTGATAGACCTTTTATTAATTGATTCCTCCATATGTCATCCTTGGATTTTCCCAGGCTCTTCCTGATGTGGGAGAGTGTGATTCTCTCCACTAAACACGCTGAGAGTCATGTTGTTACCTTCAGAAAGCTGGACAATGGATTTTCTTAAACATAATAGGTAAGATAGAAGGAGATCTTTGTGGGGTGGAGCTGCATGACTGGGTTTGAAAAGATAATGGCTTTTGGCCACCTGCGGCACATTTGCACATTTTACATGTCTTTACATAAAATTCACCTATGGCCCCTTGGACCACAAAGCTGTGAAAAATGGTCAAAAAGTGTTTTTTTTGTCCTTTGTGGCCAGAGTGTGTTTGAACAGCAGGCCATGTCAAGGTTTTCAGCCACAAGTTAATTCAGAACACAGAATTGTTTATGAGCTAGAGTGTAGGATACAGAACAAAAATAGTTTCCCCGTTAGTCAAAATAGCAGTGAATTAGTAGTGCCGACCAAGAACAAAGAAACTTAGCAAAGTCATTAGTATACAGGAAGGTGAGACGGTCCTCTACGGAAGAGATAAACATTTGTCCACTTCACTGCAGAGCTATCCTGATGGGACCCTCTTCTAAGAAACATTTCCAATGCTGTATCCAATTAAGAGAAGTAAAATTATTACAATGACATGCTTAATTGCAGATATCAATGTGATTAGTAATATGTACTTCTTTTATCAACTGTTTGCATCAGGGAAACCTGTCACCAAAAGCTTTTGAATCTCTTTCCTGATGTGTTTCAAACTGTTCTCTAGTAAATCCACCCGAACACGTGATGGTTACCAATACAGGATTTATGCTGATAACAGCTACCACCTGCTATCTTATTATCAACTGGCCACAAAACAATGTCATTAGCCCTTCCATAATGCTCCAAATTAAAGAGGGCAATTTTGTGCTTTTTCTGATTTGATTCTTATCTCATTTAATCAGTGGTCCCTGTAGGAGAAAATGGCCACAATAATTGAAGACCCAACATGTCCATCTATCATTAGTCCTGGTTGATAACAATTGTCAGTTTTCTTGAAACACAACTGAATAAGATATTTAATGTGATAGTTTGTGGACAGTTCTTTATGAGTCAAAAGGAGAAAGTCGATAAATGTCTCATCTCTTTCATGTTTTCATTTATGAAAATAGCACTCCTGGATTTTTGAAAATAAAGCATCTTTAATGTAAATTGAGCAAATTGCCCATGAGCCACAGTACTCGCCTGTCTCAGTAATCCATCTCAGAAATAATGAAAATTAATTGAGCATGTCATTTTACCATTTTGCAGCAATGCATTTCTTTTTAATGTTGTTAAGCATAAATGTTAACTCTATCACTTTAGGCAGAAGTCTACCGCTTTTTTACTCCATCTCCCACCTACCGCTTTTATTCGTAAATCTACTCTTCTACAAAATACACAACATCCAGATTAGACATGTTTTGCTGTATTTCTGTATTTCAATTAGAGCACAAGCTCTGATTCAAAAGGTAACTGAAGTTTAATGTCACTTTTTAGAAAATTATAATTTTTGGAAGGGGGGGGGGGGGGATGTGTCGTCATCATATTTTTATTATTTGTAGAATGTACTCAAATAAACACAACATACTCAAATACAACAAATCTCTGTGGATTCAAGAACTTTGCATATTTCCCGAAGCCTGTTTCCCAACACAGGACTCTCAAAAAGAACTTTCTTAAAGACAACGAAAGCATCAATATTGAATGGAACACAGGGTAACAAACAATTAATTGGTTTCTAGGCAGGGCCATTTTAGGCAAAAAGTGCACACAACTCTTTGGATCTTTAGATGTAAGGAATTTTAACCTTTTCTTTTTTTACTTTTTCGCTCTGTGCTTCCTAGTGTGACCCCATCCAAATTTCTTTATTCTTTAAAAATCCTCTAATGAATGCAAACCACTTGAAGAAAATTCAATCTAACGAAGGGTGCTAAGTGTCAAGTTTGGTTAGAATTGAAACTATGGCACTAAAGAACAACTTGATAATATGTCAGACATGACAAGCAAACTTTGAGCAAGTGAGCTAAAAAGAATTCCTTTTTTGCTAATTAGTAAGGAAGCAGAAGGTGTCAGATTCAGGTGCACTTCTTATTTTTTTTAAGAAGGCAAAGAATAGTAATGTTACACATTTTATTATACAAACACATTTGTAGAGTTCCCACTAATACCAATGTGAATAAAATCAGAATTCATAATGCTCCTGCTCATGCTGGTAGAAATAGAAGATAGTCTTTAGACAGGCTGACTTCACTACAGAAGTTGACCAATTTTCCTGTTTCCCCCTCAAAAGGTTCAAACACTACTAATCCTTGACATCCAAAGCCAGAAGAAGAACAATAAATATCAAGGACTTGTCTACTTAAGGACAGACCCCATACCCCAACAATGATGCAATAACTCACTTTCAAGGACCCTTCATGGCAGACCATCTCCACTGCATGGGAAAGATGATCAGTGGAAAAACTTTTCCCTGGCAGATTTTCTGAAAAAAAAATATAGACCTCAGTAAATAATGTTAAAATGAGTTTTTATGGCCCTTATGTCAAGGTTAGTAAATCCACTGTCTTTTAAATCTTCTCCATTGCTAGTCAACATCCAAAGGAGCACAAGGGCAGGGGTTTTTACCTATTGAGTGTATAAAATGATTACACACTACATAAAAAGTAGACTTGGATAGTGAACAAATATTTCTTTTTTTTCAGTATTAATGACATACATACCTTTTTTTGTTTTAGCCAAAACTAATCTATAGGGTGGAGGTATAAATACCAAATTTACATGATATAATGTTTTAAATTTTGAATTTACCTTCAACTAGTAAAAATTTACAACTCATGTGAGTCTGTGCTGACATTATCGTTTTAGTCTTCAATGACATGCTTTGTCAGTAGGGTTTGGGACAAAGTTCATCTCTCCATTTTGTAAGTTATGACACATTTCAGTTGCTGCTATCTTAATGTCATCTGCTTCAAACTACATCTGATACCAAATTTTGTACATTAGTAATTTTATTTTCGATGCTCAATTTTTACATAAAACAAAAACAAAGCAAAATGGGAAAAAAGTTATACAAGGCAATTTAAAACTGAACATCAAGTTTGTACTCACTTAAAAATGACATATTTTTTACTTATTAGATATTTGTTTAAACCATTTGTCAAAAACATTTTAAAAACTTTACATACATGTACATCATGGTTAAGTATTGGAACCTTAAGGAATTTTTTTTTAAAAATAATTTGATTATCATGAAAAACGGTTAGCTACTGACAACATGTCAATGTACATATTATTCTATTCAAGTATGGTCAAATAAGCCCAATTTGCTTATATGAATAAAAACACTCCTAACTTTTTCCCATGCTAGAGAACTACTACAATTGAGCAACTAAATTAGCATAAATTGATGAGATGTTAGAGTTTCACTTTTCATTCCATTAGTCCTGACCACAATGTTGGATAATAGACCTCCAGTAGTTACAGGCAGCATTATTTGTATACAAAACTTGGGACAATAATGTTATAACCAGCTTGGGTCCCAACTTGACCACATAGTGCTAAATGGGTTTAGAGAGATCACCTCGTCTTGTGAATGGTATTTTAATGATTTTGACTTCCATCCAGCACTTGTTGAGTGACAAACAACTATGGCATAGTCATCAGGATACACTACAAAGTTTCATATGGAGAAGGGTCCATAAAATTAATGTTAGTAGAATCAGAGAGACATTTCCCCTGAAATAACAGTAATTCAATGGACGTCCTGTGTTTACGTGACACCAAACAGAGAAACTGTCCATTCATTCTTCTGTCAAACTTTTCACTGTCAAACACGGAATATTTCATTCAAATGCACTGGTAGATTCAATAGCTTAGCATGAAACCTTGTATTTAAAAAAATAGACAAGATCTGCTATTTAGTTATGTTAACAATAAACAAAACTTTTTAATGACATGCTATGAGAAAAATATTATGTAATGCCTAATAAAAAGCCTTCTTGTTGACTCTCTAAGTATTCAAGAGTGTATTTACGATTCAGATCAGTCTGAGTTATGTAATACAATTTACCCTTGGTCTGGAAATGAAAGAAGATAATCTGTAGATGACCTGACCATACAAAAATCAACTTCTTTACAAATCTAATAACTTGATTTAAAACATACTTTATGTAATATTCTAATTTTATTACTAGCACATTAAATTACTCAACAAAATGAAAAAAAAATCAATATCTTAAAACTTGAACTAATTTATCTGAAATATATTCAATACCTAAATTGATTTTGGTTGGCTTCTGATTCTAACTTTGACAAAATTCATTCTAATCAACACCTGTGCTTGCGAGGTTGTTTACTTCCTTTTGCATGGAATGACTGTGATCTCGTATTTCATCAACACCTTACAACTATTGTTAAAAATAGAATTCCACCTGATACCTGCAATTTTTCGTAACAATTTATGAAAATTTAAATACAGGTGTGTCATTGTATTCTGTGTCAATGTGACTATTACGCATCAGACTAAAGCAGGGATGAGATGGTTTGAAGTCAGGTCACAGTGTTTAAAATCTTAAAAAATACTCTGGAATTTTCCTTTAAATTTCATTTATTTTTGTTAAAAAGATTACCAAAGCTTACTAACAGATACATGGCTAAATAATATCAATAAAGGTTTATTAGAGTGGAAAATGAAACTACCCACAGCTGAAAAGATACACATGGTCTGTAGGGTTGTTCATGATGCTTAAAATCAGTCAAGATTTTATAATGGAAATGTTATTAGAAAAACCCATTTACTTCAATGTTGTTCCAACATCAATAGAACTATTTACCCTGCCTGTTTAATGACAAACAAATTATAAGCTGATGCTGTTCATATCAATTTTCCTATGTACTTAAGTTAAAACCAGTAAAGGAACTGAGAAAACCTACAGTAGATTTATTAGCAATAAAATCTGTGGCACTTCAACACTAAAACAATTATGTTTACAGTTCAATAGTTAGAATGCCGTACTATTCAATTAAAATACAATTTTGAATACTGTTACATATAACAGATCACCCAGATGTAATTAAATGCATTCACCCTTCTCTTACATAAGACAAGGTCAATCCTAAATCATCTACTATCTATTAAGATAGTAAAGAAATCCTGAAAGGGGCAATTAAAGCATATTTACAACCCCTTCATTGTGTGCTAATGGTCATTCAGAATCTGGACCCTTAGTGGCCCTATCATCAATGCCAGAGGCCACCTGGGGAAAAACCCTAAACCGTTATCAAGGCTATTCCTTGGAAAATTGTAACCTGCAGCTGAATTAATGAGAAATGTCATTCATTTACAAAGATGTGTTACTACTATGGAGAATTCTCACAGAGTATTTTAATTGAGTGAATAAGAGTTGTGGGATTTGATTGGAAGGTGAATCTGCCTGGCATCCAATAAAACAGCAGGTGACACTGCTCAATGTGTGGAATGAAAAGAGTTATCAGACAAGACCAGTTCACTCTTATAATATTCCAAGTTCGTTAATTGTAAAGAACTTATTTTTGATAGATAAGAATTGAAGTTCCACTGATTTTAGGGTTTCTACAGAAGGTGCCATAACCATGAATGCTAAAATTTTGTAGGGATTCAATTTATCTAACAGATAGATAATTCATAGCTAGATCAGTTTAAAAGCTCAAACAAAAAAAAATGTGTTTGGTCAGAAGTCAGTACTCGGACCTGAACTGCGTACATTCATATGCTTCAGGTTAATTCTACTTGATGCAGTTTATAGACTACCAATAGTATGATGCTCTTTTTAACAAAATCAATTACCAACACATGTATTAAATGTGTAAAACCACCATACAAGTACAAATACTTATGTTATCTTTTTTTGACATTCTTTCATTTTATGAGCATTGATAATAATCAACAAAATATGTTGTTTTCTTTCCTGATATATGTCAGGGCTGACTCACATATTTTATCATTTTAAGTACCAGTACTGTACGATTTCTATCATGTTTTTCTTCCTTAATTATTATGATCTATGAATTCAGACTTTATATCAACAACATCTTAAGTACTGGCTAATTTCTATGAAGTTCGTTACATCTTAAGTACTGGCTAATTTATATTAAGTTAGTTGCTAAAAAAAAATCATACTATTCATTCCTATGTTTTAATTAAGGTGTCACATAACTTGGTTTTTCTATATTTAAAGCCTTAAAAAAATTGTTTAAACAATTTAAATGTTATGAACCAAAACAAAATGAAATAAATGTATTCAGTGAGGTTATAATATTTAAGCCACTTCGAAAGCTCATGAAAGTTTGGTATATGTGGAATCAATAGCGTTCCATCTCACATTATAATGTAAACAATACTTTTGACATCACATGATTAACATGACTAAGAAAACCTTTATATTTTGTCATTATTTTTCATGTCCAACAAAAATATACATAAATAAAATCTACTGTTAATGTATGTAATACTGTAGAAGCTCAAATTTTCATGGGGATAAAATTTCATTGTTATCTAAAAAAGGTTTCGTTGGCATTAAATTTTGTTTTAAGAGTAACTCTATTCAATATATAGTCATATTAGAATTTCGTGTAGGATTTTATTTCGTTTATAATAACAACAAAATAAACAAAATTTTATCCCCAACGAATATTTCTGCCTTTACAGTAGTTATTTCCCAATATGTAAAGTTAGCTAGGCTTTCTATCACAGCTAATAGTTCTTTACAGCCCCATTTTAAAGTTTCCAAACACAAAAACAATCACATTAATCTGTTATCTATTTCATACTGAGGTGGCCTGGATTCAAACTCTCGACCTTCTACTTGGGAACCAAGTGGTCCATAACCCGCCATGTTATGTCTTCCCAGGATATTATCAATCACTACTAGTTAAAAATACACTTCATTTACTGTCACAAATGCAAGAAAACACTTCTGATATCACAAAGCAATTTAACAAAGAGGTCAAGGTCTTATGAATATTGTGTTATGAGTTTTTATGACCATATTTTTTTGATAAAATATAGGATTAACAAAAAAAACCAGAGTTGTAAGAGACACATATACATGTAAGAGATTCTCATCAATGTCGTTCATTTTCTGATCTCATTATTTGATTGCACTACTATAACTTAGCTTACGGATGTTTCACAGTCAGTTAAATTACCTAGCGCACTTTTAAATTGTATTAATTTGAGTCAGAATTCTAGATATCACTTAGCACTTATGCTCTAGAACATCAAAAATTCAAAAATTAAAAGAAAAAGGTTTGCCCTAAATAGTAAACTACTTTTGTGTCCTTACAAACTACATTTATTCAGACCCCCCGAAAGTCAACTCTTTTCTCACTATGGGCAAAAAGTGCATCTTTTAAATTTAGAAAAACTCAAGTAGTTTTGCTGCTAAAAATGGATATTCATTTATTGTATTTTGAGAAACCATGCTTTGATATCTGAATGAATACATTGAATTATTATTTTGTATTTCCACTCCTGTATTGACTCAACGTCTTTTTTTCCCCCAAAAGACAAGAATCGTGTTGTGCCGTTGGTGCATTCATTCCCAGCAAAAGATTGAAATCAAAGGCATTTACAATTAGTCACCTTTCAGTTGAAGCTGGTGATTAGAATTTCTAGAGAGCTGAAATTGTGATAAATTGAAACTATTGCACAAATAATCATCTTGAATGTAATCCACTCTCTTTTCTTAGAGCTCTCTGGGGATCCCTCAGTGGAGCCATTATCGCTCCATAGAAACCTAGAGCCAGCCTAAGAAATGGGTCTCCCAAACAATGCCTGACAAATTTCAAGTTTTTTCATTAATAAACTAAAGGATTAATGCTAACACCTGCATAATCAGATACTCCTAACATTCTTCAAAAATATTAGTTTGTCATTTATATTGTTCTCTTTTAGCATTTCCAGAGTTCCCATGCAGAGTGTGGCTTGTGAGGGAATTTGAGGATTTTGTTGACTCCATAAATCTTGAAATGGTGTGAAGTTTGGAAGATTAAAAGCATTTGGGGAAAGTAAACTAAAACTAATGCTTGTGTTTTATTGATTCCTTATAGTGACCTAAAGGTTATTATTCACTGTCAATAAGTGAATGATGACATTGACAATTTAATCACTTGATTCTCAATAACAGGAAATTATCTATTTGCTAAAACACTAACATCCCAATCCAAGACCCTCTTCAAAAACCATAAAACTTCATACATGCACTTATAAATACCGTCTTAAATTACAATCAGTTCTTTTTCATTGGCTTAAAATTTAGCACCCACAATTTAAAAAGAATCATTATGACTAAAAACATACAAGGTACGTACTATCTATTCTTAAACAGCTTGACAATATTATAAAAAAAAAAAAAAAAAACTTCCTTGTTTAACAAGATTTAAAATTTCAAAATGAGAAATCTATTGAATTCTACCCTCCAATACTTTGTGTCAGACACAGATCTTAAGTGACAACATCAATATTGACATCAGATATCAGAATAACAGTGAGTTACAGAGATTGTAGTATTTTTCATCACAGAGATCTGAATAAGCTAGTGGGCAAGATAAGTGGTTGGCCAGACTAGGTACAGGATGTAGC
Source organism: Saccostrea echinata (assembly GCF_033153115.1). Lineage (NCBI taxonomy): Eukaryota > Metazoa > Mollusca > Bivalvia > Ostreida > Ostreidae > Saccostrea > Saccostrea echinata. Next base: position 35,556,414 of record NW_026889758.1, on the reverse strand, counting down.
ACTTGACTAAATGACCAATGTGGGTTCTACACAGAGGTGATACATGTCCCCCCACAAGTGCCCTTAATCCTCAGATAATTATTGAGGTCTCTAACCAACTCAAAGTGACCACTAAGTATCAAAGTTTTCTCCATTTATCTGCTACTTGTGGAAATGTAACAAGGACAAGTTCTATGAGATTAAGACCTTTAAAACCAAATTAGCAGGCATTAGGAAAAGTTGGGTAAATTTACTTTCCACTTTACCCATCTTTCACACTTTCTTTGAAGTTGAATCATGGTTCAAAGCAATATAATAAGGTACTACTTGCATATTTCTGAAAACTAGGTATCTTCTCAAACTTTGACCGAAAAATTTGCTTCTCAAACAACGTCCTGAAAAATCAAAGCTAAAATTTGAAACATGCTGTAACAATGGAGTGTGCCTGATCAATTCTCTTTGATTTTATGCTCCACACTATACATACATGTAGTCAGGTACTGAATACAGATTACATTGATTCTGAAATATTGAATTGGTCCACTTTCCTTCATTAAAACAAATGTAGAGCCAAGGTATCTTTTAAGTACATGATGTTATTGGCAGAAATATCAATCAACTAAAATATATAATTGCCTTCCAACTACAGCTGTTCTAAAAAAAAAAAAAAAAATATATATATATATATATATATATATATATATATATATATATATATATATATATATATATATATATATATATATTTATACATATATTATATATATATATATATATATATATATATATATATATATATATATATATATATATATATACCTCCTTAAAAAACAACATCACGATAAAAAATCTGAAACAGTATGTTCAATCAATACAATAAGATATGTATCACATGAAAAGTCCATAAATCAGGAGTTGAATTACTCCAAATTGAAAAAGAGGCCATTGGGCCACAATGCTCACCTGAATCACCTTGGCCGTGCTGCTCCCCACAAGATTGTTATGTCCCCTTATTGTGGTTCCATTCTAGCCTCAAGAGTTTATTACATAACTGAACTTGAATTCACATACAATGGGAATGCAATACTTTCTTATCAAAATGACTAATATGGCCTTGCTGCTCTGTAGAAGATTTTTTTTCCCCTGTATACATACACCATGTTAAATTTTATCCCCAATTTTAACCCTAGTCTAAATCCTTACCCCTGGGTCAACTAAATCCACAAAACATGGAAAATTGTTAGCATACAAATACATGTACCATTAAGTGTGGCCCTGCCCCGGTATTCTTATAAAATAAAAATTCATAAATTTCCTATATACTCCCATAAAAAAAATTTCTTTCTGAAAGGTTTTTCAGGCCATAATGTTTTACTTTATACATGATCAATGATGTTTATGCCTTAGGTTTCAAGTGGCACCACGAATGAAAATTGAACCTGGGCCTCCCAATTACAAAGCGAACACCTACCACTAGGCTACTGTGACCAGTTCAATTTTGATTATTTCTATCTTAAAAATAACTTCAGTTTAATGATTTAAACTAACAGAAAAACTCTTAATAATTGAAGACAATCGCATTCTTCACAACTGTACACAAAAAACCTGGGCTCAAGCTCGATTACTGTTTTTGTTTACATCTTGCTGGGTGTGTTTAATTTGTTAGCACTGCACAATCATTGATCGGTCTGAATGCTCTTACAACATGTCGGTCATGAAATTTTACAGAAATTTTTGAAGGATATAAACTTCAAAACTAAGTCTTAACCCTTTTAAGGGTCACTTCCATATTTCAAATATTAACAAGAGGCCCATGGGCCATGGTGCTCATCTGAGTAAATATGGCCCTTCTTGTTCATCAGCAGATTCTTTTTCCCATACTTTCCTACGTAAAACTTTGGTCACCAGTTGTAGCCCCACCCTATCCCCTGCAGTTATCATTTGAACAAACTTGAACCTACACTATTTGTGAATGCTTCCATATAAATATGAATAATAATGGCTTTCCTGTTCTTGAAAATTTTTTAAGGATTTTTCTTATGCATTCCCAATATCCATTGTGGCCCCAACAAACTTGAATCTACACTACCTGGGGATCCCTCCATATGATGTCTAAGCATGACTTTGCTGTTCTAGGGAAAATTTTCTTAAAGATTTTTTTCTTTTTTGTTCCTATGTAAAACTTTGACTGCTCATTGTGGACCCCCTTACACCCTACCAATGGGTGGTCATGATTTGAACAAGCTTGAATCTACACTGAGGATGTTTCTATTTAAATATGACTGATCTGCATGGCTTTACTGTTTTTGAGAACACAATTTTATAAAATTTTTCCAGTATACATATACCTATGTAAAATCTTTCAATGCCCCTAATGGCCCCACCCTATACAAGGGGGAGGGGGCATGATCTGAACAAACTTGAATCTACATTACCTGAGGATATTTCCATGAAAAAATGGCTAATCATGAGTTTGCTGTTCCTGGGAAAAAAGATTTTTTAAAGATTGTTCCATTTTTTTCCTATGTGATACTTTGATTACCTATTTTGGCCCCACCCTGCCCCTGGGAGTAATGATTTGAACAAACTTGAATGTACACTACCTGAGGATGTATCTATTTAAATATGACTGATCATGGCTTTGCTGTTCTTGAGAACAAAATTTTAAAAGATTTTTTCCTGTATATACCTATGTAAAAATTTGTTCACCCATGTGGCTCCACCATACCCCCGGGGTCCTGATTTGAATAAATCTGAATCAACACTTTCTCAGGAAGCTTTCAAATAAGTTTCATTTTTTTGGCCCAGTGGTTCTTAAGAAGAAGGGTTTTAAATGACCCTACCCAAATTTTTCTATTCTTTAATTATCTCCCCTTGGAAGAGGGTGTGGCCCTTCATTTGAACAAACTTGTATCCCCTTTACCCAAGGATACTCTGTGCCAAGTTTGGTTGAAATAGGCCCAATGGTTCCGGAGGAGAAGATGAAATTGTAAGAAGTTAAAGACAACACCGACAACAATGGAAACAACTATGATGGCAGACATGAGACAAATTTTGATCAGAAATGCTCACTTGAACCTTCGGCTCAGGTGAGCTAATAAAAACCCTTGGCCCAAGGATGCTCTGTGACAAATCTGATAAATAATGGCCAAAGGGTTTCTTGAGATATGGCTCAGAAGAACTTAAAATTTAATATCAAATATCAAACTTTAATATGTCTTATTCTTAGAAAAGCACTGTGCAGCATTTGCAGTATTAAGGCTTCATTTTAACAGAATATCAAGATTCTGAAATCTCATTTAATGTTATGAAAGGGATATATAAGCCATCTTGACATTTTTACCAGCTTTCTGTTCATAAATATTTAATGCACTTGGGACAAATTCTTGAGGCTTAAGATAAATCAGGAACAAATTTTAGGGTCAATTCCCTCATCATTCTCTGGGTGCTCCATTGTACATTCCAATTCTTTAAATATTTAAATTTGTGATTAAAATTCATATTCAAAGATATCTTGATCAAATCTTATGACAATGTCAACAGTATATGAAGAGTATAATATCTATTTACATAAAATGCACTTAAAATCATCATCCCGATTTACTGAACACTATGGAAAAGACCCAATATCAACAATCAAAATGAATCTCATTACCAATATCAAAAATAAATCAGGCTTCAAAACTCGTCAGTTCAGCTCATATTTCAAATACAAAATTGCACTTAATATGATAAATACAAAAGCCTATAGAATTCTTAAGGAGACACTTTTTTACAGAAAGTGCATTCATGATGTTTACAAAGATGACAGTTTTCCAGATAACCAATTTACCTCTATTTAGAACAGATAGTGGTATAATTCATGGTACTTTAAAAAGATTTTCAATGAACAGTAAAATGAGAGAATTTTTGTAATTAAGAGTAAAAACATTTTCCCCCTGAATAGTGACATAATGACATTGTATCTGAGCAGTAAGCATATGCAAAAATACGGAAGCAAGGTACTAAGTCTATTTGCTTTGTGAGGGTTACTAAAGCCAAAGACGATGATCTTCTCAGGCAAGGTAACTGTTATAACTTAATCAAACACTTGCGGTTTCTGCGGGATCAAGCAGAAATAAAGGATCAGCCATCGAGTAGTCCTGTCAGCCATTCAGGAACAATATTGACACATCATTCATAAATACAGTGCCGTAAATCAATATCGTAATCAATATCTGCTCAGTCAATAGGCTTAACGTAGCTCTCGTTTACTTTTTAAATTTGTAAAAAAGATTTTACTGTCTGTGACTTAAATCTTTGTAATTAATTTACCAACGTTAAGTAAACATCCGGCACTTGAGCATTGGGAGATAGCCTTGAGGGGTGGAACACAATTGTCATTGTCACTGACATGAGTTTGGTTAGAGAGTTCTTAATTTCTTTTTTGTCAATTTTAATCAAGATATCCCCTAAGTCTAAGAGGTTTCTAATCCATGATAACTGTCCTCCAACTTTCATTACCTTTAAAATAAGCATTCTTTTGCATGTATACAGAAGTATGTAATTAATTAAAAATGCCAAAAGCATCCAAAAAACATTAGCCAAAATTGTTTAAAAATGAAAAATGAATGATTCATCAAGACTTTCACATGCTCCTTTACAAATCCCTCTTCAGTTCCTCTTCAAAGGTGAAGTGCATGAAAATTGCACCCTGATATCCTGTTCAACAAAAGATATTGAAATGCAAAGAAGCAATTCTCTGTCACTTGGAGGTTCAACTATTTTTAGCTCAATCCGTTCCCAACCTTAGAGATTATGAAATGTTGTCATCAATACCATCATTCACCCCAACGCCAAAACCACCCAGATAATAATGTGAAGTAAGGAACTTAAAGATTTACCATCTATGTTCATGTTTGCTTAAATTTTCAAATTGGGAGACATTAGCCGATAATTCAGTCTCAACTCGACCATGTACAAGTGGAATCAAACAGGGAAATCTGCAGGTGTTAAGATTCAAATTGAGACCAAATAATGCACACCAAATCTAGAGGCGATGCATTGCATAATCACACCTTATTTGATTTCCTTCAGTGACCTTGTCATTTCCATCAAACTCATGAATGCCTTGTTCTCATCAAGTATCATTTTTGTGTTCTTCTAACATTGTTATTTGAACTTCATTTGGTTCTGTTTTGAAAAGATGCATCTCATCAGAATTATTTATCACTCAAACAGCAGAATGTACGACAACACCATTAACCAAGTTCTCAAGCCAAAAGTGTTCACAAGGTCACAGGAAGTATTATGTTAACAGAGTGACCTTGACCATCAACTAGTGCGCAGTTAAAAAAAGGATGTGTATAATGCAAAAGTTGTCGGTTTTATGAATAAAACTGCTTTGGGGATGAACAGGTAAAAAATCACATCCTGCCTGAACTCTGACCTCCTACATTAATCATACTGGAGTACACCTAAGGATCAAATTTCTATGCAGTTAGGCATATATGGCCAAAAATCTAATCTGCTGTCTAAGACTCAAGGAAATGTTTATTCAGTAACAGATACCATCAAGAGTCTTCTTGGCCAGAAAAGTAAGAAGATCTGTGTAATGCTAGATCTTGTGTGTTTCACTCAGTCAAATATTAGATCAGAGAATATTGGTTAACCAACGTGTAAACATGATCATATATCTATAGCTGTACATGTATGTAATAAAATATCATCATATATCCTGGGTAAATAGGATTAATTACCCCCTGTTTTTACAAATTTGATGATGTCAGTGAGAAAAACAGCTGGCAGCCTTTCATGCCATGAAGTTGATGTCACATTTGCTGACCTTCCGACAATGTTGCCAAAATGGCACTTTGCATGATGTGGTATGAAGCCAAAATTAATATCCCTCACCTAAAAAAAACGATAGTACAATGTATATCCATGTATATCATATATACAAAAGCAGTAGTACCAACAATACATACAAGAAAATGCACAATTTGCATTTACCTGTCGTTCAAAAACAAATTTGTAATTTTGGCAAGCAAAGGTAATTTGTTAGATAGTATCATTGTCTCTCAAACTGGTTTTCGAACAAATGGTATCACATAATCTTTCAACTTTAATTTTGAAGGAAGTAATCTACCTTTCAAATATATTACTTTATCTGAGTAATTACTCTAGTGCACAATAACAATTACAGTGTACTTGTGAAATTGTACTTCTTTTCATTTTTACTTTACAAGGATCTCATTTAAATTGAAAATCAGAACCAAAAAAAGGGGTGGAAAAGATAACAATCTCCTTGAAGATATCTGCAATGATTATTCTGGTGTCCTCACAGGTGTGTAAAAAATTCAATAGAATTTCTGTCTTCGATTGACAGGATTGTGAAAATCACCGCAAACCTCAAAGAACTCTTAATACAAGGGATCTAAAACCCCAACTTATTGCTTGTTTTTGTGTTTTTCTCTTCAGGGGGACATGTGCCATTATTGATAATAGTCTGATTAAAGCCTAATTTATCAGTTTCTAAGATGAAGAAACTCTGTGTGATTTTTATTTTTGTTGACTTTTCATGTTTGTAAAGACAATTCTGGTTGGTCGAACTGTTGATTTAACCAACAAGTTGGACTAAATGGACTTGTGCACATAATTTTCAGCCTAACTAATTTTGGCAGTAAATGAAACAAATTCCATCAACTCTAGAAAAAAACAACCAACAAAACAAATATTGTTATCATTAATCAACTTATATGACAGTGTTCTTAGTATCATGAAAATAATAGTTTTAATCTGTTAGCTTCTTTTTTCTGTTAACAAGACAAGGGGGGCTTTTTTTCACTTTTGCCATCATTTAAGATGATTATATATGCAATCTGTCACACCTAGGAATACAACTTTCTAAATGACGAAAAAAGAAACTGCACGCCCTCTACAAAAGGTGCATTTAATGTAACCATAGGAGAGAAATCATGAAAAGAAGATTAGCAAAATGACAGAAAATAAAAAATATCACATAGATTCTCTCTCTCAGCAGGGGAGATGCAAGTCTCATTCAACACCTAGAAATGAATTAAAACTGCACTCCAAAAAATTAGACACTATACTGGTAACCTCATCTTATTCTGTCATTTTTTCCTTTATCCAAAAACATTAATTTTCAATACCAACAATTCAGATGAAAAAACTAAAATATAATACAAAGATTTGATTGACCTGGGATTCATTTGTTGATCATATTTATTCATTATATTTCATTTTTTTAGTCATTAATTGATGTAATGGCATTTTAACTTCTTCCAAAAATTGTGTCATATTCAATTACAACAATAAATGATGTCAACTTTATTTCCGATCACTTCCCTTCAGGGTTGAGGCAGTCAAATTATCAATTTTCCTCATAGCTGTCATGCATGCATGATGGCTCTTCCTAAAAGGAACATGACAACTCTGTGCTAAGCAAAAAGTTCAAATCGAAAGTTTAATGGCACAAAATTTCAATACAGGTGGTATTTAACTTTCATAATTTGCCCAAAAGTGATATTTACCATCAAGTAAGAGAATCAATCACAGAGTGAAATGTGCCTGTAATTTGCCCCCAAAATGGTTGTTTAATTGGAAATGATGGTTAAACAACAACAATATATGGATTGACATAAATACATGGATCTAATGGAATCTCCTCCAAGTAATACTTCCCCTTGTTTTCTCCGAACCAATTTTCCTAAACTCTATAATTTTAACAAAATAAAGTTAAAAAAGTTAGCCACATTACTGAAATAACATAGTTAATCTTTTTAGCATAATTGCATTTCTGCTGGACAGGTGGATTACAATATCAAGCTACATATATTACAATAAAAAATGTTTGTAATGTTAAGAGGGAAGAAAAGCAATAAATATTATTTTACACTTTTAAAAAATGCAGCAGATACTTATTTCATATCAAATGAAAAAAAAATCTTTTCATTCAGATAAAGTATCTTTCAAATGAATATTTTTTTCTGGTGTGAATTAGGGTGCACAGTATGATTCTCATAAACAGAACAGACATTTTGGGCCTATTGGGGATGCCAATGGGTGTCGGTGTAACTCTACAAACACTGTCAATTTGAAAGAATAACAAAATGTCTTGGTTGCTGCATCTTTGAAGGACAACAGTTCCTTGATTAAAAAATTCCAGTACAGCAGCACCACATGGTAAAAATAACCAACATTTTAGAAAAAAAAAAAAACAAACTTCATTTTTCACTGCTTGTCATAGATGGAAGCATAACTTGTGTCTTTTTGCGCTAATTACCAATAATACATATATATATATATATATATATATATATATATATATATATATATATATATATATATATATATATATATATATATATGCATATATATAAACTTGGCTGTATTCTGTAAAATGACAAAAAAATCAAGTCAACTCAATGTATTCTTAGAGGGTTAATTAGTGTAAAATAGAAATGGAGGGAAAAGTACAGTACATCAAAAGTTTGTTGTATTTTAAGCAATATGAAATATTTACAAGTATACATTACAAACACAATATTCTCACTTAATGACAGAGCTTAGCACCTGAAGTGCAGATAAATAGAGATAATTAAAAAGAAACCTTAATAGCTCTGTCACATGAAATTCACAAATAATTCCCTCATCTTAAAGATGGAGTAAATGTGTTTACTTAAAATACGAATGATATACATATAGTTCTAAAATGAGAATGTGACAATTGCATGTTGAAGGATGGGCTAAAAAAAATATAGAACCACAATTGTTAAAAACAGCTATAACAGAGTACATACACTAAGATCCATTTTCTAGGGGAGAAGTCTTTAATTTTGTTTAATTTATCCCTATACTACATATTTTATGACACCTATTAAAGCAAGAGACAATTTTCTAAAGTAGATTTTATCATTTTAAATGGCCCTTTGATGAGGTTTCACCATGCAGCTACAAGGTATGGAACAAAATGTATCATCCAAATAAAGAAAAAAGTCACAACTTCTCTCACCCCATTACACTTAGCGGCACCCTGCCGATTCAATAAAAATTCTGAATGTCAGAGGTAAGAAGTGGCCTGACCTTTGGTAATAATTCGTTACAATGATATATCCTTGTGTGTTTGACTAAGTATAAATCAGCCTCAGGAAATCTGAAGTTCATTCACAAGAAATGTCATTCCAACAGAACAAAGGACAAATTCAACTTCACTTTTAAATGTTTATTTTTAGCTAGGGCTCCATACATTAATTAAAAAGGTATTTCATTCAATCTACCCCTCCTCCCACCAAAAAAAAGAAGAAAAAATAATAAAAAGGGACTATTTTGTAATTATGTTAAATATTTTCTCTCTGTTCACACTGTACATTTTACAGCTTGCAATTAATCTCTATAAAATTCCATCATCGGTAACAATTGTTGTGTATCCCAGTTTGGAATGCTTATAGATTCTTCATTTGCATTTCCACAAAGAGTGCCGATTGAAAAGAATCCCGGATCCCCCCACCATCAATCAGCTGACACAATAGGGGCGTCTCTGTTATCTTGTTTTACTTGACAATTAATTTGTTGACATTATATTCAGTTTCTCCGATTCTCCACTTGCACACCTTCTCAGCAGGTTGTCAAAGCCTTGCTCACTAAAAGGAAAATTGGATCTCACGTACAATAGCAAGATTCCTCATGGATCAACAAGCTTGCAATTTATTACTCTGTATCTTTTCTGCTATGATGTTTGTTTTCTTGCATGAAAGTGCATGTTACGTAACATTATTTTCGCTCACAGTAATAACTTCAGAAGAAGGTACTCTTACATTGATAGGACAGAAACTGGGTCAGCATTGTTTTAGATAACCTTGAGATTTTTCAACACATCAGAGGAATTTTTGTGTGAGAACTATACTTAGAGTTTGGATGCTATGGTTGAGATAACCATATTAACTACACAGCAAGAAAATGATGCTGTGTGGATGCATTTACAACATTTGATTCATTCTTGGTAAATGAAATTAACTCTTCTCTCCCTTAAGGTGTTGTTATTGAATGTTTTTAATCCTTGAAAAATACTCAACAGATACAGAAAAGAAACTTCAAGAAACTTGTGACCATTTTACAAGTCAAGTGGATAAAGATTAACTGATAAAGTAGCTTAACACTTAACCTCTTGAATACAGTCTGCCCTAGGGAAGCACATGAACGTTATGTCAAGTTTGTGGTCTAAGGGAAGCAACTCTTCAACTCAAAGCATATCAGGACTTTGAGCAAATGCAGCTACAATGTAATAAACCTCTAAGATATAAGTATGGAGATATACAAGTGCAATAAAATATATAAATACATCAGTATGAGATCAATATGAGAATTCCTAACTTTCTGGTCAATGTCCTTGGGTTAAGGTCATGACAATCAGTGAGACCATAGCAACCTTTGACACCTTACTGGAACAAATTATGAGGCAGACAAAAACTTCATACTTTTTCTAATAATCATCTTGGATTTGTCCAGTTGACCTTGCATTGTTAAAAATGTTGTTACATATGATTGAAAAATTCCTAGTTCTCTATACTAAGTCAAGACCTTCCAGGTGTAAATTAACATTTATTTTTCTCTACATTTTCTCTACATTGGACTAAAAATAGATCGGGAACTTCCAGATTTGATCAATTGGTTATGAAAAGTTTTTTTCATCAGTACCCAACTTCCAGATGAACATAACATTTATTTTTTTCTACATACAACCAAAAATATATCAAGAAATTCCAAATTAAAACAACTGGTAATGTTTATTGCAATCCCGATTTTCTCACTTGCTAAATGAGTTTGTATCATTTAATCATATGATAAAACAATTATTGGGGGGGGGGGGGGGGTTCCAGTCAATGGGATGGTTTAGCAAACCCTCAAAGTAGTTAAATCATTGTATTGACCTCAAAAAACAGCCATTAATTGTTGTATAATATCTTCCACAGACAGAAAACAGTGCATTTTCACATTTACCCTTCAGGAATTGTTTCAATTGTATGAAAAATTTTTAACTATAAAAATGTACTTTAAAATGATTATAAAACAAATTTCACACACTGTGCAGTCTTTAAAAAAATCTATCAGAACTTCAGATCATCAGATCCAATACATTAACTGCTACTAAGAACACATGTACTAAAATATTCATTATTTCTAAGTGTAATTTGATACATAAATATATAAAAGTAATAAAAATTATTAAGTTCTTTTAAACTGGACTTATCTAACATCAAAGAAATATCGAATAGACACACTTAAACCTAGTTATTGTGACAGAGTGAGGGAGAATGAAGTTTCTGATCCTCACACTTTAAGGTATATAAATATATGTACCAACTTCACTAAAAGCCTCTTTGTCACATAATCATTGAAAACATACGACCTCAGAAAAGTGTCTAAAGCTCAAACTTAAATACAGATATCATCTAAATCATTATGAAGTGTAGAAAGGAAAATAAAAATGGTCATTACTCATATCATACAAGTAATGATCACAAGAAAATTAAATGAACACAAGATATTAAGAGTTCCTTGACTGAAATTCTCTTTGAAACTATTATATATATATAGAGAGAGAGAGAGACAGAGAGAGTTTTTGAAGTCATCCTTTATGGAAATAAGATATAACCAAATAATCAAGAGCAAAATGGGGAAAAAATGTGAAATTTCAGGCAATAAGGAAGGTCAACATCAAAAATGATTTAAAAACTTGAATTGCTCTCACCATTTTACCATCAGTACACAAAGTTTGATGAAAATATCTTGAACACTTTTTTTTAAACTAAAACTTCAAGATAACTGCAAAATGAAGGAATGTTGAGGTCAGGGCCATAAAAAAGGTCCAAGTAAGAAAATAATGACACAGTTGAATAGCTTTCACCTATATGTACCTTAGTAAATGAAGTTTGGTTTAAAAAAAAATCTTCAAAAAGTATGTTCAAGGTAATGGAAAGGTCGAAGTCATAAGGAATGTCAAGGATAGAAAATTAAAACAGAGTTGAATAGCTTTCACCAATTTGTATTAATGTATGAAGTTTGTTGAAAATATTATGAACAGTTTTTTTTTTTTGAAACTGTGCAAATTGCAAAACAGCAAATAACAGAGAGGTCAAGGTCATGTGGAAAGTCAAAATCATGTAGAAAGTGAAAATCAGAATAATTTGACACAGTTGAATAGCTGTAATCAATTTGTATCATTGTATGAAATTGATGAAAATATTTTGAATAGTTTCTTTGATAAAATTCTCTGCAAAATATGGAAAAGTAAGGTCAAGGTCATGGAAAATGTCAAGTTTGGCAAATTATATAGTTGAATAGCTCTTACTAATTTGTATCTTTGTATTAAGTTTGATGAAAATATCTTGAACAGTTTATTTTATACAGTGACAACTATTGTGGTCAAGGTCAAAGTGAAGGTCAAGGTCAGAAAATTATGACATAGTCTTATAGTCTCCACCAATATGAATCAGTGTATGAGTTTTTATGAAAATATTTTGAGTACATTCTTCATGCAAAATAAGTTATAACGAGGTCAAGATTATAGGGAAGGTCAAGGTCAGAAAATAATGCCACAGTTGAACATCTCTCACCAATATGTATCAGTGTTGACAGATTGAAGGATAGAAGGACAGAAAGACAAAAGGGCAAAAGAGAGACATGACAAACACTATATGTCCTAACCATATTCATGGCAGGGCATAATAAAATTAATTTCATATATCTTTGTATATGCATTATAATTGTTCAAAGCTTTGATTAACATTTATTAAAACAAATGCATTTAGTAGAGAAAGATAGGCTTTTCAGTAGGCATGTCCAGTTAGGAGATACTAAACAGCATTTAACTGCTTAGTATCTATCAACGTTCTCTAGCTCAGTGTTTACAGAAACTCAAAATGAACCACAGATCACAAAATACCACCAATGAAATTGACCTGAAATGCACATTGTTAAAATATGACTGAAGTTTGATATGTGTGGTCCATGTTATTACTAAATTCACAGTTTCACAGTAATTAAATAAAATTTTCAAACCAGACAACCCTATTATTATCTATAATTGTATTTCAAAAATTAGTTTGAATGCTTGAAAGCATTGTTCAATGCTGGAGTCAGGCCACTTGTTAACTGGATGCCTAATTTAGTTAGTGTATTTAAATACTTCAGTTTTCCTTTATCTTGACAAAAGAATTGAAATAAAAGTGTATTTTTAATGTGTTAACAGGCTATGACAACATATGTCAAACAAACCAGGCAAAGAGAAATTGTTCACTTCTCAATCAAGGACAAAAGTAAATCTACTCAAAAGTCGAATTCCGACAATTGAGAGGGGTGGAAATAAAATAATTGACCAAATTTGCCTTTCATTATGTAGCTCAGTGACAGAAATTGTACTATACTGCATAATGTCTTGATGTGATTATATCTCTCAGCAGTGATGATACCCCAAGTTGAACAAAAAACATGGCAGTGCCTTTGTCACTCCGTCCTGGGTCGAGGGAAGAGTCACTTCTATTGAGAAGTTTTTCTATGCATTTCTCCCCACGTAATCTATTAAAATTCAATAGCTACACAAAAAAATATTAAATGAATGTAAAATGATGAAATCTAAGACACCCAACTTATTGTGTACCCTTAAAGATTTTTATCGCTCTGTGTGTTCGAGGTATGGAATTCCAGTATCATTAAGATGGAAATGTATTTTCTTTCCCTAAGACATTAAATGTTGTTGTATGAATACTGATAAAGTGTCAGGCAGTTTGCAGTATCATAATTAATCATGCATCTTCATCTAAAATTTTACTTCCCACACATTTAATTAATAAGAAACCACAGTGGTTTTTCATGTCAGATCTATATATGCTGGTGTGAATTTTAAACACGAAAAATTTGAATTTTTCATTACTGAATCTCCTTCACACAGAGTACAGACAAGACAAATGATTATTAAGCAGTGTATAATGATTTATATACAATAGGAGAAACTAATTTCTTGTGTAGTAAATTGTGGTATATATGCATACCTATAGTCAGAGAATACAGCATGAATTTGGCCTAGTATTCTTCTCTATGATGATATTAAATGGTTCCTAGAGAGAAACACGGACAATCTGACTTTCCCTCTACAAGGCAAGTTTTCCTGAGATGTAACACTTTGTGGTAAACTTGTCCAAACAGCATCATGAAAATATATTGCTTGGACTTTGACTAAACCTACAATAAAGAATACATTACATTAAATTTTCAGCATTATAATTAAGGCACTTGTAATTTGTACTTATATAATGTCAACAGGCAAACAGATGTCCATTTGAATACATAATGTTATTAAAATACCACTGCTATTTCTTACGCTCAAAATGTTTGGCAGAATTGCAAGCAAAATTAGTCAATCTAACTTAATTAAGGTTAAAAATGTCTTACAATTTCACATAGTTCATTCAGAACAAGACATCTTTGTATTATTATCAGCCTTGACATTGAATTAATTGGCAGATGAAGCATTTACCTCTGTTGTATAGGACCTTTTTTGATTATCATGTTGTATATGACTTTTTTCAACTATCATCTACCTTTCTAACTTCATACACTGGTAAATCAGGATAAAATGTTCTATATTGCCACTCATGTTGGCCTTGAACTTTAACATTGAAAATGACAATACACATGTATGGGCAACCTATTCTGATAATTACATTACACATTGTATGTAGGACCTTCACCTTTGTTTTATGTTTTAAAAATGTTTTATTCACTGCATGAACAGCAGACATGAATGCCTTACAATAATCATTCTATCCTTCCACTTGCAGTAAGTAAATAAAACACATTTGACATGTTGTTGACCTACTATGACCATCATCACTGGATTAAGAATGCAGTATTTTAAATAACAGTGGTTACTGTTGACCTAGAATTTGTAGTTGGTTTGCAGATCTAAACGTGACTTGTGTCTCATTTCTTTGCTTCAAGAGCATGTCATTTAGAATTTTTTAGAACTGTCCATGATTTCATTACATATGTTAATTCTTTCCAATCCATTTTACCTTCCAGTCTTTAAAAAAGTTTCTTATTTTGCTCCTTAATTCACCAAATTTGAATTGAAATTCATCTGCTCTAGAAAATGGACCAAAGCAGAATGTTCTAATGAAAGTGAAACACCATAGTTAACATAGATTTAATTCTATTATCAGCCTTTTGTTGAGCAGTTGAAGTGCAAATAGCTGAACAATTAATTCAAACATACAACAGAGTGATCAGAAATCAATGTTACAGTGTAGAAACCCACGAAGGACATTAATCATCACAGGAACCACAAATTTACACATACTGAATATCAAGGAAAAGTGAACTTATTTCACATAAACTTTGACATCTTTGAATAATTCCAATATATTTTTAAACATTTATCTTTTGGCAAACATTTTTATACATAAAAATGTCAATTTCATGAAGACCTTTAACTAATGACATGAACCAAAAATTTTTCATTTGGAAGAAGAAAAATAAGATTCAAACAGTCATTGGTCAAACACACGATTGGTCATTAAAACCAGAAGTGGGTTAACAGTATTCTTACTTCACAATTTATACTTCTTAAAAATTTTGTTATGCTGTACGTAATAAACAAAACAGATTTTTTCATATGTTAATCATCGCCTATAAAGATGCGTGGGTTGTATTGTAAAAAAACAATTAAAGTGCTCTAACTGATATAAATTGTCAGCAACTGTTTTGTTTATCTCTAGAACCCTTAACTTTATCCCAATCACATTTTATATTTTCTCTGTCGGTACCTCAATAGCGTACATGTACTCTGTAAGGAAGCAAGTACCCTGTAAGGAAGTTAATGATATAGATCTATGTGTCCATTTGACAATATATTTTTACATTCTTACTATATTCCCAATGTCTTAATTGTAGTGGACAGTACTTTTCCAACAAAAATAATTTTTTTTTTGTTACATCTTGAAACAGGATGCACATCTGTGTGCTTTAAGCACCTATTAACTTCATAAAACACCTGTGCTTGTTACGATATTTACAGACGTGTGTCTGATTACATGTAATAGTGCAATATTATTATGTCTATTTAGACTTTCTTATTGTTATATTGCTTGTTTTTAACTGTCAACTTTTTACTCAGTCTGCAACATGATGATTATCATATTACACGAACTAATATCGACCAAATTTCCAATTCAGACCTGCAGTAATTAAACCATCATCCATCTCTTCAGTTACAGCAAATCCAGTAATGACTAAATATAATACAGTAAAACATGCTTATAGCAAAGTGCAAGGGATGGACAATTTTGTTTAAAAAGTAATTCATTATATCTGTTAAGTTCATAATATATTTTAAAGCCAAGGGGAATTAAAATCACATTGCTGTAAGTGTCAATTCATTATAAGCATGTTTTACTGTATATTTTAATTAAAAGAATAGTTTTAGGGAAAATGAAATGGCCCTTTGCTCACTAATAAATGAAACTTTTCTATCCAAGAAAATTTTCTGACAAAAGACTGAGATAAAAAAAATTCAAGTGAATTTTGTATACCATACAGAACAAAATTTTATCAAATCATTGAAATGAAAATTTTATGTAGGAAACATTTGTCAATGTAAGAGATACCTCTCTTAGTAAAGGGTTATTGTTCCTTAACTGTATAGTCTAGATGATTTCTGCAGAGGGCCATACATCCTTAACTCTACGGGGTAACTGATTGCCATCTCTCCTTAACTGTATATTCTGATTGCCGTAGAGGGCCATCCCTCCTTAACTTTGTAGTCTAATTGATTGCTGTAGAGGACCATTCCTCCTTAACTCTATAGTCCATCTGATAATTGCTATACCATTCCTCCTTACTATACAGTTTAAACTGACTGCTGCAGAGGGCCATTTCTCCTGAACTCTATAGTCTAATTGACTGCTGCTGAAGACCATAAGCCTCAACTCTAAAGTCTAACTGATTGCTGTAGAGGACCATTCCTCCTTAACTAAATAGCAAACTGATTCCTGCAAAAAACTTTTCCACCTTAACTATTTCATTTGAACTAATTGCTGCAGAGAACCATTCCTCTAACTCTTTAGTCTGACTGATAGCTGCAGAGGGCCATTATCACATCCTTAATATCTGATAGCTGCAGAAAGGACCATTCCTTCTTAACTTTATAGTCTTATCTGATAGCAGCAGAGGTTCATTCCTCCTTAACTTTATAGTCTTATCTGATAGCTGCAGAGGGCCTTTCCTCCTTAACTTTGTAGTCTATCTGAAAGCTGCAGAGGGTCATTCCTCCTTAATAGTTTGCTGCAGAGGACCATTCCTCCTTAACTCTACAGTCTATTTGATAGATACATATGACCGTTAACTATATTATAGTTTAAATGATGACCACTACTTCTTATCTGTATAGTCTAGATATGAAATGAAGAGGGTAATACTTTCTAAAGCATATATACTAGAGTAGTTTAACTGATTGCCATAGAGGGCAATTCTGTCTGAACTCTATAGTCTATTGCTGCAGAGGGTCATTTCAGTTTCTGAAGAAGCCTTTTGTTTCTTGAAAAAGACAGGGGATCATTTATCTGCATCCACAAAGTCAAATATTTTTAAACAAACTGTGAAGGATTGCACAAACTATTCCTGGGATACCTCAAAACCAATGTACCCGGTACCTGTTGTTTTCTGACACACAAGGACTATAACCACCAGCTAAGAGAACCAGTGTACAATCAGCTTTCTCATCATTCAGATGATTCATCTGTAAATTATACCTAAACACATTTTTATTGCACTCATATAAATCATTCCCAAAGTACATTACAGACAGTTTAGAAAATGTTAAAGACACAAGAAAATTGGATATATGATAAAATATCCATTGCACCATTATTGTAACATATAAAATGCTTTCATGTCATCAAATTATTTTAACATTCACAACATGAATTTCATTGTTCCACAAAAATTCAGAGAACTTGCATTAATGATTTACAAATATGACTTTGCTTTCACACCTAATCTTGGGTCATAACCTTTGTCAATATATTAAGAATGACAAACTTTCAAACTCCAGAAATTGTTTTTATGCAAATTAATCTATCAACTTTTAATCTATAAAGTTGAGAAGCATATTTTAAACTATGAACAGGACCTATAAAGGAAAAACTTCCATCTCATTAGAAATTGACTCATTAATGGAAAACCTAAGTATGATGCATGTGTTTTGTAGTAACCCCTTAAGGAGATCTGAAACATCTATTTCTCTTTATGAGCTTTTGCAGCAATTAACAGGTACAATTTTGAAATGAGGTTAATATCTACATATTCATCATCTTAACCAATTTAAAACTTCTTTCATGTTAGAGAACCAAAAGCAGTGTCTGTCCAACACTGCTTGGCATCATTTATAATTTCAAATTCCAAACAGGCATGTTTTTTCTCTAATTTTTTTTTTTTTGTTCTGTTTTTCTCTCCTTTTTTCTGCTAATATTCAAGGGTGAAAAATGATTTTGCAAGTTATATAAGAGAACTTTTTTTAAAAGCATTTTGAAATGTTTCTTGATTTATCAGTTTTAGCCCATGCAGATTTCCATATGCCTTCATTCTTGAAGAGAAATTAATCTTAGAAACAAAAGTGGAATCCTCCGACTCCACAGACCCAAAAGTTAAATCCCAGATAAACTCTTAATCACACCAATCCAAGAGAAAACAAATTTCTATTTATAACAATATTATCATACTCTTTGTCCATATAATCTCCATCAAGCCCTTCACAGCAACAACAAATATATACATTTGTGGTATCTCTCTATTATATAAACATGCAGAGAGCAAATATCTTCATACCTGTATGAAGTTTTTCGAAGGTCATAGGTCATTACGTGACCTAATCACACAGCGCAGTAATATCTACATAAAAAGACTTACTCCACTAAGCAATATAGCATGTTTTTCATGCATAAAAATGTACAAAATACGCAAGTAAAATAATAATCATTTTATTTACAATGTAAATGAGTATTTAATACAGTTTTTGATCAGTTTTACATAGAGAATAGAAAACTACATGTTATAGGTTCCATGTCTGAGCTGCATAGTCTCAATGTTTACCATAAATTTTTCTCGCAGACCTCTGAATGCTATAATTTTTTTTTCATTAAACTTTACTCACAATAAATTTGAAAATCTGTTGCAAAATATCAATGTAATGCAATCACGCCACAAACAGCTGACAAACACTGCACTTTGGAAGTTCGGTAGGCACACCTCCATCATCGAGATCGTTGTGACGTTGTCTTAACAATGTAAGCTGTCACCACTGCCCCAGTGTCTCCATGTCAACATCATAAATTAATAAATATGTCTTACTGAAATCATAGATTTTATGTTTTTGATCAAATTTTGTACTTGACTTCAAGTTATCTGGTCCGGACAAGTGTCTCCATCCATCCCTTTCCGACCGAAATTCCTCCAACTTTTTATTATCAAACATCGGACGTGTTTCTTGTGTTTTTTAACATCGAATATGGGTTCTCATGAATACAAAAATTCCCAGACACCAATATGCTCACTATAATTGATCACAAATAGCCTTTCACAGAATATTCCCTTCAAAACAGAATCCTTTGCCAGATGAATTTGAAGCGTAACCGCTTTTCAAGCCGATTTACACCTAGCGTAATTTGTCAAAATCTACGACGTACAGTTAGTGCAATATTTATATTCGATTACATTCTATTGTCCGTCTCAAATGTATATATAAGTAATATATAACAAGTTTAAAAACTTCAATGGGAATTGAAGTGAGTCGGTACGTGATCAAATCTTCTGAGAAGGCCTTCGGCCTTCACAGGATTTGATCACGTGACCGACCCACTTCAATTCCCATTGAAGTTTTAAACTTGTTATTTATTTCTTAAATACATCCCAACAGCAAAAAACTTAAGCTAAATTATACAACTTTTCTAATCCAGACTGCTACGGTTCCACAGAGAGTGTTTGGATTAGACAACATTCTGGATTAGATATTTTTATCAATTGAATTTACTGAAAGGGGCTTAAAGTTTACGTGTATTAGACAAGATTTGGGAATACAAAACATCTGGGTTAGAAAAGTTTCACTGTATTTCATTCATAGCAACAAAAGCTATACCTTTTGATCCAAAAGCAGGTTGCTCATTATCAATTATTATCATTTCAACACATTCATGGAAACCCAATATCTATTTTTAGCTGCAGAGTTTTTAAGAAAGCTAGTACTTCTAATAATGTACATTATGATTCACTTTCCTCCGGTGATATCCACATGACCTGTATTCTACTAACCCCTCAGTATCATTTAAACCAATAGTCAGACAAACTTTTTTGTGTGGTCGGCCAACAAAAACACAAGATCGACTCAAAAACTGGGCAACATAAAGCAGCCACATTAATTTTTGATAGCACCTATGATCATTAGCAACATAAAACTTTACAAGTCAGTCAATCAATTGCCAGACACAAACTGTTTTCATTGTCCAGTGAGGATAAATGAGCAAGACAATAATCGGCAGATAGTCTCCCATCTGGCTGTCGACTAAATTATGTTTCTGTGATATTTTTTGGTATATTCCTTTAGCATTTTGTAGAGTTATGGTTTCCTTAAGAGAATGTCCAAGAAAAAGTAGAGAAGAACATACTGGAAAGAATCATGCCAGCAGGAGGTTGGAGAAAAACTTCCCAAACCTCCTTTTAAATGGAAAGGGCAAACCTGGAGGCATTCCTGCAAATGCCATCACTAGAATTTATTCAAGAAAAAATATTGCAGATGCCATTGGCCTGGTGAGAAGCATCTACTTCTTGGATAATAGACAGTATACTGTTGGTGCAATCTGTCAACTGTCACTGACAGTCGGTTGATAAATTGAAATCACCCAACAGATCAGTTGGTTGATGCCCAGTTTTAGATGTTCTATTGGGGTCAGCTGATTTTTGAAGCCTGAAATCTATAAGTTGATAATAGGTAGTCAGTCGCTAAGTTATACAATGATTTTCACAACTGAAGAAATCAGACAACCAAGGAAGAAAAATTATAACCTGGCCCCAAAAAAAAAAAATGGTCAGTTGACATAAAAAAAATAATAATAACAGCCAAAATTGGGCAAGATGACAGCCAACAGTTTTTCCAGAGAAAATTTGAAATAAAAAACAATATTTCAGACAATACTCTTTGAAGTGCAACCAATAGGTCTATTGCTAAAAACAGGATTTAATGGTAAGTACACTGCATGAATACACCTTTAATTCTGATATAGAAGTACTCAGTCATTTCAGACCATTATGACAAGGCAAATGAGTTCAAAACATTTCTAAAAAACACAAAATATCAGAACACACAAATAAATACAAGCATTACGTAACATGTCACATTACCATTTTGTCAACAGTCAATACCTCTAGTGTGGGAGATAAGTGCTGGAAAATTCAAATAAAAATCTGAGAAAACTCTGATTATTTTTTTTTATGTTGCTATGTTACAATAAATGCAAATCAATCTTAAGATCAGATGGGCTTGTTCATGTGCATTTTCTTAAAAACAGTTTTAAATGCTTTTCACTGTACGGTGTGCACTTCATGAGGCACAACCATTAACCTTGAAACAAAACAAAGGTCCATAAAATGAAAATGCCTCCATAAAAGTGTTTATGCTAGTACACTCTGTACATAAATTGTCCCTAAGACATTTAGTTCATAATGAATGCACAAATCTAGGCAGTGAAACAAGCTCAAGAAAATGTTGACCCCTGTTCAGTTTTAAATAATTTATGTTCATTTAAGTAGTACCTTGAAAGTCAACACCTAATCAAATATACAAAATATGTAAATGTCCAGCCTAAAATAGACCAGTTTTGCCATGCGGAAATGAAAATCTTTCATCCGTTCTCTTATTATGGCTTTTGTGAGGTCAGCTTTGTTGAAAGAGTCTAATCAAATATGATAATGAACTTGAATTTATAATGTGTCATTTAATTGCTTTTGGGAGAAGTGTTGAATGTACTTTACATTTTTGAAATTGAAAATTCTAATTACCAACTGCTTTTTGAAGTACCTTGAAAATGGCTGTTATTAAGATATAGGAAATGCTTATAATTGTCTCTTAATTATTCAGAAAACAGTCAAGTACTACAGAAGGAGCTGGCCACTTAGAGACTGCTGTTTATCTACGCATCTACATTCATTCAGCATGTCTGCCATATGTAGTTTTTATAAAGGAATGCATAATAGTGGGCGTATCTGTGAAACTTTTTGTTAAATTCATGACATCTGAGAGTCTTATTTTCCACTTCATTTTTTATAAGTAATCTTAGTGTCGTTAAATCAGTTGTACATAAATATATTGTACAGACCTTAATTCCATGCCATTATAAAAAATATCATTTAATTATGTTGAACTTAACATGTTATATTTGCATGAGGAATTTTTAAAAATTGTTAATTTTTTCTGACCTAAAAATCACAAGATGTGGAATTTGTGAAACAAATCTGGGTCTTGGTGTGAAATGTGGTGATCTAATTTGATCCTCTTAATTAATGACAAATTATTTTTAGGTCTAACTTGATCCTGCAGACTAATCATACTGGGACTATGTGGTACAAGAAATATAATGCACTTCACTGAGATTCTTAAAACTGTCAGTATGTGAAATTGTAGTGGTATTGTGTTACACATCAACATAATTACTTTCCTCACAATATTCCTAATATATATATATAAATGCCACTGCACTAAACATACTTAAGACCTTGAACAAGAGCACTTGGCCGTGTAAAGCGCCAGACTCTTCACCGATGGACGTATTCATCCTCATGCTTTTGTCTTAAATCTTGTCACGTACACAGTAGACATGTACGAATTAATGGTCCATATGTTTCATTTCATTTTCATGTACATATTTCATACATTTGACTAAGTTTTATGCATTTGAACACTAATTTATACTGGAACTGAATTTTTCTTTTTAAAAAAGCATTTTATGTATACTTCATTTTTTGAATTACAAGAAGGGAAACTATTTTATACAATTTTAATTTCATCAATATTTATTTACGTAATCATAAATTTCAAATTTTAAAACTTAAAAAGTTTAAAAGAGGTCCTCCACATAGAACAAATATTCCCCCATTTCTCATTTGCGCTGCATCATTGAAAACTCCTTTACTTAATTTGTAGGCAGAATGCAAGCAATAAACTGATTAAAGGTTGTGTTGAGCATTTAACACTTTAATAACATCAAAGAAATTCAAGCTGGCATTAAGTTACTTCAGCAAAGACCCAAACACCCCTGGTATCTCCCCCAAGTGCTCTCAAGGTAATATTACTCATCCCTAGTAAAATACTATTAAACTTCCTCATAAAATTCAAACTCTCTCTGAGTCTGTTATTTAGGACTCAATGGCTGATCCTTATTCTACGTGACATACCATGGACCACACCCCAATTCTTGCCGACCAAATCTAGGTGGGGGGACCTGACAGATGACAAAGGTTACAGCACTGTGAAAATCCTTTAATGTTAACTTGCACTCAGTCAACCAGCATTGGAGGGGTGGCTTAATACTCATCAATGTATGTAATCAATAAAGAATATCGAACACTTAAACTCACAAATGATTAGACAACAATCAATTCAACAAAGCAAATCAATTTAAGGGCATTATATACATTATCATTTTTAATATACTGCCAATGTAGGAAGCAAAATAAAACTTTGTGCTATATTATCTTTTCTATTAGAATTCAATTGCCAACAAATCTGCATGTGATAAAATAAATAATAAAAGTGGCTTTATACAAGCTGAGCACACAAGCCCAGAACTTCGCAGACCCCCTCATGGCTATATGTCTCCAATGAACATTTGCATTCAATTTCCCTTCAATATGTTTGACTTCATTGTTGTGATATTTAAATGCACTTCATACATTCCCATGAACTGCTCATAAAATTTGACTACAACTGTTGTTAGGCAATAGTAGGTATTATGGCTCATACTAAATAACCGTGTGCATGCTAGTCACTGGTCTGATCTTAGTACAGGGGCCTCCCAACATACATTTAGTGGCTTCTGTGTTCTGGAAGAGGGAATTCATGACAGTAATTGTACATGTTTATTGTTCCTACAAAGTTCAAGGGAGTAGATTTGAGGTTTTAATGAATTATTGACCTATCATGGTCACTCAAAGCATAGAGATGTCAGTTAAAGTTACCATAAACTTATTACTCTGTAGCTATATTTTTTCTACCTGACTAATTTTAGATTGTTTACAAACTATAATTGATGTGCTTTACCAAATTTCTACTGTGGCCTATCAATTTGTGCTGCTAAGCTAAGAAAACTACCATAAAATTATTCTTTCTGTTTATGCCTGACATAAATTCTGAGCTTTTAGATATTTAACATACAGTATTTTTTCATAAAATGTATGAATCATTAATTAAGCACATACTCTGAAAAACAATGCAGATTGAATAACAATCATTTTATCATTCTTCTGAAATAGCCAAAATAACAGGTACAAATTAACACCAGAAGTCTCTGCAGAGACTGTAGCTGTACTGGTTTTGTACTTAAAAGAAAGGATTGATTGATTATTATTGTTTAACGCCAAGTCGGCAATATTTCAGCCATATTTTGGCAATCAAATTAAGTGTATGACCATTTTTGAAGTTTTTGGTTTCTCTGGCGGCCCCCAGTGAGCATACTCTTTTTCGAAAACCAGAGAAACAATCTTTTACGTGCCAAGGGGGTTGTTCTAAAACAAGAGGCCCATGGGCCACATCGCTCACCTGAGCACATTGGCTTGGCAAAAGCACAATTCAGTTCAGTTTTGAAAAGATTACTGGGGGGGGGGGGGGGGGCTTGAATTTTAAACTACCTGATGATGCTTCCATGTCAATATAACAAATGGCTTTGTTGTACTTGAGAAGATTTTAAAAAATATTTCCCATATATTCCTTTGTAAAAATTTGATCCCCCATTGTGGCTCCTCCCTATCCCAGGGGTCATCATTGGAACAAACTTGAATCTACACTACCTGAGGATGCTTCCATATCAATATGACTAAACATAGCTTTTCTGTTCTTGAGAAGAAATATTTTTCCTATATGTTCTTATGTAAAATTTTTGATCCTGCATTGTGGCTCATCCCTATCCCCGGGGGTCATCATTTTAACAAATTTGAATCCACTACCTGAGGATGCTTCCATATCAAAATGACTAATCATGGCTTTGCTGTTCTTCTTCAGAAGATATTTTCCTATATATTTCTATTTAAGACTTTGATCCTCCATTGTGGCCCCACCCTACCCCTGGGGGTCATGATTTGATCAAAATAGAATCTACACTACCTGAGGATGCTTCCATATAAATATGACTCATCATGGCTTTGCTGTTCTTGAGAAGAAGATTTTTAAAGGTTTTTCCTATATATTTCAATGCAAAACTCTTATCCTCCATTGTGGCCCCATCCTACCCAGGGGGTCATGATTTGAATAAATTTGAATCTACACTACCTGAGGATGCTTCCATATAAATATGACCAATCAGGGCTTTGCTGTTCTCGAGAAGAAGATTTTTAAAGATTTTTTCTATATATTTCTATGTAAAACTTTGATCCTCCATTGTGCCCCCCCCCCCCTGGGGGTCATGATTTGAACAAACTTGAATCTACACTACCTGAGGATGCTTCCACATGAGTTTCATCTTTCCTGGCCCTGTGGTTCTTGAGAAGAAGATATTTAAAAGATGCTATTAATTTTTCACTTATTCTTTATTATCTCCCCTTGAAAGAGGGTGTGGCATTTCATTTGATCAAACTTGAATCCCCTTCACCCAAGGATACTTTGTGGCAAGTTTGGTTGAAATTGGCCCGGTAGTTCTGGAGAAGAAGATGAAATTGTGAAAAGTTTACAATGCTGCCAACGACACCAACAACGACGACAACGACAGACAACGGACAAATTTTGATCAGAAAAGCTCACTTGAGCCTTTGGCTCAGGTGAGCTAAAAAGGAAATGAAAGGTAGAATTTTTTAATTGGACTTGAAACTCATAAACAACAATAGACAGGATAATGATCCTTGGATTTGTATCTTTGTGTGGAAGTTTTGTTACAATTCTACTAAAACTGTAGGAGGAGTAGCATTTTGAAAGGATTTACATAAATTCCTATTTATGATAATCATTACAATATGTTCATCAGAATCAAAAATCAACTAGAAATCATTGAGATGGTGACCATCTCAGAGAGTCATGCTTTTAGCAAAGGACATTAGGATGAAAGTCCCTTTATTCAAGGGCACTCTTTGGGTGAAGTGTGAGTCAGATGGTGCCAATGGGAAAAAAATTCCCAGGAAAGGATTTTACACAGATTTGCTATAACATTGACCACTGACCTAGAAACTTGGCTCAAGGACACTGCACACCCATGGACACTCTTATGGGTGAAGTTTGAGCCAGGTAGAGCTAAGGGGAGAGAAAATGCGCTCCTAGCAATGATTTTAGAGGTCTTCTCACCTTGACCTTTCATCCAGAATATTGATTCAAAGTCTGCACCTCTACCCAATAGCACTTTACAGGTGAAGTATGAGCCAAACTGGCCCAAGGAAAGAGAAAATATACTCTGGACAAGGTTTTAAAAAGAAAGGGGTTTTTTTACCCTGACCTTTGAACTAGAAAATTGGTTCAAGGAACTGTATACCTTCTACCCATGCTTACTCTATACTAAGGTAAAGTTTAAGCCTGACTGGGCCAAGGGGAGAGAAAATATGCTCTGGATAAGGATTTTACACAAAGAAAATTTTTGACCTTGACCTTTCATCTAGAAAATGGTTCAATGTCATTGCATACCCTCTACCGACAAGCACTCTATGGATGAAGTATGAGCCCAACTGGACAAAGGGGAGAGAAAATATGATCCAGACATGGATTTCACAGAAAGGCTTTTCAACCTTGACCATTGATTGGAATCACTGCACATCCTCTAACCACAGGCATTCTATGGGTGAAGTTTGATCATTACTCTGCCAAGGGGATAGAAAATATGCTATGAACAGGGCATTTTATGCAAAGAGATTTTATGACCTTGACCTTTAATCTAGTAAACGGGTTCAAAGTCACTGCATACCCTCTGCCCATGAACAGTCTCTGGGTGAAGTATCAGAAAATATGCTCCAGACAAATGAAATCAGACAGACAGACAAATGGGCCGACTGACTGATTACTATAGGGCACCCGCAGAGCGGGGCTCTTCAAAAAAAAAATTATCTTCTTGTAGTCTACTTGAGTACCAAGCCTGATTGAAATCTGACCAAAACTAAAAGGAAAAACATTCTGAAAGAATTTCACAAAAATTTCTACTTTTAGAAACCATGGCAACACAGTTCATCAAAAAACAGATAAACAGAATATTGAACCTTAGTGTAGTCTACTTGTGTACCAAGTTATGTTGAAATCGGACCAAAACAGGAGAAGTAGCATTTTGAAAAAAAATGTTTACAAACAGACAGACAAAGGTCACCTTACTGTAACATAAGATGTTTTGGTCTCTGACCAATATGATCTAAAACCAAGAAAAATAGATTTTCATTTCCACATGATTTTATATAATTATCCATGGTCATTTTTGTTGTTCTTATAAATCATTAAAATTTATATATTACCAGGTACAGCATATTAATCTTTTTGAAATTACAATAAACTACTTAAAAAAATTAACTGAATAAAACTATTTTTCTTACATTCTCAGATTCATTTTTTCCTTCAGATTTTAGTTAATATACATGTATTCAAATATATGATAAGTCAGAATCAATCTGTGATTGAGCTTGCATGCTTATGAATTCAACATCACTTAACAATGCATTATGTGTACCAGGTGCCCTGAGAGGGGGGGGGGGGATTGTTCTAATCCCAGATTACTTTTACATTTTTTTTTTTTTTTTTTAAAAACCACTAGGTTATTGATATATATCATAGTGTGACAACTTGTCTATTCAAAGAAGAGTAACTCCAGCATTTAAAGTAACTATGGAATAGATACTAGTTTTATCATAAAATGTAATTAATTACATCAAAATGCTTCTTATTTCTAAGTAACACATTAACAGTTGTCCGATTGCCCTGGGCAAGTAAATTCTCAGTTCGGGCAAGTGAAACTGCTGATGTACTTGTCCGATCGGGCCAGTGAATATTTCTGATAGATTTTTTTCTTACACTACTTTATAAACAAAACAATAAATTGAACATTTGATTTCTACCAGGAATATGACATTGTTTTTGCATTCGGATATTCCATGGTAGCGTTTCTAGATCATACCGTTTATTCAAAAATCAGGTTCGTTATTCCGTTCTTCTTTCGTGGTAGTTGACAAAAATATGTTTTGTCTGACAACTTTCTTTACACTCTTATTATGAAATATAAAATAGTTCCTTTATTCACTCACAGAATAAAAAAAAACACCAGTTATTCTCAGCGCATGATGTATTCTCAGGATATGTATGTTTCAAAACATGGAAATTGTTTTCCTTTAGCATGGCTTCAGTTTTCAGGGGGAAAAAATTAAAAATTTACAAAAAGATCATACAGAAAATAATTTTCAAAGATATGAATTTTATTTTAAAGGAAATATTGCTGCATGGCAGTGTGAGTTTACAAGTATTTAAATTGTAGCATCACCGGCACATCAATTTTTTTTTTTCTTCTGGCACTTAACTTGCCATATATAGAGTAATATCTCACTTTATTTACAATAATAAATTTAGTTACTGGTTTTCTCTTCTTTCTAAATTTTGGGCAAGCAAGTATTTAAATTGTAGCATCACCGGCACATCAATTTTTTTTTCTTCTGGCACTTAACTTGCCATATATAGAGTAATATCTCACTTTATTTACAATAATAAATTTAGTTAGTTACTGGTTTTCTCTTCTTTCTAAATTTTGGGCAAGCAAGTTTTGCATTCAGACAAGTCAAAGTTTGAGTTCACTTGCCCGAAGGGCAAGTCAATCTGAAAGTTAATGTCTATCCCTGAGGTCTATAGGCCTTGAAGGCTGCCTGGGTATCTCATGTCTTCATCCATCTCTACTAAAGCAATATATATACTGATGGCTTATTACCACGCAGGCTTAAGATTCATAATCTCTCTGATCACTCATGAATATAAAATGTTGCTTTAATGCTCATGATATTTAAAGAAAAATGTATTTTACAATTTTAGCATAGCTTCCGGGGCAAAATTGGACAAAAAGGACAGTTGAACTTGACAGACTTAAAAAGGAATAATAGACATTTATCCCTGTAAGAGTTACCTATCTTATCAGAGTATCGATGAACCTTAATGTTTAAATGAACAAAAAGTGACAGTTTGGTGACATGATAAATTATTATCTTCTTCAGCCCTCATCACAAAATGCATGAAAAAACTGCTTATCAAAAATGTGTCTTCCTCAGAGCAATTGGAATCAAAGTTCTGGAGCTAAAAAGTAATTAATTTGTAACTAAACAATTACTTCTGAATGGAATTGTAATGCCATTCTGGTTATTTTTATTGATTTTTAATAATTCAGTACAATGTTAAGCAATCATATTTATTCATCCTCACCATACACAAGGCAGTAAATACATCACGTACGATACAAACATAACTTTGTCCTTTTTATAAAAAATGCATAATTATGAAAAAAAATGCATTTAAGATCACTTGATCAGGCTATTTAATAGTTAATTAAAGCTTTAAAGCTGATTTAAGCTATAGAGCCTAATGAGGATTTTTTATATTCTTTGTGGGATATTTTTTTCAGTTTTGGTGATTAAAGCTAACTCCTAGCTAACTCACCACTGTCCCAAACTGCTGTTTTTCTTACTGATATTTTGTAATACCTCTGAAAAAGAATTGCCTCATCCTCCTAAGGCACATTTAATTGCAACTCTGATTATATATAAATGATAATTAATATACATATTAAGTAAACAGAGTGACACAGAGGGCTGCTTGTACTGCAAGCTCTTACATATTGCCTAGGTGAAGAAATTTTTTTGGATATAGTCTACACATTCATCAAAACTGAATTTTTTCTCCACTTTTCCACTGCACCCACAACTCCCAGCAAATTGCATATGGCTGCCCAAATTACGTTCTTATTCTTGCGACAACCAGACAAAACAGAAAAACAGAAGTCTCTGGCAAAACTGTAGCTTTCCTGGTTTGTACTTATAAAAAAGGAAGAGAAAAGTAGCACTTACACTTGAAACTATGCAAAAGAAATAAATATGGTATCAATCTCTTTTTGTGGTAAGATGTATTGCAATCAGACTAAAACAAAAAAAGAGTAGCCTTTTGAAAGAATTTCACAAAAATTTCTACTTTTAGTAACCATGACATGACCGTTTATAAAAATCAAAAACCAATAAATAGAATTATGTATCTTAATTAGTGTAGTTTACTTATTAAAAACAGACCAAAGCCATAGGAGGATTTCATTTTGAAAGTATTTCACATAAATTTCTATTTTTAGTAACCATGGCAACAGCACTCACCAAAAAACTGATGCACAGAAACAAGTATCTAACTGTAGTCTTCTTGTGTGCCAAGTAATACAGAAATCAGACCAAAACTATAGGAGGAAGCGCATTTAAAAGGAATTTCAGGGAAATTTCTATTTTTTAGTACCATTGCATCAGCCTTCATCAAAATCAAAAACTAATACATTGAATTCACAGGTACTTGTGGACAGAATGTATCACTTATTACAATAGTTTTGGCATGATGTAATAATCTCTCTCGGGTGTTATCATAAAAGGTAATATATTCTCTATGCACTTCCGTTGCGTTTACCTAAGGATTTTTCAACGCACTGACTGCAATGCTGTTTAAGGAGAAATTGTGGAATTCTTATGAGATGCAGAGTCAATCCGATAGCATGAACTAAGACAGAAATATATGTAAAGACAGTGTGAACCGACATTTTAGGTTAAAATAAAATAAATACATGTTTTTAAACCCAGAAAGACCAGTGGGGGTACAACGTAAACAAACCGGAGTGGCATACCTTTCTCTCTTATAATGTATATAGTGGGGTATTTTTGTGTGGAACGATTATTTTGGGGTTTTCACGATTTTTTCCTATGGTACACATGATGAATAAGTGTAATAAATATAATTTGTGAAAAAAATGTCCAACATGCCCAGGGGTTGAATATCAGGGGGGGGGGGGGGGGGCCCTGTCCACAAGTACCTGTGATTGAATTACATTATTTAGTGTATCTACTTGTGTGCCAGGTTATATTGAAATCAGTTCAAAACTAAAGGAGGAGTAGTCAAGTGATTTGATATTATTTCACAAAAATTTCTATTTTTAGTAAAATGGCAACACTGTTCATCGAAATCAAAAAAACCAAGGCTTAAAACAGTCTTCGACAAATCTCGGGAGTCCGAAGCCGGGACTTGGTAAAATTGGAAGTGGGCATGTGGAAATTGCATACTTAAAAGCCCGAAAGGCATGTAAATTCTGAGGCCTAAGCCTCCGTATTATCAAATTAAATAATACCAATAACATTAAATGTACTGAAAAGTCTGATTTTTCATCTAAAGTGGAGCATCAAATAAAATTTTAACGATAGTTTATTCTACCGCGATTTCCAAGGAACTCTTTTGCAAAGGAGACACAAAAAGTATACATGTTAAAAACAATATGTGACTTCCAAGGAACTCTTTTGCAAAGGAGACACAGAAAGTGTACAGGTTGAAAATAATATTAATGGTGAGACAATAGATCGATAGGAATGGATTTCAGATCATTTCCTTGCCATGAAAAGGCAAATAAGAATAAAATTACTTGATAAAATTCTGGGCATGTAAATATTTGTTCGGGCTAGTGTAATATTTTGTTAAACCTGCCCGAAGGGCATGTACTGAAAAAAAGATTTGGCGAAGACTGCTTAAAATAAAAAATTGTTTGTTTGCAGTTGCCTACGGACCCACTCTAAATGCACACGACCCAAAAAAATTTTCAGCCATTTCTTGAGAAAAACTTTTTTACGGTAAGATTCAAGTTTTCAGGATATTGAAACAGTTTCATTTTTTATTTCTTTCTTTATCAATTAGTAGCTTAAAATAAATGGAGCTTATTTACTTTAGTAACTATATGAAAATCCCTATGATTTGTTATTCAACAAAAAACTGAAAAATAAAATCTATTAAAAAAAAATCCTACCTACCTACCCAATCTAAAAATTTCAGATTGGCAACTGCAAACCAAGTATTTTTTAAGCTTGGCCAAATGCACAGAATTATGTATAATAATGTAGTCTACTTGCATGCCAATTAAGTTATATTGAACTTGGACCAGAACTGTATGAGGAGTAGCATTTTGAAAAAATTTTACAGACAGACAGCAGATGGATGGACAAAGGACACCTTACAATCGCATAAGCTCTTCTAGATCTGGTCTCTAACCAGTAGAGCTAAAAAGCTCACCTTGCTTTAATAAAAATTGCAAATAGATAGTAGACAGAATTAACTTGTAACAAAATGAATGATGTGACATGTCTAGACTCAGTGCATCAAACCTTTAACTTTACAAATCAATGTGTATCATGTGAACTGAAGGGGCAGACCTAACTAAACATGTACGAACATCTATTAATACACAACTTTGCTAACCCCAACAATCCCACCATCAAACATATACTATACTATGCAAAAATGTCACCTTCCAAAGTGGTTAATACCACAATGGCTTATTAATGTAGAAACCTCCAAGATTGATTCACTTAGCTGTTCATCTCAGTCTACGAATGCCACCATACATTACATTGTCAATTATATTTATGTCTGTATTTAGTTCAACATGGCAAATGATGTGACTAGGACGTATAAGCAATTCTGTTCAGAAATATGAAAATATAGAGATATAAAAAAAAAAATCAGTCGACCGGGAGTGCCTGCCAAATTGTTTCCCGAGTAGCTGCTATTGCACAAAATGCATGCAATTGGATCAGTTCGACAACATTTCAAAAGTGGCTACAAATATAGAAACTAAAAAAGGCAACTTAATATCACCATACGTTTTAGAATTTGGAATTATGCTGACGACCGAAATTTCTATTTCCCATTTCCCTCTTCCTTTCCAAATTTCAGACGACATTTTCCTCCTTCACTTCTAGAGAGTCATGCGCAGCTCACCAATGCGCAGAAGCACTGCATGTGGATGATGCGATCGCAATTCACGAAATTTTGTTGGCCTAAAGTAGAAAGCAAGAGTGAGTATATGCGACGTGATATAAATATATGAGTTCAAAAGCAACGAAGAAAGACAATCACAGTTTTTTCAAGTGCAATTATATTCTATTATTGCTCTATTTTGCAACCCAAGAGGCATTTGGAATTTGACCCCATGGTATTTTGCTATCGACGCAAGTTGGGACCAATCGCCCAAATGGGATATAATAACCCGTCTGGGACATACAGATGTAATGTCTCAAATAGGATATAAATTTACAGTGCAAAAAATGAAAAATTTTATCTTGGCTATATAAATATCATAAATCCGCATCAAAATACTTTAGGCCTAATAGGAATAACTTTTGGCAAGCAAGTTGATGCGGATTTATGATATTCATAGCCAAAATAAAAATTTTCATTTTTTTTTTCACTGTAAATTTACATCCCATTTGGGATATTATATCCCAAACAGGCTAGGCTATTATATCCCATTTAGGCAATTGGTCCCAACCTGTTTATAAGGAGTCATTGAATCATGGTAGTGACACTTTTTCTTTGAAATTCACTGTACAATAACTGGAGATAAACCAGCAGTGGATGGAGCTTGTTATAAAACAAAACTGTGCTGTTGAAATAATTTATTGTACAACCCCAATCAAAAACAAAACATTGCCAGGCTCGTAGCTAGGCGTACACAAATGCTTAGCATTAGTGATGAAACGATTGTCGCCGACAATCAATTGTCGGTCGTTAGGAGCTCTTCGATGCTACTAATCGATTAAAAAATAAATGTCGCCGACATAGCTGACAAAAAATAAAATTGTCATACTTTAATTTTATTACCAAATCCAAGTGCAAAGAGTTTAAGAGTAGTGACGAATGTTTAAAATATCGAAGGAATCTATGTCATGTTGATTTTTTAGCACCATGATTGAATGTAGGGTCAGACTAATAACAGAAAACGGACAATATTACAAAGTTTTACTATACACAGGAAAACATTTTTAGTACAGACAATCTGTAAACGTAATTATAATCAGGAATACACGTCTAAATTCTGGATAACTACTTTTAAAACTTGTAATTCCAAGAAATAAATGCATGTAATCAAAGATGTGACTAATATCAGTAATAAAGCCATTCCATATATATAATGATTTTTTTTTTTGAATAAATTTCCAATCTGATTCAATATATTGATTTTTTTTAAAGTTCAGAAATATTATTTTCCATGTTATTAAAAGGAAAATTAATAAACATTTTTGAATATTATATGTAATTAAATGATTTTTTTAAAAGTCTGACTGAAATCTGAATAACTTTAACTTTTCTATATTTATTTCATTTAAGTTAAAAATTTTGATTATAATCGATTATGCTCAGCCGATTAATACCGATAATTGATTCTAATTTTTTTCCGATTTTCCATCACTACTTAGCATTAATTTTGCTAGGCATTATGAAGGGAAAGATAGATGGTACACAAGTAGCACAGACCCTTCATTAGTACGCAGGATTTTTTCGGAGATTGCCCTCCCCCCTCCACTTTGAAAAAAAAATTAAACATTGCAACAGACCTGTAGCAAACTATTTGGAACAAATATCCGACAGCAGCCTCCACTTTCTGATTAAAAAAATGTCATTTTGTACCTTGTTTTTGTCAATTTTCATTGACAAATTACAACTTAACTGGTAATGCTTTATATACATGTACAGTTTTTACACTGACAATTTCCACGAGGGAAATTCATACATCAAAGACATATCTAATTATTTGCAAAAACCAAATTTCTGATAGACCCAGAAAATTTCATCCTTGTTACTTATGATGTGATCAGCACATACACCAACATGGAATTTTATGAATTAATTGCTACAATCTCTCGAGAAAGCATATCTAGAAGACAATACTAAACTAGAATCACCTCTACCTTGCAGTTCTGCTAGAACCTTAAGCTTATCACCTCTGAGTAACCTGTTTTATTTATCTATTAATATTTACATTTCCAATGTCTTTCTCTGAGATAAATCTACAAATAAGGTAATGGCTTTATAACCCCATAAATCAATTTGCTCAGCACGTGACAGAACTGCATGCTTTTTTGCTGTGTGTTGCTTAGTAATGCACCTGGTGGGGATGCTGAGATTTCTTGTTATTGATTTTTTTTAATTGAATCAAGGATCAGGTAAAAATGTAAATATAAGGAATAACTGTCTGTTTTTTTTTGTTTTATGATGATGATCAATCAATTTGCTTGCTTGATAATTTTACGCATAAATGCTTCGGCATTTATGAAAATTATCACTCGAGCAAATTGATTGATCACATCATAAAACCAAAAACCTAGACAGTTATTCCTTAATTATTTATTTATCTGTTTTATTTATCCACATTTCATATCACAAGAAAGAATTTTAATGATTTTCTCCGGTGGAAATTGTCAGTTTAATCATTGTACATGTACATATAGAATTACCAGTTTAGTTGTAATATGTCAGCAAAAATTGACAAAAACCCTGTACAAAATGATAATATTTTTAGTCAAATGTGGCAGCCACTGTTGGCTATCGTAATTTGGATTGCTGTATATCAAATTTTGCAATGTCGTTGAGGAAACAGTTATGCAAATACATGCATGTTGTATTAAATTCGTTTATAAGGACAGAAAGAAACTAAGGCCACTATGCTTCATAAAAATTCCTGAAAATGAGTGACATATTGAATACAATTCACTTTAAAAAGTAGCAGGAGTAACTGTATTAATTCTAAGCTCTATATTAGTTTTATTTAAAATAATTAAAACTATTTGTTATTTTTCCACGCAAGTGCAACTTCGTGATAAAGCCATTTCATGCATGTATAAGAACTTAAATTTTATTTTCTAGTACATCTATTTTATTCAACAGAAGTTGTTGAAACTTAATGGCCTATATCTTATGTCATTTTAGGATATTTATGACACTTCTTAGTTGACTTTCTACAACCTAAGTATCTCTGATGTTTTGTCAGTGTATACTTGATTTGGTATGTTGTAGATTATTTGATACATTGTTATGATGAATACATTGCAGATGTTCAAGTAGCAGGGCCATGTCGGTGGGAAGAGACACCTGTCTTCACTGTGGCACACTCATCCCTGACAACCAGTCCCCCTCTCCACCCTTAATAGATTCCACAGACACAGAATGGACTGATATATTATTGTCTGTGTTTTCTAAAGAGAAAGTCTACCACAATGCTGGGAAGGAAAGCTTTTGTGACAGGTACTTTCTATGTAAAACATTGTATGTAAATAAATTTCAAGTTACACATTGTCATTTTTCAGTTATTTATTTGTCTCTGAATGCACTATTGTCAGGAATCTATTTATTTTATCTTTCAATGTTGTCATAAATAAATTGCATGGAAATACCACATGATAGGAAAAATATGATAAAAAGTATACAGTAAGTATCAGTCTATAATTATTATGTGTTTGTTATCATGTACATTATTTTCCAAAGTTCATGAATTTGAAGTTATCTTTTAAATTTAGGTGCAAATCCTCAATTCTCCAAGTTCACAAGATTCAGGAGGAATCAGTAGATGCAATAAACAATTTGGCTGCCTTAGCAAGGACACAGGATGTATCATCAAATCTCTTATCACAAAATGTTGTGTCATCTGCTGCAAGGGTAAAAATAGCAACTCATTATACATTGTAGTTCTAGGAATATTCTTGATACATAAATTTCAACTAGAGTTATCTAACTTAAGACATTTTAAATTGAATTACAAGTAAGCCAATGTAACAGCATAAAGTGTCAAGCATATGTGTATTTTAGCTACAATAATTTTAACAGTTTTATACAGTATTTATAATGAGAATTCTAAAAACAAATTCTTGAATCAATTGCATGACATCAAAATCACAATTTTTTGTGTTCGGTAAAAATAAAAGGATTTATTGAAACTGGGTCACGATATTTTTTAGGATGCTGGGCATGATTGGTTCTTTGTGAGCTACAACAGCAAGGAAGGTTCACTCCTGTGGAAGGGCTCAAAGAAAGGGTGGAGCTTCATCAACAGTAACAAATCCATTAGCCACTCATTCTTCCAGTATTGTACAGGTACTGACATCTCATGTATAAAAACCTTAGAAAATGCATACCTCTTTCAAATTTTTAGCTCATCTGAGCCGAAGACTTAGGTGAGCTTGTCTGATCAAAGAGTGTCCAGTGTCTGTCATTCGTCTGTAAACTTTTCTTATTTTCAACTTTTTCTCAAGAACCACCAGGCCAATTTCAACCAAAATTGCCACAAAGCATCCTTGGATGAAGGGGATTTAATTTGTTCACAGGAAATGCTATGCCCTCTTTTCAAGTGGAGGTAGTTAAGAATTTGTGAAAATATGGTTGCTATCTTTTAAAAATCTTCTTAAGAACCACTGGGCAAGAAAAAATGAAATTCATGTGAAAGCTTCATTACATCCTCTATATTCAAATTTGTTCATTTCATAACCCCTGGGGGTAGGGCGGGGCCACAAGAATGGGTCAAAGTTTTACATAGGAATATATAGGAAATCTCTTTAAAAATCTTCTTCCCGAGAACAGCAAAGCCAAAGCCATTAAATAGTCATATTATTATAGAAATATCCTCAGGTAGTTTAGATTCAAGTTTGTTCCAATCATGACCCTTGGGGGTAAGGCAGGGTCATAAGTTTACCATAGGAATATATAGGAAATATCTTTAAAAAAAATCTTCTTCTAAAGAACAGCTAAGTCATTATTAATCATATTAATATAGAAGTATCCTCAGGTAGTTTGGATTCAAGTTGTTCAAATCATGAGCCCTGTTGGTTTGGCACACGCAACAGGGGGCCAGAGTTTTACATAGGAATATATAGGAAATATCTTTAAAAATTTTCTTCTCAAGAACAGCTAAGCCATTATTAGTCTTATAAATACAGAATTATCCTCAAGTAGTGTAAATTCAAGTTTGTTTAAATCATGACCCCGGGGGGTAGGGGCCACAACAGTGGGTCAGAGTTTTAAATAGGAATATATAGGAAATATTTTTAAAAATATTCTTCTCAAGAACAACTAGCCATTTTTAGCCATATTTTTACAGAAGCAACCTTCAGTATTGTAGAATCAAGATTGTTCAAATTATGACCCCCAGGGGTTAGGAAGGGGGGAGGGCACAACAGAGGGTCAAAGTTTTACATAGAAATATTTAGGAATCATATTGAAAAAAAAATGCTGCTCAAGAATAGCAAAGCCATGATTAGTCTTATTATTATAAAAGCATCCTCAGGTAGTGTAGATGAGCCATCAGAGTTCTAAATAGGAATACATAGGAAAAAATCTTCAAAATTCTTCTGCTCAAGAACAGCAAAGCCGTGATTAGTAATACTGATATGGAAGCTTAGTAATATTGATATGGAAGCATCCTGTGTAGTGTAAATTCAAGTTTGTCCCCAGACCCCAGACCCCCAGCCCCCGGTAAACTTTTCAGTGCTGAACTGATTTCTGCTTTTTCTTAGCCAATGTGCTCAGGTGAGTGATGTGTAGGGGTGCAACGATACACTAACCTCACGATACGATACGTATCACGGTATTCAGTTCACGATACGGTACGTATCACAATACATGACAAGGTTAAAAAGTCTTTCAAGTTTGTCATCATATTTTTTTATAAACTTGACAGGGTTATACAAAATGTTCATATTTTTTAATAATAATTAAAATAACATTTTGTTAACTTGAATTGGATTGTTAGGTAGAACTTTGAGTTGTGACAACATTCTAAACCAATGATGAACATTTACAGGGAACTACGGGGACCTTTCCTAATAATCTTCCTTTTAAATTGGAATGAAAAAGGAAGACATTCATTCTTTTATTCCTTTTATTTACGTAGAAAACCAGTTGTCATATTTCTCGTGTTAATAAGTTTTAGTCAACAAGACAGCGAATTTTCATCGAAATACATATGTGATGGAATATCGTGTATTACCAAAGAATACGTTTAGATCTAAAGGGTTCATCATTTGTCTTAACATCTATAACTTAAAATCACATTATGTCCTTCTCCGTGTTAAATCTGAGGTCTGTAAGATGCAGGAAACGAGTTTAACTGCCGTAAATGCGTTTTCGGCGACCTCACGTTTTGCGCGGAAGCCATTTTGAAATAGTAAAGAAGGAAATAAAACGGACAAAACGGATAAATCTGGACCGATTGAACCGAACTGCGATATCAGTTTAGCGTATCGTGAATTGAACCGTGGAAAAATATACCGCGATATACCGTCAAACGGTTTATCGTTGCACCCTTAGTGATGTGGCCCATGGGTCTCTTGTTTTTGTTTGCTATTTTGGAGAAAAACAGAGAGTAATGCATCACTCAGGTGACCTGCCACTAATTTTTAGCTCACCTCGACGAAGTCGAGATGAGCTTATGCTATACCCCCGGCGTCGGCGTCGGTGTCGGCGTCAGCGTTAGCGTCGGCGTCCCAGGTTAAAGTTTTAGGAGCAAGTCCCATTCCCAAGTAACTATAAGCCCTACCTGGACCAAACTTGCATGGATGATGCATCTAGGGATGGACACTACCAAACTTGCTTCGGATGCTGGATCTGACCTAGATTTTCCAGATGAGTGACTAGGTTAAAGTTTTAGGAGCAGGTCCATTCCTAAGTAACTATAAGCCCTACCTGGATCAAACTTGCATTGATGATGCATCTAGGGATGGACACTACCACACTTGCTTCGGATGCTGGATCTGACCTAGATTTTCCGGATGAGTGACCAGGTTAAAGTTTTAGGAGCAGGTCCATTCCCAAGTAACTATAAGCCCTACCTTGACCAAACTTGCATGGATGATCCATCTAGGGATGGACACTACTAAACTTGCTTCGAATGCTGGATCTGACCTAGATTTTCCAGATGAGTGACCAGGTTAAAGTTTTAGGAGCAGGTCCATTCCCAAGTAACTATAAGCCCTACCTTGACCAAACTTGCATGGATGATGCATCTAGGGATGGACACTACCAAACTTGCTTCGGATGCTGGATCTGACCTAGATTTTCCAGATGAGTGACCAGGTTAAAGTTTTAGGAGCAGGTCCATTCCCAAGTAACTATAAGCCCTACCTTGACCAAACTTGCATGGATGATGCATCTAGGGATGGACATGGCCACACTTACTTCGGATGCTGGATCTGACCTAGATTTTCCGGATGAGTGACCAGGTGAAAGTTTTAGGAGCAGGTCCATTCCCAAGTATCTATAAGCCCTACCTTGACCAAACTTGCATGGATGATGCATCTAGGGATGGACACTACCAAACTTGCTTCGGATGCTGGATCTGACCTAGATTTTCCGGATGAGTGACCAGGTTAAAGTTTTAGGAGCAGGTCCATTCCCAAGTAACTATAAGCCCTACCTTGACCAAACTTGCATGGATGATGCATCTAGGGATGGACATGGCCACACTTACTTCGGATGCTGGATCTGACCTAGATTTTCCAGATGAGTGACCAGGTTTAAGTTTTAGAGCAGGTCCATTCCCAAGTAACTATAAGCCCTACCTTGACCAAACTTGCATGGATGATGCATCTAGGGATGGTCACTACCAAACTTACTTCGGATGCTGGATCTGACCTAGATTTTCCAGATGAGTGACCAGGTTAAAGTTTTAGGAGCAGGTCCATTCCCAAGTTACTATAAACCCTACCCGGACCAAACTTTCATGGATGATGCATCCAGGGATGGACACTACCACACTTGCTTCAGATGCTGGATCTGACCTAGATTTTCCACATGTGAGACCAGGTTTAGATTTAGGAGTAGTCTCATTCCCAAGTAACTATAAGCCCTACCTGGTCCAAACTTTCATGGATGATGCATCTAGGGATGTACACTAACCAACCTGCTTCGAATGCTGGATCTGACCTAGATTTTCCACATGAGTGAATTTTAGCCATATTTTAACCAAATTAGCATGGATGATGTATCTAGAGATGGACACTTCCAGACTTGCCTTGGATTCTGAATCTGATGTACATTTTCCAGATGAGTGACCAGGGTAATTTTTTTGGAGTAGCTATATAATATTATGGCCTGTTATGATTAAACTTGCATAGATGGTGCATCTAAGGATGAAAACTTCCAGACTTGCTTTGGATGTTGGAACTGACCAAAATTTTCTTGATTACTAAACAGGTCAAAAGTTTTTTAAGCAGGTCTATAATTAAATCAAACTTGCATGGATATTGATCTTGGGATGTACCCTAACTAGAAAAAAAATATGATGTGAAATTTGCCTTACATGTAGATAACATTCGTCGAGGTGAGCTTCGTAATCTTTGATTACCTATGTTTATTGTTTGCATAATCCTAAAAAGGCAATGGAACTATACATGTACTAAAATTGTTATACCTTTAAAAATTTATTCCTAAATAATGTATACTTTAAAAAGTCTAACATTTCCAATTTTTACTGAGTGGTCATGAAAAAAAAAAATCAATGTTTGACCGCTGAGTGAGATATTGGACCTGTTGATAAGATATTTGACTGCTTATGTCACACTGGGGGTGGGATCAGATGTCTTATTTGCATTCCTTGTTCGACAATGACAGAATTGACTGAGTTTTACTGCAGTGGGGTAAAGAAAATTTACATCATGAATGCCAGCACTAGATAAATGTGTGTCAAAAAAAATTAAAAAGGTGTAACAAAACATTTATTGACTGTGTTCTTCGGCAAAATGCATTTTGTCTTGTTTAGACCCCATTGGGGGACCACAATTTTTGTACATAACTGATGCAATTATCTTTGGGAGCCTTTACTCCTGAACAGTCAGTACATGAAATCAGTAAAGATGAACCCTGTATAAAATTATTATGTATTTACATCCCTTCGGTCGTTGGTTCTTGCCCTAAGATAGTTCCAAGATTATTGCATATGGAAAATGCATATTATTTCTGAAAATCTTCTTTATTCTAGAACATCTAACAGACAAAGTGCTCACATACTTATAATATCCAATGAACTCTCAAAAACTGTGTTTTTCATATTCTCCCATCTTTGGATCAGGCCCCAAGTTGTTGGTGCTAAATTGATCAGAGTTGAACAAGTATTAAATCCTTAAATCTTCTGATAATTGATTTTAGGGACATTCATATTTCCCAGTTTAGATTGCTCTTGGGATCATGTGGTCAAAGGGCCTGACATTTCTTTCTAAAATAAAATAATAAAAATAAGTAGTTTTAGTCTAATAATGCAATAAAAATTTGTTATTTGATATTTAGGTCATGACTTTTCTTTATTTTAGCAACTAAAATAGAAGCTTTGTCTCATCCCTTGGGAATCTATGTTAGATCTGTATCTATCATGGTTCCAATTCATATTCTTATCAAGGCATTTTCAGTAGAAATGCATTAAAATTTGAAAAACTTGATTTTTCAATTTTTTCCAAATCCACTTATGGCCCTTTGTTAGCCTTGTTACTAGCCACAAAGAAATTTTGACCAATCTGCAAGTTGATCTTTACTTGCTATTACAATCTGCTTGAAGAGTTTGAATTCTTTCAAGCATTTTAAAATATGTAAATGATTTTGTAGATAAAGATGAAAATCAGATACAGGAAGATGATGATCAAAACGATAGAGAAGAAGAGGGAAGACTGACAACAAGTGTTGCAAATTTTCTTGATGAATCAGATGAAAATTCAGGAGGAAGTCAAGATTTATTATGGAACTGTTGTGTTTGTAATCTTAATTACAGAACTAAGAAACTGCTGTTGGATCACATTCAGAAAACACACAGCCTCAAGGGAGAAGATGCTCGAATTGTGGCAAAAAGGAAATTTAATCCAGACTCCACTGAAGTGTCACGGTCAAAAGTTGTAAGAATGGAGGACAGAGGTGACAAAGAGAGGAGTGAAAAAGATGACCAAAAGCATTGGAAATGTTTAGAATGTGGAAAAATTTACATGTACAAAAGCAATGTCAAATGCCATTTGAAGAAAGAACACAATATCAGCTTGACTGAGTCTTCAGAATACATATCTGAGGCAACTTTTGAGGAAGTTTCAAAAGCATTAGAAAAAGAAAAAGAGAGGTGCCTATATAAGTGTAAAAGGTGTGAGAGAGTGTACAGTCTCAAGTCCTCTCTAGTAAGACACTTAAAGACTTACCACCATATTGGAATGAAAAATGCCTCAAAATTTATTGCAATAAACAATATAGTCCCCCAAGATGATACAGTAAGTCATGAGGCTCCAAGTCTAGACCAGACACCTATTAT
This sequence comes from Saccostrea echinata, assembly GCF_033153115.1. NCBI lineage: Eukaryota > Metazoa > Mollusca > Bivalvia > Ostreida > Ostreidae > Saccostrea > Saccostrea echinata. The sequence goes on along the minus strand of NW_026889758.1, from coordinate 35,512,858 downwards.
CACCGACATTAGGAATTATCCTACAGAAGGAGCAGAGAAAGTGAAAGTATGGATATGCAAAATTTGTCAAGTTTCATTTCAAGATCAGAAATTAATTGAGGAGCATATGTCTCAAGTCCATGAAATGCGGGTCAGCAAATCCAGAGCTTATATGGAGATTCCAAAGTCAGAGGATGATGAAGGTGATGAAAATGATGATGAAAGTGATGAATTGGGACCACCTAATATATTCCAAAGCACAAAGACAGATGAAGACAATCCATGGTATGGTGATTCTAGCTCTTTGAAGATAAGAGTTAAACAATGGGGGTGCCAAAAATGTGGAGGTGAATTTTGTCACAAAAAAGATGCTCTTAGGCATCTTCGTATTCGACATTATTTGTCTGAAGAAAAACGGTATACATATTTAAAGAAACTTGATACAATTGACAGTATGCCTGAGTTGGAAAAGGAAACTTCAACACCTCCCAAAAATGTTAAGAATTGGCAGTGCACAAAGTGCAGCAACAAGTATGTCTACAAGCGAGATGCTTGTCGCCATATACTGCTTCACCATGGAATTGAGCATAACAGAGATAACTTCATCATATACTCAGGGTCACAAGAAAAACGAGATACAGGGATGGATAAGAATGATGTCATCATTATAGAATCCAATGATGAGGAGCAGCTCTCTGAGACAGAGGACATTGTAACTGCGGCAAATGGAGAGAAATTCAAATGGGGATGTCAAAAGTGCAAAAAGATCTTCCTTAAAAAAACCAAGGTGGGAGATCACATGAGGACGTATCATAACTTATCTCTAGCAGAGTCGGGGGAGAAAGGAAAAAATATTTTAGTTCAGAGTCCACTTGGTAAAGGAATACAGTGGAAAAAGGATGTTGGTGAAGAAGATGAGGTACATGTAGATGTTGAAAGCACTGAGGGGAAACCTCAGAAGGAGTGGTTTTGTAAATTGTGTCACAAAAGCTATTTCCGACATTCTGATGGAGCTAGGCATTGCAGGAATACACATAAGGTGACCTATGAGGAGGGTAAACTTATGGTTATGCATATTTCAGAAATGTCTGGAGATGAAATGAGTAAGTCAGAGGAAAAAATTAATAGAATGGAAGAGGAAAAGGAGGAAACTAAAAAGGAACAACCTTGGAAATGTATAAAATGCAACAAGCAGTTTCAATGCAAAACAGATGTTGAACGACATCTGACAGATGATCATTTCATCACTGACCAAGATCATGAGTTTTTCATTGAAAGGAATAAGAACTATGCAAGAAAATGGAAGTGCTGTAAATGTGGACAAAGATTTTTTCATCGTTTTGATACCTCCAGACATGTTAATTTGACACATGATATTGTGTGGGAGAAAACAAAAGACTTTGTACAGTTTCTTGATGAAGTTGATTTAAGCTTTGAAGAAGCACAAAATAAAGATGATTCCAAACCATATGTGTGTCTGATTTGTCAAAAACTTTTTTGTGCAAAGAAACCATTAATGAGTCATCTGCAGAAATTTCACAAAGCTAAGATTAATGCTGATAATTTCGGAGAGCATGTGTTAAGTTTTCACAAAATACATGCAAGAAACTGGGATTGCTTATCATCTGAAGATGGTGAAAGTAGAAAAAATACTGTCCCATTGTCACTTTTGAGTTCATACATGATGGATGAAAACCAAGCTAGAGTAGATGAATCACTCAATGTTAATGACGTAGTTGTTAAGACATTAAGTTTAGAGGGGCCTTATTCAGAGGAAAACTGGGCAAAGATTATTGGAACCAGCTATGAAAGTACCTGTAATAAATCCACTTCATACCGACCAAAGAATGACATGGAAAATAAACAGTTTAGCTGCATGCTTTGTAACCTCAGATACTACAAAATGAAGGAAGCCCAGAGACACATGTTTTTGAAACATAAGATATCTTATATAGAAGCTGTTAATTATATCACCGAGAACAAAGATGTAGTTTTTAATCAAGATGCTGAAGGTCTTGGTGAAAGAACCCCCAAACGACGAAAAATTGGGGAAGGCAACAGTCATGTTTTCTTCTGTACGCAGTGTATGAAGTCTGCCATCCATTTTCAGTCTAGCCAACTTCATATTGTTAAGTACCACAAGGAAAAGAAAGAAAATATCCACAAAAAGATTTGCAGATCCCAAAATGTTGAAGTGTTGAAATTAGGGAATGAAGACAAGATGAACTTTGTCTGTGTGATCTGCTTTGTAACATTCAGAAGCAGAATTGATGGCTTCAAACACATCGCTAAGGAACACTCAATGGTGCCTCAAGATGAAATATCTGAGTTCCTGTTTACAAAGGAAGACAAGATGAAAACATGTATTGTTAAGTTTGAAAAATTGAATGGAGTCATCAAAATTTTTAGTATAACAACAGAGGACATCTTAAATGATGTGAAATTTTCAGAGGAGAACAGCAAAGAAGAGGGATCCGATTCTGAAGATGACAAGAAAAAATCAATCAAGATTGAAAAAGATGATGGAAGAGAAATTCGTATGGAATATGAGAATGTTGAAGACTCTCTAGCAATCCTTTTAATGAATATGAGTAATCCAGAGAGTTTTCAGAAATTTACATATGATGAATTTTATTACATATTCTCAATACCTGCTAAATCACACAAGAATGTGACTTTAAGTGAAGTTAGCCATATTCCATGTCCAAACTGCCCTAGAGAATTTGTTGATCAATATGCTCTCCACAAACACTTGCTTTCCTGTTGTGTACCAAGACAGAATGCCTGGGAATGTCTAAATTGCAGGAAAAGTTTTAAATCTGTTGGAGTTTTGGTAAAACATATTCAGAAGATGTATGGAATTCAGGGTACAGATGTGTTGAATTTCATGAGATCGAGAGAAATTCTTATTGCTCCAGAAAACGGTGTGGAAATTTCAGTGGATGGCAGGAATGATCAGGATATTCATTCTCTTTACCAATCAAAGACAAGTGAAGAAAACATGGTAGAAGAAGATGAAACTGCTGATGAATTTGAACTAAGTCTTGATGAGGGGGACTCAAGGAAACTTTGTTTTGTTTGTGGACATCAATGCACAGACAGAAAGAATTTGTTTAAGCATTGTGAGGAGGTCCATTTCATCACAGGCCACAACAACCGGTTCACAGAATGTATGCAATGTGTGTCATATTTCAAATCAAGAAAAGACATCATGGATCATCTTCAAAAAGTTCATGGTGTGAAGTGTCCAAGGCTTCATGAGAAAAATCATATCTGTGTCATTTGTGAAGAAAAGTTTAGTGACAATGTTCAACTTGCTAAACATGTCAAGACACATGGGATCCAGTTTGCTTGCAAGCACTGTAGCAAGAAGTTTGGAAGCTATTCAAAAATGGCAACTCATTTGAAAATTCACACAGAAAAGTTCACAAAGAAACCTCTGAACTGTACCATTTGTAATTTGTCTGTACCAGGAGAATCCTATCTTGGACATTTGATTGTTCACTATGATAGAAAATATGGGCCTTGGAAATGTCTTGTGTGTGAAAAAGACTTTCATCTGAGAAGAAATCTGAAAGAACACCTTAAAGGAGAGCATAAGACTTTTATCTGTGAAAAATGTGGCAGAACCTTCAATTGCATGTACACATTCAAGCGGCATGAGTCGGTGCACAAAAGCCAAATCAAGTGCACTTTATGTAGCAAACAGTTTGACACTAAAATTGAACTGGCTATACACAGAAGGGTTCACATCAAGTATTGGATTTGTCATTTCTGTGGAAGAAATCTCTCCAATCAAACTTCACTGAACAGCCACTTAAAAGCCCACAGGGAGAAAAGGATAGTGACCTCAGCTCAAAAGTCTGAAAAGTTCTGTCAGATCTGCAACAGATCTTTCAGCAACCATGAATTGTATCAAAAGCACAAGGCCATTCATAAAGGAGATAGACTTCACAGTTGTCAGTACTGTGGAAAGAAGTATTCCTACATCGGTTCCTTGAAACTTCATTATCGCACCTATCACCCAGAGCACAAGCCCTATAGATGTGTAGTTTGTGGAAAAACCTTTTCCACCTTCCACCAGAGATTTCTCCACATGAGAGAACATAAAGATTACAAAGATCCCATTAGACCATTTAAATGCTCTTTCTGTTCTGGAAGATTCAAACATAAAATGAGTCTACAGCGTCACGAAAGACTAAAACATTTCAATGAATCACTGACTGGCTTCAGATGTGACAAATGTGACAGAGAGTTTACAAATGGACAGAGCTTGCTTAGACATGCAATGTTTTGTGAGCCAGCTCAGCATCCTCAACAACCAACTGGAGCAGGTTCCAGTGTCATAGTGGAGAATGAAAGTGGAGAACTTGAGGTGGTTGCAGAGGAGACAATAACAGGTGCCTCCAGTGTACAATACTCAGTGGTAGAGGAACCTCAATCTATGCAGGTTCATACTATTAACATTGGGTCTGAGGTGCTGTCTGTTGCCTGCAGTGACCAGGAGGAACTGATCCTTGAAGTACCAGAAGGGATGCTTGTGGAAACGGATAGTGGGTACCAAATCATCGTGTCTGAGGGAAATTAAACCCTCAGCATACATTACTGTTAGTATCGGTATAGAAGTATCTTCACAATGAGCACTTGGGATAAACTCAAGTATCTTTTTTAGCTCTGATGCACAGGCTCTGAGCTTTTATGATCAACATTTGTCTCAAAAAATCTTGTTCTGTCCTAGTTTGTAGGTATTTTTTGATTCCTTCTCTAGAATTACCAGGCCAATTTCAACCAAATTTTCCACAACGTATGGTTTGATAAAGGGGATTCACTTAAAATGAAGGGCCATAGCATCTCTCCCAAATGGATATAATCATAATGATTATTTTTGAATAATTAACAAGTACATGTAGGAAAAATAAGATGGATCAAAGAAAATGCTAATTTCAAGAACAATTGGGTTAGAAAGACAATGAAAATTGGAAGCTGGGGAATTAAATATTCTGTAAAAGTAGGAAGTTAATATACCTTTTTAAACCCTTTATTAATAAGTCAGATTAATATGCAGCAATTCTCATGTGTTGTAGATTCAAATTTTGACCTCCATGGTAAGGAATGAATGGGAAAAGTCTTTTAAAAACCTTTCTGTCAAAAACAGTAGATCCACATTTGGTGAGATTAATATGTAAGCATGTTCATGTCGTGTTGACTTAAGTTCTAAATTTGGCCTTGATGCTAGAATGGGCCAAGACAGTGTAACAGAGGAAACCTTTTAAAATGAATAAGAGAGGCTTAGTCAAATTTACATAAAGCATCTTTATTTATTTATTTTTTTGATTAAAGTTAGGTCTGGTGAGCAATGTGGTACCAGGATCTCCTTTAGTCAGTAGATATTATATGAGTCATTATTTCAAAGAAAGGTTGATGTTGATCTTTATTTTGAATGTCAGTTTGAAACACTATTCCCATGTATGCACAAGTATATAAACATGTTAACATTTAATATGAAACAAGAAATGCCTTCCACTTTTCATTCTAATGTTTATAAGGCTACACATGCCTATAAAATGCTATTACTTTATTCAATGCATACATTGCAAAAAAGAAAAAAAATTAATAGAGAGATCAAGGAAAATTTGTAAATATTCCATAGATCAAAGTAAAAGAAGTAGCTTAATTTACCAGGAGATAAATTATTTTGAAATAGGTATGACCGTATAATAATTAACATAGGAGCCTAGGGCAAAGTTCTGGTATCATTATCATAAATATAAAAATTAAGAAAAATCATTTGGTAAAGAGATCCATATAAATATTTTTTGATGATTTGATGTATCTGGATAGGTCACCATACAAATTTTAGAGATTTTTTTCCCACAAGGGGGGATAACTCTAATAACTAACACTTAATGTTAATTAAAGGACTTTGTCTGTACATTTCATTTAGTTGGTGTTGTTTATTATTAGTATCTTTTAAAACATTTTCTAAGCATTATTAAAGTTAAGTTTATACTTAAAATAGCAAATATCCCTCTTTTATGCAATGAATACCTTAATAAGTATTTCTTTTGAGTCACTTTCAAAAAACAAGTCCATTTTCTCCTATTATTTATAATGGATTCTTTAAGCTTTCTTGCAGAAGAATCTTCTCTTTTTGGGGGGAGGGGGGGGATTACTTTTTTGATTTTTTAAATTTTACACATTTATGAATTACTTATCAATATTTTTTGAGACCATTTACTTGTGATGTAGTTTGTGTGAATGGACTCATCAGCCTGGCAGTTATTCATGTAAAAGGAAAAACATTCTCAGGCTGTTAACCTCTGTATGGGTTTGTTAATCTGATAATCTAGTAGTGCTGTTGATTTATGTGACAATTATTGAACATGATTCTGTTTTTCAATTCAGAATGGATGTGCTGGAAAAAAAAATTGTGGAATGCTGATGAATAATACCAATTTAATTTAAAATTGAAAAAGATGAATTGATCGATTCTTGAAAATGATTGTATGTGAACTCTTTTTTGAACATCTTCAAAGTTATTCAAATTGTTGCATGTGTGGTTTATATCACAGTTCATTGAGTATAATGAACTATAAGTAATTTTCATATTTTTTGAGTGAAACTACTAAGATTCATACAGAATGTTTTTATAAAGAAAAAAAAAAGTTGTATAGAAATCCATTATTAATATACTAAGTAAATGAATTATGGATGCACATGTATTTACTTTTTCAATATGTGATAAATGTATCTAAAAAGCCGATTTTTCCATTAAACAAGTTAAATCCAGTTATGTTTTATTATTTTAGTGCTGTTTAAATTGATTGAAATTGGAAAGTTGTAGTTGGTTGTCTTGGTTAATATTTTTTGTGTATACAATAATGTGATTAGGATATTATTTCGATTTGAATAAATGAAACCTATTTCAAAAAAGGGGAAAAAAAGGAAATCTCTGACCTACCAAGACCTACTTTTGGAATTTCATGGCTATATTTAAATATTTCAGATACTAATTGGCGTAGAATCATCAAACTTTGGCAGTTGATGCATCTTGAGTCCTCATGGTTTGTCAACTAAAAAGTAGGTCACAGTGACCTACTTTTAGAATTTATGGTTTTATTTGAATATTTCAGATACTAATTGGGAGTTGATGCATATTGGGTCCTCTGAGTGTGTCAATTAAGAAGTAGGTCACAGTGACCTACTTTTGGAATTCCATGGCTTTTTAAAAATATTTCAGATACTAGTTGATGCATCTTGAGTCCTCAAGGTTTGTCAACTAAAAAGTAGGTCACAGTGACCTACTTTTAGAATTTATGGTTTTATTTGAATATTTCAGATACTTATTGGGAGTTGATGCATATTGGGTCCTCTGAGTGTGTCAATTAAAAAGTAGGTCACAGTGACCTACTTTTGGAATTCCATGGCTTTTTAAAAATATTTCAGATACTAGTTGGCTTAGAATCATCAAACTTTGTCAGTTGATGCATCTTTCATCCTTGGAATATGTCAAATAAAAAGTAGAGTCTCAGAGTATGTTAACCAAAAAGTAGGTCACTGTGACCAAATTTTGGAATTTCACAGCTATATTTATTTTAGATAATGAGAGGCTTAGAATCGTAAAAAATTGTTAATTGATGTGTCTTGGGTCCTTGGAGTATTTTGACCAAAAAGAAGGTCACAGTGACCTACTTTTATAATTGAATTGCTATATTTAAATATTTCAGATACTGATTGACTTAGAATCATCAAACTTTGTCAGTTGATGCATCTTGGGTCCTCAGAATGTGTCAACTAAAAAGTAGGTCATGGTGACCTGCTTTTGAAATTTTAAGGCAATATCTAAATATTTCAAATAATAAGAGGCTTAGAATCATCAAACTTTGTCAATTGATGCATCTTGGGTTCTCTGAGTGTGTTAATGAAAAATACGTCACAATGACCTACTTTTGGAATTTCAAGGCTTTATCCTTATACATGTATATACAATGTAGGGTACTAAGATGCTTAAAGTAGAAGAGATAGATTTACAATTTATCAGAAGAGTGATTCTAGGCCCTTTGGTCTCTTGTTTTATTTGCTGTCTTATGTACATTCAAGGAAACTATTAATTTTAACAGGTAGTTGGATAATAGCCTCATTCCATCATTATTTTCAAATGTTTTTAATGTAAAAGTAGAATAAAAAGATGAAAGAGCAGTACAATTAATCCCTTGGTTTTGTGTTATATAAAATAAAACTCGATTATAAGGAAGTCACTGGGACCTAGAATTTTGTTTCCTTACAACCGAAATTCTTTATATATGTACAAAGAACATAGTGAAAAGTCTTCTATAGATAGTTTTCTGATTTATTTTTTCTCCGAGTTATTTCCCTTGGCCTCCATCTTGGTGGTCATCCTGGTAATTTTTCCTCTTTCTCTTACCAATTTTTAGAGGGTGTAGCAGAAATATTCGGGGGAAAATCTGTATAGAATAAAAACTATGAAATAAAGGAGGCTTTTAAAAATGTATATTTTTTCAGAAAAACAATGCTTTCCACCCCACAATGGCTAGTATAAAAAGTTAAAAGTTGGTTGAATAATGAAGGAATATGGGCATGTTGACATCCAATATGGCGGCCAACGGGAAATAACTCTTGCAAATTTGGCCTAATGAAAATTCCTTAAAGATTCCTTCTAACCAAAAATTCCTTGTAAGCAAGTTCTTTATAACTAAGTTTTATAGTAATTATTTAACATTCCATGGATTCTTTACAGGGTTGTATTATACTCAGGTGATCTTAAGGCCCTTGGGTCTCTTTTAAAGTGCTACCTATATCAAGAAACATAAAGTGATTTTTTTCCCTAAATCAAACTGCTCAATGCATTTCTTCTATGGTTATGCTTTTTTGTCATTGATTTATATTGGCTGTCTTGGGGTGTTCTTAATTATTTTTTTTAGGTTGGGGGATGTTTTTAAGCTCACCTGAACAGAAGGCTTGAGTTTTTCAAATGACCTGTACTTGCCTTTCCATCCGGCCATCCATGTGTTAACTTTTCATATATATATATATATATATATATATTTTTTTTTTTTTTTTTTTTTTTTTTTTTTTTTTTTTTGCTTTTCTTCAGAACCATTCCACCAATTTCAGCCAAACTGACCACAAAGCATCCCTGTGTGACGGGAATTCATTTTTTTTTTCCTTTTCATATTAAGGGCCATGCTTTCTTGAAAGAGGAGATAATCAAGAAAAAGGTTAAAAAAGGGTGGATGTCTTACAAAATCTCAAGTATGGTGGGTCAGATAAGATGAAATGAGAAAAGCTTTTTGTATCATTATCATTTCTCTCATCATTATTTACATATGATCCTTCTACAGGCCTTGGGGTAGGGCAAGGTTCGGCTTGATTCTAAAACACCAAAACTGTAGAAGGAATAGCGTTTTAAAAGAATTCAATGAAATTTCTATTTTTAGTAACCATGGTAACAACATTTGTCGAAATCAGTAATCGATAAATAGAATTATGTACCTCATTATAGTCTACTTGTGTACCAAGTCTTATTGAAATTGGACCAAAACTGTAGGAGGAGTAGCGTTTTGAAAGAAATTCAAAGAAATTTCTATTTTTATTAATCATGACAACACCGTTTGTCGAAATCAAAAACCGATACACAGAATCAGTCTACTTGTGTACCAAGTCATTGAAATTGGACCAAAACTGTAAGAGGATTAGGGTGAATTTAAAAAAAATGATCAAACTAGGGATGGCAACGAATATTCGAACATTCGAATATTCATTCGATGAGTTGATATTCGAATATGAATTTAAGATTCGAATATTCGGTGTTTTTCAGATTTCATAAAAAGAAGTACTGTGATTAATAAATTTTGATTAGAACAGTGCTGGAATTATCCCTGTTTAATTTACTAGCGATCAATTTCGATCGCCTGATTTCTTTCACAACTTTCTTATCTTATAAATATTCTAAATTACATGTATTTTGTTTTGAGTAAGGTGTTGTAAAGAATTGTACAATAGTGCTTTATGTATAATACAAAACGTACTTTCATAGCTTTTATTAGTTAAAGATACGATCGGATCTAGAATCGAGGACAACAAATGAAATCTAAGAATATCTAAAAGGCGCGAAGAGTATACTTATCAAAATAAAATTAATTGATCATTGAATGAATGTCCGATAGAATTAATCTGTAATTAATATTGTAAAGGGCTTAATTTCAGAATAAATGTGTAAATTACTTGATTATCTCGGGTTGTGCAGATAATTGTAATTTATTACACGTATTGAAATCTGAACAGTATACCGTTACGGCTATCTTGCCTTTTGTGAGACGACTGGTTCCTCAGGTGGGGCTACTATAAATACACGTTTCATTTGTTAAAATTACACTTTTCTACATTTAAATCAATTATTTATTTCAAACATTGACAAATATCGAATGGAATTTCTTATTTTACACCTAAAAAAGTCCTCATACAATTTTACTTCCTATATAAGTATACCTACGAGAGTAGGATGACGCATATTTAAAATAAAACAGATTTTATTTATTTTATCGAATATTCGAATATATTCGAATACTTTCATTGAATATTCGAATATGAATTATTGACAAAATTGACATCCCTAGATCAAACGCATATTTATCTACCCACACTAAAAATACAGGCAATGAAAATAGATTTCTATGTTTCAGCATATGTCTTTAGATAGTGTCTAAATACCTGCCAAATATCTCGTTGATATCTCAATTAACAAAAAAGTTATGCCCAAAAATGATGCTAAAATTGTCAGGAGTGCAACACCTTTTTGTGACATTTTGAAATTTCAATATTTTTTGGAGATCTGTGTAATAAAAAATAATGCTTCATGTTGAAAATAAAGACTTTCCTGATAATATTCAAAGTATTGAGCTTTAAATGTGGACTGTCATAACTTCTGTTTAATCAGGTTGTGGTCATGGCTGATGTTTAAAAAATGTTATACCATGTCAGGAGTGCAACAGAAAAAATGTAGTGTTGCCAAAAAAACATCAATTGTAAAATTCTGATAGAAAATTAAGACAAAAAAGAATTTTAAAAGTGTAAAATAATAACTGATATACATTTTAAAACTTAAAAATGTTATATAAATCACAAGCAGCATTAATGAGAGTCAAGTATATGTGAATACCCAAAAATGTCAGGAGTGCAACATTTGATGTTTTGCTCCCAAGCATGAAAAAACTATTATCATTATATGATTTTCTGATTTTTATTTTGGAAAATAAAGACACAAAGAACATTTTTACCAAATAGATTTATCAATTACAGGATCTGTCTGTGCTTCAGATCCATATTTCTATGGTCAGGAGTGCAACACATTTTTTTAAAGATTCAAGTTGTGTGACGAAAAGACTTCTATTCATGCTTAGAAGTATTTATTAATTAATAATGATCTTTTTGTATAATTTAATACTAAATTATTGACAGTTTTATTATTAAAATCCTTCCTTTTTCAATTTTATCAATTCAGATGTGTTTTTATCTTTTTGTGATTTTTTTTAATGAACGTTATAAATAAACACACTAAAACATTGTCATAAAATTCAAGTAATTCCTCCTCAACTTCACTGAAACAACAGAACAAGTTCTTATGTAATTTTCACTTCACAATTCTACTTTAAAGGCCCCAATGCTTTTGGTCAGGAGTGCAACAAATATGTTAGAATTATAAATCATCCAAGAAGAATAAAAATAAAGAAAAAATGATGAGTAGAATTTTTCTGGTGGGTTACTGTGTTTGACTTCTATAGGAAAATATGCTTTAAAATATATTTTATCTTCTAAATATACATTTAAGCTAGATTTTTGGCATAAAATAGGGTATAATTCCAGATAAACTGGGATTTTTAAATACTTTCATCTTTTTTAATTATGAAGTATTGGACTATAAGTATTGCACAATTTCATTACCACTTGATGTTGCAAACACTTTATGAATTTTTGTGTTCTATGGTTTTAATTTTAAACTTTACTGCAGTCAGGAGTGCAACAAAACTGCTTTATAATTAACGATGCTTTTTAACTATCTTTACTAAAAAATAAGTTGAAAAAAATGCTTGATACTATTTGATGTTCAAAACACTATGTCTATCAACAAATTACAGAAATTTTACAGTCAATTCAGGGAATAGTTTTCATCATTTCACATATATTTTAAATACAATTTATATATATTACACTTTGCAAATAATCATGTTTTAAGGTCTTCAAAATATGAAAAACCTGCTGTAAATGATGAAAAATATCAACACAACATATTAATTTACAATGTAAGAATGGGTTATTGTGTGTTATAATTTTTAAAACAATGTTAAATAAAATACATATCAGATGTCAGGAGTGCAACACAATAATGTAACATAGGGTCACTTCAAAATCTAGTATTTTTTGTAAGAGAACTCGTATATAACAATTCTTTTTAGCTTATTTTTAAAGAATTGACTTGAACGGACAAAAAAGTGAATTTTGGGGAATTTTATTGCTTCATATTTTTTTTCATATTAAAACTTTTCAAACCAGAATTGAAAAAATAATGTAAAATAACAATCAAAAAGCCAAATTTTTGTCACATGTACAAGAGAAGATACTCATTCAAGGTCTAGATTTAATCATTTATACCCCTTTTACCATTTTGAAGCATAAAAAACTATAATTTCTTGTGATTAGGTATTTTAGAAAGTCTTTTAAGGTTTAGTGATATTTTCTTTTTTCAAAAGAAATTTTACTAATAAAAATTCTGAAACTTTTTAATCCAATTGTCTATTCTATTGCCACTTCAGGATTTTAAACTAGAATGCATGTGCAATATGATGGTATAAGTGAAAAATGTGTTATATGTAGTTGAATTTTGCCAAAAAAATCAGTTTGGTGGTCATTTTTTTTAATTCACCCATTAGCGTTTTAATGTTTACATACGGACAGAAAGACAGCTAGACGGACGGACGACGGACACCTTACGAATGCATAAGCTCTTCTGGTATTTGACCGGTAGAGCTAAAACATGATGACAATGTGAAATGAGTCCTCTACAAAAACTGTAAAATTCTTTTCCATAGGTTCTAAGATCTAGGCAACTTGGGGCAAAGAGGACAGATGTTGAAAATATACGAAGCACCAATTAACATAAATGCAAAGAAACGAAGGTATCTTTAGTAAATTGAAGATATCATCAATTTATTTAATGTGGGCAACAGTTCAGCTAAGATCTCTTCAAATTATTAATGATATTTTTCAATTCTAAATTAGTATTATTGTGCGCATAAATTCAACAGTTGATATCGTTGATTAATTTGCTGAGTTCATGCGCAAAATTATTAGCATAATCGTTTTTCTCTTCAAATGAACTGATACGCTCAATATTGCACGTATCATTCACTTGAATTATTTATAATATGTATTATCATATATCCCTTTTCACTTTTCAAAGTTATATCTCCCCTCTCAAAAGCTCGCGACCCAAGATTACTTAATTTTATTTGTTCCAAACTTTGTTGAAAATGGTCTAACGAAAATAGATAGACGACGGACAAAATTTGATCGAACACTCGGCTCGGTTGAGTTTGGGGTTAGATAATTCTATGATACTAAAAGCTATCCACGTTTGAACATCTCTATTAACAAACAAGAGGCCCATGGGCCAAAACGTTCACCCAAGTAACTGAACCCCTGCAGTTTTTACGAAGATTTTTACATTGTAAAAGATTCTCCTTCATATTCCCATGAAAAATTGACCCCATATTATGGCCCCAGCTTAACCTAAGGGGTCTCGGAATCTACACAGCATGGGGATGCTTCAATATCGATATGACTAACATGGTTTTGAAGTTATGAAAAGAACATTCTTTTTCTGTATACATCCATTTTAATTAGCTAAAATTTGATCCTGATTTTAGCCAATTCAAACCCGGGGTTCCATAATTTGAAGAGAAAAAAAGAACATGAATCCACACAACTTAGAAATGTTTACAAATTAATGGTTTTATTGTGGTTCTTGAGAAGATTAATATATTTTTTTATTTTTTCATATATATAGTCCCATGTTATAGTCCCATGTAAATCTATATTATATTAGAAACCTTTCACATAAGTTTCAACATCAATTTAGATTCTACAATACCTCAGGAAGCTTTCGCTAAAGTTTCATCTTTTCTTATCTAGTGGTTCTTGAGAAGAAGGATTTTAAAGAATATTTCTTTATATTTCAATGTAAAACTTTGATGTCCTTTTGTGGGCCCATCCTATACCCCCTGTGCCATAACTTAAACAATTTAGAATCTACACTACCTCAGGAAGTTTTCACTCAAGTTGATTTTTTTTCTGGTTCAGTGATCCTTGAGTAGAAGAGTTTCAAACTGTAAATGCACGAAACAAACTGTACTGTTTTAAATTGCAAGAGTAAAACTAAAAGAATGAATTGACAGTTAGGTTTTGGTCGTGCTACAACCTATTAATGGCTGGAATACCGTTTATTTCATTTAGCTGACAAGATTTAGACTTTTTCCTAATGATGGGATACTTCCAACTACAGCACAGGAAATAAAGAATACGAGAAACACGAAGGGGTTTAACAGATACAATTAATATGGAATAAAACCGGAAGATCATTGACTTCAAAACTTCGGTCAAAGCCAAATAACGCTAAGATGCCAAAGAATATGCCTATAAAACAGAGGTCTCCATTCCGAGAAGCAATTTCACACCCGGAGTTACAGCAGGACACGATATCAATATTTGTAGGCACAAAGAAGGCCCGACAAGGAGTTTTATTCACTTCAACACCTAATTACGCCTGCACTCACTGGTTTTAAACCTTTTTAAATGCATCTTAATTATCGGTGCTGGAGCAAAAATCTATCACTGTGTTTACTTTGTAATGTCGAAAATGTCAAAATTCTTTCTCGCTGTCCTCACATGAACTTGATAAGCAATTTTTTTCAGCATTTGACATGGAAAATATGACCTCTACTGGCGTCTCTGAAAATATAACCGATCCTGAGGTATCGTCTGCAAAAAGTTTTCCATTTTATGCTGCCCAAAGTGGTTACGATTTACCGGTGTATGGTCTTAAGAATGGACAATTTTACTCCATACACATTCCTGCAATCACCTGTATTGTCCTTAGCTTTGTTTCTGCTGTAGCCATCATAATTGCATCCTTTAGACTACAGAACATCAAGACATTCTTTTCATGGACAAAGAGTGAACGGTTTGTTGTCTATTTGGCTCTGTGTGACGGACTTTTCAACTTTGCCCATAGTATGGACCACACTCACATTGTTCTGACCAGAAACCATGTGTACCCTAAGGAACTATGCGAGTTTTACGGCTTTATGTTGGCTGAGTTTATCACTGCTCAGAATCTTATGGTGAATGTTGTTGCTCTGAATGTTTTCGTTTTAATATATTTCACGAAAGACTTGAATTTTGGCGCATATGACTGGCGACTTCTATTGTACACCTTTGGTCTTCCATGCGTCGGAGGAACAATGGCTGCTTACTTCGATATGCTAGGACCTAATGGTACTTTGTAAGTTAATATAACATACCTGTACGAAGTGTTCTTTTATATATAATCTCATTTTCATTTAAGGTGTTCAATGTTTTTTGTTTTTTTTGTTTTGTTTTGTTTTTTGTTTTTTTGTTTTTGCAATATAGTCTTTCCTCAGCATATTGGCAGATTTTTATTTACATATTAAAGCACAATAAATGTAAACACACTCAATAGAAAAATTTGTTACGTGGCTCAAAAAAGGAGAAACAGTGGAATGTTGCATGTGCTGATGCACAGCTAATCTCAAATGAGGAGCGTATCATTTCAATGACTATAATGGATTATTTCGTACATTCACACAACATACCGATATCACTGAACACTACCATGTTCTCATATTTTCAAAAGCAATGTTTTATAATCGATCAATTTTTTTTTCTATCTGATTTATATTACAATTAATTTCGATTTGCAGGCAGAAACATGCACTACGATATATATGCATTTTATTTGAAAATGATTAAGCAAAATAAATTCATCAAGCGCCAAAATATTACCAGGAAATATCAATAAAAATACCTGGTAATGATTCATATAAGTTTAGGATAATCGAATAACAAGTATTTTTTGTGTTTAGTTGCTATTTTGACGGAGTTAAGGGAGAAGTTGCCAACCTGTTCTTCACCACTGTACCACTCTTAACCGTCCTTTTCATGAATATAATCGTTTACGGCCTGACATGGAAGCGGATCAGAAGCGAGTCTAAGCGTCTTCAGCACACCCTGGGACAGGAGGCCGCCACTATCAGGGCCTCTCTTCAGGCAGCGAAGACCATGTCGTTATTTGTCACAGCTTTCTTCGCCCAATGGTGGGCCATGGCTCTGTACGGAATCTGGCAGATGATCGCACCTGTTCCCCAGACTCTGTTTCAGTTTGTGACTACGTTTTCCAACATTGGCGGTATCCTTAACGGTATCGTCTACATCCTCATCAGACGACGAAGAACCAAACCCAAGTCCAAGAGAGCAGCGAATGTGGACAAACCATTTCAGAATATCAATTCCGTTAGCGATAAAGTTGAAAATTCAAGTGTTTGAATCTGCATGTGCGTGATGTATGTGTTGATTTAGAGATGTTAATAGAGCCTAGAGGTAGCTGAATTTCTTCGTGTGACGCTCAATTTGATTGAAAAAAAATCAATCTAGAATTCACATGCTACTGATTAAACACTTCTTAACACGAACTTGAATGATTCTGCTAATCTAAATCGAATAACAGTTTGATAAATGATGTGTAAAACATTCTTAACAGAGATTAGAGTATGTAAAGTCTTTAGAGGTATTTAAATATTCTAGTTCATGTATTTGTTCCTTATACAGCTGTTAAAACAAAATTGATAGTAATCTTTGGTTTCATACGGCGAAATTCTCAATCGCTTTTCAAATTTATCTTTAATAAACGTTATAGCTAAAAATTATAATATCTACTGGTATTTAAAATACTATGAATTTCTTCTATCAAATATTTTGAAAAAATATCGATAAAATCTACTGGCTTTTTAGGTCACCTGCGTCACTCAGGTGACCCATTGCAATTTGTTTTCGTGCGTCGTTCGTCGGTCGTAAACTTTTGAACATTTTCAGCTTTTTCTCTGGAACCGTTGAACCAATTTTAACCAATTTTGGTATAGAGCATCTTTGGGCAAAGGGGGACAAATATTGTGAATTTCATGGTCCCTGTTCCCTGAGGCCTGAGGGGTGGGGCCAAAACCATTAAAATTAATGCAATTTTCAAAAATCTTTTTCCCTACTCCTGGACATCAAGCAGTCAAAGTGTTGATTATAACATACAATGAGTCCTTTACCTAAGTTGTGAAATTCATGGCCCCAGGGTCAGGGATTCTGGAGTTAGAGTGGGACGCTATTGATCATATAGTGAAACTGCATAAATTCTTTAAAAAGCTTTTTTCTTTCCCCCTGTATTTTAAAAAAAGAAATTAAGTGCATGGTTATAATGAGCAAAGGTGCCTCTTCTAAAATTTTGAATATCATGGCCCCTGTATCCGGGGTTCTAGTGAAAGGGGGGGGGGGCTCTATTGATTATATGGTGAAAATGGTTATGATGAGCAGGGCTGTCTTTTCCGAAATTGTGAATTTCATGGCCCCTGGGTCTGGGATTCTGGTGTTAAGGCGGGGATCTATTGATAATATAGAAAAATTGCATTATTTCTTTGAAAATCTGTTTTGCTCATGTATATTTGAAAGACATATTGAGTGCATGGTTATAATGAACAGGGTTGCCTCTTCCAAAATTTTTAATTTCATGGCCCCTGGGTCAGGGGTATCTGGTGTTGGGGGCTCTATTGATTATATAGTAAAAATGCATAAATTCTTTGAAAATCTTCTTATCTGCTCCTTGGTATTAAGCATACAAACTAAATGCATAGTTATGATGAGCAAGGGTGCCTATTCCAAAATTTTGAATTTCATGGTCCCTGGGTTAGGGGTTCTAGTGTCAGGGTGGGGCTCTTTTGATTAAATAGCGAAAATGCATACATTCTTTGAAAATCTTATCTACTCATGGGTTACCGTATTAAGCAGTTAAAATAAGTGCATGGTTATGATGAGCAAGGGTGCCTCTTCCAAAATTATGAATTTCATGGCCATTAGGTCAGGGTTTTTAGGCAACATAGCTTTATCTATCAGTTGCCCTTTTCACAAAAAATCTTAAGTTTTTACGTAAGATTTTAACTTAAGAATCTCTTGCGACAAATCTTAAGTGTGTTTCACGAACGCATTCGTAGCAGATTGAACTTAAGATTTTACTTACGACAGACTTCATCCCTAGCAACGACTTAAATATGCTTTATAATCCTTAAAAAAGTGGGTGAAAATAAAAATACAACTTAGTTTTCAACATTTGTCAGCATAACAAACATTATTGACAACAAACATCGAATGCAATCGTTTGTGAAGCAAGGAAGTTAAAATCTGACGTCACAATCGCAAGTCTGACGTAAAAGTAGGTCATATGAAAATCTTTTAAAAGTGAAACTTACATCGTAAATATTTTGTAGTGTATTTCATTTAATTTTTCAACAATGGTTGTGAAATAATATAAAATATAATTGGAAGTTGCTTTTAAAAGTTCAATTTAACGTGTATTTTGATTTTTGCGGTTTTATTTTTACAATAAAATCGGTTTTAAAATACTTAAGAGAGGGTTGGGGCTCTCGTAAAGTTACGACAGATTTTGCACTTACGACTTTCTTAAGAATTTTTGTGAAAACGATTTTTATCATAAGTTTTAACTTAAGATAAAAATATATCGTAAGATTTTTTGTGAAAAGATTCACAGTTTTTTGTATTTCATACTTCTATAGATTATACTCAGGTGATCATTAAGGCCCTTGGGCCTCTTGTTTTATAATTCTTTGACTTTCACTCTGTTTTTCAAAAATATGGAAATTTTGATATATTAACAGCCAGATTAAAACATACTTTATTGTTTGTGAAACATTTATGTCATATAAGTTAACTTGGTATACTTATAATGTGGACTTTCTTTCTACAGTGTAGTTTTTTTATTATTGCAATAAAGTGTATATTGTGTGTATTGTAACATTTTGCACAGGTTTTTAAATCTTTAAATTTCAGGAGGTAAAAATCAGAACAAGAAAACATATGCAACAGGTAAATTTGTTCAAGAGAGCCATAGGGAGAAGTAAGGGGGGGGGGGGGAGTCCCTTTTCAATCTGCAATTGTTTTTATTACATAAAGCCAGTTGCACTTTATGTATATAAAATCAAAGACACATCAGACATTTAATGCTTTTGTAACCTATCCAAAAATGTAAATAAATACATAAAAAAGAATACTGTGTAATCAATATGCTGGAAGCATGGTTTCAAAATGTCAATCATTAAGGGGTGTAGAACAGTCACTTTCTACCATATGTGGAGAAAATTATATTCTTAATCCTTAAATACCATATAACATAACATTATAATTGCTCCCATTTTGGACCCCTGAGGTCAAACAACATCTGAACAAAGCGTAAAGGAATATACAGAAGGAATAAATCAAATTGGTTGCAACAATCAGACATAAATTAAAACTTAATTCAGAAGATTTTAGCAGAACGGGGGCAGGTGTGTATTGATATGCAAAAACTGCTTTGAAGAAGAAAATTCAGATAAACTTTACTACAGCATATTCAAGAAGATTTGTAAATGTAGATGCTCAAAAACTCTTAAAGACTTTTAGAAATGATGAAATCGCAATTTTTTTCCCAAATCAATACCACCTAACGTATGATTATACTTAATACAACTATTCCTTACGATAAAAAAAAAAAAACAACTGCTTCTTCAATAAAAATGGAACTCAGAGATTTCCATATATTGTGATTGGTCATCTACAAAGTCCATTCTGATTCTACATGTAAACAAGTACATGTACTCTGAAGTTGATATTAACTTTAATAGCAGATTAAATTCTGTATTCAAGCTAAAATAATATTTTAAAAGGGATGTCTTAAACATTCATTAAATAAAAATTTGGTGTAGCATTCCTCCTTAATGTATTTTTTTGCAATCAATTAAGTTTGATAGATTGAGAAATATCATTTTGATACCAAGGTAAGAGCTTCTCAGTGAAAAGCGTCTTCTTATCATCAACCATGTTAAATGAAAAGTGGATCAATTAAAGACTATAATATGTACAACAAATTATTGAAGTCTACTCACTGGGTTTTACTTTAAGTTGGTAAGGTAAGTATTGAATAAACTGTGCATCTGTATCACAGTCAGTAAATACGTGTAGAAAGTATTGAAAAATTCAGTAAATATACACATGTATGTATTTCCTAATTGAAAACAGTAAATACACGTATTTCCTAAGCAGAATAGGAATTTCATGTATTTCCTTAAATTCAGAAAATACATGAATTTCCTGATTACACATATTTACTTTAACATATATACTGAACAAAATATAAAAGAAATACAAAATTCTATAGTCGGGTTTCCAGTTACGACAACTTAAACTGCCAAAATTACGAAATTTTCCTGTTTTTATGGAATATTTGTCATTGCTGAACATACATATGTAACGTAAACTGTGATTCGTTGATATGCCATCGCGATTCTGTGCAGCAGCCAATCAAATGACCCGCGCATACATGCAGCGATATTTCGGCGAGTTTGCCCACAGGTGATGAGTAAATGACGAGATCACCCGGGGTTATCCGACGATGCAGGGTTCCACACTAACTTTTTAAGGCTTTAGTCCAGCCGGACTAGTGCTTCATTACTTTTACTAGTCCGCACACGATTTTATTAGTCCGTCAAAAAAAAAGAAACATCAATGTTTTTTAACATTAATTTAACGTGACAATTAATATAAGTATTATTTTTTTTAAATAAACAAAGTATTTACGTGAAATATATTATTCCACAGATTCATTGAAATCTCTCAATCAGCAAGTTCGATCGTATTCCCAATCTAGTTTTTTTTTTAATTATTTTTTTTTGTCTTTACATTACATCCAAAACGTCCAGCATCTTTCTTAAAAGTGTCCTACTAAATAATGATCGCTAAAACCTTATACTTCATATCGATCAGTCGAAAAATTAAGTGCTGAATTGACCCTGCATTGCGTAACTACCCGCCAAAAGCTAGAAATCTAAAAATACACGCGGGATTTTCCAGTAAAAGTTTGTCGAGAATCGGACATCGGTAATTTATTCATATTGTTTTTCAGAAATTTTTATTGGTCCGTTCGGACTAATTAGCCACATATTTTATTAGTCCGAATGAAAATGTATTAGTCTGAGACTAACGGACTAACGTTAGTGTCGAACCCTGCGATGTTGTAATTTATTTATATTACAGTTCTCCAAAATCATACTCTCCTGTTCCAGTGAGAAGTGTACGGAATTTCATACGTAGATTTTCCACCTCGGGATCTGAAAATGTCTTATAGAGGTCCTTATAGAGATTCTTATTTTACTTTGCATTGATGTTGACAATATATCCCATATTTCGGACCCAAAGATAACCATTGTTTTAATCAAATAAATTAAAAATGAAGCTTTAATTGGTGAATTTATAGAAATTATAACTTTGTTTGACAAGAAGACTGTCTGTTATCCTTTAGTTTCAACATTTTCTCTCCCATCACTAGTTACAAGAAATAGATTAGAGAACTCTTTGTATGCTGAAGGTGTGAATACTAATTTACCTTTTAGCTCAGTATCGTAAATAGTCATAGCAAATGATGAAAATTTATCTAAAGCGTTCTTCAGTAATATATATTTTTTCCAAGAATTTGTCATTGAATTTGTGTTACTTTAACAAGTTTCCTCACAAAAAAATTATGGTACCTTTCCAGGCATTTTGCAAGATACCAGAGGATGTTATTTATTATACATGTATAATCCTATTGGAAAATACTAGCATCAAATATCACATTTTTGGTGTCTTTATCTACTAAAACATTCTGAAAAAAAGTTTAAAAATCACAGGATAATGATAATTGTGATTAATTTGTTGTATATTGTAAAGAGATACATTCGCACTCGTGAAAATATCAAAAAATCCTGTCTCACGAGTGAAATAAATTCCATATTCATCTACAAAACATTGAATTTTCTGTTTATTACATTTTCTTTGACTTTCCCTTTGCCTCTGTCTTTTCTTAACACACTGTCATAGGCTTGACATCATAGTTGAGCGGTTGAGACGTCATAGTTTAGCAGTTGTGTGATTGAAAACATTACATAGCATGGATTTTAGCAAAATATTTATGAAGAAATTTGCAGTTTTAGCTCTATCAAGATGCTTAGGTACTATCTCCATCTTATGACAGGCCAGAAATTATTTTTTACTTACTTTGATATCCTTTCACACTGTGAGAGAATATCATTTTGGTATCCTTTCACACTGTGAGAGAATATCACTTTTATTCAATAAATAAATCACAGTATTTCACTGTTGAAAATGTAATAAAAAACTGATATTCGAGCAACATATAGTCAGACCTTAATCTACTTGGATTCCACGTGAATTTTCCACCATGTTAGGATATAGAGCACTAGGACAACAGTTATCGGAACAGTTACAAAGAATATGCTGGAAAGGGTCACTTTAACGGTATCAAATGCACAACTGTAATTAGAAAAAAAGGAAATACTTTAAGTGAGTGAAGCTCAAAAATATTTTTCAAGAATAATTAATCCAATTTAAAGTAAACGAATGTATCTTTTAAAAAAGTTATATATTGAATGCAAATTTTAAGGTTTTTATACTAAAATCCGGAAGGTCAATAATATCTAACATTGTGATTTAAAAGAGGTCACATGTTACCTAAGAACGAAATAGGAATCATCTTTAAAGCGCTAAATATTAAAATATATACTTAGATCCCGAGGGTCCATAACATCCTAAAATGACTGCATACACTGACATCACAAAAGGTACTCCGAATGTGTAAAGAAGAAGCTTCCAATCGTATCTGCCAAATTCAAACTGCTTCTGTAGATAAATGAGTCCAAAAGCGTTAATTGCTGCGACATTCGTCATTAAAAGCTGCAGAGACAAATCTATACAGATAAAAGGCATAAAAGTCGAACAAATCTTTGGTATAGACATGTTATTTGGTGATTACCATTTGAAGATGGTCCATGCTGTGTGTCACATAAAAAAACTCGCAAAGAGATTTAGTACACTACAAAACGTTCACATGCATCCAAGAAAAGAAAGAACGCGTCTGACTCCGCAATGATGACGGCGGACGCACAACAGAAATGCAAAAGATACAATACAAGGCAAGAAGGTGAATAAAAAGAAGCTATTCTGTGTCTGTTCCAAAACATCTACATCATATCCATCACTATGGATTTTCCGCTTTCTTTCTTTCTTTTTCTTTTATTCGAAATATCTACTCTATTGTGTAACAGGAAAGAAGAAAAATGCGACGACGATTCGAATCTACCCCCCTTCGAATCTTTAGTCAGGTGCTCTACCAACTGCGACCGAATCCGTCTGACCGCCACACTTAAAAGCTTGGTAGATTCGATGTAGTTACCTGTTCCTTAACGAATTTACTTTCATATTCAGGAGTTACTCCGACATTGATTAAATACGTGCAAATATTCATCATCAACTTTATGCACTCCGACAATTGAAATCATTCTAATTCTTCAACAAAACGCTCCTTTGGGCTATGTTATTGTTAGTACCTACAAGAATTCCCTGATGCCAGAGTATGATTTCATATACTGATGATTAATTGAGAAAAAACATGACATTTATTTCAAAGCATTCTTATTTAACTTCGCCTATCAAAATACCGATATCGAAAAAAAATTAAACAGGATGAAACAGGACTGGTTTAGATGGCTTTTATCTGTTGAACCCTTTGAGGGAACACTTTGGTGTCTTGAATTGGGTTTAAAATTTATTGCAGGAATCTGAGGCTATTTCATAGTTTTAATGAATCTGATATGTAACATTTCCTTTATCATTTCCTCTAAAGAAAAACATAATCTTTGTCTAATCCATTTAGAAAATGTGAAAAGTTTACAGACGGACTGACGGACGACGGACAAAGAGTGATCAGAAAAGCTCACTTAAGCTTTCAGCTCAGGTGAGCTAAAACATAATCTTTTGATTTCTAGTATATGAAAGCTATATCCTTTATAGAAAATCATCAGCAATGAGCTATTTTTTTTTTGTTCCAATCCATCATCGTTTTGAGTAAAAGAAACTGGTAATAGATACATGCTAAAGTTATAAACAAGTTTTAAACAAGTTTTTTTTATTAATTAGTTAAAACAATAGAAACCTAAGCAGAGCAAACACGCCCCCCAGAAATATCAGAGGTGGGGTTCAGGTGCCATTGAAGAACAAGCATCCCCTGTTGTGAGCTCTTTGTCTTGACTGAGTACAGGAACATCCGTAAACAAATCAATATGAAAATAATGGCGTAATAATTTGTATTGAAACATCATTGAACATGCGACCTGACGACAGGTTGAATCTGCAAACAAGGTCATTTTTATCGACCATAGAATCTGCGAAATGTTGACTTTAAAGTAGATTGTTGAAACCCTCGAGCCAGCAACATTTATCCCTGTCTATTGCAAGAAACGGTCAATCGCGAAGCCATTATTAAAACATTGTTTATCTTTCGCATTGTCTAAATTAATTACCCGATATATGAACACACACACACACTCACACAAACGCACACAATATTTGTTTTCAAAAAAGGGCAGTGCTTAGAATATATATCAAGTTACAAACCTATTTCAATATTTCAATAACAAGTATAATCAAAAAAAAAAAAAAAAAAAGATCTAAATAATTTTTTTCTTGATTAACAATATTGGATGTCTATGTATGTAAGAATCTGAAGCCAAGAGACTGAACCGTGATTCAACTAATTGAAATCTACAATTATTTTAACCTACATGTATTTAAGATGATGTAAGGTTCATTTTTATGGTATCTACTGGACCTTTGATAGGAGTCTAGTACAGGGGGCTTTTACTTAAATTCGTGGGTTTCCTGGGAATAAACTATTTTTAAACAATATCCTACTGATTTAAAAATCAACGGATGAAGATTCCATATACATATCATGGATGGATCAACTAAGGGATGAAACTGAGCTGAACATTCCATTTCTTTGTCTCTGAATTTCTTATTTATATTTGAAAAGATTTAAGCTTTTGACTAGGACCATTCGAATATCAGCAATGCTGCCTTTGTTCTCTTAAAAGCAGAAAACAAGTGGTAGTATTAAAGAAACTCTCGCAGCAAATGGACACAAAAAGGATACTCCTACCTAGATTTTTTAAAATATTGTAAGTAAAAAAGTTATGGGACTTTGGCCTCAAAATTTAAAAAAAAAAAAAAAACAGAGTTGATTTCTCGATCAAGAATTAGCTTTCATTGAAAAGATGACTTCAAATATCTGTTTCAAAAGAAGATTTCAAACATGTTTAATGGAAAATAAAAATCACTCGAAATATTATTGATCTCAGTCAATCTATTATAAGTTGAAGGCAAGGATCTTCATATGTAATTGATCAAGTTTAAAAAACATAAACAAAACCCATTTTAAAACACACACATCGACTCCGGTTTTATATTGATGATTATCTACCAGAAAAAAGTATTATATTTAGAACAATGCTTACTGCTTATTTTGATACTGTCACTTTCCCTTTATATTGTGGACTTTCCACCATTTGATGATCAAGTTTTTACGAATCCAATATCAAAGGAGAAAAGAATAAAAACTCAATGGTTCATTTACTTGATACGTTTTAATAAGGCGATGATTTTTATGGTTCATCAGGATATTTTTCTTTTTCAAAGAGAGAGAGAGCTTTGTCGTGTGTTTGGCTGTATTTTAATCATCACACAGAGCACGATCTAATTAAAATCAGACTTCTTAGATCCGCGCCATGTACACTCTTACGCAGAGGGTTTTCATCGTAGATCTAAGATAGTCTGATTTTAATTTGATTGCATACAGTATGGGCGGTAATGATATTGTACAAATATACCCAAAAAGAACTCTTTGAATCTTTTGGATTTGTGCTGGCCAAGTTAATGCTCACCCAATATCTAATGGTGGACGTTCACAAACACGGCAATGCTTAAACATGAAACATAGTATGCACACAGTACACCCAAACCATTGACCTCTCTTGGTCTTTAAATAAAATTTAATGTATCTATCAAGGTATATTTATTTCATTTTTATTCATCTATTATGATTTACAAATCTACCTGAAAAATGACAATTGAAACTATGAAAATACTTTCTGTATTAAACATTAAGTATTCGATCTTGCATAATTCTTTAATTCAATTTACCTAACAATTACATTATTTACAGTGATAAATTAAAAAGAAAGGTGAATAACTAAGGGGAATAGCTTCTTTTAAAGCCGAGCAAAAATTTCCATGACGGGGCACCTTTGCTCATTATAACCTTGTACTTAGTTTGCCTGTCTTATACCCAGGTGCAGAGAAGAAACTTTTCAAAGAATTAATGCATTTTCACTATATGATCGATAGACCCCCGCCTTACCACCAGAACCCCTGACCCTGGGGTCATAATTTCACAATTTGGGAAGAGGCATCCTTGCTCATCATAATTATACATTTAGTTTGTCTGCTGGATACCCAGGGCAGATTTTTGAAGAATTTATGCATTTTCACCAAATGATCTATAGAGCCCCATTCTAACACCAGAGCCACTGACCCTGGGGCCATGAATTTCATAATTTTGGTAGAGGACTCGATGCTCATACAAATCATGGCAACAGTTTGACAGTTTGATGTCCAGGAGTAAAGTAGATTTTTAAAGATTGCATTTATTTTGGTGGTTTTTGCCCCATCCCTCAGGCCCAATGGGGGCAGGGACCATGGAATTCATATTTGTTTCCTTTTATCTATAGATTCTCCATATATGCCAAAATTGGTTGAAATTGGTTCAGCAGTTTCAGAGAAGAAGCTGAAAATGTTCACATGTTCACAAAACACAGATAGCAATAGGTCATCTGAATGACTTAGGTGACCTAAAATCCTGTGTGGAAATTTTGAGAGATCGATATAGGTTCATTCTAGATAGCCTAAGACTTAAAACAAATTCATATTAAAAGATTTTCAAGTTTTTCCTCTAGCACCGTACTGTAAAAAATCCTCCTCGTCAGCACCTGTCTTCTTCTGTCTCAAATTGAAGTAGATCGGAGCCGAGTGCATGCATTAATTTTACAACACATCCTCGTAAAGGAAACCAAAACTTTTTTTAATCTCTGCAATGAGGAGCTAATATCCCTATCTGTTACAGTCCATGCTCAGCCAGTGGTGGAATATTGCGCTTTGAGAAAAATTGACAAAGTATTGCAAATGCAACATGCTCGCAAACATCTCTGTGAGATACCTATAGGCGGTATAGATGGACATTGTGTCAAAATCCTTTTTGATTCAATATTTTGACTGTAAAAATACTTCTATTGTGAGAAAGCTTTCAAAATATTTTTCAATTATCGGTACATTGACTATGTCCAAAATTATTGCTCTCAGTTTGCCACACAACACAGACACCCACACCTTTGGATAACAAGCATCATTCGTGTTAAGACTGATATTTATATGCTTCTACATTACATTCTTGTGTCTTCAGCTGAATAACTAGCATTGATAGTTCCTACTCCTGAGTCTTGAGATTTCTGATCGGGAATTTTAGGCGCTTTAGAATCCTTATTCCGATTTCTTCGTCTTTTGATGATGATATACACAGCCCCGTTCAAAACACCACCAAGGTTAGTAAATATGACAATCACAGTAAAAAATTCTTGTGGCACCTTTGAAAAGTTTTGCCATATACTAACAATTCCGAGGGCCCACCACTGGATAAAAAAGACAGTTACAAAGAGACTCATCAATTTGGCTGCATTGTGAGAAGCACGCAGTGTCTGTGCTTTTGTTCCAAGCATGGCCTTAATCTGCTTGGATTCCACGTGGATTTTCCACCATGTTAGGATATAGAGCACCACGTTCACAACTAAGACAGCAGTTATCGGAACAGTAAAAAAGAATATGCTGGCAAGTGCCCCTTTTACTGCATCAAATGCACAACTGGAAAAAAAATCAAAAACATAAATTAGTTGACACTGACACGAAAACATAATTCAAAAGCAATCACACGTTAACTAATAATAACGAAATGGGAATACGTCTTTAAAGTGCTAAATATCAAAATAAATACTAAGATCCTGAGGGTCCATAATATCCTAAATTGACTGCACACATTGACATCACAAAAGGTACTCCGAATGTGTATAGAAGAAGCTTCCAGTCGTATTTGCCAAATTCAAACTGCTTCTGTAGATAAATGAGTCCAAAGGCGTTAATTGCTGCGACATTGGTCATAAGAAGCTGCTCAGCTACAAGTCCACATAGGAAGAAGGCATAAAACTCACACAACTCTCTGGGATACACGTGTTCTTTAGTGATTAGCATTTGAAGATGATCCATGCTGTGTGTCAGATTGAAAAGTGCGTCACACAAAGACAAGTAAACGACGAAACGCTCACATCGCATCCAGGAAAAAAAAGATCGCTTCTGACTCCGGAATGACGCAATGATGACAGCACACGCACTAAAAAGACTGAGAAAGATACAACTCAGGGCAGGAATGTGGATGAAAAGAAACCATTCTGTGTCTAGTCCATAAACATCTAAATCATATCCATCCTTTACAATTGTTCTTGGTCCATGTGTGTTGTTTTCCACTGAACTGTTTTTGGTTGAATTCAAGGCAAAAACTTTATCCATCAAAGTATTTATATTGATGGTCTAGTATATTCCAGGAATTCAGAAATTTGTCTCTTTTGGCTATTTTCCGTCAAGCTAAACATGCCTTGCAATAAAATAAAATTTGATTAGATACAAAAAAAAAACCAAAAAACAAACAAAAACAAAACAAAACAAATACCAAAAAACCCCATAATTCTCATGAAAAAAAAATACTTTCAAAGAATAAATAGTTTCTTAACTATTTTCTTTTCTATTTTTAAAGCTGTAATTCAGATATCCCTTTTAAAAGAACTTGGATATTGTTCTGTTCTTGCCAGACTAAGACTTTTAAAAAAAAACACCGAAGCTTTTTTCGGTAGTCAAATAATCACTAGCATAACTCTCAAAATGATTTTATTTACTTTTAGTAGCC
This sequence comes from Saccostrea echinata, assembly GCF_033153115.1. Lineage (NCBI taxonomy): Eukaryota > Metazoa > Mollusca > Bivalvia > Ostreida > Ostreidae > Saccostrea > Saccostrea echinata. The sequence continues at coordinate 35,483,583 of NW_026889758.1, read as the reverse complement.
AGGAACTTTTTATCAAAAAGACGTATATGTTGCTTCAATTGATCTATAATTATGTCTTTTACAAGGATCCTCTTGTAATAAACTATATATCAAGGTAGAAAGTAGTAAAACAATACTAAAACATATAGTAGTAAAGTGTGGATACAAATACATGTATATGTTATGTATAGTCGAAATCTACATGCTGATGTCGAAATTAATATCATTAAGTAATTTTTAATTTTACATAAGACTTTTTTTTATCCCTTATAACGAGTATAAATTCACAATAGCTCAACCTCATAAAGTAGGTATAGATCAATATTTCTTGGGAAATGTTAGATAAAACTTCTTTTTTTTTTTATATATAGAAACAATTAAAACATTGACATAGTAAAAAGTATCATACAAAGTTTATACTTTCCCAATGCATTCTCTCCAGTTAATTACTTTCAGAAATCCTAATTTCATGGAGCATTCATTCAGGATGATTGCATTATAGATTTCAGCGGTTTCAGGGGATTACCTACTTTTACTTAATAAGCAGATTGCAATATAAAACATCAAATACACTAGACAAAATTGCTAACGCACCACTCAGCATTCTAATTTGTAAACCGAACATTTACCTAATCTGAACGAGTAAATTTAACATGCCATCTTGTCAAATGCAGTCGAATTTGCCGATGCCACGGTGTCAACACAAAACCCTCAAATGACCTTTTTTGCCCGCAAATCCATTTTCAAAAGCCGATTGCGCACTGTTTTTGCACTGATATGAAGTTGTTGGTTTCCAATAATAGTCACTGAGATTGCAACATCAGTGGTATGTCTGTTTCTGTAATGATGAAGAGTGATGTGTCTATCACATCGCCTAAGTGTCAACCTTTGTTTTGGAATCCAAATCCGGTCTATCACACTTCCGGTTACAACAGTATACGGTACAGTCTTACAATAATTGTGTGATAGATATTTAATGCCGTGGCCACATACAGAAGACATATAGAAGACATTTTCGTATTTGTTAATCTAGTCACGGCATTTTTTTTTATAGAAAAAACGAAAATATTTAACTTGGGATTTTGTTTGTTTGTTTGTTTTGTTTTGTCTGTTTGTTTTACAAATCTTTCAAAAGGATCACCCTGCAGAGACAATGCTTGCTGGTCCACCACGCATAGGGTGGGAGATTTTTCTGAGTCTTTTATGATTGCTTACAAAAATAATGCAAATCAAGGAATAGCATAGAAATGTATTCCTTTATAAAGTGTGAGCACGATTTTTATGCATTTCTATGAAATTGTTAAGTGTAACATTGCATTAATTTATCAGTTTGGACATTTAAATAAATTACTTTTAACTAAGGTAACATATCCATTCAACAAATTCATCATAAACAAGTTTTGGAAAGGTAATCAATAATTTTGTCATGGTGGTGAGTTAATAATATCGTCTAGCGTATTCATAGACAAAACTAACAAAATTAATTAGATATCAAATTAAAACTTCAAATCACCTTTGTTCAGACGTTGTCGGAGGAGCAAGGTTTTTTCCTATAATGAGATCTTGTCAGATGGAGCCATCTGTTTTAAGACCATATTCCTTAATTGATTTACGCGCATAACTATATTCTTAAATAAAGGTGTTTGATCTAAGGAGGATTAATGCTATGTACTTCAGATTAACAGTTGACTGATATAATCTGTTGGACTGGAAAACAATCGATTTCAAATTGTCATTCTAGGAAGTGAAAAGCTACTTGAAACAGGATTGTCTTGTTCAAATATTGATATTCAATGAATGACCTTCATTCTTCTAATACTCGTTTAAGAGTATTAAAGTATAAATTGCATATACTCTTCAACTTTAGGTAATCTAGTGTACAAAATTCGCACTTTACATGAAAGAAGCTTACATATAAACAGTAAATTTTTACCAAAAGAAATTAAAGATAATGGTAGATTTTAAGCCAAATCCTTTTAAGGTATTAGAAATAGCAACATTCTATAAAAGGAAATACATTTCTGTGTTTGTATCTCTTAATTGATACAAAAAATTGAGAAAAATTGTCATAGTTAGCGTAAATCAAGTTTCGTCGATAAATGTAAAAATGTCTACTCGATAGACCTCACTTTATCCTACAAAATCTCTAGAATTCAGGAGCTTCCGGGGGCTGAAATTCACCCCCGGGCCCCCACCAGGGCTTCGCCCTGGACACACAGCTTGGGGCTTCCAGACCTCCTGCCTACTTCTTGCCCCCCCCCCCCCAATTCTTCAATTCTTGGATCCGCGCCTGCAAAGCATTTATAGATGCAAAATTTTCAGAAAGTTGCAGAAATTAATTTATCATGTGTATATAGTTTGTTTGTTTGTATGTTGTTTAACGTCCCTCTCGAGAATTTTTCACTCATATGGAGACGCCACCACTTTGTCCTATACTCGGCACTTACGGCCATTGAGCAGTGAGGGATCTTTTTCGTGCCAGCACCTACTGCGACACGGGACCTCGGTTTATACGGTCTCATCCGAAGGACCGGTCTCCATGTCCCACAGTGGGATTCGAACCCGCGACGTAAGGATCAACTCCTTACGCCGCGACTCTAGAGCAGACGCTCTAACCACTGCGCCACGCGGGCGACTCATGTGTATATAGTAACTCTACAATTAAAATTCGATGTTTCGTAATATGTAGATATTTTAGCATTTTAATATCATTTCGAGATTTCTAAAAGGGTATTCAAATTTATTTAGTCATTTTGTTACGCACCCCCCCCCCCCCAATCTGAAAGGTTTGATAGAAATTAGAACGAACCTCATTAGCAGATGCATCAAGTGTTTCTCTCTCACAAGCAGATCCTTAAAGGGCTTAAATTTCCTTCTGGTTTTCCATCAAGTAAAGATAGCGAATGTTTACAACGTTTATGACGTCGGTCATTGAACATTAATTCAAAATAAGCTTGAAAGTCTCCTTTGCATGCCATGGAGTCTATAACTCAGGGACTTGTTACACAGTCTTAATCCAACAGAAAGCTATCCCTTTTGTAAACTCCAGTAGAACCGCGAACCAGCCCTTGGCCACTCTTCTTCTGTTCTAACAAAGCAACAGTGGACCGCCTCCTCCCACACATCGAACAATAGTAACACAATAGCCGGTAGACCAGGTATGTAACCTTACAGCGACCAATAGATTTAACATGATCATTACTCTTACTACAATTAAGGATCCCCTTTTTATTTTATGTTTAACGTCTGTGAATATTACATTAATCACTAAAATTACAACAATGATTTAAAATATATCTATTAAATTTCAACCAATGATTCATGCATATGTTTTTGAAGATGTTTACACATCTGATCAACCAAAATATATCATTTAATCTATTAGACAAAAAACTACAACGAAAGTGTAGCGTGTGTAGAACGTAATTTGCAAGCATAAATGCAGTCACTGTACCTTTATTTGATGAATGTTTGAATTTTCCGAATCATCTTTAGTCGGATTGATTGTATACCATGCTATTTGCATCTCAACAACAGAAACAACGGCCTGTCGTTTCGTTAAATCGCCACTACCATGGGGTCATTGGGGAAAGGAATGAGATAAAATATTGCTACCTTTACCTCCGCAAATAGCAATATTAGTGCCTATTGTCAGTGCACCGTATTTCATTTAAATGCAATCAATTTTTTATTTGTCTCGTTGATAAGCTATATAATATCCCTTCAAGCCTGCTTAGGCTCTAAATTTATAGTATTTAGCAAAATGTTTGGTTCCTGGTCCAGAAAATAGTCTGTGACTTGTAACTAGCAGAGTGAAAATTAACTACCATACGACTTCTTGCCGGGCACAAACTTGTCAAATATGATTCAGTACGTAGGTCCTTTAAATTTTTGGATATTTTATTTTTATACCTTATCACTCAGTTATTACATGAAGAACTCTTTTCGTACTTGTTGTCCAAGTCATCCTGTTAATACTACAGTAATTCGTTTCGCACCCAATTTCCACATCAGTGACTACTGCAACTGATGCAAACCGAAACAATTCAATTTTGAGAAAGGTGGACAGAAATAAAAAGAATAAAAATGTTCAATGGTTGTGTTGATTTGAGCATTTCAGGATAGCAACTCTACACGTAGTTGATTTTGATTTGGAGCCTCAACGTTATCATACTGGGCATTTTGCCAAGATTAAAAAGCAATAAAGATTGAGTTCACCTCACTGAACTATCAAAGGCATCATTCGCAGGAATTCATTGGAGATATATTTACATTAAACGTTTAAATCTAAAGTTTAAACTTATCAAAAACTGTCTAGATAGTTATAGATAAGTTTAAACTTTGGATTTAAACTTTTAATGTAACAATATGACGCACACATCGAGATACAGCTGGCGAAGATGTGTTTTCAGAGGAGATTTTCTGTTTTCGCATTGAATTTTTGTACAGATAAACATGTAAAGGTAAAAAATTGGGGAAAATGAAAAATAAGGCTGGTTTGATAGGGATATTTCGTGATAAATATGTGTTTTACCATTATGATAAAACCCGAACATGCTGCTTTTACAAATTTCTATGTTATATTGTTTTGAGTATCATACAGGGTGTTTCACAATATATGTCAAACATCTAAATGCAGAAAGAAAAAATACAACAAAAGCTACATATACATTTTATATACCATTTTAATCAGCAAATATTCAAAATTATTATTTTAAGTCAGAAGTATCCAACATTCTCCATTTCAGTTTCTATGGCAACGATTTCCTAAAATGTTATACTCAAAGTGTTTTCCTCACCATTGTCCTAAATATCTTAAGAGACTCGTGTTCAGAAATTTCTGACCACTACTTCGTATGTTTCACAGGATACTGGACAAATTTTTTGTTTTATATCTAGCTTTTTAGAACCCCCCACAGTGCATATTTATATTTTTATTTAAAGATGCATTTAAATAAATGTCTTATTTCAGAACTACTGGTGTGTGCTGACGTCCACTTCTCTCGCTCTTCCTTTCAATCAATTTTGCAAACTTAACCGACTCTTGTATGTCTTTAATTGATTAAATAAAATACAATTAAATGCAAAAACTGAACTCACAATTTTATTGAATAAAAATGTTATTAATACATGTAGATACAACTCAGATTCTGGCTGAATGATATGAAGAATAGCTCGTGAAATTAATATCAATAAAATGATTATCATGGCAACATAAAATTAATCTTCAGTAAGATTCGGTCACACACACACACACACACACACACCCTCACACACACACACACACACAAATGTAACTTTGAATTTGATTCTTTGTATGCTTTGAATCTGTACATTTGTGAAATTAAAATATATTTTTCTAACAAAAAAATGCAATTTATAAATGTCAAATTCGGTTTATTCAGTAGTTTGGGTTTTGTATTAAAATTATGTTTAAAGATAATTTTCCCCTGGAATTCTGATTTTTGTTATGCATGTATGTGCCAATCGTTCTGAAAAATTATCGTAAGATAATTTTGAATAAAACAGTATTTTCCAAACCAGAAACTGTAAACATACTTAATTTAGCAGCAATAACATTTTAGCGACTTTCGCGCGGCTCCTTTTTGACTAATTCAAGTACACACTTATGCTAAAGAATATGCTTATGATTAAGCAAATACATATGAAAGCTTGACAAACAAATGCGCAAATCATTTGATGAGGAAATATTTTATGTACGTTTACAGCAATTTTGTTCGCAAGAAAAACTCTCTAAATAACATACCCGGTATCTGAAGAAAAGGTCTTAAAGTATTAAACATTTGTGTCTACAATGGAAATGGAAGTGTTACTGTTTCCTACTCCAGAATCTTGAGACATCTGACTCGAACTCTTTGCTTTAGAGCTGTAATTCTGATTTCTTCTTTTTTTAATGATGATGTACACAGCCCCATTTAACACACCACCGAGGTTTGTGAACACGACAACCACAGTGAAGAACTCCTGTGGCACCACCGCAAAATTGTGCCACACACTGATGATTGCAAGGGCCCACCACTGGATAAAGAATGCAGCGACAAAGAGACTCATTAATTTGGCTGCCCTGTGAGATGCACGCAGCGTTTGAGCTTCTTTTCCAAGCACTGTCTTAATCTGCTTGGATTCCACGTGGATTTTCCACCAAGTGAGGATATAGAGAACCACGTTTACAGCCAGGATAACAGTCATCGGGATGGTTATAAAGAAAACGCTGGCAAATGCTCCTTTAATACCATCAAATGCACAACTGTAAATTAAAAGAAAAATGGAAGCCCATTTTCATATTAAACATATCTGAAGGCTTTTGGAAAAAAAATCAACATTACGTATTTTAAAAAACTAAGAAAATGCTATTACTAAGATCCTGAAGGCCCATAATATCCAAGATTTACAGCTATTGTTGACAACACGAATGAAAACCCAAAAGTATACAAGAGAAGCCTCCAGTCATATCTGCCGAGTCTGAACTGTTTATGAAGATAAATCAAACCAAAGGCATTGAAAGCTGCCACGTTGGTCATCAGGAGTTGTGCCGTGACGAACTCTCCGATGAAGAAGGCATAGAATTCGCACAACTCTCTGGGATACACGTGTTCTTTTGTGATGACCATTTGAAGATGGTCCATGCTGTGTGACAAATTGAAAAGTGCATCACACAAAGACAAGTATACGACGAAACGTTCACTTCGCATCCAGGAAAAGAAAGATCGCGTCTGGCTCCGGAATGACGCAATGATGACGGCGGACGCACTTAAAAGACTGAGAAAGATACAACACAAGGCAGGGATGTGGATAAAGAGGAACCATTCTGTGTCTAACCCATAAACATCTAAATCATATCCATCCCTGGGAGCCTTCTTTTCTTGCAATGTTACGTTTTCTACAGAAATGTCTCCCATCAAACTCAAGGTTGAAATTTGATCCATTAGAAAAACATATGCTAGAGAACCTTGAAGGGAAAACTGTAATACTTCGAATGAAAGCGTCTTTCTTGGTAGTTTGAATTTATCTGCAAATGAATACCGTTCGACCTAGAATAAATATAGGCAATCCTTCGTCCTCGTCAAGTAAATGGTTCTGGATAGCTAATATTGTTCTAATTTTTAAACAAAAATCCTATGGAGGTTTGTAATAAATCAGGCTTGATTCAACATGAAAGACATCAGTCAGACCATATATCGTCGTTTCATTAAATTGCCACTTCTGGGGACTCCTTGTGGGACAGAAACAAGTAACCGTGCAGTGCTACATTAATCTCTACTTTCTAGTAATCATTATAAAAGTACATCATTGTTAATGCATAGTTTTCTCTTCACAGAAATCAAAATCATATTTATCGCTTTAATAAGCTATGAAATTTATCTTTCTTAGACTCCGAGATTTTACGATTGTTGATAATTTATGGATAAATATCGATTTTAGAATTAAGAGACCAGCATATTTCATTTCGATGCATTCTTGCTATGTAATTAAAACTAAAAGGATCAAGGGAATTTCACATTTGAATACTAGTATAATGACTTTTTTTAATTGTAAGATCAGCCGTGTTCATCAGAATTTCGATCTTTTAGTGAAGGTTTATGCAAATGTCGGAATACAATTAAAAAGCTTTTGGTATACCAATACAAAAAAAAAAAAAAAAAAAAAACAAAAACAAAACAAAACAAACAACAAAAACTTGTGATATTATTGTACTATAGTACATGTATATCACAAATGATATAGTAGATGTTGATATATTCGAAGGTATAAATGGAAGTGATCTGTGTTTCAATGTTCTTTTTTTTTCAAAATCCGATGAAAGTAACCTTATATTCCACTCAAGCTCATAAATGATTATACTTTAGTTAAATAAATTCATATTAAATTACGATATTAACTTGGTTTTGGTTTTATTTTGTTGTTTTTGGTAGAATGAGGGAAAATGAAGAAGATCTTTTTCAGTTTTCTTGAGAGAAAGGGGAACTTTTAACAATTTTTCTTCCTGTCAACTAACGTACCTTATGAATGGACGAAGTTTTTTTTTAATCGATAAAAAGACTACGGAAGTTCAATTTGTGTATATAGTGGCAGAAAAAAAAAATATACACGTTTGAGTTGCAAGAATTAACTTTCAGTGTTTTTTAACCAAAAGTTAGCCTAGTGGCCAATAATCTACTCTAGATAGTTTGATTTCAGTATTTCAATACTTTTGATAACCTTTGATAATATGCCCCAAGAACATGTTTACAGTGCATGCAAGGGATATGCTCCTGCTTTAAATTACCTCTGCGGGTTCCCTGACATTTTCAGTATTGTAGTCGTAGAAATAGTAACCAATCCCATGCAGTAGAATAATATAGATGTCGTTAGCAATGTTGTGTTTTAGATTAAATTGTAAGAAGACCTTGCAGGTGAATTTTAGAAAAGGTATTTTAGGTAATAAAAAAACAGAAGCAGGAGATTCAAATAAGAATAAGATCATTATAGTATGTTTGAAACTTGAAAACGACCTTCCTTAACTTTTATATTTTGATTCATATACATGAAGATTGTGAATGTCAAGTAACAAATTCAGATAAAGGACTTAATTAAATGTTTGGCTTGTCTTTTTAAATCAAATACAAAAACGTAAAAATATATGAAAAATATCAATTTTGATTCAAATATTGTTTTCAAAAGAGAGGATGGGCTTGACGGGCATCAAAACTTTTTTGTTCTGACTACTTCCTGTCAAATGTGAGGTTCTACTTCTGTGATATTCTGTAGAATAATTCTGTATCTTTGTCTCAGAAAATAGGTCTAGAGGAACCAGTCAACTCCCATAATGATTCATTCCTTACCTACAATAACACAGCATTGGTTCTACTGATCAGCTTTATTCTGCAATCCCCAGATTCAATATTTGTTTCTTAGTTGGTTTTTTTAAATAATGAATTAGTCAAATATTACAATAGGCAGACTTATAAACATATGCATATGATTGAAGGTATCAAATTTTACACGCAGAGGGTTAATTAGGGTATATTTGTGATATACATACAGTGACTTTTTGTACAACATTCGAAATAAAAGGAAGGAATTTTTTTTTGGTTTCTTTTACATCCTTGATATTTATGTTTTGTTGGATCCGATAAAATGAGTTGATTTTTGTTTTTGACAAGCACTTATTGTTTATTATCATTATCATGCTAACAATTATTTTTCTAGATGTTCAAAGATAAAGAGAGGGGATTTTAAAATAAATGCATTCTATTTTTCAAATGAGATCAACTTAATCTGGGCCATGTTTGAACTTCATGATTTAAGAAATTTAATTCATTTCACAACATAGTTAAAGATATGATGCATTCTTATTATGTGATCATCTTAGAACTGGTCTGTGGATTAAATCCTTTGTTCAGGGAATAAGATAAAAATAAGAATAAAAATTCATAAAACTTTAGTAGAGTGTTAATTGCTCATTAAAACAATGGAAACAGCTTGTCTGCTAGGCGTCTATATATTGAAAAACAGCATTAATTACCCTTATTCCTCAAACAGAGGCTCAGCTTAAGTTAGGAATGTGAATGAAGAGGAATCATTTTGTGTCTAGTCCATAATATCTAAATCTTATCCATCCCATAGAATTTTCTTTTCTCTCTTGTGCGAAATCGAACAGATTAAGGACAGAAACTTGATTCGTTTGAATTAACGTACTGGAGAATTCCGAGAAATCCAAATATTAGGATGTCTGTCTAAGGTTAAGGCGCGACTTCGTTTTGAACTCATTTGGAATTGAATGACATTTGTCCTTGAATAAATACATGTAAATCCCTTCCTCGTCAACCAAACGCCCTTGGATAGATAACTATGCTTTTTTATTCTGTGATGAAATTCTACAGAGGATTCTTAAAGAACAACGGTAATTTATATTTCGCCACAAGAGAAAAAAGTGCAATTTGCAAAAACCTTTCCATTCTGTTGTTACTACAGAGAAATACGGGATCAGAGAAGTAGAGGCTTATTGACAGCTCAATATTTAATCTCCATTATGTATGATAAAAGATAAATTTCGTGCGCAATTTTTTCCATTAAAATATTGATTAGAAGAAAAATTTTCCAAATAGAATTTGTGAAAAGATATGTCACAAATTCATAAAACGACCCTAACTTGACTTTTTTTTACTTCTATATATTAATAATGATGGAGAAAAACAGGAAACGATATACATATAGAATATCAACATAAATCCATCATGATGAGAATTATTTTATTTCATTATCTTCCTTTTTTTTTTTTATCTCTTATTGTATATTCAAGTAGTACGCAATATTTATCATAAAAAAAATAAATTCTAAATTGTATATCTTTTTTTCAGTGACATTAGAATATAGACATTTAGATATCAGTATCAAACTGACTTTGAAAATAAATCGTTGGTCACTGTTTGACATCCATTCATATAGAACTTTAAATAATCATATGTTTTGACTGCAAACAAAATGTGAATAATTACATGTTCAAAGGTTAGATAGGACACCTATACCGTATTCTGTCCCTTTTAAGATCAATTTCCAGTGACCTAAAACCGGTGATCAAGTAACCAAAGTTTCTATATTTATTTATCATAGTATTGAAACACTATTCATCAGATTCAGTACCGAGATTGAATTGTTTAAATCTAAGAGATACTGCATTTTGGGGTTTTTTAATGTATAATTCGGTTAATATCATACAGGTATTATTAACAAACGAGTAAGGAGTTATTGACATACGGAGTGTTCAGACCCAACACTTGATTAATCTGTACATTCATTTAAACAAGGTATCGTCCGCGCACCTGTAGTTAGATGAAACTTTGATTGATAAAATCGGCTCCAAAATTTATGGGCAGTAGCATGTGCAAAAAAAATCTTCATGAACTTTCTGCATCGAATACCTTTTGTATTTTTCACAAAGGAATACTTTTGTTGATGCTCACGTGATCAGCTTTTTTCTTTGACTTGACATGATTGAAAAAGTGAGTAGAATTGCATAGATGTTAATTCAAGGGCATCTTCGTCAGGTCAGATTATCCTGTACAGACAATAGCAATCTCTGACATGCATGATAAAAATTCTAACTTACTTTTCAATATAATTTTTCAATATATTTTTATATCAATGCGTAACTTCGGAGTACTACTATCTCAATCTATCCAAAGAGATCTCTATAAACATATTCTTCCATAGTTTTCAGTACATTGTTCTCTATCCTCTGCATTTGACGCCTCAGCAATATCATTGATACTGTTGATTTCTTTATTTCGCAAGCGCTGTGCAGTGGTTAAAGCGGTCAGTTCTAGAGTGGCGAAGTAAGGAGTTGATCCTTATGTCTCGAATTTGAATCCCATTGCGGAACACGGAGATCAGTCCATCGGATAAGACTGTAAAAACTGAGGTCCCGTGTCGCAGAAGATGCTGGCAAGAAAAAGATTCCACACCGCTTAATGGCCATAAGTGAGGAGTAAAAGTCAAAATGTGCAGCCTTTCACCGGTAACCGTTGGCGCCCCAATATGAGAAAAATTCTCGAAGGAACGTCAAACTAAAACGCAACAAACCAACCAATCAGTTCTTCAATGGACCATTGAATACTTTCATAAAAGTTTGTCGTGTAGGTATTTAAACCATACATCAAGTTCACAGTACCTGTGTGTATTCAACAAAGTTATTTGCAGATGACCAATACAAGCTAAGAAAATTTTCGAGTTCCAGTTTTATTGCAGGAACGGTTGTCTGCGATGTCAAAAAGTCTTTTCTTTAATTTATCGTGAGGAATGCTTGTATTCGAATAAAGTGCGGAAGTCTTTAGCTGCAGATCTGTAGCTCGCTGGTCTGAAAAAATTGGGATGGACGACCAGAGAGCTACAGTGCCACCCATTGAAAAAAGTGTGTATTTATTGCGCACAAAAAAGAGCGCTGTTTGTCGATTAATTTCTCTGTATATATATAACATTACTCACTGTGTGTTCCTAACATATTCTTTCATTACTTCCACAACAAAAGTATATGTACAAGTCATGTACGAAGCGCAGTGGACCGAATTGTCTTGTCACCAAAGATGGCAGTATTTTGCGAAATTTTAGATGGTCTCAATTTCAAGCCCAGGAAGGCTATTTACAACGGTTTGGGGAAATGTTTTATTGTGGAAGTAGTGAAAAAATATGTTAGGAACACACGGTTTGTAATATTTTGAAATGGTAGTTTAATTATACGAGGAAAAAAAAAAACAGCGCATTTTTTGTGCGTAATAAATACACACTTTTTTCAATGGGTGGCACTGTAGCTCTCTGGTCGTCCATCCCAATTTTTTCAGACCAGCGAGCTACAGATCTGCAGCTAGGAAGTCTTACGTTTTGATGTTCTTGACTTTGGAAACATTTTGTGATTTTAAATTTTCTAACAGTTCTCTAGGGTTTTTGAGAATTCACATTTCATTTACACCACCTCCTGAACATTGCAGCACAATACGTCAAAAGTATCTCCTACACAGCAGTTGATATTTTGTAAAGAGTAAAGATGGGGGCTTCGTTTACTGGACCCCGTGATGTATCATTGTTTTCAAGAAGTTTATGAAGTTTTGAAATCCAGTGTAGGTACGGTAGACCAAATTCACTTCCGCTGTCTGGATTGTTAAAGCGTTCAAAAAGAAACGTGATTTTGAAGAAATTTCATACTTTGAAAGGGAATTGTGAGTATAAGTTGGATTACCAGATGTGGAATTAAAGTCAAGTTGTTCTTAAGTGCAGTTGTTATAAAGAGCCTTACAAACAGATCCTATAATGATAGAAGTTTGTCAGCTAGAACCATAACGTATTGTTCATGTAGTCTATCTATTTTTTTTATCACTTTATGTCCACTGAAATGGTAAGGATAGATAGTGTGCATTTTCCTTTTTAGTGTGGAATACGATTCTTTAATATGCTTCTAATATTTTTAATATATTCTGATAAAGTATCGAAGTCTTCTCTCTCCGATTTGGCCTCTGGTATTCTCTTCAACGAAGAAATGAAGTACTATCGTTAATAGATAGGGAATCTCTGAATTTTGGACCTTTTAAAATGATTGCTTTCATTCTCACCTACATTTACATCATCAGTAATGATGTGTTCTACCGTATTTAAGTTAAAAGAAGAGGAAGAACAGGAAAACTTGGGAGAATCTCACAGTAGATGGCCAAAATCTACGTATATTTTGTTTGTACTTGAACAGTTTGGATAGAAAAGTTAGGGAATATCTGTAGGAAAAGCAGGATGCAGACTTCAACTTAACAGTCGGGCTGATTCGTAATTATAATCTTCCACAACATTTGGCGGTTAAAAGAGCTTTTGATGGGCAACATCCATAATCAAAAACACTAGTCTAGCTGTATTCTGCTGTTGAAGAAGGAAAGAACGGACTCCCTTTAGCTTGTTTGAATAATCAATTTCAAAGTCTCAAAGGAACAGAGTAAATTTTTATGCGAATGTGATGTAGACCTAATTGTTTATTAATGAAAGATTAAGGCAATATTCTAATGAGACGTGTTTATTTGGTTTATTGTATGGTCTATATAGGATGGCAGTGTCCAGTTTGCTGATCCAGTATTCTTTGCTGGAATGGAGTACTTACAAAGGGTTATTTGTGGAATGGTATTTTTTCTCTCCAAAACTCTCACCGTCATTGAAAAGGAAGAATGGTCGGCGGGATGAAAATATTTATAAAAGAGTTGATGATCCCCATTGTCTATTTCAAACCTGTGCCCGACATTTCAGTGTTGAGTGAATCCCTCATTTCTCCAATATAAATGAGACCACAAAGATTGCAGACAATTGCATATATAATATTTTTTAAAGTAAGATTTTTCAAGTTTTATTACGAAAACCTTTTTTTTGTGAAGTTATTATATGAATTTCTGGTTATCAAAAATTCACATTTTTTCTTCATTTATATAACATTTGTATAACACAGGGATTCGAAAAGGAATCGTCAAAAATATCTCTGAATGAAAAGTTACAATCTTTAGCTTCAATAAAGGTTTGGTTTGTTTTATATCGAACTGGTTATTATGACAAATTTTTTATGGTGCGAAGGAGTATCCGAGGGATACTAACTGTTCTGTTAGAGTCTGTACCCCTTATATACTCAACATAGTGACACCTTTTTTTATACTGGGTATATACTGGGTACGTGTCAGCCAGGGTGGAATTGATCATCTTTCCAATACCCACAACAGATTATGTACCGAGTGACAAGTATCCTCGGAGACATGCTGTTCAACAGCAGTGATACACGCCGCTCGTATCTTAAAATAAAAAATAAAATGAAGATAAAGACCTGTAATCAATCTCATAAATTCAGTACACAATACAAATGGTGAATAGGACAAAAACATGGACCCTCGAAACACAAGAGATAGAATCAGGGCTTCTAGGAGGAAGCCGGTCACACTTGCCATTAGTTCTCCGTATTGATCTGGTAAACGAAGTAATCCATAGACCATATTAGTATAAAAACAAAATTAAGAATTGAAGATTGTTTAACACATGAAAAACTTAATATATATAACAATGCATAATTTTTGAATTATATATATGTGCTGCCATATCAATTTATGGAACCTTCCATGAAAAATAAATACATACTTCTTACAAATGCATTGAAAAGGAAATGTTTGACACCTGATGGAATTAGTGGTATGGATTATTTCAATTATTGCTTTTATCATAGCATGCAAATTGTCCTTTTCTCTCTCAGGTAAAAACGATATTTGAGAAAAAGAATTATAGTAGCCGATATTGAAACAACTTGAAAACTGAAGCAGTTTTTTTTTCTAAATAAAAACGGTCTACACACTGCTACATGTATATGCTGTATATTCAAAATGTCAAACTTTCCCTATGATACATCAACAAAAAAAGTTGGACGAAACAAACTCTGTTTTAAGCACACCAAAAAAAAAAAAACATAGATAAATACTAAAATACATCATTGTTTTACATTGTTGTGTCTACAATCGAAATGTTAATACCCGTATTACTATTTCCCACGCTAGAATCTAGAGACATCTGACTACAATTCTTTGCGATTTTAGAGCTATAATTCTGTTTTCTTCTTCTCTTTATGATGATGTACACCGCCCCATTTAACACACCACCGAGGTTTGTGAACACAACAACCACAGTGAAGAATTCCTGTGGCACCACCGCAAAATTGTGCCACACACTGATGATTGCAAGGGCCCACCATTGGATAAAGAATGCAGCGACAAAGAGACTCATTAATTTGGCTGCCCTGTGAGATGCACGCACTGTCTGGGCCTCTTTTCCAAGCATGGTCTTAATCCTTTTGGATTCTGTGTGGATTTTCCACCATGTTAAGATATAGAGCACCACATTTACGACTAGGATGAAGGTTATTGGAACAGTTACAAAGAAAACGCTAGCAAGTGCTCCTTTCACGCCATCAAATAGGCAACTGTTTAAAAAATAAAAGAACAAATAAATAGAGTTGCGACTCATTCAAAAGCACATGTAGTAATTTGATTTTAGAGGAAACAAGTTGATATTAATTAAAATACAACTTTAAGAAAAAACAATTACTAAGATCCAGAAGGGCCGTAATATCCTAAATTCACGGCACACATTGACATCACAAAAGGTACTCCGAATGTGTATAGAAGAAGCTTCCAGTCATATCTGCCAAGTTTGAACTGTTTATGAAGATAAATGAGTCCAAAAGCGTTCATAGCTGCCACATTAGTCATCAGAAGTTGTGCAGATACAAATTCACAAAGGAAGAATGAATAAAACTCGCACAACTCTTTGGGATATACGTGTTCTTTTGTGATGACCATTTGAAGATGATCCATGCTGTGTGTCACGTTAAAAAGTGCGTCACACATGGACAAGTAAACGACAAAACGTTCACTTCGCATCCAGGAAAAGAAAGATCGCGTCTGGCTCCGGAATGACGCAATGATGACGGCGGACGCACTAAAAAGACTGAGAAAGATACAACACAAGGCAGGAATGTGGATAAAGAGGAACCATTCTGTGTCTAACCCATAAACATTTAAATCATATCCATCCCTGGGAGCCCTCTTTTCTCTCTGCGTGATGTTCTGTGCCGAATTATTCCTTGACGTATTAAATACAGAAACTTGATCCATTTGAAGAGATTATACTGGCTATTTCCTAGGAATACAGGAGATTTCAAGGAAATCCAAAGATTTGGGTGTCTGTTTAAGATTAAGGTGACTTTGTTAACCGTTTTAAACTCATCTGGAAACGAATGACGTATGTCCTTGAATAAATACATGTAAATCCCCTAGTCATCAACCAAACGCTCTTAATAATTCTGTGATGAAATTCTTCAGAGGTCTGTTAAAAAACCATGGTAATTTATATTTCGCCACAAGAGACTACACTTTGTTTACAGTGTGCAATTTGTGAAATGCCTTTCCATTCTGTTGTTACTACAGGGAAATTTAAGTACAGAAAGCAAAGAGGCAGAAGCTTATTGCTAGCTCAATATTTACTTTCCACAATTTAAGATAAAAGATATTGTTCGTGCACAGTTTTTCCGTTTAATATTGATTACAAACATCCCCCCAACTCAAATTTTGTTAAAACATATGTCGCAAACTCGCCCCCTTAACATAATCTAATTCATTGAATTTTGATTTATTTGATAGTTGTTCTCTGAGCATTGCATCTTCATTGTATTTTGATGTATAAAGGAATCAAATGTGAATAACATGAAAGAAAACATTTACATTGCACTGCAAATCTCGATGATTGATGGAACATGTCTTGAATTTGGCAAAATAACTAACAGTGATCGATCTCAAAAAATCTGCAAACAATAAAAATTTGTGAATAGGGAATAAAACACGGACCCCCGGAAATTCCAGAGGTGGGATCAGGTGCTAGGAGGAGAATGCATCCCCTGTCGGTCAGAACCACCGTGAGCCCTATGTGTTGATCGGGTAGACTTAATATTCCGTAGTCAAATTAAGTATAAATTAACCTAACAATGAAACACGTCCGCCAAAATACGGCCCTGTGATAGGTTGTATTTTTTAACAAGGTCGTTATATCGATCATAGAATTTACGAAATGCAGACTTTAAAAGAGATTATTGAAATAATCCCTGAAACATCAACTTATCTGTCAGTAGTCTGCCTCGGTAAGTTGATGGCACTTGGAGCATGCTCTTGAGTATCGAATAAGTTGGGGACGTAAACACAATATGCAGTTGATAACGGAATATTACTAACATAAATAAGGAAAGTTGAGGATGAAAATGCTGAAGTCACCTCATTTGTAATACAGTTTAGTTGTTAGTAGCCTTTATCGTCTATAGTCAGTAAAACATCTTAATATAAAACAGATATGGTAGACTCAGTAGTGTCTTTTTATTTCGAGTTTACTGGGATATATTGAGGCTAAATGTGAATGAAAGTAACTATTGTTAACGTCGAAGGCCACAAAAAGTGTTTTCTTCTCGTGTAGGAGTTTTTGAATAAATTCTATTTCGTGGGAATATAAAACAGTTCGGCTAATAAAGGAGCACAATTAGGTTCATCGGAATTCCAACAGTTTGTTGGAAGACCTGATCTCCAAATACAACATAAATGTTGTCAATGAGAAATTCCAGCATCCTTTTAATATCAACTTCAGAATACTTTGTGTAGAATCAGAGTGATTTTTGACAAAGTAATTTTGTTGATGACAAATTAAAAATCCTATTTTTATTGAAGAAGCACTTGTCCATATATCAAAAGCCTAATTTTTTATTTTATGGTGAGGAATGGTTATATAAACTGTAGAAAGTTTTGATGTAACTGACTTTTGAAAAATTTGGTGATTTTAAACTTTCTAAAAAGTTCTTTGGAGTTTCTGAGAATTCACATACGATTTAAATCCCTTCTTGAATATGCTGTAGCACAGTACGTCTGAAGGTTTTCCTTTACAGCAGTTAATTATTCTTGTAAAGAGTAAAAATGGAGTTTTGGTAGAGCATTTGCTGGACCCGGCAATGTAGTTTGCTAGGGTTTTTTGTTAAAGATTAGGAATCAATTTTTTTTTGGTACTTAGGCTGCATGTACTCTGAAAGATATAAGAACTACGTTAAAGGATATATTATTTGATATAAAATGATTGTTTGAAATATATAATGATTCAATACTTTGGATTGCTTCTAACTTGTATTGGTTCAGACCTTGTTCGTAGCTCGTCCTTTGTGAAAGCCACCTCAACAACTTTATTAAAAAGATAATCACCACCGTTTTTTGTGGTTTATATTGTTAGGACCTTCCTGTCTGATGTCCTTGATTGTGATGAATTTACTATAATATCACTTCTCATCGATGACAAGTGGCAACTCCCACTTAAAAAAAACAACAAAAAAAACATGAACATATTTTTATGTTTTTATGTGTATAGATCATGTTATATTATAAAATTTTGAAAAGATTAATTGAATACATGTGACTGATTATCATAAAGAAAATATAAGAAATAGAACAGACAGATACAGTTACAAGCTGTTTAACAGTCGGAAGGTAACATACTGTGTACATGATGGACCTGGACTTGGTGTGTCAAGGCAACACTGTACGTAACAAGAATTCCAAAGACTTTAGATAAACTCGCTCAATGGAAAATCAGAATTTTTTTATTATATTGGAGGAATACCAATTTTGAAGAATATTTTAGTTCTAGATTTTTTGTGCAAAAGAAGGTAAAAGCAAAGAGGGGTTCCTAGTAGTAGAATCTGCTCTATTATTATTTGATGAGAACTATCACCTTCTCTTATGGTGAAAGGTTCATGACCTTGAATGTTCATCAATAAGTACATTTATCAGATTGCGTTAGACACACTGGGTCATAATATACGATACGTATGTTAATAATTATTAAACAATTATTTATTTTTGAAAATTTTAATGAATTAATGGAACTGATATTCAAATAATAAATATCGTCTGTATGTTAATGTTTCCACCCGTCCTTCGTGAATTGTTCCTGAAGGAGTGATGGTGATGGATGAACTGGCTTACTTTGTAATCAGGCGTTATAAATATCTTTCAGAAATCGAAGGTTGCATTAGACCTAATTTGATGTGCATAATGAGTTGGTCATTTATGGACAGGCATATTAACCGCCTGAAAAACATAAACAAAATGTCAACTTTCTTAATTGGGGATAGACTATACGAAATGTCATGTTTTTATTCAGTGAGAGGAACAGAATAGAATAGTGAACTTGGCAAAAGTTATAATTCACGATTTATTTCTTAATCAATGCTAAAGAAAATAAATATAACTTCAATTGAGGATTTACCAAAAGAATTCCCTGATATTTAGATCGTTATTAGTATACGACATCTGATCATACCAATTCAAACTAAATGCAAAACATTGAATTGAAACTGCTTTAAATGAAAAAAAAAATAATCACTGGACATTTCAATGATTTTAAAATCAATGGTTTGAAGATTGTGGAAATGTATTCAATTTAAAATACATGTATATATAAATTATCAGTGTAATTAATGTAACTCACACTTTACCAGAGTTCATCAGACTGACCGGATGTATCTCACAGTGGTCCGGAATCATTTCAAATTACTTGATTTCAACATATCAATTCAAATGAAAACTGTTAATGACCAGAAGTCTCTGACGAGACTGTAGCTCTACTGGTTTGTACTTATAACAAAGGAAGATAAAAGTAGCACTTGGACTTGAAATAAATATAAAAATGATCCTTGGTTTAGTCTCTTTTTGTGGCAAAATTTATTGCAATCAGACTTAAACTGTAGGAGGAGTAGCCTTTTAAAAGAATTTTACAGAAATTTCGATTTTAGTATCCATGGCAACATCATTCAACAAAATCAAAAACAACAAAGACAATTATGTATCTCAGTGTAGTCTACTTGTGTGCCAAGTTTTATTCAAATCAGACCAAAACTGTAGGAGGAGAAGAGTTTTGAAAGTATTTCAAGAAATTTCTAATTTTAATAACCATGGCAACATCATTCATCGAAATCAAAAACTGATAAAGAGAATTATGTATCTTAGTGTAGTCTTCTTGTGTGCCATGTTATACTGAAATCAGACCAAATCTGTAGGAGTAGCATTTTGAAAGTTTTCAACAGAAATTTCTATTTTAAGTAACCATGGCAACACCGTTCATCGAAATCAAAACCGATATATAGAATTGGATATATTAGTGTAGACTTCTTGTGTACCAAGTTATATAGAAATTAGATCAAAACTGTAGGAGGAGTAGGATTTTGAATGTATTTCACAGAAATTTCTGTTTTTAGTAACCATGGCAACATTATTCATCGAAATCAAAAACCGATACAAGAATGATGTATCTTAGTGTAGTTTACTTGTGTGCCAAGTTATATTGAAATCAGACCAAAACTGTAGGAGAGTAGCGTTTTGAAAAATTGTTTAGACTACGGACTGACAGCTAGCCAGACGGACGGACGACGGACACCTTACTATCGCATAAGCTCTTCTGGTCTCTGACAAGTAGAGCTAAATATAGGGTTTAGTAATGTAGCTCTAGTTCTAGATGATTTTGTTAGCTCACCTGAGCCAAAGGCTGGTCGAAATTTTTTTGTAGTTACATTTTTCACATTTTCGTCTTCTCCAGAACCAATGGACCAATTACAACCAAACTTACAAAGCATTCTTGGGTGAAGGGGATTCAAGTTTGTTCAAAGGAAGGGCCATACCCTCTTTCAAGGGGAGGTAAATAAGAAATACATAAAAATGGGAGGGCCAGAAAAAACGAAACTTATGTGGAAGCTTCCTGACATAGTGTAGATTCAATTTTGTTCAAATCATGGTCCAGGAGGTATAGTGGGGCAGGCCGTAGGAAAGGGGGGGGATGGAGCGTGTTTCGAGGTTTTGTTTTTATATTTCTTATGTCCTTAACATAGAGAGGTTTGCTTTTATATAGCTTTTTCTTTATATACAGGTTGGCACTAATGGGCTTTGTAAGTAGGTAAAGTATAGCTTCTTACTTCACTTTAAATAAAGTAAAAGGATTTCAAAACAGAATGAAGAATTTCTCATTCTCATTCAACAAATTTTATACCAGCAATCCAAACTACACTTTCAAGCTCCTCACGGTTCTCAAAATAAGGGAAATATTTATCATATGGCCTATTAATAGCAGCTGATTAGAGCACTCCTACGATAATCAGTACTGTTTAATAGCTGAGGACTAGACGTCTAACTTTATTGATATTAATTATATATCCAGATCGAGTCAATTCTATTGAGTATTGAAACTTAAGGAGCATTAGATATTGACATTGTATAATTTTAGTATGGAGGATACAGTACAACCAATGCCATCTATTAACCAATAAGGCACATCATTAAGTGCAGAGCTGCATGACACTTGAGTATTTGCCTACAATTTTCGTATATCTAGGTCTTCAATTGTTGAACAACATTATAAAGGCTGACACTTTGTTAATGTAACCTCTTCATGTGTCAATTTTCAAACACACCAATACATCAAGACCACAGCTCATCTTTCAAAATAGGTTAGCACTGAAGTGGAAGAGCTGTCACTTTGTGGTAAAAAAAAATTATGTCATTTTATTGACATCTAAACTCCTAAATTTTTCTGTGTATCATTACAATGGCATCAAGTGAAGTTTTGACAATGTGGCATTTTTTTTAAAATTAAAAATGAAATTTGATAACACTAAATAAATCAATATTTTTTCTCAGAAGAGAATTCCTTTCTCACATAATAGTTATACAGAGATTAGGTCACACCTGAAGACCCAAACATGACCACAGATTTGAACAGAACCTGTAAATTGCATAGGGTGTTAAATCTTATAATATCTTTTACTTTGTCCCTTGCCCCCTAATTCGTCCAGAGTTTGTTTTCCACATGTATAATGTAACAGTATAAAATGACTTTGCTCAACTTTTTTTTTAAATTTGCAATTTATTGATGATGCAAATATGATGAAATTTAACAATGAATTGTTTTTCCCTACAGTAATACACATTCAGTACGAACAAGGGTATAGCAAATTCAGATATTGGGAAGTTTTTAGGGGTTGCCCGGCAAGATTCTTAACGATTCTTTGGAAGATTTGACAGTTATACTGAATTCCGATATAACAAATTTATAGATACAGCAAATTGGTTTTGTGTCACTTAGATGTTAAAAATATGAAATTTACATATCTTATAACAAATTGTTAAAGATCACATAACTTAAAATATTGAACTGACTTTATCTTTCCCTAAGTATTATGTACGAAATTCAATTATTCACAAAACTTTTGTTATTTAAGATATGTTTTGTATTAAATGCTTCCCTAACATATTCGATATCATGCTTGAAGTAAAGCATGTATATGTTATACTTGAAGTAAAGAACGTATATTGCAAATCTGCCATATATACTTTAACAAATTCATTATACGGATATAGCGAATTACCAGTATAGTGAAGCAAATTCACAGGTACCCTGGACTTTGCTTTAACCAAGTTTTGCTATACAACTATTATTATAATTGATTCTAATTTTCAATATTGCATACATAAAACAGGTCTTTTACACATATCATGTGAGAAAGTTTGGCACAAATTTATGAGATATATATATATATATATATATATATATATATATATATATATATATATATATATATATATATATATATATATATATATATATATATAATGCTAAAGTAGTATATTATAATTTACATCATATTTTATTATAAAAATAATGGAATGATTTTCAAAAATCTGTGAAAATCAATGCCTACAGAAAAAAGTTCTTTTACATACAGCATTGTACTTATAAAAAAACATGCATGATAAACAAATGAAAGAATGAACAATAGTAGAATGGGGTGGGAGTGTCAACTAGAAGACTCAGGATTCAGTAGCATAATCATTTGTTAAAGCTCTGTGGTTTTGGAATAATAAAAAATAAAGTACATCTACATATGTTCAGCTTCGCAAACTCAAAATCATTTACATATGTTAGCTATCACAAACACTGATACAGGTCCCCAAAAATGAAAGTGTTTTATAATCATACAAAATAAATATCCTAGATGAATTTAATAGCTCTTTTAAACTCGGGTTTTAAACACTTGAAACACAACAAATGAGAACATTGATTAAATCTTAAATGAAAAATAAACTGAAAAACAATATGCTACACATATCTGCTGATTACAAATATATTTAGATACACTATACACACAGTAATAATGTGTAACAGGAAAGGAGAAAATGTATGGCTGGACTGGGAATCAAATCAGGACCCCTGCATCACTAGTCAGGTGTTCTACCGTCTGAGCTACCCAGGCTGATATCCACAGTCCAAATCATTACATTCTTCCCTCCTTAAATTGTCTTCAAACATACAACCCAAGATCTTATTTGCACCTGGCAGGACTTTCACCTGCAAGTCCAGGGATGGTCAATGGCACAAAATTATAAAATAAGAAAGGAGAAAATGTATGGCTGGGAATTGAACCTGGGAGACCTGCATCACTAGTCAGGTGCTCTACCAACTCAGCTACCCAGGCCAATATCCACAGCCGAAACCATTATAACTGTAAATTGGAAGTCCTTGTCTCTTGCAATTCATTGAAAACATAAAGTAAAATATATACTATTTTCACACATTCAATAAGATAGGGATTCATATTTTAATGTCTTAGTACAGGTTCACCTATTTAATGAACACCACCCATACAGCAGGTAAACTTAAACTAGAACCAACAGTACTGTGACATCATTAATCTTATCATATGGTAAAATTAACCCACAATAAAAATTGCAGTATGGACATTGAATGACCTAAATATTGTGAGTTTGTTACTACAAGTCAGCTCATGTGGACCAGCCCTTAATTACACTATGTCTGTAGTTCACCAATTCAAAATTATTACCAATAATAAGTTTCAATCTTGTAGAAAGCAGACAAAAAAAGGGATTTCTACAACATGCTCAAATCAACTCAAAAACTAAGACAAAAGCAACATATGGTGGCATTATTATATATCCATCTATGTAGTTAGATCATGAAAATCATCCTTATCATCATTATTTTCCTCTAAAAAAAAACTAATGTTCACAAGTATTTGAGGCATATACAGTTCCAAACATCGTAAAATAATTCATATATTGCACTAGATTAATCTCAATAAGGATTCATTTACAGCCAGTAATGCCTCTTGAGCAACTTTACAATTCAGTATGAACATGGAAATGGTGATGGGGCCTGGTAAAGTTGAAGTCCCAGATATAAGTGGAATAGTTGGAATGCCAGTCCCTCAGGAAGATATCCTCCAGCTGTTGCCGGACGTCTGCCTGGGATTTGTTCTGATTGACCACCAACCCTATACCTCCAGTATCAATGAAGTAATCAGCAGACCAGTTAGATGTCCCTGTAATGGGCAGCATTGCTTAGTTTGATGTGAATATATATGAAGATACACAAACAAATAATATGCTCTATATTATGTCAAGAAGTTAGAGGATACAACTCTTTTTAAAAAGGATTACAGTAAAACACTCTTACAGTGAACACTCTTATAATGAATTGATGCTTTATACAGATTTTTATTGCCCACGGCTTTAAAATATATTGAAAACTAAAGCGATATAAGGATTACGTCTAGAACGAAGCAAAATCGTCTATCCATAAGACTTCATTATAAGCGTGTTTTACTGTACTTAGCAAACCAGCAACAACAAAACCACAATGCTCACCTGAGTCACCTTGGCCAAACAAACTTAAATCCATACACTGTGGAATTGTTTGCATAAAAATAAAATTGAAGTTTTGCCCTGTTATTTTTCAAAAATATTTTTTCTATAAATTTCCAATATATATATAAAATATTGATTCCCTTTTGAGTCCACACCCTATCCTAAGGGCCATGCTTCGAACAAATTCAAATTCACACAACCTCAGGATGCTTGCATATTAATAGAGATTCTCTGTAACCACTTTAACTTCTTTGCCACGCATGGTCACCGATTTTGATGAAACTTTGCCCATTATTACAACTTGACACCAGAAACATATATTAAATAAAACTTCGTTGCTATGTGTCTTGGTTGCCATGGTAACAGCCAGAAAAGTTGAAAAAATTGAGATTTTCAGCTTCTTTGAATCTTTATTACACCTTAATAAAGACTAAGAAAAACAAACAAACCATTCTCCCAAAAACATGACACCTTGTTGCCACTTATGATATAAAGAAACTATTTAGAATTTATCTCTTAGTAAGTGGTAACCATGGGTACATTTGGAATACATTTTAGATGCTGGAAAATGCTGAAAAACACTCAATATTCACCAACGATAGATGTTACATGATCAAAGTCAATCAACAACCTAAGAAAAACAATAAAAAATATTTGACCTTATGTAATTAGGTATTGGCAATATTATACTAAAAATAACTTTCATGGTTGCCATGGTAACACAGCGTAACCATGCAAAATCTGTTGCAATGATTGGGTTAATGCTACTATCTTGAAGAAAAACAATAAAATTCATGACTAACACATATGCATCCTTGGAACCTTGCAACACCGACAACATAAGAAAAATTGGGATTAAATGTTACTTTGCATTGTAACCATGGAAACAACGTATCAGTCGTTTAAAGTGATATTTTTTGCTCCTTTAGGAATTTACTTACCTTTTAATCAAGAAACATATTATTTGACTCACCTTGAATGCTACTTAACTGATAGAACTAAAGTTGAATATCATATATTGATAAAGTTTGTTGAAAAATACAACACTGTTGCTATGGTTACCAAGAAGGGAAAATGTTCAATTTTGTTAATTTTATATCAATATTAAACCCTATGTGCCAGCTTTTTGCATCCAGTTAGAGATTGGGTGGTAGTCAAAATTCAAAGTCAGGTTAGTTGTTCATATGTATCAATCATAAAAGTTTTGGGAATCTACTTACAAGGGTGCATATCCAAGGAAACAGAATATTTTTCAGATTTTTATGTATATTTTTCCAGCTAATTTCCATAGCAATGCTCTATTTAAAGAATTGAGTTTGAATTTTTTGAAATGTGAAAATTAGGGTAACACCAAAGCCTTTAAAAATTGATCATCAGTTATATAGAAATATGCTTTTTAAAAAGATAGGATAAGATTAAAACACTAAGAGAGTAAATTTAAAATCCTTTCGAGGTAAATAAACCATAGCAACCGTTGCCAACCTATAAGAAATATCATATTTCGTCCTTGGTATATGATACAAGGACCTCTTGTCTATTACTTGCTTGCATTTCAACCTATAATTGTTTTTATTCTTAAGTATATGACTTTATAAAATTAAATGAACAAAATTATTACTTTTGAATACTTTGTTTCCATAGTAACGTATGTAATAGTTGATTTACCAAACATGTTTATCATGCATTTAAGACATCAGGCCTTCAACTTTCAGAAACAGTCATTGCCACTTGTTTGCTTTGCTGCAAACGTTAACTGGGGGACTCTGAACATATTGAAAAATGCCATTTTTCAAACGTTAGGACATGTTGCTATGGTAACCATGACACGTAGCAACCAATTTTTGCCTGATTTGAGTTTACGGTATCAAAGACTTTTATCATAGAGAGTTTGGAGAAATTCTGAGACTATGCGTGCCACAGCTCCTACATAAAAGTTCAAGTCATTACAGAGAATGGCTCTTAATATATATATATTTTAGGAATGACTCTAATTCTTGGCCAAATTATTTGAGTATAACCTGGTTTGGGTCAGTTTACGCTTTATAATCCGCGAAGTGGATTATAAAACAGCGTAAACTGACCCAAACCAGGTTATACTCAAATAATTTGGCCAAGAATTAGAGTCATTCCTTGTAATTTAATTCTAAAATCATTAAACAACTGTGGGTGTAAAATTTCGTTGCTTTTTATTAGTTCAAATTTGCCGCTCAATAATACAACCCTAGTAACGGAAGTGATGGGAAGCAAGGGGAGGTAAAAACTGATACATAGTCCTAGCAGCCATGTTTTTTGTTTACATGTGGTAAGATCCGAGTTACAGTTTGAAGCTAAAGGTACAGTTATTAAATCTGGAATTTTCCATGAATCCCGAGGACTGGAGATGAGAGGATTGCATGGATACAGACGATTCAGCTGGTTGTCAGGGGGGGTGTCCCCATACCAAACCAGGTTATACAGAAATAATTTGTGTTCCTTTTTGGATATTAACCAATCAGAGGCTAGAATACAAACAAAATTAAATTATATATATATCATGGCTCTGCTGTTCTGGAGAAAAAAAATTCAACATATTTTGCAATATACTTTGATCCCCTATTGTGGCTCCACCCTAGTCCCTGTAGCCATTATTTGAACAAACTTGAATTTGCATTAATTGAATGCTTGCAAATGAATATGTCTGATCATGGCCCATCTGTTCTTCAGCAGATTTTTTTGTATACAGTCAAACCTCGTTATCTCAAACTCAATGGGACCAAGAAAAAACTTAGAGATATCCAAGGATTCAAGATATCCAGGGTAAAGAACTTCAAGAATGAGGGGTTGGGACTTCCAAATTACTTCGACATATCCATGGCAGGCGCGTAGCCAGAATGGAAGTGAAGTGTACGCAGAGAACGGGGGGATGGGGGGTGCTTTCCAACTTTCACTAATCAAAATTTTATTAATACGTTACCAAATTACCAGATTGAAAGGTTAGGTTTGGAAATAAGTGGGGGGGGGGGGGGGGGGGGGGGGGAGGCACCCCTCTGCCTCCTCCCCCTAAACTATGTCCCTGCTGGTGAGGGCCCAGAAGCTCCTAAGTTTTACCAAATATTTCACTCATTTTCTTGCAAAATAAAAAGATACTAGTTTGAAATTTAGCGTTTGTTTAGCAAATAAAAGACATATAGTAAAATTTATTGTTTTAACGCAAAGTTAACATATAGCAATATTTATTGTTTTATCGCAAAGTTAATACTTCCATGGAAAATTACTGTACTTGTAGTTTAGGCTAAATATTTAAACGGTATATATTGGTATCATAGACACTTTCTTAAACGTTCAAAAACGTGTATACTTAATTATTGATAACTATTAGCAAAAAATACGTATTTTAATCATGTACTAGTAAATCATGGCATTCAACGATGTGTTTGAATTTTAATTTCTCAAAGATTTTTTAAAATTAATGTCAATGTATTAAAGAACAGTTACAATTTAACGAATGATTTATTGGAAATTGGCAATGATTTAATAAAGGATTTCAATTTTTTTTTACACAGTCATATAAAATAAAATTTCAATTGAAACTGTATGATACAAAAATAATTCATAACACGAATATTTGTTGGATGAAAATGAGATTTTTTTCTTTGAATCTCCTCTCTCTCTCTCTCTCTTTTTGGTCAAATGATGTGTACGCACTTGCGTATTTGCGTATAGGCAGCTACGCGCCTGCATGGTATTCGAGATATCAGAGTACAAGATACCGAAGTTCAACTGTATTTTCCATGGTTAAACTCTGATCCCGTATTGTAGCTCTACCCTACACCAAAGGGTCATCATTTGAACAAATCTGAATCTACAATACCTGTGAATGCTTGCATATTAATATCAGTATTCCAATGTAAAATTTGATTCCCTATTTAAGCCCAACCCTACCCCCAAGGGTCATGATTTGAAAAATTTGGAATCTCAATTATTTCTGGAATCTTTCACATAATCCAGTGATTCTTGAGAAGATTTTTAAAGATTCCAGTTTAAAACTTTGATTCCCTAATTGTGGCCCGCCCTATTCCCATTGTATAAAAAATTTAGAATCTGCACCACCACAGAAAGCTTTCATACAAGTTTCATTTTTTCTGGCCCACTGATTCTTGAGAAAAATTTTTTAATTACCACATCCTATTTTTGCATTTTCTTGATTATCTTCCCTTGTAAAGGGACTTGGCTCTTTATTTGAACAATTAAGAATCATCTTTACCAAAGAAAGATGTGCCAACTTTAATTAAAATTGGCCCAGCAGCTCTCAAGAGGAAGCAGAAAATGAAAAGTTTACAGACGCACAGAAGGAAAATGGACACTGGACAACTGATGATCAGAAAAGCTCACTGGAGCTTTCAGCTCAGATGAGCTAAAACTGTGATTTAGCTCTGCATAGCCTTACAATTCTGACCTGTGGTCACCACACTTTGATTTACTTCTAGACTACACATAACTTACCCACTGACACTTCAAACACAAGGACTTCTAGGCTTAATAGTGTGTAAGCTATGATCCAGACATGATTTGTATTGGTATATATTTTTCAAAGTGATGCCACCATACTTTGTCATTTCAAAACACACACCCCTTCCCCTCCATCAAGATGCATTAACTGAGTGTCATGAATAAGGCTGTACGTGTCAATATTTTGATTTTCAAGAATGTATTGTACTGAAAAAATAACTTCCATTACATATCAGGCAGGCAGATTTTCTTATTATTCTGTGAAAAAGTTGGGAATTTCAATCACCAAAGATTATATCATATTCAATATCACTTTATAAAATATTATATCAAAATATTTTGCTCAATACACAGCCCTAATCATGAATGGATTGAGCTTATGAAAAGTGTAAAAAAAAAAAAAAAACAAACCTTCTTGTACCTACAAAACTTTTAAAGGCCAGCTGCCTCATCTTAAATTTATTTCTTGATAACTTACCTATATAAGCAGTTTTATCTGTCACCATATACTTATTATGATTAACTCGAGCATAGGGAATCTTTCTTTGGTCCTCAGTAAAAGCAGGGACCTGAAATATTCTCTGGAAAATAAAAGACAAGAGTATTTGTATTGTTTCATTTATTCAAACACTTTTTTTTAAATGACCAAATACTGTATGAACATTTCATATCTACAAACTAAGGAATCTTTGAATTGATCTTAATTTTTCAGTATCTGCATGTTTTAACAATGTTCTTTGTTAAAATTCTATTTTTATTTTCAATTGAATTCCAGCTTAAGTCACTACCAATGGGTAGTACCAAATAAACATACCACATTTATATCAATCTTGGGTTCCCAATAACTTTTTAATTCTGCCAATGACTTCAGATATTTAGGCATGTCTTCCCACGTGTGATTCCAGTGACTGATCAATAGGCTGACATTAACACCACGGTCAAAGGCAGCTCTCTTAAAGGCATCATCAATTACTGGCCAAAATCTTAAAAAAAAAACAAAAAAAAAACTTAGAATGTTGTTTCATTCAAATTAAAATTTGCATTTTAAATATTCATGTATATATATGTATAGATGAAACTTGTTATTTTGTTTTTAAACAATGTGCACATATGGCATAACAAGCTAATTCAAGGAATTAATGCCCCCTGTTAAGGACAGAGAAGGGGAAAGAGGATCGAAAGGACAAAGTTATTTGACATATTAGCCAGAAACAATTTGTAACAAATACTCTAATTATAGACAGTATTTAAGTGAATTTGAAAACCATTTTACACCAAATATGAATTTTTGACCTTAACCTTTTAACTTCAAAATAAATACATGTATGGGTCTTTCTAAAATCAAAAAGAGTCATCACCTTAAGTTTCTTTACAAAAGTTCAAAAAGAACTGAACTTATCATCTGGAAATCATATTACACTATAGATTAATTCTTGACCTTGAACTTTATGCTTTGACCTGAAAATCAATGAGTGTTCATTAAGTCATAGGGAGTGATGATATGAATTTCATTGTAATAGATTGTTTCCAGAGAAACCATGCAGAAACTATAGTGTACCATTTCATAAAATATATGCATATTTGACCTTGACCTTTGACTTTTGACCTCAAAATCAATAGCTCTTCAAGTCATAGGGAGTTATAATTGCAAAAGCTTCAGTACTTACACTTTTTTAATTCAGAAACGAAAGTGTTAAAGTACACAGACAGACCCAAATTAATATTCCTCACTTTTAGCAAAAGGAGATGACAAAAATTTCACCATTACAAAAAGTTCTAGTCAAAATTCCTATTTATCATACAAAAATAAGCTGATCACAAAAACAATTCTATACAAAAAAATTCAAATAATCACTTTGTGCATCCAAAGCACAGTTGTTATCAAGTTTTTAGATTCACTCACTTTGATTCAACAACAGAAGGGATCCACATTTTAGTTACTCTTTCTCATGCATGACAAGCAACTTATGGAGGTAAAATTGTAGAGCATTGTTACACTAATTTTCTTAATTTATACTAGTCATTTCATTTGATGAATCTATGATTACCTTAATCTTGCTACTGTAGAAGCAGAAATTTTCACGGGGTATAAAATGTCATTGATTTGTGAGCTATGTTGTGTGAGGATCAAATTTTGCTGTTTCAAAAGTCTTTTAACCATATTCAATATACAGTTGAACTTCATTATCTTGAACACTAATATCTCCAATACAACAGATAAGTCAAAGTGCGTTGGGAGTCCCAGCCACTTTTTTTTTTATGTTTTTCACCCTCATTATCTCAAATCCTCAGATATCTCAAAGTTAAATCTTGGTCCCATCTAGTTTGAGATAACTGGATTTGACTGTATATATGTAACCATATGTAAATTTCATTTGTTATTAAGAAATGAATGTAATATTTTTTTCTTTGACCGACGTATCAAAGAAAAAATTTGGACGGAAAACGTCATCAATGCGCGTAGCGCATTGATGAAAACATTTTCTGTCCAAATTTTTTCTTTGATACGTCGGTCAAAGAAAAAAATATTACTTTCATTTCTTTTCATTTAATTATGATTTTAAAATAATGAAATGAAACTTTCCTTCAGTTTATTATAAAAATTTACGCATCAAAAACAGTGCGTAGGAATATATCACAGCAATGTTGAAATTCAATATGGTTATAAGGCCTAACGAAGAAACAACGTTCTCAACATGTCGTGTCACTACCAACCTTTTCTAACAATGATTAACAGTTCTTTAACACAAAAAACTTACCTGTTGTGTTATTAATTTTTTGCTATATCCCAGTGGGCATATTTTCCCCGGTAAGCTATCTAGGTTCGTAAATTTAAAGGGATGCTACTCATAATCCTAACAACTCTTTCTATAGGTCACAGAAATTTTTGATTTCAATTGCGCATCTCTTCATCTGAATTTCAAACCAAACATATAAATATGTATCACAACCTGTCCATGCTGTAAAATCTGAAAGGGTCTGTTGCCTACTGTTTAACATTGAAATAATTCCATCCTCATTCATGCAGTGTTGTTTTTATCGGTCATTCGATTCCTAAGAATTAACAGATCAACGGCATTTCCCCGCTTTGGTAGCATAAAAACATTTCTTCACAGTTCTATTGTTCATACCAGTTATCTCAAAGTCAAACATTTAACATAGGTATGCTGATTTCTTTCCTTCTTTCCCATTACTGTATTGTTGTCATGCAGACGATCCGATTGTTTAGCAAAGGGGGATAATTAAAAAAGAAACGAAAGTAGAAAATAAGTCAGGAATGTAACGGACAAGTTTCGAAATTTAGGAAAATATCTATTAGAGAAAAAGTATTTAATTGTTCCTTCATGAACTTCTGGAAGCGGGAAATATACATGTAAAGACAGCCAAAGTAGTCCCGGCTGCTAAGTGCAAGCGAACTCCAAATTCTATTGATGCAGTTATCAAAAGAATTCTTTATCCAATCAGAATCAATTATTTTATAGAAATTAAATGATTTTAATTTCATCGATAACTGTTAACAATTTTAATCTCCAACAAATATTTTTGCTTCAACAGTATATATCTATTCGTGTATAATCTTAAATTTAAAATTATCAACAATACTCATTATGTTACTAAAGGAATCACCAGTTCAAATTCTCACTATTAAACTTAATGATTTTGCAAATCTTTTTTTAAAGTATATGCATGATATGGAGATCCTATAGAGTTTACACTTGACTGCATTCTATCATTTTACCTCCTAGGTACTCCATGTGCTGGGAACTGAGTTGTGGGGAAGTAATCCATGACAGCCACATAAACAAATTCCTCAGCACTGTCAATAATTCTAATTATGGCATCTATATCAATGGTCCTCCCCTCTGGACACAATGGGGAAGGGGAGCTCTGAAATGATTGAGATTCACATTACATATCTGACCATTCCAAATTGCTATCAAACATGCAAACACAAAACAAGTTTCCCCAATATTATTAAACTGATATATTCTTCTTGTGTACATGTAATATAGCAAGAAGAAATGTTTGGTAAGTTTGATTACCGATAAATAAGTGGTTGCCTCTGAGTTGTTGAATTTAATCAGCATGGATGTGTTGTCATTGACTGAAGTGGAGAACTGTGCTGGCCAGCTGTTGGGGATGGAAGCATTGGGAGCCCCTAAATACCAGTACACATCAAATATCTTACCCATGTCCACTGCCATACAGCTACAATTGTACACCACAGCCCCTAACTCCTTCACCTATATGCATGTAAAATACTGCTGTAAATCCATGCCCTTTGACTAGTTTATTTAAGAGTTAGACTTTCATTCAGCAGCTTTTGAATTTGTTCAATGGTCATAAATCAAATCATTCCACATCATATGTTATAAATGTTAGGTATAACTAGTTTATCAAGATAAACAATATTCCTCTGAGAAGCCCTTACAAGTAGCAAATAGCAAAATCCCTGACCCAGGGGCCATGAAATTCAAAATCTTGGAAGAGGCATCTTTGCTCATAAAAAACCATGCACTTAGTTTGTTTGCTTAATACCCAAGAGCAGAGAAGGAGATTTTCAAAGAAATAATGCATTTTCAATATACAGAGAAGATGCTTTCTTAAAGAATTTATGCATTTTCACTGTATGTTCAATAAAGCAACACCCTGGGGCCATGAATTTCTCAATTTTGGTACTACTGTATTACAATATTACAATCATGCCAACAGTTTGGCTGCTTGATGTCCAAGAGTAAAGAAGAAGATTTTTAAAGATTACATTAAATTTGATGGTTTTAGCCCCACCCCTAAGGCCTCAGAGGGGTGGGGCCATGAATTTCACAACTTTTGTTTCCTTTTTCCAAAAATTCTATATGTGAAATTGGTTAAAACTGGTTTCAAAGGCTCCAGAGAAGAAGCTAAAAATGTTTCATTGTTAATGCACAACCCACATCGCATGGCAGATGTGCAAAAAAATAGATAGCAATAGGTCACCTAAGAGACTCAAATAACCTAATAAAAAAAGGAATGCTTTAAAAAAATACTGAAATTTTAAATTTAAAGCAGTAACTTGTAGAGATTAATTACTTTCCCTTGATTTAGTACACTGGAAAATGCATGTAAAAAAATATTTAAAAGAATAAAAGTGGGGGAGGTGGACCCAATATTTTTTAATTTTTCTGTATAGACATTGCAAGTAGAATAACTTGGTATGTTACCTGAGTTAATGATCTCCAGTCCAGGTTTGCACTGCCAACATACAAATGCTTTCTGTCAATTAGCCACATTTTGGTGTGGAGAATCCCAGAATTAAACCACTGTTTGAAGTTCAGAGTTCTTACTTCAGCTCCAGCTAAATGGACAAAGTGGAAATGGATTTAATCTTTGGTCAGGAATAAATGCAGAAAGTAGAACAAGAGGCCCATGTGCCACATTGCTCACCTGAGCACTGTGGCTAGGAAAAAAGCAAAATCAGTTCAGTATTGAAAAGCTTAAATGCATTTAAGTGGTCCCAACCTAACCAAAAAATGGCGGGGGAAGGGGGGTCATGATTTGAACAAAATTGAATCTACACTAACTAAGGATGCTTACATATTTCTTTGACTAACTGTGGCATTTTTCCTACAAGTTTGAACTTTCATTGTGGCCCCACCCTACCCATTCATGTTCATGATTTGAAAAAAACTTGAATCTACACTACCTGAGGATGCTTCCATATAAATAAGAGCAATCATGGCTTTGCTGCTCTTGAGAAGAAGATTTTTGAAGATTTTTCCTATAAACTCCTATGTTATACTTTGATCTTCCATTGTGGCCCCACCCTACCCCCGGGGGTCATGATTTGATCAAACCTGAATCTACCTGAGAATGCTTCCGATCATGGCTTCGCTGTTCTTGAGCAGAAGATTTTTCCTATATACACATGTACTCAAATGTAAAACTTCAATTGTCCATCGTGGCCCCACCCTACCCCCAGGGGTCATGATTTGAACAAACTTGAATCTTCACCACCTGAGGATACTTCCATATAAATATGACCAATCATAGCATTGCTGTTCTTGAGAAGAAGATTTTTAAAGATTTTTCCTATATTTTGTAATTATCTCCCCTTGGAAGAGGGCGTGGCCCTTCATTTGAATAAACTTGAATCCCCTTCACCCAAGGATACTCTGTGCCAAGTTTGGTTGAAATTGGCCCAGTGGTTCTGGAGAAGAAGACGATTTTGTGAAAAGTTAATGACAATGACAATGACGACAACAATGACAGACAACGGACAAATTTTGATCAGAAAAGCTCACTTGAGCCTTCGGCTCAGGTGAGCTAAAAAACTTTTTTATTTACTTGAAGCAACTTAACTGTACTTGCCATATTTAGCCAGATATTCAGTGTTTTTGTTAATTCCATCTGGTTCATTTTGAGCTATTTTGATTTTAATTTTTCTGTCATGGCCTGCACTGGCTAGAGTCTGTAATATTTTTTCTCCCTGTAAAATAAATATAAATACAACAAAATATAAATCAATCATAACTTCTTACTTATTACAATTAGTAAGGCCAAAAAAATTAATCAATAGTTTCTCAGGCACCGCCGCATCAGGTCAAACACTGCCGCATTGATCAATTTTATTGATATATTAAAAAGGGAAATAACTCAATTTTCTATTTTTCCAAGTTAAAAAAAGAAAATTGAGTTATTCCCCTTTTCATAAATGCTAATGGACGTTTTTATTAGATAAACAATACATTTCTTGTTAATAGGGTATTTTATGAATTAACTTTGTTGGGAATAACATTATTTAAAGTTGAATACACATTATAATTAAATTAAGAGAACAAAAAAAGTAAGAATCAGTTGATATCATCAGTTTGTTGAATGACTGACATGAAAAAAGGTATAACAACTCCATCAAAAAAAAAAAAAAAAAAAAAAAAAAAAAAAAAAAAAAAAAAAAAAAAAAACCTGCCTGCCGCAATGAATTTTTAATTTTTTTTTTTATATTATTTTTATTATTATCAGATATTTATTTAAACTGGGAAAATATTTTTTATAGCCTAATATTTATTTTTTTTTTAAAAAATGTGCAGCAAAAAATACCCCAAACAGTAAATTAGATCTAATATTTTGACCTTGAGGTATGACCTTGACCTAAGATAAAGTTTTCATTTTTTGATCTTCAACTTGATCAAATATGAAGTCTCTATCTTACATGGTGAAAAAAATAGAGCTTCCATTGAAATCAAAATCATTCTGTTTTATTTGCAAATGTACCCACTTGTAAAAAGAGACTGACTTTACTGATAATATATAGTACTATGAAATCGAAGAGGTAATCTCATTGCTACTTGACTGAATGAAACTTGGTACTGACCTCCCAAGATGAGTTGTCATGGAAATCAATATCTGAGCCATTCAGTGTCCAGTAGAAGGAGGCTATTTCTATGCTCTTTGTTGCTGCTTCCATCAGACTCATTAAGCCTGAGAAAGTCGATGGGTGAGAAGGGGAGTCTGGTTTAAAGGTCAGTCCAACAGGTATACTCTCCACTAATGATAACCTGCAAGTACAACACAGGTGTAGAACATCGCGTTACATGTACCAAGTCATATTTCACCAATAGGATTTAATGTAGATGAATAAATTGTGATGAAGAGAACAACAGGCCAGTCCTCTTCATCTTTTAGGCTCATTAACATATGGTCTAGCTACTAGTATCTCAAAAGCTCTCTGACTATATCTGTGATCAAAGTAATTTTAAAAATAAAGTTTTGTATCGATCGGTACTCTTCGTTTTTGTCTCTTGTGGACATGTCCTAAGCATGCAAAGGGTTTGACTTCATTTATTGAAGTACATTGTAATAGTCAGTAATACTCATTGTAAAAATTTACAGTAAATCTTCAAAAGAAAATATAAAAAAAAGCTTTCTATACAAAACTGAAGTATTACATGCATCTGACATATAAAGTATAGATGATTTCCTCTTTCCACTTCTTGTTCATTAGCATTTTTTGGTGTAATAGAAAACATTTTCAATCTATTCACATAATTATCAAAGGGAAGTATTAACAAAATCATTAAGGGTGTAAGTTGATTGAATCAAATCAGATAATATTAACTATTTATCAGGATTGTATCGGCAATAGTTTTGATAGGTATACTTATCTGCTTGCTGTATATTTTTAAAATGACACACTTCAAGTCAATTAACATAATGCAAACACACTGAACCATGTGTTCTCATAAGTTTACTCAATTAATCAGAGAAAAGAATGTTCTCCTGGGAGTTGACTCAACAATTCAATCAATTATCAAAGTAATGAATACCACTGGGTTTTTTTTTCTCTCTCAAAAATTATACAGTTAACATTTGTTTTAACGTTAGTTCAAACAATTCAACGTATCAAAAACTTTATTCATTTATTATATATACATGTACCACATTCGTGGATATTTTGCCACCCCCATCCACGGTTGTCCCTAAGACCCGGGGGCCGGGGAATTTCCCCACCTATAATGACGTTATCCCTCTGTTACTCTAGTATTCTTCCTCAACCTCAAGTTAGGAGAGGAACCTCAGACCCCCTTCTACTTTTTGAAATTTCCCCTGCTACTTCAATTCTTAGGGACAACCCTGCCCATCCCACCCCCCAAAACACCAAACATTCAATGTGTATTTGGGAGACTAGTCAATCTCTCTTATCTTCCATGAATTTGTCAATCCATGCAGTACATATAGGATCTCTCATGATTTGTAGTTGGATATGATTTTTATCCAACGAGTTGTGTGTTTTTTATCCCCGAGCCTTGGCAAGGGGATAAAAACACACAACGAGTTGGATAAAAGTCATATCCAACTACAAATCATGGGAGATTCTTTTTATCCCATGTTTAATACTTCACAACCAATGTTTTACACTGTTTTATATAGGACTCCACTTTATTTTACTTTATCCAGCTAACGCAAAAACCATTGTGACGTCACAACTGTGGATTATGAAAAAATTATCCAATGAGTCATATCCACGGGATAAAGGGGTAAACATGGGATAAAATGTATTATTAGGTCAAAATATTGATTGCAATTTTATATTGCACATTAACATGAAAGCTGAAAAATCCTATTACATAAAAAATTGCTTGTACTGAATAATCCTTAAAATCTCATTATCTACAAATTGTCTAGTGAAAACAAAAGCTTATTCAGTGTTTAATTTTTTTAGTGGATGCATTACCTGCATGCATTTTTTAGGGTACACTTCTGAGTAAACTGGCTCACATAGTGCGCAACTTGCATTATGGCCAAGGGAGATTGAACATAGTTCAACATCCAAAAATCATTTCTTGGTTGGTTAAGTTTATTTTTATCTAACAGTTATCTGAAAATTAATAAATATTGTCTTGTTTTTGTATGTATTGTTTTGTAATAAAATTCAAACTCAATATGACATGTAAACTAAGGCGAAGCAGGAAACAAACACTTAACCTTCAGCTACTATTTTACATTAAGTGCACAGCTCCTTGACTGATACTTACACACATTGGTCATTACAGACTGGATTTTTCACATGACTTGGTCCATTCTTATTGCTGTTATGTTGATTAGCTGCCACAAAGTATATAACAAAAGTAATAGCTGCTCCTAGTGTGGCAACAATTAGAACCACAAACATCACAGTCCGCCATACCACTGGTTTTGATTTTCCAAACAGTGAGTCTACATCTGAATCCAGTGGAGCTTTCGCCTGAATATTGGAATCCATTCTTGTTTCCCTTGTCTACACTATAATAAAAAATCAAATTTCATACTGTTCAAGGTCTTCAAATCCTTTATGTATCATTATATGTACAGATGTACATGTATTTAGAACTGCAAGTTTTCATAAATCTCAATTAAACCTTATAAAATGGGGCAGTCTGGCTTGGCATGTGTAGAACATTCCCTCATCAATGACTATACTTCTACAGTTTTTACATTACTCTTACCCAAATAAACATGCAAGTGCATTCAATACTGATTTGATTAATACACATGTACATCCTAATACCTTTTTACTTGCTAAGATGACAATCCCAAGATCATCGTCTCCTCAGTCAGCTGTATTTTCAAAGGAGCTGCAGAAGGAAATATTTGTATTGGTGATTCAATTAACTTGCTACTGTCCAAAAAAAAAAAAGTTAATTTGTGTTTTGCAAAGATGATCCATGGATGATAAATTTGTAATTATTATTTAATTATTGAATAAAATTTGTCAGTAGAAATCTTACATTTGTAAATCAAACAACAGGCATAAATAACAGATATTTGCAACTTCAGTTCCATTAACCTGTTAACATGTTTAAGTTATTAAATAAATATTTATTTCATTATATATAATTATTGGTGTATGCTCAGCTATGTTAAGGAAGGAAATGGAAAATACAATTAAATTACGTTATTAATATGTATAACTTTTATAAATCTATGTTATAAAGTAAATAATTTAATTTCGTTTGTATTCTAGCCTCTGATTGGTTAATATCCAAAAAGGAACACAAATTATTTCTGTATAACCTGGTTTGGTATGGGGACACACCCCCCTGACAACCAGCTGAATCATCTGTATCCATACAATCCTCTCATTTCCAGTCCTCGGGATTCATGGAAAATTCCAGATTTAATAAATATACCTTTAACTTCAAACAATAATTCGATCTTACCACATGTAAACAAGCTGCTAGGCCTATGTATCAGTTTTTACCTCCCCTCGCTTCCCATCACTTCCATTACTTCCGTTACTACGGTTGTATTATTGAGCGGCAAATTTGAACTAATAAAAAGCAACGAAATTTTACACCCATATTTATTTAATGACTTTAAAATTAAATTATAAGGAATGACTCTAATTCTTGGCCAAATTATTCGAGTATAACCTGGTTTGGGTCAGTTAACGCTGTTTTATAATCCGCTTCGCGGATTATAAAGCGTAGACTGACCCAAACCAGGTTATACTCGAATAATTTGGCCAAGAATTAGAGTCATTCCTAAAATGTATACTTGTAGGAAAAGTTATACAGATATCCATAATGAAAAGGTTTGTGCCATACTCAGTACCAGTTACACCTCATGTATCAGCTGTGTGTCACGTGACTAGTATAAAAATAGAATTGTTAAGCTGAATGTTGAAAATGACACTAGTGCAAGGGCATACGCATGTTTTTGGACAAAATAATTAATACACATTAAAAGAGGTTTACATCAACTACATGAGAAGTACTGGGAGCTTGTTTGTGCTGTTTCAGAAGTATATACTCTTAATTTTTCCGAAAATGCATACAATAGCTAAATATTTCCACTTCACTTAAATTCTATTGTGAATAAAAATATTGTTAGGCAGACCAGAATCAGCTCCCAGCACTTTTAAAAATATACTCGATATAAGCAATTGATATTCCATATTTTACCTCGAACAGTCTAGTCTATGCCCTTGCACTTTTAAGGTAAATTATGAATAGGCTTATCGTGTTAGCGATATTATTTACATTCTCTGTCGCTGTACAGCTCCACAACAGCTAGACAAATTGGTAATCTATATAATCGTTTTAAATAAATTATTTCCTTCTAGTTTTGTTGATTAGATTAAAAAATTGGTGATGGTTTCATATTTATTTAAGTATATTTGTATTTATTAAACCCATGGATCCACTCCTCTGGATCACTTGTACTGCATCAAGTCAAGGCTATAGTGACGTAATTTCTGATACAAGATATGCTTCTCATTACTCGACAGTACTGTTATCAAATGGTGAGATTTTACAATGATTTGATAAATAATTGATAAAATAAATGTACGCAAGTTGTTGTCATTTACGAATCATTACCTGGTAAAAATAATTTTTTTCACTTGTCAAATTTTTAGTGACGTCACAATGACACTTACCATTCGGTGCTCATGCCTTCCTTAACATAGCTGAGTGATTTGTAAAGTTTTAAAACTATATATATATATATATATATTAGGGATGTCAAATCAATCAATTTTTGATAATCGGTTACTCGGACGTTTTTCCGATCGAGTACCCGGGTACTCGGTACATGTAAAATTGTACATACAAGTGTGTTAATTTTCTTGAGCCACATTAAGCTCTGTCAAACCCTAAAGCTGTTTTTATCAAGTTT
Organism: Saccostrea echinata; assembly: GCF_033153115.1. Lineage (NCBI taxonomy): Eukaryota > Metazoa > Mollusca > Bivalvia > Ostreida > Ostreidae > Saccostrea > Saccostrea echinata. The sequence goes on along the minus strand of NW_026889758.1, from coordinate 35,442,187 downwards.
ATAAATGTATATAAACATCGAGTCCAATGGAACTGTTTTTTGGTACTAAATTTATTTATCAAATAAATACAAAAGACACAATTAATACATCAAAAATTACAAATGGTTTATAGTTTTTATAGTTCTTGTTTAGGATCTATTCATCAACGCAAAAGGAGGACGGTTTGTTATGATTAGACCACAGGCCTTTGGATCGCTTAAATTCGACTTTTAAAAAATGGGGTGTATAATAAAGAAATTTTTTTTAACACCTTAATTTTTTTTTTTTTTTTTTTTGGTAAAAGCGATCTAAAGGCCTGTGGATTAGACTAGCGAAAGGGAAGGAACGGACGTTGTTGGGATCGGTAGTCTAAATTGGTTGTTTCCCCCGTATAAACTTGCTACACAAACTGACTTACAACATTTTTTTTATCTTTAGTCATTTCTAACTATTTCTTCACTTTTGAAGTGGGTATGCATGTCCGATTTCGCTGCCATATATTAACTTAATAATTTAAAAATGATTTGAAGATAACAGACTATACTTAATCAAATCGATGTTCACTGAAAGCAATCATTGAAGCCATCTAAAAATTAAGGACCACAATAGGTGAGAACAGCTCTATCCAAGGTGTTTGGTCACTAATTACTGTATAAACATAGCCACAGGCGATAACAGTCTTTTACAGGTGTAGATGGCGACACGCTAATAATCGTATGCAGTTTTAAGATATTACTTTTGATAATTTTTGACAAAATTATGTACATTGAAATAAGAAAAAATACACTTCCGAGTAACCAAGTACCATTTTTAGTATTCGATACTCGGACGTTCGATCGAGTACCCGGTTAACCGGGTACTCGTTGACATCCCTAATATACATATATATTAGGGATGCAAATTTCTAACCGGTTAACTGATTACTCGGTCGGAATGATGGCAATCGTTAGAAAAACTGTAATCGGTTAGTCAAAAAAAAAAAATTAAAATATATGTAAAAATGAAGACAATCTTCCTAAAATTCATTGTTAAAAAAGAAATTCCTATTGAAACGTTGATAATTTAGCGTTTTCGTGTATTCATATAGGCTGATTGGGAGGTAATTATGGCTCTCCAGATTAAAATTGTAGGGTAATTGGTCACTCTGAGATGTGTTAATTACTGTTAAAACATCATGTCGTTACCCTGACTGTCCTGTAATTCTTTAATGATAATAATCACCTTTGAGCAACGTGAATGGGTGTGTGTATCTTTTGCAGTTATCTATCAAATTAAATTATTAAACAAACATTGTAAATTAAGTGATACATTTTAGACGTAGTTTTGATTATGGTGACAATGAAGAATGAACTTGTGTGACATCTGCTCTGAAAAATTACCCATGATATCTCAGGCATGTTTCATGGTTTTCTGAATTTTTTCTTGTCTATTGAAATAAAAAATATATGCATGTAGTTTTCTGATCAAGAATAAAGACAAATAGAATGTTTTTGACCTCTAACATCTTTTTTTTAAAATACTTCTTGTGCATGGGAATAGAACTACCTGAAAAAAAGTCAAGAAAATGTGGAGTTTGATACGATTAACCGGTTAATCGGTTGGAACGTTTTGCGGATAACCGATTAGCAATTCTGTATTCGATTGCCATCCCTGATATATATATATATATATATATATATATATATATACATACGAGGGTTGTCCGGTAAAATCGTGGACAAGTTGCCTAGAGTGAAAAAATAATCATCATTATGTTCTAAAATTTTCACTATTTTCTAGTATACTTTTCATCAATATACATAGAAAACAAATAGATAGGTGCTCCAATAAACAAAATATGAGACTTTATGTTATGTGTGGTATCGCCTTACGGCGCACGGATGATAACGTCAAAGTGTCTAAAGCAGCGTCATGTTTCCACTTTGCTAAAACAAGAGGCCCAGAGGCCACATCGCTCACCTGAGGCTAGGAAAAAAGAAAAAATCAGTTTACTATTGAAAAGCTTAAATGCATAAGTGGTCCCAACCTACCCCTAAAAGGGAGGGAGGGGGGGTATGATTTGAACAGAATTAAATCTACACTTACTAAGGATGCTTACATAATTTTTTGACTGTGACATTTTTCTCTACAAGTTTGAATTTTCATTGTGGCCCAACCCTACCCTTGGAGGTCATGATTTGAACAAACTTGAATCTACACTATCTGAGGATGTTCCATATAAATATAACAAACAGTGGCTTTGCTGTTCTTGAGAAGATTTTTAAAGATTTTTCCTATGCAAAACTTTGATCATTCATTGTGACCCCACCCTACCCCCGGGGGTCATGATTTGAACAAACTTGAATCTACACCACCTGAGGATGCTTCCACATAAATATGACCAATCATAGCTTTGCTGTTCTTGAGAAGAAGATTTTTGAAGATTTTTCCTATATATTCCTATGTAAAAATGTGATCGCCCATTGTGGCCCCACCCTACCCCGGGGGTCATGATTTGAACAAACTTGAATCTACACTACCTGACAATAATTCCACATGAGTTTCATCTTTCCTGGCCCATTGGTTCTTGAGGAAAAGATTTTTCAATAATGCCATTAATTTTTTGCTATTTCATAATTATCTCCCCTTGGAGGAGGGCATGGCCCTTCATTTGAACAAACTTGAATCCCCTTCACCAAAGGATACTTTGTGTCAAGTTTGATTGAAATTGGCCCAGTAGTTCTGGAGAAGAAGATGAAAATGTGAAAAGTTTACGACAACAATGACAACGACAGAAAACGGAAAAATTCCGATCAGAAAAGCTCACTTGAGCCTTCGGCTCAGGTGAGCTCAAAAGTTGGATAAGCCCCACCTAAATTCGGGAATTTCATTGATGCACGTATTTGAGTTTCCCTTTATTCCTCCATAAACAGCCAAGGAACCAATCTCGCACACACATTGGACCTTCTGAAGATTTATTAGTAGGTTATAGACAGTACTCTCACTATCATTCAACTAAATAGACTATCGTATATCGACGGTCTACAGTGACAGCGTCTTTTGCTATTGCTAGTAGCTGTTTGTCCGCATGTTTTGTTCTACCTGGGGACCCAGTCAAAAAGCTTCCGCTTAGAAAACTCCCATTTCACTTGTATATTAAAGATCTAGTGATATTTTTTTTCCTGTAGTCATTTATAGTTTCTTGGAGCGACATTACTACATCTAATAAAATCAAACGGAACTGCTCTTCGGTGCGCCGTAACGTCACCATTTTCGCTTGTTGCGTTTACCACTTTTCCATTTCAAATGCTCGGGAAACTGCCAAAAATTAAGCAAATGCCATGAAATTTTACAAAAGATGACAGAATAGATAGTGGATTAAAAATATGATAATTTTTACCCCAACCTTATCTATTTAGTACCTTTATTTCAAAATAATACTCATGTACTCGCAAATGAAATCCTGGTTTTTTTATCGTGCGCTGTAGGACCGTACCCTGTGTACATTCAAGCATAAAAAACTCTTTATTTTTGTCTATATTTTATCCAAAAAATTACGATGCACTTAAATATAATAAATAAAGAATTGCTGAAAATTTCAGCTTAGTGCGCCCATTATTTTTCGAGAAAAACGCTTTGTCCACAATTTTACCAGACAACCCTCGTATGTGTATATTACATGTATTGATTACAAAAAGCATACTAGGCAAATTAAAGAGGTCACCGATTGAAAATTGATGAAATCTCAGAGATATGGTGGACCACCAGCAACAGGTTGCTATTTCAGATTTCTTTTTTTTTAATATTGTATTAAATAAACTTTCAAAATTGTAACATTCTGAAGAGTGTGTTATTATCATAAAAATCTAAAGGTTTTACTTCATTAGCCTTGATAATTTTAAAGATTTAAGTGCAGATTTCAACTGTGAGAGATTTGAAAAAAAAAGTATTAAAACAATAAGGAACAAGGGATCTTGCAAGATTTCAAACAATTGCAAATCTATTATTTATGCTTCTGATCCACCTACTTAATACAATATATGGTTTTCGACACTATTTGTGAATTCTAAGCCAGTTTACTCACACTAAAATAAAAAATCCAAAATATTATAAAGCTGCACTGTAAGCCATATAATAATTTACTGGAATTTACTATATATAGAAAAAATGTTGTACATGCCTACATGTTACAATTTAATGTTACATTGTATCATAAAACAAGAGGCCCATGGGCCACAATGCTCACCTGAGTCACTTGAACTTATAAAGCATATATCTTTTTTTTAAATATTAGATCATATTGGACCAAAATCTAGCCCTAAGAGAGCTTTGGTTTAATCAGAGTTGAATCCAAACAACTTAAATATCAATACAGTCAACATTGCCCTGATGTTCTTGAGATAATTTTTTTCCTGTTCACATGCAAAATGTAAAAAAGTTCATATGTAATATGTAAATATAGGTAATCAGAGATTACAGAGCTCACCTCAGTGAATGTTGTCTTTAAGTAAGGCAAAGTCCCATATTTAAACAATCTAGTAGTCTGCATCACTAGATGTAACATTTATGCAATTTTGGTCTGATAGAGCTTGCAGATACTTGGGAATGGACTTATCTAAAAACTTTAAACTAGTCACTCATCCAGAAAATGTAAGTCATATCCAGCATCTGAAGCAACTTTGAGAGTGTTCATCCAGTGATGCATCATCCATACAAGTTTAGTTCTGATAGCCCTTATAGTTTACTTTAACCTGGTCATTCATCTGGAAAATATAGGTCAGATACAGCATCTGAAGCAAGCCTGCTAGTGTGCATCTTTAGATGTATCATCCATGCAAGTTCCGACGAAATATGGCTGAAATATTGCCGACTCATCTTTAAACATTAAACAATCAATCAATCCATGCAAGTTTGGTCAACATATGGCTTAAAGTTACTTGGAAATGAGACCTGCTCCTAAAACTTTAAACTGGTCACTCAACCAGAAAATGTAGGTCAGATCCAGCATCCAAAGCAAGTCCAGTAGTGTGCATCCTTAGATGTATCGTCCATGCAAGTTTGGTCAACATAGGGCTTATAGTTACTTGGAAATGGACCTGCTCCAAAAACATTAACCTGGTCACTCAGCCGGAAAATGTAGGTCAAATCCAGCATCCGAAGCAAGTCCAGTAGTGTGCATCCTTAGATTTATCATCCATGCAAGTTTGGTCAATATAGGTCTTATAGTTACTTAGAAATGAGACCTGCTCCAAAAACTTATACTGTAGATTCCTAAATATACGCGAGGAATTAATTATCGCGTTATTACGCGAGAAGCACCACTCGCGAAATAAAATTTCTCGCTTTTATTTTTATGGTACTGAAATCAATGTAAAATCCCTTGATCAACCGTCCACTCGCGAATTATTGTTCTCGCGATTTGACGTGAAAGAGCCATTTCACGATAAAAAGTACTCACGAATAATAAGGAATTTACAGTACCTGGTCTCATCCGGAAAATGTAGGTCAGATTCAGCATCCAAAGCAAGTCCAGTAGTGTGCATCCTTAGATGTATCGTCCATGCAAGTTTGGTCAACATAGGGTTTATAGTTACTTGGAAATGAGGTCACTCATCCAGAAAATGTAGGTCAGATCCAGCATCCAAAGCAAGTGTGGTAGTGTGCATCCTTAGATGTATCATCCATGCAAGTTTGGTCAGCATAGGGCTTATAGTTCCTTGGAAATGGACCTGCTCCAAAAACCTTAACCTGGTCACTCAACCGGAAAATTTAGGTCAAATCCAGCATCTGAAACAAGTCCAGTAGTGTGCATCCTTAGATGTATAATCCATGCAAGTTTGGTCAATATAGGGCTTATAGTTACTTGGAAATGAGACCTGCTCCAAAAACTTTAACCTGCTCCAAAAACATTAACCTGGTCATTCTTCAGCTGAAATTGCAGCATCTGAAACCTTGACTGGTACAACAAAACATACGTCTAAAAGCATCCTCCATGCATCTCTGATTAATATAGGGCATAGAAGTACTTGAAAAGAAATCTGCTCCAAAAACTAACCTGGGATGCGGACGCCAAAGCCGACGGTATTACATAAGCTCCCCCAACTTCATTAAGGTGAGCTAAAAATGGAGCTCTGATTTCAGTCCAAAATTCCGGAAATTCCCGATTTTTTTCCTTCCAAAACTTAAAAAAAACTTTAGGGTCGGGTTCAAAAAATTAGGGTAGGTCAGGTAGCAGGAAACAAGACTATTATTTTTTTTGGCCTTACTGTTAAGCCAATTGTTGATTTCAATTGCGAAGGAAACATATCCTGTCATTGGCTGAACATAACGTCACAGCACAGAGGTGTAAATATTCAAGATTATGACACTTTATGTGATCAAGCAGCCACGGTAGGAGAGAGAGCTATATGCGGACTCCGGACTGTGGCTCGAGATGATGCACCAGTAGGGGCCTAAAAAATGCTGTTCAATAAAGGAATTTTAAAGATTTTTTTCCCTAGGTCCTTAAGATTTGCCTACTGTGGTTTTTTTTTGTGGCCCCACCAAGCACTCATGGGGTCATGATTTAAACAAACTTGAATCTACACTACCAGAGGATGCTTCCATATAAATATGACCAATCAATAATCATGGCTTTGCTGCTTTCCATCAGAAGATTTTTTCCTATGTATTCTTATGAAAAACTTTGATCATGTAGTGTGGCCCCACCCTATCCCCCGGGGGTCATGATTTGAACAAACTTGAATCTACATGTCCACTACCTAAGGAAGATTCCATGTAAATAATTGGCATATTAGCTTTAAATTGCTGTTCTTCACAGAGAATAATAATTTTAATGATTTTTCCCTATATGTTCCTGTGTGTACTTTGATCACCTATTACCTCACCCTTCCCCCAGGGGTGATTTGAACAAACTTGAATCTACACTACACTTTCATACATGTTTCAACTTAACTGGCCCAGTGGTTCTTATAATGAGCAAGATGAGAAGAATATTAATTGATTCCATAAATTTTTAACCAATTCTTAATTATCTCCACTTGAAAAAGGATGTGGACCTTCATTTGAACAAACTTGGCCCCCTCACCAAAGAATTCTTTGTGTTAAGTTTGGTTGAAATTGGCTCAGCGAGTGAAAAAGTTGGGGGGAAAAATGTGAAAAATTTACAGATTGACAGACAGACAAACGCAGAACAAAATGAGATCAGAAAAGCTTACCTGAGCTTTCAACTTAGATGAGCTAAAAAAAGACTGCATGTTAAACCTTAATTGCTCTGCTCAAACAAATCATCTAAGTAGTTAATACTAAAAAAAATATTAAAACAATCTCTTAAATACATTTGCTTTATGCCTAAGATGCATAAAGCTTACAGCAGTTAACATTATTATTGTTTGGAGTGTAAAGTTCAAACAAAGGAATTTATTTTGGCAAGTTAAACGTAACATAAGCTAATATAGAATTCAACTTGGCAACTTGTTAACCACTTTTTGAGCTCTGTGTTTCCTACTTTACCCAATCCCACAACGTAAACAATCCGCGCGCAGATGAAATATCACTATAACCTCATAGTTTACTGAGAGTCAAATATCACACACATGATAACTAAACTGTTGTGATCCTTAATATTGTAAAATTAATACCAACAATGAAGTTTTCTTACTTTGACAGTTTTAAAATTTCGTACCTTGTGACAAACTCCTGAAACTGTCAGGGAACCATGTGATCAGTGGCATGCGGTAAATGTAGTGATATGCCGGGAGAGGTAAAAAAGAAACTGTAGTACAAAAAAAATGATCGCCTAATATATGTATGAATATCAAACCAAAAATCTACGTTTCAAAAATAGTTATTTGCGGCATGCAATTTAAGGTTCTATGGAGCGCCACTGTGTATGTGGCACATGTAATATTGGCACAGGTGCTTGGAGACGGGACCCCCTCCCCCCACCTTTCTTTGACTTTTTAAAAATTAAAATATTTTATTATGACACATTCACAAAGTATTACAACTGAAAAAAATCCAATATATAACCTCTTTTGGTATCAGAGAGTGTGAATTTTTTTTTTAATAAAAGGCTAGTTTTGGTTTTATTTTGGATTTTTCAGTTGTAATAGTTTGTGAATGTGTCATAGAAAAATATTTTATTTTTAAAAAGTCAAAGAACCCTAGGTTCGGAACACGGAAGGGAAGTATCAGAGTGTGAATTTTTAAAAGGCTAGTTTTAGGTTATATTTTGGATTTCTCATATGTAATACTTGTGAACGTCTCATAGTAAAATATTTTATTTTAAAAAAAGTCAAAGAACTCTGAGGTACGGAACAAGGAAGGGGGGGGTGTCCCGTCCCCAAGCACCTATTCTGTATATAAAAATAGCGGAGATGATGATTTACGAGGTTGATAATTTGTAAAGTTACATAAATTACAAAAGAGAGAGAGAGAAAAAAATTGAAATTATGTCTCAAAAGACTATATTTCTAGTAGCTACTAGAAATTAGTTGTTAGCAATAATCAATATAACGAGAAGCCAAGGTGACGGGAATACTAACTACATGTAATTAGATTTTTATCTACAGACGTGCACCGGACACCGCAAGAGCCGCGGCGCCTTACGGGAACAGACCCAGTGTCCCTATCTCCGGGAGGTTCGCCCGAGTGGCGCAATGGTTAGAGCATTTGCTCTATGTGCAGTCGCGGGATAAGGAACTGATCCTTACGTCGCGGGTTTGAATTACACTGCGGGACTCTGAGACAGGTCTATCGAAAAAAGAAAAACTTTAAACTTGTTTCTCTTTCTAAAATCGTGAACAAAAAAATATTGGGGGTGGGGTGGTAGCCGCTCAACTTCATATGTACAATTTCATTGGCTCATGACTAATGAAGACCCTGAAATCCTACATGTGTATGATCACTTGCTAGATTCCTTGATAATCTACCATAACTGAAAAATTTAAATATATTTGGGGATGTATATATATGTATGGCAATATATCATACATCTTCTGTTCTTTGATATGCATATATGTATCTTTCCAGATACTTGACTATATACCACTGCTCATTATATTTAAGATCAGGTTTGTTCTATCATTTAATTGGATCTTCCTCCTTCTTTTGTTTCATGTTTGTAAATCTTTTTTGCTCCTCCGGGGGCCCAAATTGGACTAATAAAATCTTGTATCTTGTATGACTTTTCCTATACCAACTTAGGTCCCTACTCGGTATATTTTTTGGTTAAAGTAATGTTTTCTCGACTTGATTCATTAAAATAATATCTTGTGTAATTAAAAACTCCACATCTTGACAGGTTACGTTTCTGACCAGAAACTCTAGAACCACTTCTTTCATCACAATGTCTCAAGTGAAAAAAATATTTGGCTAATTTAAACACAAAATTAAAGTAATGTTACTCTCAAAATCTATCATTTTATCTGCTATCATGTTAAATACTCAAAATAAGTGTCATTCTCAGAGATGAATATTTGTGGGGGAAAATATACAAATGGAAAATACCTTCTTTTTCTCTTTAACATATTACATTTACACCTATTTCGTTTAAAAAACTAAAAAATATGTTGTACTTAAAGCTTTTTTCTTTCTACAGTCTCTAGAACATGTACTGTATGCCCCTATTAATTAATCAACATCAACTTGAAAACTAAGAAACATATTTCTTCAGAAAATAGCTAAATGATTTCATTTGTTTGTTTTGATACATAGTAAGAGTCTTCTTGTTCAGATAAAAAAGAACTACAAAGAACTACATAACTATTTTTAGGATATAGGTTATTAGTCAGCCCACGGGCTGACTAGTTACGGTGGGATGAAACTGCAAGTGTGCTTGCGTAATTTGGAATTCTGGGAAAAAGATGTACACGACTTGTTCTAAAGAAACTCGTGCTATTTGCTCCAACCAAAGGGCGTAATTCTTCACAAACACCCTCTAAACAAAGGCGCGACCTCGATCTATTTATAGACTGCATTGTTCTTCGTCGTTCTCAACGAAAAATTAAAGAAGAGATTGTTCTAAGTGGGAAATATGATACTATGAAAATATTTCAGTGCTTCTTATAGAAGATGAGAAGTTTATATGCAGAGCACATTTAACACTTGATATATATATATATATATATATATATATATATATATATATATATATATATATATATATATATATATATATATATATATATATATATATGCCCTCAATCGCCGTTGCAAGTTCACGGATTTGTGTGTATTCTTCTGAATGCCTGATGCAAGACTCCCTCAATCAATACCTTGCATAAGACATGTACGGGTCGGAATTCACACAATTATCCACTTGCACAAAGGTCCCAAAACAGTGAAAAAAGGAATCTCTTTTCACTTTAATGATGAAAGTTATGAAAACGTCAGAAGATCACTTAAGATGTGTAAAGTTTTATAATTTACACGATGATAGACATGTAAGTGCCGCTTGTGCACGTGAACCGCGCCCACAGGTGAGAAACTGACCACAGTAGAACTTGAGAGTAACTGCGCGGATTTATAGACAGCCCCCCCCCCCCAATTAGAGAGAATGAGGGAGATGGAATCTAGTATCATTTTAGGGTATATGTACTGTATGTATAAAATATTTTGAATTTCCAGTTTATTACTTTATTTTGGAAGCAATTCTTTTCTTTCCTAATAACACTAAAATGAATGCTTAAATTTAGAAATTGAATTTTTAAAAATATACATACAGTATGCACCCCTCCCCTTTCCCCTATCATGCATTGCCTCGAACCTGCACGATTAAAAACTTTTATCTAATAATAATTAACACAATCTAACCCAAGGTCTACCTTCCTTTTAAGCATCATAATCTATATCATTTATAGAATTTAACAGTAAAATTGAAAATGTATACATTCTTCAACGTTCAATGATTGGGATCATAGTGGCTTTGTTCATTTCTGAGACGAACTTTATCTCATGGCCGTAGGAACCGGGGGGGGGGGGGGCACGGGGGGCCGTGCCCACCCCCAATAATTTTCCGATATAGACTACTATAGAAAACATAGCTACTATATGTTTGTGCACCCTCAATAAAAACGTCTGATGACCTTTTTTTTATTATATTTTTTTTTTTTGCTTGTCAAGGAATTTTTGGTAGTTAATAGTGCCCCTCCAATTGAAAATGTATGGCTGTGCCCCCCAACTGAAATTGCTTCCTACGGGCCTGTATCTGGTGTCCGCGCCCAAGAGAAATTAATTGGAGGTCATCATAAAGATCATGATGTAGTCTAACTTAAATTTATTCTATGCTTTATTATTTATTATGTACAGCATTATGTTACAAATAAGAAAACGACTGGGCGAATTTTAACTTAGACGACAATGACTTTTAATGAACACAACATGATGGATAAAACAAATCATATACCATCACAAAACAAGAAAGAAAATTTCTGTATTCCAGTGGCTGACTCTAAGCTGTTTTTTAAAAAGCTAACCTTGTTGTAAATACTGTATGAATAGTACGTGTGAGTTGTACAATGTTGCTTGTGTACATGCATGTAGGTCAATACATTTTGTAAACTTTAAGAGCAAAACCTTTCTAATATTGAATCAAATTCACACTGCACTGCTATTTATTCAATATCATTAAAAAGGTTTACAATTACGCTATTATTGAATATTACGTATTTTCAATAAAGTACCACTATTGATGATGTCACTCGAGTAGGAACCTACCTAGTCCGAAATATCTGACGTTTTCCTGGCTTTTCTACGATTTGATATTTTACTTGCCAGTTTTCCTGGCACGTAAAATATCAAATCGTAAAAAAAGCCAGCAAAACGTCAGATATTTCGGACTAGGACCTACCTTAACAGGTTTCACATATGTAAACCGTACACATGTATTATTCAAATATTTCGTGTTTTAAAAAAAAAGACAGCTTGAAGCTGAAAATTAATTTGAACTGTCTGCTGACTATATCCCTCATCAAAAATGAGTTTAGAAATGCAAAGGCTTTAAAACTTTAAGATCCACCACTCAAAGCTGCTGTCATCTCTAATCATTATTAGATCACTTTTATGGAGTTTGCCCCAAAGCTAGACTAGACAAAATTTCTGTATTTGGTTTGGTGATCTTGAGAAAGTTTTATCTTCGAATTTCATGCCGTATTACTGCCCCCCCCCCCTTTCGAAATGGCTTTTGCAAGTTTTGGAAAGGAGTTGACCTTTTTCTCTTTTTGCTTGTCAAATTCAATTGAATTTTTAAAAAGAAGTTGCCACCCCTACCCTCCTGGAAAAGATCCATGAATCCAAGCATGAGACCATTATGCAACGCCGCTGAGCACAAGCTAGCTCGTTATGTAATAGTGCAAGGCCGCTGAGCACAAGCAAATACTTTCTTTTTCCATTTTGATGCTATAAATAGAATATTTAGGTTGGTGAACTTTGTTTTTCATTGGATGCACTTTGATCTTTGGTCACGTGTTTATTTTGGTGGGAATTTTCTGCTGTTCTTTTGTTTACATTGCCGCCTTGAAAGTTGTCGTGTTGAATGTGCATGTGAGGTATTTGATGTGTTCTAAAAAATACGTGGATTCTTTAACCAGGTCAGTCGTCTCTAAATTAATGTATTTTATTCAATGTTTGAGTGCAAGTTTGACTTTTTTTTCAATGTTGTTAAATTGATAAACTGGGTCAACCAATAATAGTAACACAATTCCTTTTTCAATGATTTTTCCTTGTTTAGCAGATGTGTGTCCTTGACGATGTGGTGAATTGGGAAAATACCAAGCTACTGGACAGACCTCACTTTGAATATGGCGGTCTCTGGGGGGAATGTTTCACTGCAGTCCTCGTGTCATTAGCAGGTAAGATCCCAAGAAATTGCAAGGCAGTTAATATAAAGCAGTTTCATAGCCTTAACAAATTTGTACTCTTTTAATAATTCTGGAGCAGTTACTTAATGAAATATAAAGTTAACAAACAGTAATTTAGCTAATAATACAACTACCACTGTTAAAAAGGTCCATTACCATCACTTAGATTTAGCTACATCAGGCTTGAATTAGCTACATGTATATAGTTTTATTTAGTTATCTAAAAAGTTTGATTTAGCAATATTTATTTTATTTTTTTTTTACAAAATTAATGTGCTTTTAAGGAAAGATGTAAATTTCCATTGATATGAGTAACTGTTCATCATGTGTGCAGTGAGGCATGAATAAGTATGATGAATTCACAGTACATTGCCTCCAGCTAATTGATATTTACTACCTCCACAGCAAAAGAGATCTGTAAAATTATGTGATTGCAATATCAGGTATTACATTGTAATTAAGATGTATCAAAATAGCTCATAGGTTGAATTGTTTTTGTAATAGTTTTTTAAGGTGTAACTCTGATAAAAGAGATAACTTTCCAAGGAAATTACTAGTATTCCAAGCAATCCAATGAATTTTCTTACCAGAGTTTAATAATGAGGACCAATATATAGTCAACTCATTCGAATCTGAATTATGTTACAAATATTGATTTCTATTTTCTATTACCAATATTTTTTTAATTACTTATGATAGTTTACCTAAAACATTTATACTAAGTTCCTTTACATGTAAATTGTTAAGTTAAAATTGAGATATTTCTATCTCTTCACATATAATTTTTTTCAAATTCTTACAAAAATTTCAGATGCAGGACTTTTTTTATTTTTATAATCAATTAATTAATATTTTTTCACTAAAAAATATTTTGAATAACGAGAACTCCTGCAGATGGAAAGATAACTCTTGTAAATGGATGCATTTTATTTTGCATGCACAGAAAACAATGGGATATTCTGATTTAAAGAGCAACACTTTAATTTATTATGTTTTCTAATGTGGAATAGATATGTTTGATAGTAAATATTATTTTCATGTATACCTCATATTTTTAATTTTAAGTTGAGGTAAAAAAATAATTGAGCTTTCTATTCACCATATCAGATTTTCTTCATATCATGATTAGACATTACATATATTCATTTCTGAAAAAGTAAGCAACGCCTCATGCTTCAAACTATTTTCCATTTGAATCTAATGCTGTTGTTGTTGTTGATGTTGGGGATTTTAAAAAAAATGGTGAAATTTGGAGCAGAGGGATATTTCATCTTAATTATAACTTGTTATACAGACGACTGACTGTCAAAGAGAAAATGACACAAATCAGCAACTCTGTAACAACAACATGATTCATAGCATATTTGCTCTACTTAGCAATAAGTATTGTCCATTCTAACAAAGAGTTAGGGAGATTCTTGAAATATCTTTAGAAAAATGCAAATGTCTGCTGGACAGTGTCTTGCATGCGCACTGTACTATGAAGTCTTTTTATTTTCTCCCAAAAATAAATATAGACCACAGATATTGATGTGAAATTCTAAAATCTACAAAAGTTGCTTGAAATAATTATAATTAAACTGCATGCTGTGTCCACATGTACAATTCTTAATTTGAGATAAAGTAAAAAAAATTTCCTTTAATTATCTCGCCTCAATGAAGTCGAGATGAGCTTATGCTATATCCCACACTGGAATTGGTGTTAGCATTGGTGTCCAGGTTAAAAAGCTTTAGAACCAAGTCCATCCCCAATTAACTACAAGCTATATCTGGACCAAACTTGCATGGATGATGCATCTAGGGATGGGCACTATCAGACTTGCTTCGGATGCCGGATCTGACATATATTTTACAGATAAGTGACCAAGTTAAAGTTTTTTTCAGCAGGTGCGTCCCCAGTTAACTATATATCTGTACAATAAAACTCGGTTATAGTGAAGTCTTGGGGACCTGTGGATTTACTTCACTATATCTGTAATTCGTTATATCCATATAACGAATTCGTTAAAGTATGCATTACAATTCGCAATAAAGATTTTAGGGAGGCATAAAATACAAAAGTTACATTGGAGTTCAAAAGTTTCTGGATGAAATGAATTTAAAGTAAAAACACTTACAAAAATAGTTCTTAGAATGTCTAAGAGACATGAAGAGTCAACTAATGAAAATAAATTTTATTGATCAGTGAATTACATGTTTGATAGAATCAGCCTGTAATATTGTAAAGGGCTAAATTTCAGAATAATGTATCAATTATTATCTTGGGTTGAATATATTCCTATTTTAATTTTAAAATCATGATCGGGAAGTTAATGACTTAAGAAAAATAGTCTATGGAAGTGTTTATTTATAATTTCAAAACATTGTACAATGTATCAAAGTGATAATATCTCAGACAGCTAATTCTAATTAATTACATGTATTGAAATCTGAAGAGTAAGCGACAATCTTGCCCCTGGTTAGACGACTGGTTCATCAGTTTGAGCTTGTATAGATATCATTTGTTAAAATTATATTTCGATTGTATATGCTCAAGTCAATTATATATTTCAAACATTGACAAATATCAAATGTAGAATTCTTTATTATACAACTACAAAACTGTACATCCAGTTTTACTTCCAAATACCGACGCAAAACCTGTCATGAGAGTATGATGATGCACATATAAAATAAACCAGATATTATTTATTTTATTGAATATTCAAATAATATAATTATTCAAATACTTTCATTTAATATTCGAATATGAACTATTGACAAAATTGACATCCCTACTTGGCACACAAGAATACTTTACTAAGGTAAAAATTCCGTGTTTGGTTTTTGATTTAAAAAAAAACTGATGCCATAAAAGTAGAAATTTCTGTGAAATATTTTCAAAACCCTACTCCTCATACAGTTTTGGTCTTATTTTATTATAACTTGGTACACTAGTAGACTACACTAAGTAACATAATATTCTGCATATCAGATTTTGATTTTTGATGAACAGTGTTGCAATGGTTACTAAAAATAGAAATTGTCGTAGAATAGTTTCAAAATGCTACTCCGCCTATAGTTTAAGCCTAATTGCAATTAATTTTTCCACACAAAAACTAAACCAAGGATCCTTATTCTTTTTACTACTGTTGCATAGTTTCAAGTCCAAGTGTTACAAACTAGTAGAGCTACAGTCTCATCAGAAACCTTTTTTTCAGGATTATAAATTGTCATATTGAAACTTATTGTATATTTACTGAATGTTTTAAGCATAACATTTTTATTGTCTAAAGTACAGGAACAATCCTCTTATTTTCAGTCAAATAAAATGTTAATAAGTTACTAGCTAAAACACAATGCTCCAAAATAATGACTTGTACCAAAAGTGAGGAAAAAGCCTAACATTTGAAGTTTAAGTATGAGCATAAATATATGTCATTTTCTTACCACAGCAAAGCTGAGATGAGACTATGCTTTACCCCAGCATTGGCATTGGGCGTTCTGGTTAATGTTATAGTAACAAGTCCAATTCAAAGTAGCTATAAGCCCTACGTACCTGTACCAAACTATTTGTCCTCAGGTGACCAGTCTTGCATGGATGATGATCTAGGAATTCATACCATCAGAGATCCTTGGGATGCTGGAACTGACCTAAATTTTTCTGATGAGCAACCAGATTAAAATTTTTTGGAGCATGTCTATCCCCATCCTCACAGTGTCAAGGTTTTGTGATTTCGGAACTCCACACAAACCCTTGACATAAGTCGCTATTTAAAAGTTGGGCTAGAAAGCTACTATTTCATTTGTTCCTGGTCTAGGACTGGAACCAATCAGAAAACATCTTTTATTGTAGGTATGTTTTGTAAACAAATATGACTCGTCTTTAAAATAGAAAGTGTCAATATTGTAGGATTTGCGACTAGTTACATTAAATGAAACATTATTTTTTAGAAGATCGTCCTACTTACAACCACAAAAGATGTGCTCTGGAGTTGGGCCATTTGAAAACGACGGATTTGAAAAATAAATTCTCATTGGTTAGTTCATAATTACCCATTACGTCATGAGTAACCACAAGCCCAACTTTTACATAGCGACTTATGCCTCACAATCCCCAAGTAACTACAATCCCTATGCTGACTGAACTTGCCATGAGGAAGCAGCTTATCAGATTTACTTTATATGCTGGGTCTAACATACATTACAAGAATGATCGAACAAGTTTAAGATTTTGGAGCAGGTCCATTCTTTAAGTAACTAAAGGACTTTGTATCCAAACTTGCATGGTTAAATATAGCTGATGCATCATCGGATACTCAATACAGGCTAGATCTGACCTACATTTCTAGATGAGTGACCAGATTAAAGGTTTTTAAGTAGGCGAATTGCAAAATAACTATAAATTAAATCATACAAAGACAAAACTTGCATGGATTTGCATCTATGGAATAACTAATGCAAATATACCAGAACATTCATTTGGTGTGAGACTTTGCCTGAAGGTTAATAACATTCATTGAGATGGCATATCTTTATTTTAAAAACTTGTTCCTGAAGTTGAAAATGAGATATTTGCATGCATGGTTTAAATATTTTTAACTCAGTCCTAGGCAGAAGTTGGGATGGGGGGTGGGGATGGGGGTTGATAGTGGTGGTGAGATATGCTAGATCATCAATTACAAACATCTGTATTCTGTAAATGTAAAAATTTAGTATGATGACATCCATTTTTCAATTAATAAGTAAATAAAGTAAACCATCTACAACATGCAGTCAAATACTAGCCTCTAATGAAGCATTGTTTATTTGCAGTTTCCTTCCTGATATTTGACATCTTCTCTCTTTGCCGGGACTTCAACGTTGGAGTTGGTGAAATAAGGACTTGAAGGCGGCTGGGCATATTGGAGTGGAACAGCATCCCAACAACGTTGGAACGGAGGTATTTCTTAGTCATTAAGAAATAGCAGAGGTATGATCATTTCTTTATTATTTTGGCACTCCTACTAAGTACTAACATTTCCCTTCCCTCCCCCATTTCAGTATATCTTTTGTAATAGTTTTTTTTGTAGTGTTGTTGTTTAATTTGTCCAATCTTCTCTGTTTTCTCTTTGCCGGGACCTCATCGTTGGAGATGGTGGAATAAGGACTTGGAGGCGGCTGGGCGTATTGGAGTGGAACAGCATCCCAACAACGCTGGAATGGAGGTATTTCTTAGTCCTTAAGAAATAGCAGAGGTATGATCGTTTCATTAATATTTTGGCACTCCTACTAAGTACTAACATTTCCCTTCCCTCATCTCCCCTACTCT
This sequence comes from Saccostrea echinata, assembly GCF_033153115.1. Lineage (NCBI taxonomy): Eukaryota > Metazoa > Mollusca > Bivalvia > Ostreida > Ostreidae > Saccostrea > Saccostrea echinata. Next base: position 35,424,078 of record NW_026889758.1, on the reverse strand, counting down.
TAGCACATCTTTTGTAATAGTTTTTTTTTTGTTCTGTTGTTTTTTTGTTTGTCTAATCTTCTCTGTTCTCTCTTTGCCGGGACTTCATCGTTGGAGATGGTGGAATAAGGACTTGGAGGCCCCTGGGCATATTGAAGTGGAACAGCATCCCAACAACGCTGGAATGGAGGTATTTCTTAGTCCTTAAGAAATAACAGAGGTATGATCGTTTCATTATTATTTTGGCACTCCTACTAAGTACTAACATTTCCCTTCCCTCATCTCCCCCACTCTTAGCACATCTTTTGTAATTGTTCTTTTTTTTTGTTCTGTTGTTTTTTTGTTTGTCTAATCTTCTCTGTTCTCTCTTTGTCGGGACTTCATCGTTGGAGATGGTGGAATAAGGACTTGGAGGCAGCTGGGCATATTGGAATGGAACAGCATCCCAACAACGCTGGAACGGAGGTATTTCTTAGTCCTTAAGAAATAGCAGAGGTATGACCATTTCTTTATTATTTTGGCACTCCTACTAAGTACTAACATTTGCCTTCCCTCCCTCACTCTCAGCACATCTTTTGTAATAGTTTTTTTGTTCTATTGTTTTATGTTTGTCTAATCTTCTCTGTTCTTTCTTTGCCGGGACTACATCGATGGAGATTGTGGAATAAGGACTTGGAGGCGTCTGCATCCCAACAACGCTGGAATGGAGGTATTTCTTAGTCATTAAGAAATAGCAGAGGTATGATCATATCTTTATTATTTTGGCACTCCTACTAAAGTACTAACATTTCCCTTCCCTCCCCCACTCTCAGCACATCTTTTGTAATAGTTTTTTTTGTACTGTTGTTGTTTAATTTGTCTAATCTTCTCTGTTCTCTCTTTGCCGGGACGTCATCTTTGGAGATGGTGGAATAAGGACTTGGAGGTGACTGGGCATATTGGAGTGGAACAGCATCCCAACAACGCTGGATTGGAGGTATTTCTTAGTCATTAAGAAATAGCAGAGGTATGATCGTTTCATTATTATTTTGGCACTCCTACTAAGTACTAACATTTCCCTTCCCTCCCCCACTCTCAGCACATCTTTTGTAATAGTTTTTTTTTGTTCTGTTGTTTTATGTTTGTCTAATCTTCTCTGTTCTCTCTTTGCCGGGACTTCATCGTTGGAGATGGTGGAATAAGGACTTGGAGGCGTCTGGATATATTGGAATGGAACAGCATCCCAACAACGCTGGAATGGAGGTATTTCTTAGTCCTTAAGAAATAGCAGAGGTATGATCGTTTCATTATTATTTTGGCACTCCTACTAAGTACTAACATTTCCCTTCCCTCATCTCCCCCACTCTTAGCACATCTTTTGTAACAGTTTTTTTTTTGTTCTGTTGTTTTTTTGTTTGTCTAATCTTCTCTGTTCTCTCTTTGCCGGGAATTCATCGTTGGAGATGGTGGAATAAGGACTTGGAGGCCCCTGGGCATATTGAAGTGGAACAGCATCCCAACAACGCTGGAATGGAGGTATTTCTTAGTCCTTAAGAAATAGCAGAGGTATGATCATATCTTTATTATTTTGGCACTCCTACTAAGGTACTAACATTTCCCTTCCCTCCCCCACTCTCAGCACATCTTTTGTAATAGTTTTTTTGTACTGTTGTTTTTTAATTTGTCTAATCTTCTCTGTTCTCTCTTTGCCGGGACGTCATCTTTGGAGATGGTGGAATAAGGACTTGGAGGTGACTGGGCATATTGGAGTGGAACAGCATCCCAACAACGCTGGATTGGAGGTATTTCTTAGTCCTTAAGAAATAGCAGAGGTATGATTGTTTCATTACTATTTTGGCACTCCTACTAAGTACTAACATTTCCCTTCCCTCATCTCCCCCACTCTCAGCACATCTTTTGTGATAGTTTTCTTTTGTTCCATTGTTTTTTTTTTGTTTGTCTAATCTTCTCTGTTCTCTCTTTGCCGGGACTTCATCGTTGGAGATGGTGGAATAAGGACTTGGAGGCAGCTGGGCATATTGGAGTGGAACAGCATCCCAACAACGCTAGAACGGAGGTATTTCTTAGTCAATAAGAAATAGCAGAGGTATGATCATTTCTTTATTATTTTGGCACTCCTACTAAGTACTAACATTTGCCTTCCCTCCCCCACTCTCAGCACATCTTTTGTAATAGTTTTTTTGTTCTGTTGTTTTATGTTTGTCTAATCTTCTCTGTTCTCTCTTTGCCGGGACTACATCGATGGAGATTGTGGAATAAGGACTTGGAGGCGTCTGCATCCCAACAACGCTGGAACGGAGGTATTTCTTAGTCATTAAGAAATAGCAGAGGTATGATCGTTTCATTATTATTTTGGCACTCCTACTAAGTACTAACATTTCCCTTCCCTCCCCCACTCTCAGCACATCTTTTGTAATAGTTTTTTTTTGTTCTGTTGTTTTATGTTTGTCTAATCTTCTCTGTTCTCTCTTTGCCGGGACTTCATCGTTGGAGATGGTGGAATAAGGACTTGGAGGCGTCTGGATATATTGGAATGGAACAGCATCCCAACAACGCTGGAATGGAGGTATTTCTTAGTCCTTAAGAAATAGCAGAGGTATGATCGTTTCATTATTATTTTGGCACTCCTACTAAGTACTAACATTTCCCTTCCCTCATCTCCCCCACTCTTAGCACATCTTTTGTAACAGTTTTTTTTTTGTTCTGTTGTTTTTTTGTTTGTCTAATCTTCTCTGTTCTCTCTTTGCCGGGAATTCATCGTTGGAGATGGTGGAATAAGGACTTGGAGGCCCCTGGGCATATTGAAGTGGAACAGCATCCCAACAACGCTGGAATGGAGGTATTTCTTAGTCCTTAAGAAATAGCAGAGGTATGATCATATCTTTATTATTTTGGCACTCCTACTAAGGTACTAACATTTCCCTTCCCTCCCCCACTCTCAGCACATCTTTTGTAATAGTTTTTTTGTACTGTTGTTTTTTAATTTGTCTAATCTTCTCTGTTCTCTCTTTGCCGGGACGTCATCTTTGGAGATGGTGGAATAAGGACTTGGAGGTGACTGGGCATATTGGAGTGGAACAGCATCCCAACAACGCTGGATTGGAGGTATTTCTTAGTCCTTAAGAAATAGCAGAGGTATGATTGTTTCATTACTATTTTGGCACTCCTACTAAGTACTAACATTTCCCTTCCCTCATCTCCCCCACTCTCAGCACATCTTTTGTGATAGTTTTCTTTTGTTCCATTGTTTTTTTTTTGTTTGTCTAATCTTCTCTGTTCTCTCTTTGCCGGGACTTCATCGTTGGAGATGGTGGAATAAGGACTTGGAGGTGACTGGGCATATTGGAGTGGAACAGCATCCCAACAACGCTGGATTGGAGGTATTTCTTAGTCCTTAAGAAATAGCAGAGGTATGATCGTTTCATTATTATTTTGGCACTCCTACTAAGGTACTAACATTTCCCTTCCCTCCCCCACTCTTAGCACATCTTTTGTAATAGTTTTTTTTGTTCTGTTGTTTTATGTTTGTCTAATCTTCTCTGTTCTCTCTTTGCCGGGACTTCATCGTTGAAGATGGTGGAATAAGGACCTGGAGGCGTCTGGATATATTGGAATGGAACAGCATCCCAACAACGCTGGAATGGAGGTATTTCTTAGTCATTAAGAAATAGCAGAGGTATGATCGTTTCATTAATATTTTGGCACTCCTACTAAGTACTAATATTTCCCTTCCCTCATCTCCCCCACTCTTAGCACATCTTTTGTAATAGTTTTTTTTTTGTTCTGTTGTTTTTTTGTTTGTCTAATCTTCTCTGTTCTCTCTTTGCCGGGACTTCATCGTTGGAGATGGTGGAATAAGGACTTGGAGGCCCCTGGGCATATTGAAGTGGAACAGCATCCCAACAACGCTGGAATGGAGGTATTTCTTAGTCCTTAAGAAATAGCAGAGGTATGATCATATCTTTATTATTTTGGCACTCCTACTAAGGTACTAACATTTGCCTTCCCTCCCCCACTCTCAGCACATCTTTTGTAATAGTTTTTTTTGTTCTGTTGTTTTATGTTTGTCTAATCTTCTCTGTTCTCTCTTTGCCGGGACTTCATCGTTGGAGATGGTGGAATAAGGACCTGGAGGCGTCTGGATATATTGGAATGGAACAGCATCCCAACAACGCTGGAATGGAGGTATTTCTTAGTCATTAAGAAATAGCAGAGGTATGATCGTTTCATTAATATTTTGGCACTCCTACTAAGTACTAATGTTTCCCTTCCCTCATCTCCCCCACTCTTAGCACATCTTTTGTAATAGTTTTTTTTTTGTTCTGTTGTTTTTTTGTTTGTCTAATCTTCTCTGTTCTCTCTTTGCCGGGAATTCATCGTTGGAGATGGTGGAATAAGGACTTGGAGGCCCCTGGGCATATTGAAGTGGAACAGCATCCCAACAACGCTGGAATGGAGGTATTTCTTAGTCCTTAAGAAATAGCAGAGGTATGATCATATCTTTATTATTTTGGCACTCCTACTAAGGTACTAACATTTCCCTCCTCCCCCCCCCCCCCCACTCTCAGCATATCTTTTGTAATAGTTTTTTTGTACTGTTGTTTTTTAATTTGTCTAATCTTCTCTGTTCTCTCTTTGCCGGGACGTCATCTTTGGAGATGGTGGAATAAGGACTTGGAGGTGACTGGGCATATTGGAGTGGAACAGCATCCCAACAACGCTGGATTGGAGGTATTTCTTAGTCCTTAAGAAATAACAGAGGTATGATCGTTTCATTATTATTTTGGCACTCCTACTAAGTACTAACATTTCCCTTCCCTCATCTCCCCCACTCTTAGCACATCTTTTGTAACAGTTTTTTTTTTGTTCTGTTGTTTTTTTGTTTGTCTAATCTTCTCTGTTCTCTCTTTGTCGGGACTTCATCGTTGGAGATGGTGGAATAAGGACTTGGAGGCCCCTGGGCATATTGAAGTGGAACAGCATCCCAACAACGCTGGAATGGAGGTATTTCTTAGTCCTTAAGAAATAGCAGAGGTATGATCATATCTTTATTATTTTGGCACTCCTACTAAGGTACTAACATTTCCCTTCCCTCCCCCACTCTCAGCACATCTTTTGTAATAGTTTTTTTGTACTGTTGTTTTTTAATTTGTCTAATCTTCTCTGTTCTCTCTTTGCCGGGACGTCATCTTTGGAGATGGTGGAATAAGGACTTGGAGGTGACTGGGCATATTGGAGTGGAACAGCATCCCAACAACGCTGGATTGGAGGTATTTCTTAGTCCTTAAGAAATAGCAGAGGTATGATTGTTTCATTACTATTTTGGCACTCCTACTAAGTACTAACATTTCCCTTCCCTCATCTCCCCCACTCTTAGCACATCTTTTGTAACAGTTTTTTTTTTGTTCTGTTGTTTTTTTTGTTTGTCTAATCTTCTCTGTTCTCTCTTTGTCGGGACTTCATCGTTGGAGATGGTGGAATAAGGACTTGGAGGTGACTGGGCATATTGAAGTGGAACAGCATCCCAACAACGCTGGAATGGAGGTATTTCTTAGTCCTTAAGAAATAGCAGAGGTATGATCATATCTTTATTATTATGGCACTCCTACTAAGGTACTAACATTTCCCTTCCCTCCCCCACTCTCAGCACATCTTTTGTAATAGTTTTTTTGTACTGTTGTTTTTTAATTTGTCTAATCTTCTCTGTTCTCTCTTTGCCGGGACGTCATCTTTGGAGATGGTGGAATAAGGACTTGGAGGTGACTGGGCATATTGGAGTGGAACAGCATCCCAACAACGCTGGATTGGAGGTATTTCTTAGTCCTTAAGAAATAGCAGAGGTATGATTGTTTCATTACTATTTTGGCACTCCTACTAAGTACTAACATTTCCCTTCCCTCATCTCCCCCACTCTCAGCACATCTTTTGTGATAGTTTTCTTTTGTTCCATTGTTTTTTTTTTTTTGTTTGTCTAATCTTCTCTGTTCTCTCTTTGCCGGGACTTCATCGTTGGAGATGGTGGAATAAGGACTTGGAGGCAGCTGGGCATATTGGAGTGGAACAGCATCCCAACAACGCTGGAATGGAGGTATTTCTTAGTCAATAAGAAATAGCAGAGGTATGATCATTTCTTTATTATTTTGGCACTCCTACTAAGTACTAACATTTCCCTTCCCTCCCCCACTCTCAGCACATCTTTTGTAATAGTTTTTTTGTTCTGTTGTTTTATGTTTGTCTAATCTTCTCTGTTCTCTCTTTGCCGGGACTACATCGATGGAGATTGTGGAATAAGGACTTGGAGGCGTCTGCATCCCAACAACGCTGGAACGGAGGTATTTCTTAGTCATTAAGAAATAGCAGAGGTATGATCATATCTTTATTATTTTGGCACTCCTACTAAAGTACTAACATTTCCCTTCCCTCCCCCACTCTCAGCACATCTTTTGTAATAGTTTTTTTTTGTACTGTTGTTTTTTAATTTGTCTAATCTTCTCTGTTCTCTCTTTGCAGGGACGTCATCTTTGGAGATGGTGGAATAAGGACTTGGAGGTGACTGGGCATATTGGAGTGGAACAGCATCCCAACAACGCTGGATTGGAGGTATTTCTTAGTCCTTAAGAAATAGCAGAGGTATGATCGTTTCATTATTATTTTGGCACTCCTACTAAGTACTAACATTTCCCTTCCCTCATCTCCCCCACTCTTAGCACATCTTTTGTAATAGTTTTTTTTTTGTTCTGTTGTTTCTTTTTTGTTTGTCTAATCTTCTCTGTTCTCTCTTTGCTGGTACTTCATCGTTGGAGATGGTGGAATAAGGATTTGGAGGCAGCTGGGCATATTGGAGTGGAACAGCATCCCAACAACGCTGGAATGGAGGTATTTCTTTTTATAATGTTATTGTTGTTATATTTGTTAATTGCTATAGTTCTTATTTTGTTAGTATTGTTAGTTGTAAGTTATTTGTTTAATTTTTTTTAGTAAATGTTATTTATTTATTGTTTGTTTAGTTTGTTACTTGTTACATTATTTATGCGAGTTTTTGTTAAGTTATATCTTAAGTTCATTAGATTTGCTTGTTAATTTTAAAACTTGTTATGTTAGTTTTGTTTGTGATAGTTTTTTGTGAGGTTAGTTCTGTTCCTTATATTAATTACATGTATTTGTTAATTAGGTTTATCTATTTTCATTTATTTATTTTGTTAGACATTTGTTAATACATGTACAAGTTTTCTTTGTTATTAGTTATGTTAGTTTGGTAAGTTAAGCAAGTTGACTTAAGTAAGTTTTTTTGTTGTTATAATTATGTGATTTATTATTTTTATGAGTAATAGTTGTTTGTTATTTTTATGATTATATTACTTATTTGTTATTGTTATGAGTTTAAGTTATTTGTTATTGTTATGAGTTTTAGATATTTGATGTTGTGAGTATAGTTATTTGTTATGAGTTTTAGTTATTTGTTATTGTTATGAATTTTAGTTATTTGATATTGTGAGTATAGTTATTTGTTATGAATTTTAGTTATTTGCTATTGTTATGAGTTTTACTTATTTGATATTGTTGTGAGTATAGTTATTTGTTATTGTTATGAGTTTTAGTTATTTGTTATTGTTATGAGTTTTAATTATTTGCTATTGTTGTGAGTATAGTTTTTTGTTATTGTATGAGTACAATGTTTAAGTTATTTGTTATTTATATGTCAGTTTTTTATTAGTTTTATTAGTTTGAGTATTAAGTATGTGCCTAATGTTCTTTGTTGTATTTTGCAGTAGAATCAACATTCAACATGGTGGATATAACAGATTTGAAGGTGTTGAAACAGTGTGTTTCAGCCGAAACTTCTGGCCCAATCAAGTCAAAGGCCTATTATTTAATTATATTTGTTCTTTTTACAGCTTTATTTTGTAGTTGGGAAAAGATTGAAAGTTGAATGAAGAGGAATAAGCAAAATCCTTAAGTATGATAAGGTAAAATGTAATAGAAAATCCTGAATTAATTAAAAATTCAGAGCCAAAAAATAAGAGCTTAAATTATGCATTATTGTTGGATGATTTAAAAATTCCAGTAAAAAGTAAAATGATCCTAGTTTACATAATTCATCTTTCTAAAATAGAGAAAATGATCCTTCATATTGTGTAGCTTTTCCCAGCAAAGGCCAATGTGTTTTAGCTCTACTAGTCAGAGACTAGAGGAGCTTATGCATAAGAAGGTGTCCCTTGTCTGTCTGTCTGTCTAGCTGTCTGTCTGTAAATAATTTTTCAAAAAGCTTCCTCTCAGTTTTGGTCCATTTTCAGTAAGTGAAATTAAAACACAATTAAACTATTCCAAGATACATAATTCTGTATTTGGTCTTTGACAATGATTTTGCCTTGGTTACAAGAAAGGGAACTTTGAAGCTTTTTCAAAACATTACTCCTCCTACAATTTTGATCAGCAAGATTTGGTACATAAGTAAACTATAATAAGTTACATAATTTTTGAATTTTTGTTTGATTTCAAAAATTATATTTCAAAATGAGCAATGATATTAAGTAACAAGATGCAGAAATGGTCAAAGAAAGGATGCTGTCATTTTCTGAATGTTCTCATTGTTATTCATTCAATTGTTAATCAATTTTAAGATTCATTTTGTTTTAAAGCTTGTCTGTCTATCAAATTAATTTATTTCATGCACTGGATGTCTTGAAAATCTAATGAAATTTCATCAGAATTGAGGAATTTTCTAATTTTTCACATCCTTTTAGTCTCCATAGACACTTTAAATCAAGACAAAACAGGCATCATTTCTTGTAATTAATGGCAAATTCCAACGGCATTTTGATTTTTATATCAAACAAGGGCCATTCCTTGTCCTTTGTGTTTCTCCCACCATTTTTTCATAGAAAATTTCTTCTCAAAGAGAATTCCTTTTTTTTTAACACAATAGACCTGTAATACAGAATGATAAACCTTTCTTACTTTATGTTGATTTTTGTTAAGATGAGTCAGTATTAATAATCCCTTCTTGTCCCTCCCAGGAAATGAGTTTGAAAAAGAAAATAGGACCTGGTGGAAACAACTAGAACAGGCAAGCCTGATGGACAAAGATTCTCCAAGATGTGGAAACAGCACTAGCACCCAACAAGACTTGGTGGAAACAACTGGAGGAGACAAGCCTGATGGATGTTAACACCCACTCCCCCAAGGCATATCACAGTAGATAACTATCACTGATCAGGTATGTGACATAATCATGATCCAAGATCATCTTATTAACAAAAAGTTCCAATTTACAATGGCTACAATTCAAAATAAATCAACATATATTAGCTACAAATAAAGTGTTATGTAATTGATTTGAAAGAGAATTGTGTAAAAATTTTGAGAGTCAATTTGTTTCCAAGCTTGTCTAACAAATTTATATATTTCATACACTGGTATCAGATACATCATGTTTGGAAATCTCAGAAATCTGATGAAATTTATCAGCATTAAGGAATTTTCTAATTTCTTCACGTTCTTGCTAAGCCTCCATCTACACTTTAAATCAAGACAAAAAACCCATTATTTAAGAAATAAATAACAAGTTTAAAAACTTCAATGGGAATTGAAGTGGGTCGGTCACGTGATCAAATCCTGTGAAGGCCGAAGGCCTTCTCAGAAGATTTGATCACGTACCGACCCACTTCAATTCCCATTGAAGTTTTTAAACTTGTTATTTATTACTTATATATACATTTGAGACGGACAATCGAATGTAATCGAATATAAATATTGCCCTAACTGTACGTCGTAGATTTTGACAAATTACGCTAGGTGTAAATCGGCTTGAAAAGCGGTAATACGCTTCAAATTCATCTGGCAAAGGATTGTTTCGAAGGGAATATTCTGTGAAAGGCTTCTTGTGATCAATTATTATAGTGAGCATATTGGTGTCTGGGAATTTTTGTATTCATGAGAACCCATATTCGATGTTAAAAACACAAGAAATACGTCCGATGTTTGATACTAAAAAGTTGGAGGAATTTCGGTCGGAAAGGGATGGATGGAGACACTTGTCCGGACCAGATAACTTGAAATCAAGTACAAATTTGATCAAAAACATAAAATCTACGATTTCAGTAAGGCATATTTATTAATTTATGATGCTGACATGGAGACACTGGCGACAGCTTACATTGTTAAGACAACGTCACAACGATCTCGATGATGGAGGTGTGCCTACCGAACTTCCAAAGTGCAGTGTGTGGCGTGATTGCATTACATTGATATTTTTCAACAAATTTATTGTGAGTAAAGTTTAATGGAAAAAAAATTATAGCATTCAGAGGTCTGCGAGAAAAATAAGGGTAAACGTTGAGACTATGCAGCTCAGACATGAAACTTATAACACGTAGTTTTCTATTCTCTATGTAAAATCGATCAAGAACTGTATTAAATACTCGTTTACATCGTAAATAAAATGATTATTATTTTACTTGCGTATTTTGTACATTTTTATGCATGAAAAACATGCTATATTGCTTAGTGGAGTAAGTCTTTTTATGTAGATATTACTGCGCTGTGTGATTAGGTCACGTAATGACCTATAACCTTCAAAAAACTTCATACAGGTATGAAGATATTTGCTCTCTGCATGTTTATATAATAGAGAGATACCACAAATGTATATATTTACAGTTATTAATTGCAAATTTTAATTGAATTTTGATTTTCATATCAAATAAGGGCCATACCTTGCCATCTATGTTTCTCCCACCATCTTTTCACAGGAAATTTTTTCCAACACAAAAAAGAAGAAATGTTATGCATCTTAGTATTTTGTGTCCCACTTTATTTTAAGCTCAATCCATGGCATTACACTGTATCAGAGATTCAGCTTTTTTGAGATCTTAGATCTGTAATACAGAATGCTAAACTTTTCGTACATTATGTTGATTTTTTTGTTAAAATGTGTCAGTATTCATATTCCCTTGTTGTCCCTCTCAGGATAAGAGATTAAAAAATGCACTTGAAGAACTATCTGGCAGATCAAAAGGGGCCCTGAAAGCATGGAAGATATTTCCTACAGGCTAATGGATATTGACTCTGAAAAAGTGTGGCTGCAGACAACAGGATCTGGTGGAAACAACTGGAGGAACATGCCAGAGAGACAACTATCTTCCAAGATGTGGAGACTGCAGCTGCAGCCAACAGGACTTGGTGGAAACAACTGGAGGAGACATGCATGAGGGACAATGATCTTCCAAGATGTGGAGACTGCGGCTGCAGCCAACAGGACTTGGTGGAAACAACTGGAGGAGATATGCCTGATGGATGTTAACCCAGCCCCCTTCAATGCTTCTGACACTGATTAGGTATGTGACATAATCATGATCCAAAATCATCTTATTAATAAAAAGTTTCAAATTACAATGGCTACAATAGCTTTCAAATTTACATATTTCATACACTGGTATCAGATACTCCTTATGTATGGAAATCTCAGAAATCTGATGAATTTTTTTTCAGATTTGAGGAATTTTCTATCATTTTTTCACATTTTTGAGCCTCTATCTACAGTTTAAATCAATAGAAAATAAGCATCATTTACAGTCATTAATTGCAAATTTTAACTGCATTTTGATTTTTATATCAATTAGAGGCCATACCTTGCCATCTATGTTTCTCCCACCATCTTTTCATAGAATTTTTTTTCCAACAAAAAGAGAAATGTTATATGTTTTAGTATTTTGTGCCCCCATCTATATTGAGCCCAATCCATCGCATTGCACTTCATCAGAGATCCTTTTTTTTTGACACAATAGACCAGTAATACAGAATGATAAACTTTTCTTACCTTATGTTAATTATTTGTTAAGATGTGGCAGTATTCATAATTCCTTTTCACAACTTCCAGGATAAGAGATTGAAAAAGGCACTTGAAGAACTATCTGGCAGATCATAAGGAGCCCTGAAAGCATGGGAGATATTTTCTATAGGCTAATGGATATTGACTCTGAAAAAGTGCAGCTGCAGCCAACAGAACTTGGTGGATACAACTGGAGGAGACATGCCTGAGGAACAACAATCTTTCAAGATGTGGAAACGGAAGCTTCACTCGACAGGACTTGGTGGAAACAACTGGAAGAGACATGCCTGAGAGACAATGATTTTCGAAGATGTGGAGACTGCAGCTACAGCCAACAGGACTTGGTGGAAACAACTGCAGAGGCAAGGCTGACTTTGATGCAAGGTTGATGGATGTTTAGGCAAACCTGATGTACAACATGTGGAAACAGCAGCTGCTCTCAACAGGCCCCAAGACCATATACTGAGAACGGACTTGCATTAGAATTTTAAACTAAAATAACTTTTGAAATAATTTTGATTTTGAAACAAAAATTCCATCATGTGTTTGAATTTACATGCTATACAAAACTGCAAATGTTTAAGCACATACAATTGATAAAACTCAAGATACTAAAAAAAAATTTACCCAAGTCTTTTTACAATGTATGGTCTAGGGCCATGGCTTAGTGGAAACAATGGAGGAGGCAAGCCTGATGGATGTTGACCTTCCCAAAAAGACATATTGCAGTAGATAACTGACACGGATCAGGTATGTGACATAATCATGATCCAAGATCATCTTATTACAGTGAAATGTGTCTAATCCGGATGTTGTGTAATCTGAAATCTTGTCTAATACGGCGTAAACTTTAAGTCCCTTGCAGTAAATTCAATAGTTTTAAATGTTGTCTTATCCAGAATGTTGTCTAATCTGGCCAATTTCTTTGGATTAGACAAGTTTTACTGTATTAGAAAGTTCCAAATTACAATGGCTACAATTTAGAATAAATCAACATATCTTAGCTACAAATAAAATGTTATATAAAATTAGTTAAAAAGATGTGCAATTGTACGTATAATAATTTTAAGAGTCATTTTGTTTTGAAGCTTGTCTACCAAATTTCCATATTCCATACACTGGCATCTGATACACCTCGTGTATGGAAATCTCAGAAGTCTGATGAAGTTTCATCAAAATTGAGGCTTCCTCCCACACTGACCCCTCTTTTCACTTTCTTTTTATGCCAATGAGATAATCATAAGCTGACACTGTTTGAAATAAGACACTCGCATCTGACAGGTTGAAGAGGAAACTTCAAAGGATTGTGTTGATGAATGTGAAAAGAGCTTTTGCAGCCTACAGGATTTGATGGAAACAACTGGAAAATGCAATGCTGATGGATGTTGACCCTCCAAGATATGGAAATGAGCAGCCACAGCCAGACAGGAATTGGTGCAAAAAACCTAGAAAAGACAATACTGAGGGATGTTGATCCTCCAAGATGTGGAAATGAGCAGCTACAGCCAGACAGGAATTCGTGTAAAAACCTGGAAAAGGCAAGACTAATGGATTTGGCCTTCCCAACAGCGAGACATATCACAGTGGATAACTGTCACTGATCAGGTATTTGACTTAATTAATAATCCAAAATCTTTTTTTGAAAAAGTAACAGCAAGAGAATATCATCTTAGAGTTATATAACATTTCACTTAGATATGCCTGTTCTTTTATTAGTTACTGTTACTTACTTGGATGATTGAGTATATTAACTTCTATTTTATACTAGTGTGCTTTGGTGATTTGGTGACAGTACCCAGCAGGAGACTCAGATAAAGTCATGTGGATGTGCTTGACATTATGAATGACAAGAAGCCCTCAGGTATGGAAGTTACCCAATTATGCCTTTCTTTTAGATTCTGTTCTTCAATTTTACTTGTCAGTCCTAATGGATAATTACTTTTTTCTCGTTCATTGACAGAATATAAAAGTATTGAAGAGGCATATCCTTGTGATCATGTTTGGAGAAAGACAAAGGAAGATGACAATGTAGAAAGCCATATCTGTAAAGCACACACAAGCACATCCAATTTACAATGTTATTATTTTTTTATTATCCAAAACAAATATTTTTGAAAGATTTGTTTTGGAAATGGGTGTCTGAGTTGTAAGAGGGTACGGGGTCGCCCACTCAGACACGTGGGTTTTCTCCGGGTGCTCCGGTTTCCTCCCACACTGACCCCATTCTTTTTTTCTATGCCAGTGAGATAATTATGTTATCTTTGAGAATATTCTAATGTAAATATCTTTTATTATCTATTGTTTTGCTAGAATTGTGATTATTCTGTACATATTCACTTAAGAAGTTTATATTGTAAAAATTATAAGATGGAATGGTGACTAATAATTTATTGTATAATTGAATGTTAATCAGCATTTATTATTGATGTGACTAGTTCTGTGGTGAAAGTACATGTAAATGTTTATTGTTTGTATTAGTAAATGTAAATTTGTGACAGTCAATGATGAATTGTAACTAGTTATGCAGTGAAAGTACAAATAAATGTTAATTGTATTAGTAGTAAATGTTAAATTGTGACAGTGAATGATTGATTGTGACCTAAGTTATGCAATGAAAGTACATGTAAATGTAATTGGCAGTAAATGTTAAATTGTTACAGTAAATAGTGATTTTTGAATAGTTATGCTGGGAAAGTACACATAAATGTTAATTGTTTTATAAGTAAATGTTAAATTGTGACAGTGAATGAAAAATTGTGACCTAAATTATGCAATGAAAGTACATGTAAATGTAAAGTTAGCAGTAAATGTAAAATGGTAATTTGTGAATAGTTAATGCAGGGAAAGTAAATATAAATGTTTATTGACTGTTAGGAGTAAATGTTAAATTGTGACAGTGAATGATGTTTTGTGACTAGTTATGCAGTGAAATGTTAATGTTTATTATATTAGTAAAACTAAAAAAAAAAAAAAAACAAAAAAAAAAAAAACAAAAAAAAAAACAAACAAACAAACAAAAAACAAAAACAAAAAAAAGCAAAAAAAAAAAAAAAAAATACAGAAGAAAAAAAGAAAGAAAAAATGAAAAGAAAAAAACAAAACAAAAAAAAAGAAAGAAAGAAAGAAAAGAAGCCAAAAAGCAAAACAATAGAAAAAAGGCATAAAACTTTTAATGCTGCCTGCTTGTAAAATACATTGCCTCCATTTTTGCATTTGTTTTTCAAGCAGAAGGTTCCAAGCCCTTAAAAGCAGAGGAGAAGTTTTTTGTGTTATTAGGTCACCCCAGTCACTAAGGTGACCTATTGCTATTTCATTTTGTCTATTGGTTATAACTTAACATTTAAACATTTTCAGCTTCCTCTCTGGAACCACTGAAAAAAGTACAACCAATTTTGCCATATAGCATCCATGGGTGAATGAAAACAAAAATTGCATAATTCATGGTATCTGACCTGATGTCAATTTTGTCAATAGTTCATATTCGAATATTAAATGAAAGTATTTGAATAATTATATTTGAATATTCAATAAAATAGATAATATCTACTAGTTTATTTTATATGTGCATCATCATACTCTCATGACAGGTTTTGCGTCGGTATTTGGAAGTAAAACTGGATGTACAGTCTTGTAGGTGTATAATAAAGAATTCTACATTTGATATTTGTCAATGTTTGAAATATATAATTGTCTTGAGTGTATACAACCGAAATATAATTTTAAAAAATGATATCTATACAAGCTCAAAGTGATGAACCAGTCGTGTAACCAGGGGCAAGATTATCGCTTACTCTTCAGATTTCAATACATGTAATTAATTAGAATTAGCTGTGAGTGTCTAATAAGAGATATAATCACTTTGATACACTGTACAATGTTTTGAAAATATAAATAAACACTTCCATAGACTATTTTTCTTAAGTCATTAGCTTCCCGATAATGATTTTAAAATTAAAATAGGAATATATTCAACCCAAGATAATAATTGATGCATTCTTCTGAAATTTAGCCCTTTACGATATTATATTTCATCTAATATTAAAGTATACTTTATGTAAAATCTCCACAATAAGCGCTCGATGATTATTATAGGGAACACCGAATACAAGTTAATCTGCAGATAAAAATATTGGTTATTGGTAAGCTAACACTACATGTATATAAACTTCCTAATAGGCGACATATTTCTTTTTATCACCTTAAACTTTCATCTAAGTGTCTGCACCTGCTTTGCAAAGCTACGGAGTTCCATGTATGACAGCAAACTTCGACTGCTTGTTCTAACTGTGTTGACTACTTCAGGATTGCCACTGCTTGCGGTTATGTGCAGTTGCCTCAGACTGCTTACGGCTACGTGCAGTTGCCACATTCAAAAACTAACTGTTACTGTTGACTGCACTGTCAAACTTCAGTTTAACGTTTCAAACTTAAATGGAAATTCTTAACATTCAAATTCAATGACAACGATGTTTCTCATAACATCTTAAAGACCTGTGAAATCGAACACTTCTGGTAAAATGTAAACATAAACAATAACAGAGCATGATTACAAACAGAAAATGGAAATGCTCATTCAAGGGCGGGTTGTCCCTCCTCACTTTATGATTGATCGAGCCCACTCCAGGAAAAAATGCTTTTGAACTTAGGCCTGTGTTGCTTGTCAAATCCCCCCCCCCCCTTCACTCTGACTGTCAACTTTCTGACCCCCCCCCCCTTTGGCCTTTTCTTTGCCCACATTCCCACCCCGACTTAGGAAAGCAATGCTACAT